>NW_028327181.1:17244000-17854666 GCF_987537825.1 Furipterus horrens | reverse complement strand
AGCTCAGTCAGATTTCCTGAATGTGGCAAAACGAAAGGGAATCTAATTACTCTAGAAAATGACCCAGGTTTCCAGGAAAGGTGCAAATAAATGCCTAGAGTCTCAGTCACCATCTGACTCCTTGACTCACTGATCCCCTCTCTCTCTTACATGTCCCCGTTCCCTGAAGGCAGTCTCCAACCTGGCTCCTGAACTGCCAAGTGGGGTACAGAACCACAGCCCCACTCCAGGGCCAGCCCAACACTTTGCGGTGCAGCCTGGAAAAGGGCCTGACCCACCCACCCTATTCTGCTTGGGAAGCAAAGTGTCAAAACCAAGCTTGTACTTGTCCTACCTCAACTCTGGTTTCGTCACTGACTTGTCTGAGGGCAGATGGAATCACACAGAAACACTCCCCCATCTCCCTGGAACCTCACTGGAGGCTTACCAAGTCCCTGGAGTGGCTGACTCAAGTTCTCCTGACAGAGAATACAGCTGGAAACAGAGGTGGGACCTGCAGCCAGGGACGCCCATTTCCAAGACTTCCAGCCCTCTGTATCCATAACCTGCTGCAGTCCAGACGGCTGTACTCACCTAGTTACTGCAGGAGAGAGGCTGCCTTCTCCCATCTCCCCTCAGCAGGGCTGCCTGGTGCCCTGGGTGCTCACACAGGAGGGACCTACTTGCAAAGCGTCAAGAGGAAGATTTGCATGGCACCCCTGCTCACAGCAGCATCAGTCACAAGAGCCAAAAGGTGAAAACAGCCCAACTGCCCATGGATGAATGAATGAGTTAAAAAAAAAGTGATATATTCATACAATGGAATATTATTCAGTTTTAAAAAGGAAAGAGGCTCTTGTCGGGTAGCACAGTTGGTTATAGCACCATCCTGATACGCCAAGGTTGTGAGTTTAATTCCTGATCAGGGCACACATAAGAAGCAACCAATGAACGTGTAAACAAGTGGAACAACAAATCCATGTCTCTCTCTCTCTCTCCTACCTCCCTTCTCGCCTCTCTTTAAAGTCAATTTTTAAAAATTTTTTAACAAAATGAAAAGGAAGCAAATTCTGACACATGATAACATGGGTGAACCTTGAAGATATTACACTAAATGAAAGAAGCCAGACACAAAAGGACAAACACTGCAGGGTTTTACTTATACAAGGTCTGTCCAGAAGGTATCCAGCCATGTAATGTGTAAACTACAGACATGTATTAAAGAAGATACAAGATATAAGAAACACTGTACATAGGACAATGACACCTCAGTCCCCTTCAAAGTAGGCACCTTGGGACCTCACACAATTCTCCCAGATGCCATCAACTGCCCCTTTGTATTTTCCTGAATGTCATCAGTAGTCTGAAATCTCTTCCCTTTCAAACATGATTTTAGTTTGGGGAAAAGCCATAAGTCACAGGGCATCAAATCTGGGCGGTAGGAGAGCTGAGTCACCTGGGTGATTTGATGTTTTGCCAAAAAACTCTGCAGGAGATGTGATGCATGAGCGGGTGCGTCATTGTCATGAAGCTGCCACTCACAGGTGCCCACAGATGCGGTCTCCTGAATCATCTGAATAGGTCCCATGAAGGAATGTTCAAGCTTCACGCAATATCTGATGCAGATTCGTTGCTTTGCTCGCTCAGTCATTTTGAATGTGACAGCCACACAGTACACATGCTCACTCAATGGCATCTATGACCCCCACTGACACATACAGTGAAGTTGTCATTGTTCACGCATGTGCATTCCAGTCCACTCTCCCTGGCTGCCAGGTCACATGATGTCACACAAACCATTCTCATTATATTAATAATGGCTGGACTTTTTCTGGACAGACCTCGTATGCGGCACCCAGAGCAATCGAATTCACAGACAGAAAGGAGGACGGTGGTTGCCAGGGGCTGGGGGGAGGGGAGAACGGGGAGTTGTTTAATGGGGCGGGGTTTCAGTTTGGGAAGGCGAAAACTTCTGGAGATGGATGGCAGTGATGGCTGTAGAACAATGTGAACATACTTAATGTTATTGACCTATATGCTCACAAATTTTACAATTTAAAAAGAGCAAAAGCAAAGTTCTGTAACGGGCCAAAAGCCTCGCCTTTAACCACTTCTGAGTGCAGCTTTGGACAGCACACGCTCACAAACAGAGGCTCCAAGCTACAAGGTCCCTTCATGTCACCCCACATACCACAACCAAGAGCTGGTCATGCCTGGGATGTCACTCCTGCTACCTGCCTGGCCAACTCCACCACAGAGAAGACACACAGGGCACCAGTTCTCAGGCACGTTCTCCCTACAGATTTCTGGGCCGCCACTCCCAAGAGAGCACATATAGAATGAAAGATCAGCCAGAAGGAAATAAACATGGGTCCTCAGAGCCACATGGAGGCTGCCAGCAGCCAGTGGTGGGGTGGGGAGGCTGAGCTGGACCAGGCTCAGCTACTGGGGCTCCTTTCTCATCTGTTTCATGTAGTAAGATGTCATCCAAAATGTCATTTAAAAAGAAGGGCTCTGTTCCTAAAATAAAACAAAACTGTCTGAAAAATCACTGCTTGGAAAGTGACGTTCTGGGCTTTTCCAACTCTCATTTTCCACTACACCACTAAAAAAAACCCCACTGAAACCTTCAGCCAGCTGATGATACCGCCAACATCCTCTCCTGCTATCTGTCGTAACAGCAACTACGGTAACAACAA
The DNA here is from genome assembly GCF_987537825.1 of Furipterus horrens. Lineage (NCBI taxonomy): Eukaryota > Metazoa > Chordata > Mammalia > Chiroptera > Furipteridae > Furipterus > Furipterus horrens. Next base: position 17,851,988 of record NW_028327181.1, on the reverse strand, counting down.
AAGGAAAGTACAAGTGTTATCAGGCAAGTCGAGGAGTACTTTTTCTGCACACATCACCTCACTGAATCTTCACGGCAAGTCCCTGGGAACGTGACGTCGAAAGGTGACTTCTATTTTACAGATGAGGAAACAACAACCTTCATCAGTTCTCAGGCACGCATTTTCCACAAATTTCAACGCAAATGAAAAAGTGGGACCTTAAATGGAAGTACCGCCTTCCTTCTTAGGAGGACACCGGGCTAATGGTGTGTTCAGCATCGAGGGCGTATCAGAGTGAAGGGACCATCAACGTGCCCCAGGATCCCGGCTGGGATGGGGCTCTGTGTTCCTCAGAAGTTTGAGCCCAACCATCCCTCAAGGGGGGCTCACCACACCTCTTAGCCCAGCCCATGCCTCACTCAGGACCCCCAGAACTTGGGAACACAAGTCAGCAACACTGCTATCCCACAGCCAGGCCAGTGTCTGCCCAGGGAGGCTGAGCCCTGACACTCCCACCAGGCTCAGGGTCATGGGTGTTCACAGGGCCAGCTGCAGGAGCCAGCCACATCTTCTCTGGAATGGCTGCCCCGGGATGGCCAGCCCTGACCCAGACAAGCAACGGGACAGCTGGGCAGACGTGGCCACAGTCAGAACAAAACCAACAAAAGTGGTTCTCACGGCACCGTCCCAGGAGTGCTGTTCTGTGGAGAAGCCTGAAAGCCTCCCAAAACAGTGCTCACCGCACTGTCAGTTCTTGCCCCTTCTGTGGTCCCCACCCCACCCCAGCGATGGAGATGAAAGCCCACCATCCCTCACATCTCCAAGCCCTCTGCAGATGAGACACTAACTCATGACTAAGTAATTCCGTGGTTGGAACAATACTTGGAACTAGAGGCTGCCACCATCTCCTGGCCTGAGAGCAGGTGCATTTATTTCCCTGTTCAAATGAGGAAACAAACACACGCCCTGTGCATCAGAATCAGAGAGGGTGGTCCATGGAAGCTACTGTATGTGTCGGAAAATGTGTTGGCAATGCTCATGGGTGGGAGTCACCCTGGGATGCAAGTCTGCAATGCTGTCTGGTTCCAAAAGCCCCCTGCACTCCCAGAACAAGAACGGTGCATCCTCTGGAGAGGCTGGCAATCCCAGCCCCGGAGAGCCCAATGGGGGCCTATTCCAGGCCCTGGCAGCCTGGTGCGTCTCAAGCACCTACACAGCAACCGCTGCGACAAACTTCCTACTGCACTTCCTGCTGAGGCCCCGGAGTCTTGGGCGTCCCTGTAAACTCCAAATTCTGCCACAGTTCCCAGGCACACGTGTCAACAGGCACAGGTCCAAGGACCACAGGCAGTGAAGAGATCCAACTGAGATCACAGCCCAACCTGCAGGTTCTTGGTCCTACAGAGCCAGCGAATCTACCAATCCTAACAGCAGTCCGTCCGCGACCCACAGCTTGGATTGCAGGCTGCAGGCAACGAGCATGGCCGTATCCCACAGCAGCTTTTACTCCAGCCTGCGGTGCCCTTCCTGGGGCCTGGCCAATCTGGCAGCAAAAATAACAAAGGGGAACTCAGCAGCTGGACTCCTGGGGAAGAGGAGAAGCACACGGGAGAGCTGCAGGCCCCCTCTTAGAGGTCAAAGGGCCCGACCTCCCATCCACCTGTCCCCTCTGGGATCCACACTTCTGTGTGAGGCCGAGGGTGAGACAGGCAGAACCTGGTTATGGGAAAGGGGCACCAGAAGAGAAAGGAGTTTTGTTCCCTGGTACCCTGAGGGGAGCAGCCCCTAACCCGGAGAGAAAGGTTAGACTCAAGGAGTAGCTGGGAACATACTGAGGGGGGAAGCTCCTTGTCCCCACCTCCCCCAGAATGCGGTGTGGCCTGGATCTTCCAAGAGAAACTAAAAAAAAAAAATAAGAAATCAGTGTGCCCTGGCCAGGTAGCTCAGCTGGGTGGAGCATCGTCCCAATGCACCAGGATTTCCGGTTCGATTCCCGGTCAGCACATGGGCAAGAATCAACCAATGAATGTGTGAATAGGTGGAACAACAAACTGATATTTCTCTTTTCCCCTTCCTCTCTCTCTAACATCAACTAAAAAGAAAAAAGGACAGAGTCTACCAAAAGCCATGTACTGTATGACCTCATTTATATGCAGTGTCTAGAAAAGGAAAACCCATAGAGAGAGAGAGAGAGATCAGTGGTGGCCAGTACTGAGAGAAGGCATGGGGAGAGACTGCTGTCACATATGGGGGTTCTGGGTGTGACAACAACGCTCTGGGATAGACAGTGGTGGTGCCTGCGTCCCCCAATTCTGTGAATATACAGAAAACCACTAAATGGCATGCTTTAGGTGGAGGAGCTAGGTGGGAAGTTGTATCTTAATAAAGCTGTGGGAAAAATCGGATAGGGACTGTGTCAACCCATCCATGTGATAAAATACTCCTCAGGAATAAAAAGGAACAAGCTATCAATACACACAACAACTTGGATGAACCTCAAGTGCGCTGTCTAAGTGAAAGAAGCCAGATCCAAAAGGCTCTCACTGTGGGATTTCATTTATTCAATATTCAGAACTGCATGGAGAGAAAGGACATCAGTGCTAGTCAGGGGCTGCAGGTGGGAGAGATGGCTACAAGGGACACAGGTGACAGAACATTCTCAGGGTGATGGAACTCTCTAGGGTGATGAAGCTTTTGGGGTGATGTACCTATTATGTATGTTGATTGTGGTGGTGGTTTCATAATTCTGTCATAACTCACAGAAGAGTACATCAAAAAGTGTGAATCTTATAGTCTGTAAATTACATTTCGATGCATACACATACACACACACACACACACACACACACACCTCTAATGACATCATAGCATCTTTTGAACCTCTGATATTTTCTTAAAAGGGCAGATTAATTTAAAAGATATATATTTTTTTACCCTCAACCCAAAAATTTCATTTTTCTAATGGATCAAAATTCCTGTAATTGGAAATCTGTAAAAAGAGGAAAAAGAATTGGCTGTAAAACAAATAACTGAAAAGAAAAATCTGTAACTATGTGTAGAGATACATGTTAACTGAACTTACTGTGGTCATCATTCTGCAACATATACATGTATCAAGTCATTGTTACATACCTAAAATTTATGTTACATGCCAATTATATCTTAATTAAAAATAAATGAATAAATAAACCAAATAGCTGAAGGGAAGGAAAATATAAAAATCTGATGTTAAAGGAAGGCCAATGAATTTGTAGACTCATGTTCACAGCAGCATTATTCGCAACAGCCACAGGCGGAGGCCCCTCAAGCGTCCATCAACAGAAAAATGGTTAAGCAAATTCAGTGCATCCATTCAAGGGAATATTATTCAGACCTAAGAAGAAAGGACATTCGACAAATGCACAATAGGGATGAACTGTGAAGATATTATTCTGAGTGACATAAGCCAGTCACAAAAGGACAAATACTGTATGACTCCACATATATAAGGTAGCTAGAGTCATTAAATTCACAGAAACAGAAAATGAAATGGTGGTTGTCGGCGGCCCGAGTGGGGGTAGAGAGTTGTTTCAGTTTGGGAAGATGGAAAAGTTCTGGAGCTGGGTGGTGGTGATGGTTACACAACAGTGTGAATGTGCTGAATGCCACTGAGCTGTGCATTTAAAATGGTTAAGACCCTAAATTTTATGTCATCTGCATTTTACCACAATTAAAAAAACAACAAATAAACAAATCCCCAAATCCCAAGAGCTCTCCCCACAGTCATCAGTGACCACACTGCCTTGGGCCTGGTGGAGCCCTGACATTGCAGCCCTGGCTGCAGGCTTCAACCAGCCACAGACCCTCAATGTCACGCAGACACATGCACAGGTGTGGGGGGACGGGCCCTGGGGGAGCAACTGCTGCTCTCTGTGCATTCCAGCCCCAGGTACTCACAACCACTGAGAGGGCCTGACAGCCTGATGAGGAAGCAACTGAAGTATCAAGTTCCACAAACACTGAAGCTCCTGCCTGCCTGTTTTACACACAGACACAAAATACCACTCTGGACTGGTGCTTGTCAACTGGAGACTGAGCCAAGGAGCCCAAACAAAGGTGAGCACAGGTAGGTACATCTGCCTTGGCCAGAGCAAGGCTGTCACCTGTGGCAGGAGCTCTATCCAGGAAGAGTCCAGGAGGCCATGGTGGCCCAGGCACACTGCAGGGTAGGGCACTGGGCTGGCAGGGTGGGCTCGCATACCCTGCACTCACCATTCTCCATGCAGGCATCACCAGAAGCGTCCTCTGACCCATGGGACACACCAGACTTCCCCACCTCTTCAGCAGCCAGTCTCTCACCCCAACACCTGCTCCAGCTGCCTCAAGCCTCACAGAACCCTGCAGCAGGTCAGGCCACTCCACCCCTCCACGCCTCTATGCACAGGCCTGCCTCTGCCTGGAATGCTTCCTCCAACACCCCCCCCCCCGCCCCCCACAATGGCCTAGCCCTAACCCTTCTCATTTGGGTCCATTCAAGACCCAACTAATAGACTGCCTTCCTTGAGCTAATACAGCAGAATTAGTCCCTTCTCAGTGCCCGCTTGGTACACACCTCCATGACAGCGCCTGTTTGTCAGCTGTTATGTGTTGATGGATTCCTTGGGGTCATGGACTGTGTCAAAGCCTAAGCACAGGGCTTGGACTCCAGCAGGTACTACATAAAATTCATATGAACAGACCGATGGACGGATGGCAAGACGATGGGTGAATGGGTAAATGGATGGACAGATGGATGTTTGGATGGGTGGATGATGAATGAATGATTGATGATGACTAAATGTTTGTGAAACCTAACCTGTAGGCCTTTGGGAGGTGATTAGGTTATCATAAGGGTGGAGCCCTCCTGAATGAGATTGGTGCCCTTATAAAAGAGATCCCAGAGAGCTCCCTCTCTTGCTTTTTTTGCTACGTTTGAGGATGCAATGAGAAAATGGCCATCTATGAACCAGGAAGTGGGCCCTCCCCAAATCTGTCGGCACCTTGATCCTGGCTTTCTAGACTTCAAAACTGGGAGAAATAACATTCTGCTGTTATAATCCACCCACTCTGTGCTATTCTGGTACAGCAGGTCAAATGAACTAAGGCAGATGGTTGAATGGACGGATGACGGGTGGACAAACAGATGGATGGGTGACCGATGGAGTGGCTTAGGCGTGGCTGCTGCCTTCTCAGGCATGTCTGCCACTAGGAAACAGGTGAGCAAGAGTTTACTCACATACTGACAGCTTGAGGAAGATTCAGAATTCTAATACTCTTCTCTCAAGGCGGAGGGATTTTTTTTTGTTTGTTTGTTTTTTTTTAAGAGCTTTGATCAATTAGTAATTCCTTTTTCGACTTTTCATTATGGAAAATTTCAAACCCTTACAAAAATAAAGAATACAGTATCATGAGTACCCACGTCCCGTCACCCAGCTTCATCGATTATTAACCTGTGGCCAGCCTTATTTCAGTGGACCAACAGTCAACACTGGCAGTAGCAGGGTGTATGAGAGAGAAGAGGGAGTTGTCATCCACCTCCCAGCTCAGCTCTAGCACCTGCAGTGACTTCCTGGAGGAAACAGCCCTCAGGGGGACAGGAAGACCAACCCTACCTGCTTCACAGGTTCCATGAGGAATCATGGGAGCTCCTGAACACAGATATAAGACACCCACACACATATCCGACACCTCATTTCATAATCACCAGGAATTAGGAGGCAGGTCTCTGTAGAACAGAGGCTAACAGGGCCCACAGGCCAAATCTAGCCCGTCACTGCCCATTTTTGTGTGACCAGGGATCTGAGAATGGTTTTAAATATTTACATTTGAAATGTCTATATAAGTATTTACCCAACAGCCTTGATTCTGCCTCTCAGCCACAAAACCTCAATTAGTTATTATCTGGCCCTTTAAGAAAAGGTCCGCCAGGCCCAATACTGCAGAAAAAAGAGCAGAGGGTCAAATAACTGCCTTTGGTTGAAAGCCAGAGTCTGCCACGGAAGCTTCTTACCCTTCTAAGCTCCTGCTGTCTGAGCATCAGCGTGGCAGGCACCACCTAGCTCCCTGCGGAGTGCAGTGGGGCTCAGATCCCAGAAGGTACATGGGATCCTGTTACAAATTGTAAAGCCAAACCCAAGTGCAAAGTTCCAATAAAGGGTGTTGAGGGGGCGGGTGTCTCTCTTCTGCAAGACCACAGGAGAGGGAACACTGGAACACTTTAGGGGGCTCATGTACAGTGACCTAAGCCCACCAGATGGAAAGTTCCGGAGGACAGTGCAGACTTGCACTGAGACATTCTCGCCTTATAGGAGAGCCGATGGTACGCACAGACTTCTTCCTGCCCTCAGGCCCTCCAGACAGACCAACCCATGACTGGGACTGACCAGCTCAGCAACATGGCAGTCCCTGCTCCGGCTGATACTGGGAATGCCCAGAGAGCTTCCACTGCAGGATGTAAACTTTGGACTCTGATACCAGGTGGGGCCTTCACAAGGCAGCAAGGCGCTGGAGGACCGGTCCCCTGGGATGAAGGTAAACAATGGCCCCAAGGTGCCAATGTCCCTCACATACCACCACCGAGATGCACGCAGGCAACACCCTGCACACAAGCCTTGCCCATCTCAGCACTGGCTTCAGCACAGCACTCCTGACCACGCAGGGCTGCTCTGGCTGGCTAGACACCAGCTGGCACTGCCAGGCCTCCCCCTGCCAACCACCTGCCTGGACACCATCACCTCTGCCCTGGCAGACGCCTTCCTGCTGCCCATGCTCTGCATTGCAGCACACTGCCCAGGTGACACCCACCCAGCTTCGGAGCATCTGTGTCAGCCCTGGGGGCTGATCTGAGGACCCCTGTCCCTGGTTAGTGGGGCAGTGAAGGAAGATGACAAATCAACCAGCCAAGAAGCATCCTGGTTCCCATTAAACTTGTACGTAGAGCCAGATCCACCCCCTGGCCCACCACGGCTCCCTGGACCCCAGTCACCACCGGCAGCCAGACCCAATCAGGGTCTTACACAAAGACTGCTTTGGGACATGCGCCAATAAGGTTTTCCAAGTCGTTTTCTGGGAACTCAGGGTGACTTAATTTAACTTGGAATCACAAAACTAAAGGGATCTTAAAAGGCGCTACTGTGTGGCTTCCTCATTTACAGGTGGGAATTCAGAGGCCCATGGCGTGTAGTGATTCACCTAGCTTCAGACGATAGCTGACAGCGTAGCTAAGATGGGAAACAGAGAGCAGGAAAAGGACAAAGCATAAGCCCCAGCTCTATAAACCCACAACCCGGGGACGGCTAAGACTCCTGAACTGCTGGCTCTCAGCTGCAGCATGAGTACTAAACAATTACATGGATGCCCACTGCAGTGAGACAGCTGTCGGTGTCAGAGAAACATGCGTTCCTCTCTTTTCCTCCCCATTATCCTCACTGCCCTCTCTCCAAAGGCAGCTTCCTGGGTCTGTCCTCACCTCCAACCTATACAACCACACAACCTACACACTGCAAGTCCTCCGGCACAGTGAGGTGTTCGACCTGACAAACCCAGCAGCGTCCTACTGCCCTGGCCTGGCTTCTGCCTGCTTCTCCCAGCTGAGTGCAGCGAATACTTACTGCCTTGTTTCCCTCTGTAAGATCTCTTTTCCACAGCAGCGTTCCGTTTCCTTGGAGCTTCCCATCAAGCCAGGCAGGAACTCCACAAGCCAGAATTAACTAGACAATGCTATCTAGAGCAAACCAAATCACTGGCCAGAACGCAGAGAAAAGAAGCCAAAATGCTTTTCAGATTCAGTAACAAGCAGTCCAGAGCAGCAATAAACTAACAAATTTCATGATAAACAAGAGGACAAGGAGTTCTTTCCCTACCAAGCACTACTGAACTGCTAAGAACTATCACATAGCCAGTAGCCTCAAGGATCTTCCCAGTGTGGCCCCAGCTCAGGGCCTCTTCTGTTTCCAGAAGCATCAAGGAATCAGGAGTCATGATGGGACCCAGCGTAGGGCAGATGCCTCCTAAGGCCAACATTAACCTCAGCTCCTGCTTCTCTAGATAAAAAAACCCAGATCACAATTTTGGACTTGAGGAGGCAAGGCCCCACCCAGCTCAGCCTTTTTATCACCTGCTGGAACTACTTGGGTAAAGTCTTGCAAAAGAACAAGAACAAGAAAGACATCAAAGAAGAGCAGAAGATTAATTGTGAAACCAAAGGTAAACTGGAAAGTTTCTGGAAGGTCATTGGGCAGTAGATATCAACAGTTTTAAAACCAACCACACCTCTGGGTAAATCCACTGACAGACGTCGACCATGGTGGAAAGAGACAGAATGCAAACAGAAATCCATATAAACATACACACAGAATATAATGAATCCATTAAAGTGTACACTTCAAACAAAATGTGGTAAAAATAAACAACTGAATATTACTCAGCCTTAAAAAGGAAGGAAATTCTGATATATGCTACACCATGGATGAACCTCAAAAACATTATACTAAATGAAATAAGCCCTGCCGAGTAGCTCAGTTGGTTAGAGCGTCGTCCTGATGTACCAAGGTTGTAGGTCTGATCCCCTGATCGGGGCACATACAAGAAGCAACCGATGAATGCACAAATAAGTGGAACAACAAACTGATGTTTCTCTCTCTCTTCCTCTCTCTCTCTAAAATCAATAAGTTAAAAAAAAGAAAAGGAAATAAGATAGTTATACTGTGTGATTCTACTTATAAATGAGGTACCTAGGATAGACAAGTTCATTGAGACAGAAAGTAGAATGGTAGTTGTTAAAGGCAGGGGGAAGGAGGAATAGGGAGTTATTGCTTAATGAGTACAGAGTTTCAGTTCTGCAAGACGAAGTAAGTTCTGAAGATGGATGGTGGTGATGTTTGCACAACAACGTGAAGTGTTTCATACCACTGAACTGTACAATAAAAAACGGCTAATAAAAAATAAAGTAAAATAAAAAGTTAGAAGGGTAATGCTTATGTTATATATATTTTACCACAATTTAAAAAAATTAATGCAATAATATATCAAAAACTATTGACTGTACACTTGAAAAGGGTGAACTCTATGGTATGTGAATTATATCTCAATAAAGCTTTTTTAAAAAAATAAATGCACTGTCCCAGCCCGTGTGGCTCAGTTGGTTCAAGCACCATCCCCCGAACCAAGAGGTCACCAGTTCGATTCCCGGTCAAGGCACATGCCTGGGTTACAGGTTCCGTCCCCTGGGCGGAAGGCACGGAATCAATGTTTCTCTCTCCCATTGAGGTTCCCCCCTCCCTTCCTCTCCCTCTAAAATAAAATAAAATAAAATAATAAATGCACTAAAACATAATAACCAGCTATATACAGTAAACACTTTAAATGTACAACAAAATTATATTAAACTATAACTCTTTTACAAAGTAATAATGTGGCTATTAAAAATGTTTACAAACTATTTAGTAAAAACAAGAAAATGCTCCCGTTAATTGATAAAAACAGGACACCCAAGTAGTCAGTGAAGGAAACCAAAATTCTGCCATCCTGATTTAAGCTGCCCCTTTGAGATATTGATTTTAAGCTGTTTGTTAAGAAACAAGACTCAGAAGGAATGTTTGAGCCTGACCCCCTTTCCTGACCAAGAGATTCAGACAGAGAAATCTGGTTTGGGAAGGGAGCCTTGGCTCAATCACCTCGAGAATCTTCACCCTAGCAGGAGGACTCCAAGCCTGTTAGCTAGACAGCCGCGTCCCCACTGTTTGCGAGCTGCCTAGCAAGGACTTTGCTGCCATGTGTGCTGCTATTCCTCAACTACCTGTAAATCAACCATTCTCACGCCTTAACTCTAATACCCCACCCCCTCTCCTTTCTCCTTTGTCCAAAATGTCTTACATACCCAATGTTGCCTGTCTTTAGAATTTTCATGCCTATGTAAATTCCCACGCACATGTATTAAAATTTTATTTTCTCCTGTTAATCTGTCTCTCTTAATTTGATTATTAGCCCAGCTAGGAGATCTCAGAAGATAGGAGGAAAAGTATTAATATTTTTTAGTCCCCCACAACAGTAAGATCTCTGTGACAGAAAATAATTACAGGTATGATTTTATATAAAGTCAGAAAGAAAAGAAAATCTTCCTCAATCTTGGCTGCAGAGGAAATAACCCAAGGATCTCTTCCAAAAACCTATGCTCTCTCAGGGGAGGAACTCAAACAGCCACATGTGAAATGTGTAGGAAAAGGGGCAGCCTCAGAGCTGGGGGCAGCTGATAGCCAGCAAGAAAACAGGAACCTCAGTCCTGCAACCACCAGGAACTGGGTTCTGCCAATGACCTGAATGAGCTTAGAAGAGGACATGGAGCTCCCAATGGGAATGCAGGCCTGGCTGACACTTTGCAGCTCTGGCAGACCCTAAGCAGAAGACACAGTTGTGCCATGCCCAAGCTGCTGATCCATGGAAATTGGGAAATTTAAAAACATAAGCAATAAAAGCTTCACCAATCAGATTCCCAGAAGTAACCAGCTATGCGTGTGCGTGCCTGATTATTTTTAACTACAGCAAAGGCTACAGTCTACATCGGCACTTGGGTGGAGACCTGCTGCCGTCAGTCTCTGCCAGGCTAAGTGCCCCCATTGCCCATAACCATTCTGCTGACAATCTCTAGGCTTAGTGGCACTAGGCAGAGAAAAGCTATGGCCTCCCAGAGCCTAGATACTTCCATGGACACCAGTCAAGACTTGGGCTCCTAATGTCACCTGCTGTCCTGCTGACCCATAGGCAGTCCCAGTCAGATGAAAACCCCCAGGCCTTTCCTAAATGAACCACAGACCCGACCAGCATTTTAAAAAGCCCCCTTGAAGCTTCAAAACAAAATAGCTCTAGAAGGCAACAGCCAAGGAGACAGCCCATGGGTTCTGACTCATTGTCCCTGGCTGGCATGTGCACCCCAGAGCCTGAGCCCTGGGATGGCATGGGTGTCTGAGCTCACACCATGACGCCTGCAGGTCCAAGGATGTCCCCACGAGAAAGTCTCGCCTTGGCCTTTGATGTCCAAGGTCTTATTAACAGTCGTGCCCCGTCATATCCCATCTTAAGAGTCCCATAAACATGAAATGACCCTCCTCCCTTAGAAGTGACTCTGACTAATTCACATACCTGACGGAGCTCAGTGCTTTGAGGGCAAGGGAGAAAAGAGAGAAAAAGAAACATCCATTTTCCATTCTCTTCCCATATCCCCTACTCTCATGGGGCCACCAGGCAGGGCATTCTTGTTCTGGTGGCCATGTCCCTGCCACCTGTACCCAACAGCTGACTGTGACAGCTTGCAACTGCAAATTAGACAGCAGGCCCCTCGCTGGCTTTCTGTGGGCCTGGCTGCCCAGCCCAACACAGTGGACACTCCCCCAAGAAAGCCCCACACTTCCTGAGCAGCGAGAACAAAGTGCCTCTCCCAGAGAGCCAGTGGGCCGGGTCTCAGCCCATTAACCTTCCAGGACTTCCTTGCCAGAGTTCCTGGAACTGACGCTACAGACTTTACAGGGATAAATAAGCAGGCGCAGGGCTCACAGGACTGGGAATCCAGGAGATGACAAAGGCGTGCTGGGACCAAGTCTCCCACACTTCCTCACACACCCCCTTCTGGAGCGCCACACACCTTTCTAGAGCCTTGTACAGCCCTTTCTGGGCCTTGCTCGCTCTTCCATGGAGAAGAGTCTGCTTCAGGGACTCACACCATCTGGCTGCTGAAGAAACGCCACAGGAAAGGAAACCAGACTTATGTTAATAATCACAACCCAGATTTTCTAGGGCTGTCACAGTGGTACACCAGCTGCTTTGGGGGTTGAGGACAGACCCATGTGGCTGCTCCACGACAAGATGCCGGTCACAGGGTCTCCATACCTGGCACCCACAAGCCCACCCAAGTGCACGGCTGTTTTAGACCTCAAACCATGATCACAACCCCACAGGGCCCCAAAGCCCGGCTCCACACCTGACACCCCATCAGCACAGCTCCTCACTGCATCCCTCTCCACCTACCCTCTGCCTCCAGCCGCGGGGACGCCACTCCACGGCCACCCTTTCTATCCCCTTGCCCACCACCTCCCTTTGTGCCAGCCACATGGCACAACTCCCTGTCCCCTGGCCCCAGGGTGAGCCATGTCAACACCCTTGAAATATCACCATGTTCCCATCAGGTCCTAGTGACCAGACGCCTACAAATCCACGTCACCCCCGGCTACTGTTCACTAATAACCTGGCCACTCCTCTGCTGGGGCCGCCAACCTCCCTACAAGACCCACATACACCTGAGTCACTTCCCTGGAGTCCCACTTGGACGATCTACCCCCCAGGGACCCTGTCGCATTGGTCACCTCCTCGACATTCACTGTCTAGGTTGCTCCACCAGCAGATGGGGACATGGCCCTGCCCCGGGAACGGAGCAGTTCCACACTCAGGGAGCACTCAGACCCCCAACCCTAATAAGCCTCTGACCACATAGGCATCCTCACTCCCCACGGCCAGCACTCTGGGCACTGCGGTCCCCACGCAGGACTGTGGTTTCTCCTTCGCCCTCTTGCAGCCCCCCCCCCCCACTGTCTCCTAGTGGTCACTTCCCTTTAGCCCTTCTGCAACATTAACACGCCACTGCCCTTCCCACCTCATTTCTGACTCCTCCTCTCTCTCACGTCCTCCAAACATGCAAGGCCCCAGGCCCACTCCAGCCCTCCTCGCTCCACATCCCCTCCCCTGCTTCTGTCCTTCTCTTCCTCCCCAGCCTGACCCCTTCTCTCAAAGGCCACATCCTGCTGCCCACCCTGAGGCCCTCCAGCACAGCCGTCACCACGCCAGGCCCGCCTCCCTTCTCTTTACCTCACCCCGGCCAGCCAGCTCACTGGCATTTTGCCCATCCCCTGCCCATCCCCACCTCACCCCAGACGCCAAATCCAGGTGGGCCAACTCCCACCAGGCCGGCTCACACAGCACTGCCAAATGCACCTGCCCGAGGCAGAGCTCCAAAGGTACCCTGTCCCCTGCTCAGCATCCTTCAGTGGCTCCCTATGCCTGTCTGAGGAAACACAAGTCTTCCTCAGCCTGGCTTCTGGGTCCTACACTGTATCACCCCAACCCCCCTATCTGCCTTCACCTCCCCTACTGCCCACATTTTACACCAACTCACCAACCAAACACCTTCTGTTATATTGTGAGTGAACTGAAACTTCCCAGCCTCTGAGCTCTTGCCCACTCCAGATGCTGCCAGGAACACAATCTTTTTCCCTGTGCCCTGAACCGCAGGACAGACGTGAGGCTTCCCTTCTTGCATCTTCACTCCATGGCTCTGCAGAGCCTTGAGCTCTGCCCCACATTAACGGCAGTTTAGGCGCCTTCCCGTCCCTGCTCCCACCCTGGTCTGCAGGCTCCTCCACCCCAGTTAAGGGCTGAGTCTGAACAACCTTTTTATCTCCTAGGATATCAGGAGGGACAACCTGTCCGAAAGGCCAGGTCCATATGGCCTCGAGTCCTTCACCACTGACAGCTCAGCTCTGGGGTTCCCCTTGCTCCTCCACGAGGACACCTATGAGGGAAGGTGCCCTGGAAAAGGCAGCATGGTACCCAAAGTGCATCTGCCCAGCTCAGTCTCTTCATGGTTTGCTGTCCAGCCACTACCCAGGCCTGGCAATAAAGACCCGAGAAAGAATCCTTGAAGACATCATGCCAAGTGACGCAAGCCAGGTGCAAAAAGACAAGCCCTGTGAAAGCCCATGTATAGGAGGCACGTATGAGAAGTCAAACTGACAGAGAGGAAGGAGGCTGCCTGGTGTGTGCCAGGGGTGGGGGGATGGGAATGAGGGGTGATTGCTTAATGGGCAGAGTTTCAGTTTAGGAAGATGAAAAAGTTCTGGAGAGGGATCGTGGACATGTGAATGTGCTTAAGGCCACAGAGCTGTACACTTAAAAACGTTTACGATGGTACACTTTATGTTCTGTGCGTGTCACCACAATAACAGGGCGTGGTGGCTAGGGGAAGGCCACGGCCTGAAAGGACTCTGGACGGGAAGGCCTGTCTCTGAACATGATCCATGTTTTCCCATTAACTCTGCTCCTTAAGAAACACTGAATAGGTAACAGTACTGAATTCTGCACCTAAAAATGGTTAACATGGTAAATCCCATGTTATGTGCAGTCTGCTCCACAATTAAAAACAAACAAACAAACAATGAAAACAAGGGAAAGAGTGAGGCAGGCTCCGCAGGATCCTGGTGCTGCTGAAAGGTGCTGCTGCGTGGGGTGCGCACTGTCCTCATCTTGCTACACTCACAGGAACTTGAAAATGGGGAAAGCACGTGGAAAGCACGTTTCAGGGGACAATGTCCGATGCACAGGCCGAGAGGTGGGGCCCCCAGGCTGGAGGCTGGAATAAGCTCCATCGCCCCAGGCCCCCTTCCCTGGTGAGCCCAGGGACTCTCAGCCATCAGTTGCCCTCCAGCGTCCCATCGCCCCACACACAGCCCTCACAGGTCCCAAAACCCAAAGGTAGGTCAGGCGAGGACCCCCATGAGCCAGCAGAGAGTGCTCAAGAATAATCAGAGCCCGACCACCTTCACAGGAAAAGGCCCTCTGGAATAATATGCAGCTACAAAAAGGAATGAAGTCCTGATGTGTGCTACCACGAGGGTGAACTCTGAAAACCTTACTCTAGGTGAAAGGAGCTGGACACAAAGGCCCCATGTTATATGATTCCATTCAAGTGAAACATCCAGAGGAGGCAAATCTATAGACACAGGAAGCAGAGCAGCAGGTGCCTAGGGCTGGGGGAGGGAGAGGGTCATGGCTGAAGGAAGGTTTCCTTTTTATAAAAAATCTTTTTAAAATTTATTTATTTATTTATTTTTAGAGAGAGAGAAGAAGGAAGACAGAGAGAGAAACATCAATTTGTTGTTCCACTTATTTATGCATTTATTGGTTGCTTCTTGTATGTATCCCAACCGGGAATTGAACCCACAACCTTGGCACATTGGAATGACGCTCTTACCAACTGAGCTACCTGGCCAGGGCCCAGAGTTTCCTTTTGAGGTGATGAAACGTTGTGAAATTAGACAGAAGTCATGGCTGTCTAATTCAATATACTAAAAAACACTGAATTATACACTTTAAAAGACTGAATTCTCCAGTGTGAATTATATCTCAGTAAAGCTGCTTAAAAAACACCAGCCTCACTCAGGAACATAGCTGGAAGGCAGATGCCTGCCCATCAAGACCCCAGGCACCAGACAGGATGGGACCTGCCCTTGATTCCAGGACTCCAAGCCAAAAGCTTTCTGGAGCTCTCAAAGAGGGTGGGGAGAAAAAGAGACAAAGCCACACACAACCCAGGTTGAGGCAGGTCCAGCTGTCCCAGCCCCTCAGGAAGTAGGGGCTGGGCACAGCTGGTGGACAGGGGATGGCAATGGTCACTGTGGCCCTCACAGCCTCTTGGTCCCACCACAGACAGGGCTGGCTCCCAGCCCGCCCTGGTGTACCCCTCACCAGCACCTCAGGGACACACTGCCAGGGCCAAGCCCACCCCTCCAGTGTCCTCCCCACACTGTATACAGGGCAACACGCCCTGGTCTGCAAGTCCTGGGAAATGTGCAGATGGAGCATGGGTATGCCAAAGTGTTAGTAATTTTCAGAGCTTCCTCCCTTCCTCCTTTGTTTCCTATTAAAATAAGAAAGTGCCTTTTACTTCCTCTCTTAAGGCCTCACAATCACTAAAAATGACAACAAAGGGGTTCTAAGTCTTCCTTCTACAAACCTGGGTGGGTGGTGGTGGGGGAGGGAGGGGCTCTATGAGAAAAATCAAGAGCTCTGTCTTCCCCCAGCTCCTAGCTTCCCAGGCCCTCAAAAGCCACCAGGCCAAGCCATCCAGGAATACTGCAAGAGGACCCCATGGTACCCCACACGGGGGTGAGTGTGGCCTCAGCACAGTGCATGGCCCCAGATACGTTGGCTGATGGAACTTCACACCAGATGAAATAAGTAGCTGGCTTTCATTGGGGCCACAATGCAGAAAAATACATACCGTACCTTTAAGATGTAAGAAGTCCCCTCAGCCCAGGAGGACACACTGTGAGAGGAACGGAGGGGTATGAAGGCCACAACAGATGCCTCACCCCACCCCCCACCCCCTGGCGCTCATACTGGACACTTGCTGAGTCAAGAGGGTGAATCTACTGAATTATGCATCTCTCCTTTAAAATCTTGCTAAGTGGTGTTCAATCAACTGACATTAGATGCCTGAGGGGAGACTCTGAGAGACCAGACAGGGGGCCAGCCCCTCCCCATGTATTCACATCCCCTCAAGGCCTCCCAAGGCAGGGGTGTCCTCTCCAGCTGCCACTTAAATCCCTGCACAAGGCCACATGCTGCTGGCTCCTGAGCAAGCCCAGACCTTCTACCTTCAAAGTCTGTGTTCTTTTCCTGGACCAAGTGGATTTACGTTGCTTCTAGGTGGTGACTTCTAGAATGTTCACCATGTTACATGCAAGGTTATATGCATATGTCATATGCAGAAAAATCTCCACCTGTTCCACTGGTTTCCCAGCCGATCCCAGCAGCATCTTCTAAAAGGGGGCAGTCAGGCATGTGAAATAAAGTGAGTCTTCAAAAGCTCTTCTGGAGCCAACAGAAGCCCTTGAGTGGAGGACCCCCTCGGGCTGTCTGTCCCCTGCTCTGCTGGCCTGGCCCCCCTGTGCCTGGAGCAGCAGGTCTCACCCTCTTCTTTCAGTGCTCCCTTGGCTGCCTCCTGGCCAGCTGGACATGGCTGCTTTCTAGCACTTCCTGGTCACCAACCTTGCTCCCTGGGCCACGGCCCTGACTCTTTGTGCAAAAGGCCAGCCACCTGTCACATCTCCGCAGCCAGGCATTATCCCTCTGCATCTCCCAGAACCTGCTCACAGTTGGGCAGGGTCAGCATGTGCCCACCCCTCCCCACCAGCCCTGACTGTTAGATGCAAAAGGAGGATAAAGGGCAGTGTCCTGCTAACAGACCTGTCCTCTTGGGTCCTTCACCACAGACCTTGCTGGAGCAGTCTTAGCAAAGTGCCCCAGGAGGACACATGGGAGGTCAGGAAATTCCTTTCCCGGACAGATATGCAAAATAAGAGACAAACAACATTCCTAGATGGCTGATACCTTTGTGGACCTGCCGGAAGGCCAAGGCCAGGAGATCCCTATCAGAGCTTGTAGGTTTATAGGTTTGCTTATAGGAGGCTTACGTGGCCTTGGCGGTCTCCCTACCAGACTGAAAATGACCTGCTAGGAGGCCTGTCTAACACAGCAGGTCCCCAAACGTGTTTGCAAAATGACTGGTTGAGGTCCCCTCCACTTCTAGGAGGTCACTCTCTGTTCAATTCCATGGGATCGACCTCACCCCACACTCTGAGGAGAGAGGCCAGCCCCAGCCCCTCTGCTGACCGCCTGACCTGGGCGGGTTATTTTAGGCCCATGTGTTTGTCTCACACACACCCCACCTCCCGGACCCAATCGGCTGATGGCTGACATATAATTATGATAATAATCTCACTCCACCACCTCACAAGAATGTTTTGAGGGCACATGAAACAGCATCCCCACTACACAGAAGGGGCGTCACAGTCTCCCTGCCACAGACCTCAGCAGGTGCGTCTATGAACCCACCAGTCGTGTCTGCCTTGGGCCCCAGCCACCACCCCTGTCCACAGTCATGTTGCAAGGTCGCAGAAGTGTTTGACAGAATCCAAGACACTAATTAGGAGGTCCCAGCCTGTGGATTCGAGACACTCTCTAAGGTTTAACAGGGAAGCTCCAGCCTCAGCAAAGAAGGAAAAATAATCTCCAGATCACCTCCAAAGCCAAAGCTTCCATGGTGGAGTACCTGCACCATTAGGCCCCTGAAAATCCACCACCACTTATCAGATGGGGTTGAGAGGGTTGGGCCAGACCTGGGAAGGGTCTGAGTAAACAGAAACCTCAGAGATGGGGCCTCACTGCATCTTTGACTCACAAACACAGCACTGAAGACACACACCTGTGTGGGCTCAGATCACCACCATCACACCAGACACTGTTAAGGGCCTAAGGTGAGGCATACCCTCTGGGACACTGAGGCAAGACAGACTGTCCTGATCTTCAGGATCTCATCATCCTTAAGAAGGAAGTCAGAGAGACACAGGATTAATAGGAAATAGCTGCAAATATACGTAGTTAGAGGAAGATACACGATTAGGGAAGACTGCTAGAACACAACTAAGGTTTTGTTTTGTGTTACTTTTTAAAGGATTAGGCTCTTGGAGCTGAGCCTTTCCACAAATCCATGAATTAAGCCAAAGGCAAGAAAGAATTCCCTCAAAGATAGTGCCTGTCACATAACAGATGCTCAACAAATACCTTTGATTGACTGAATGGGGGAGAGGTGGTTCCTCTGTAAAGGAAAGGGAGCTATAAACCAGGATTAAAAAAAAATATTTAAAAACCTGTCTCAATAATAATTTTAAAATTTAAAGAAAAACATTAAAGAATTGAAAGAAAGGATCTCAGCAATGACGGGGTCCAACCCCTAACTTCTCAGATGAGGACAGTGATGGCAGCCCATGAAGCATGGGGACAACTTCCCCAGACGCCCCATAGTGGAATCCAGGCTCCACCACACAACTTGGCTCACCTCAAATTCTTCTAAAACACAGCTGGTGAGGCCAGAGCAAGCACCTCTCTCTCTGTCACAGCAGCCCCTTCCTCTGCTGCCCACTAAGGCAGAGTGCTGCAGGCTGTGAACTGTGCTCCCCCCAAACTTGTGTGCTGAAGTACCAACCGCCAGTATCTTAGAGTGTGACTGTATTTGGAGACAGGGTCTTGACAGAGGTGATCAAGTTAAAATGGGGTTGGTTGTTAGGGTGGGCTCTACTTCAATCTGTCTAGTGAACTTAAAAGAAAAAGAAAACTTAGCCCTGGCCGGGTGGCCCGGCTACTTGGAGTGTCATCCCATGAACCAAAAGGTTGCAGTTCAATCCCCCATCAGGGCAACCGATCAATGTTTCTTTCACATCGATAATTCTCTCTCTACCTCTCTCACTCTCTCAAATCAATAAACATATCCTCAGGTGAGGATGGGAAAGAAAAGGGAAGGGGCGGGGAGGAAATCAGACACACAGAGACAGCAGGGGTGCGTGTGCACACGGGCACATCCAGCGAAGATGCAGCAAGAGGACGGCCCCTTGATCTTGGACTTCCAGCCAAGTTGTTTAAGCCGCCCGGTCTGTGATATTCTGTGATGGTCGTCTTAATATACTGTGACTCTTCAAAAAGGTGGGTGTGAAAGCCAAGGAAACCCTGCCGTCACTAACAGCTGTTCTCCTAAAGAGAACGTTCCTATTAAGGACCAGAGATGGGGAGTTAAGGACGAGAATGCTGCTCCCAACTTCAAAAACCCTACCTGGGTGACCGAAACCAGACACAGAGGACAAATATATGGTCCCACTGATATGTGGTACCCGGGATAAGCAAATTCGCGAGGACAAAGCAGAATGGTGGCTGCCAGGGGCTGGGGGTGGGAAGATGAGTGATTGCTTCGTGCGGATGGAATTTCTGGTTGGAAGATGAAGACATTCTGGGGGTGGATGGTGGTGATGGCTGCACAGGATGTGAATGTACTTAATGCTACAGGGTTGCACACTCAATGAAGTTTAACATGGTACATTTTATGATGTACGTTTTACCACAATCAAAAAACCCATCGCATGTTACATAAATAACATAGCTTAATTAAAATCACTACTTTTTTCTTTTTTTCTAAAGGAAAATACTCTACACGAGCCACAGGAATTGTATGCCAGTCAGGGTCAAGAACCCCTATGGGGTTCCTCCTCCCCCAGCCGTGATCTAAAAAGGAGCCCCAGTCAAAACTCAAGCCTATTGTTTTGTAACATGACAGCACTTGAGGGTGTCCAGCCTTGCACTGTGAACGTGGAGCCCTCTCAGACCACAGGGACGAGCTGCGTCCAGGCTCAGGCACTGCTGAGCTCCGTCCTGGGTGGGCCCCCGCGCTTGGCTCAGCCGGAACCTTTGCCCTGGTGAGGACAGCAGTCTCACACACACAGATCCCCTGGGCCACAGGACTCCCAGCCAGAGGTGGCGGCTGGCCACTGAAGCAACAAACGACGCAAAAGGGAGAAGTGTGAAAGGCTCGTTGCCCTGGACCCCCGCAAATCAACAGCACTCCCAGCCCCTCCTTTAGTGGAAGGTTCTGGAATGCTTACTCTGTTCCCAAAACAGGAAAGGCATCCTTCCCGAGCCAGGACACCCTAGTAAAATTCAATCTAGACTTCATTTCCACCCTGCTGATGACTTAAGTGGCCTCAGGACTGCCCGGTTCTGTCCACTCTCCCTCTGCGCACAGAGTGGAGCCTGTACTCAATTTAGAGGTGACCACAGGCTCTGGTCTAAAGAAATGACAGAGCCAGCACAAGGCCTGGGTGACCTTTCACTGCCCCACGGTTACTCACTCTAAATGGTCACTGGTCCATTCAATCATCCAAGGGAAAAACAAAGCAGTAATCATTCCGGTGACAATACATCACCAGAACCCAAAGGGCAAATTAAGCTGCTTGATAAATCTAAAAACACATGGCAGAAACTTACAAGAGAGCCCACAAAGAAACACGAGATCTGGGGGTGACATCTCACAGCTGACCCTTGGAAAGGGCTGAGGGGCAGAGAGGGCTGGGTGCTCAGATTCAGAATTCCTCACACTAAAAAAAGGACTAAAAACGGAAAGGTCCTTGAGCCCGCTGACCTCCTCTCTCAGGACAGGGCTTGCCAGTTCCTCCAGATGGGACATTAAAGGACAGGTATGGAGGTAGGAAGAGACAGGTGCAGCTGATACGACATTTCCCAAAGACGAGCTCACCTTCCCAATTTCCCGGTCCCCACCCCACAGCTGTGAAAAGAGGACAGGACCTTCTAGCACCTGCTGTGTGTCTTGCTCTGACTAAGGCTCCACAGGAGACCCGGAATGAGCCAGGGATCCCTGCCTTCAAAATGCAGTCTGTGCTATCACATGGATGAAAAACTTGGGGACATTATGCCAGACACAGAAGCACAAATACTGTGTGATCCCACTTCTACGAGATACCAAGAATAGTCAAATCATAGCAACAAAAAGTAGAGTGATTGTTGCCAGGGGCTGAGGGTGGGGAAATGGTGAGCTGTTGCTGTTCAACGGGTACAGAATTTCAGTTTCGCAAGATGAAGAGAGCTCTGGAAATGGGCAGCAGTGGCGGGGAGCACAATATGAATGTACTTAATTCCACCGAACTGGATATGTAAAAATGGCTAAAACGGGTTCAGTGGTAAATTTTATTTACGTGTATTTTACCACACGCACAAAAAAAAGTACACAGTCCAAGTCACAGAGGGCAGAAATGGGTGCCTCGGAGCCTTTGCTCCCACTGCTCCTGGGGGCAGACGGCTCCCTCACCCTCTGCTGCTAGACCTGTATGTGTGTGTGGGTGTGTGGGTGGGCGGGGCCCCTCTCCAGTGCCAGGCTTGCGGAAGCTGCCCTGATCTCACTCGGAACACATAAAGGAGGTGTGTGCTCCTCTCTCCTATTAACTTGTGAGCTCCCAGGCAGCCAGGACCACACTCTCTCCTTCCATGTGGACCACACAATACAAAGGGAGGGGCTTGTACAGAGCAGAACTCACAGATGTTATAGACGACCCCCTGGACAAGCCAGTCATGCTTCTCAGGCACAGAGTAGGGTGGAAGGAAGAACACCCTAAGGCCACTACATTCTAGAAGGGACAGCTCTGCATTCCCACAGGGGCCCCAAATCTCTGCCATTGCCTGGTTGCATCCTTATTGGTGGGCAGGGTAGGTAGGCAGCCCCACCATGGGGTGATGTAAGAGTCCAAGAGGGACCCTACAGGAAACACACTGTCACGATGCCTGGCACACAGTGGCTTGTGGTCATTTCAGCTCCTTCTCTCAAACAGAAATATGAGGATCCACTCATCCAAAGGGATTCTGATCCTATTGGACCCAGGCCCCCCTGTGTGCTGCTGCAAAGAATTAGGCTGACTTCCAGGCCCATCTCACACTGTCATTTTCTTCACTGACCCTTTTCGGTGGCTCGACCCTGGCCAGAAAGCTCCATGGCTGTCTAAAGAACATTAGTGGCACTGGTTGGTGTGGCTCAGTGGACTGAGTACTGGCCTGAGAACCCAAAGGTTGCCAATTCGATCCCAGTCAGGGCACATGCCTGGGTTGCTGGCCAGACCCCCAGTTGGGGGCATGCGAGAGGCAGCCAGTCCATTTCTCTCGCACATTGCTGTTTCCCTCCCTTTCTCCCTTCCTTCCCTTCTCTCTAAAAGTAAATAAATAAAATCTTTAAAGAACATCAGCCCTGGCTGGTGTGGCTCAGTGGATTGAGTGCTGGCCTGCGAACCAAAGGGTCACCAGTTCAATTCCCAGTCAGGGCACATGCCTGGGTTGCAGGCCGGGTCCCTGGTTGGGGGGTGCGTGAGAGGCAACCACACATTGATATTTCCCTCCCTCTCTTTGTCCCTCCCTTTCCCTCTCTCTAAAAATAAGTAAATAAAATCTTTAAAAAAAAAAAAGGACATGGGTGAACAGTTGGGACAGAGACAGATGGCTGAGCCAGAGCGGGACTCTCCTTCCCCTCCAGCCACAGCCCTCAGAGGAGAGCACTGGGTGCGGAGTTTGAAGACCCCCAGAGCTAAAACCACCAGGAGTTTAAACGCCTAACAGGAGAGAGAATGTGGGACCTTGAGGACATTCAGAGAAGGATCCAGAAAGTCCTAAAAGTGAAGTTCAAGTTGTAAAATTAACTCATCAGCCATTTACTGAGCCAGGGTCTCAGAGGCAGGCCAGGGGTGCTGATGAGAGTGGGGTAGGACTCATAGGGAGGCCCACTGAAAACACATTTCATCCAGTTGGACCCCACTTTCTGGAAACTCAGAATTCCCCACCAGCAGGGAACGACGTTTCAGATCATAGGTCTGAAATTTTCGTCTTTGTTACTAATGTTCTCCGGCACCACGGCGCTCAGGGCCAGCCCAAGCTGGCTCGTTCGGCTGACACCTGGCCAGACAAGGCTGGTGGTGCCCAGTGACCACAGGGCAATCCTCCAGACTCTGGACGAGCTGATGTGCCTACAAAGCAGGTTTCTAAATACTACAGCCTTCCACCCCCCGTGAAGGACTTAGGGAAAACGGCTGGGCCAGGCCCCAGGTCGGAGCAGCACGCTGCAGCCACCCCCAGCTGCAAATGGAAAATCATCTCCTGGATATACCTAAAACAAACAGGACAGAGTGCTGATCACAAAACAGGCGGCTCACAGAGCCAAAAATAGCCTCACTTGTTTCAAGAGGATTCTGACCAATGAAGCACAGACAACTCCATCAGCAGAAAAAGAAAAATCAATGAAGTGGAAAACTGGATCAGCCCAACTGGGACCAGGAATCCAGGAGATTCCTGCCAGCCTCACACCCCACCCTATCCCACCCAAGCCCCACACCCACCCACCCACTCTCTCCTTACCCCAGTTATAAACTGGGCCTGGACCTCAAAACCCAGTCCCATCACCCCAATGCCAATGGTATTTGTACACAGTCCAGAAGTTATGTAATATACACAATCCCACAGGTTTAGTCTTAGGGTCAGCGCCAGACCACAGACTGGGAGCCTAAAATAGGCACCAGTGGGCACCTGTCCTTGGGATGATGAGGAGGCAGGAACCCAATGAGGGATCAGAAGCTGCAGCTGGGGTGAGATGCTCAGAGGAGCCTGTGGGTGAGTAATGACGGGTGAACTCTCCCACTAACACCCGGCGATCAGAACAGGTGTGGCTCTGCTTCAGCCCTGGATAAAATCTACACCCCTGTTGATTTTCAGTGTCTTACTGAGTCAGAACTACCTGTCATCTCACGTCCTCCTTTTAAAAAAAAATTTTTTTTAAAGAGTAGGAAAGGAGGGGAGAAAGAGGGGAGAAAAATATAGACAAGGGAGAGAAACATCAATCTGCTGCCTCTCACATGTGCCCCTACTGGGGACCAAACTCACAACCCAGGCATGTGCCCTGACCTGAAATCAAACTGGTGACCTTCCGCTTTGCAGGACAATGCCCGACCCACTGAGCCACACCGGTCAGGGCGCCTCACTTCCTTCTAATTGGTATTCCACCTGCTGCTGGCTATCAAGCAAACCTGACACTTCTATGGCCTGGGAGCACCTAGCACATCTTGAGTTCCCCAAACGTGTCATGTAACTCCTGTTTCAGGACAGGAAGGGCGGGGGAATGCCCAAGACACAGATCAATCCTCGACAAAACCATCTGACATAGATGGCAGAGATGACCCCTATTTATACTGTCCCCACCGCCTAGCATGGAGGAATTAGAGAACAAGGAGATGACTGCCCAGAACACCCTGGTCCCCATACGCAAGCAGCACACACTTTAGAACCGAAGGGACAAGCCACCTACCATCCCACACACCACCCCTCCCAACCCAATTCCATTCCAAACACTAGGAACCTGCATTCAGGAAGGCAGGAATGGAGCTTGTCCAGACGCGGGATAAGCATGAATCCTTCCTGTCGACAACAGTATCAGAAATTCACTCCAAAAAGCATCCCTCTGTTCCTCCCCCTCCAACGTCCCCCTTCCTATTCCCTCTTGCTGGCTCCATGGTTTCCAGCCAGGGAGCAGATGTGCCCACCTAAGCTGGTGGAGGTACCCACCTGTGTCTCCATGGAAGGTGCCTTCCTGAGGCAGCCTGCTAGACAAGCTGTCCCCATCACTGGGCCAGATCTGCCCAGTCTTGCGGACCCCCACGATGGTGGCCTCTGACACCACGACCTGGCACTGCCTGTGCCGCTTCTGGCACTGTGGCGTGGGGGGGCTGCTGCTGTCGAAGGACTGCTGTGAGTTCTGGGAGGGCGAGCGGCTCTTGTCCCGGAACATGCGGTAGGTGGTGGGGCTCGGGGAAACGCGGCTGGACTGGCCCGAGGAGAAGTCCTCCTCGCTGGAGGTGAGGTTCTCATTGGAGCTGCAGTCCGGGGTATAGCCGCCCCCGCTATCCTCAAAGCTCCGAGGGGAGTAGGACCGGCGGGGCCAGGTAAGGCGCTTCTCTTGCTCCGAGGTGCTCTGGCTGCGCAGGAGCGGGCCCTTGCCCTCCCCTTCCACCATCATGCCCCCCACGTAGATGCTCTGGTAGGGCTGGTACTCCAGGGGAGGCCAAGGGGGCCTGCCACCGCCATTGGTGTTGATCAGGTTGTCTTTCAGGAAGCGGGGATTCAGCTCGGCGTCTTCGTAGTCATCGAGGCCGCAGCTGCTCTCCGAGGCACGCCCCCGGTAAGAGGGCCTGGGCGCATCCCCCAGGCCGGGACCGGCGCCGTGCTGGGACTTCTTGCGTTCCATCTGCATGGCCTGGCTGCCCAGGGAGCTGATCCGGTCTGACACCTCTTTGTCGTTGACCTTCACCAGGCCGCGCTCGTGGTGAAACTCGACGTTCACGTAAAAGGGCTTCTCGGCGTCGCCCGCCCCGGGCTGGCCTTGGCCCTTGCGGATCCTCTCGAAGTTGGACCTAAGCGCCGCCACGCTGGTGGGGGGCCCCCGGTCGTCCCGGTCGGCGGGAGCGGCGGCCCCGGGCCTGCGGGCGGCTGTCGGCCTGGCCTTGCTCGGGGACCCCTCTCCGTCGGGCCGGGCCTCGGGCTCCTCAGCGGGCGGAGGGTCGGCGCCATCGGCGGGAGCGGGCGGTGGGCGAGGAGCTGGCGCACTGGGTTCAGCGGCGCCGTCGGGGGGCTGCGCCGCGCGCCGGAAGCCCCAGCGCTGCCGGTCGTAGCTTTTCTTCTCCTTGGCCAGCAGCGTCTGCAGGTAGATCATGCGGAAGCGCTCCTGGTTCACCTCCTGCTCCAGGCGCCGGATGGAGGCCTTACAGCGCTCCAGCTCCTGCTCGATGTCGCCCACCGAGCGCAGCTCCATGCGCGGCGGCTCCGAGTCCGGGAACTGCGCCTTCCACGCCTCGGCGAAGCCCACGGGGTCCACCATGGCGCAGTCAGTCTCACCTGCGCCGCCCGGGTGCGCGCGGGGCCCGCCTCAGCGGCGGCGCGGCGGCCTCGCCAGGCCCGGCCCGGGGCGCCCGGCGGCCCCCATGGCCCCACGCGGCGGCGGCGGCGGCGGCAGCGGGCGAACAATGCCCGCCCCCTCCCGGGCGGCAGGTGAGGCGGCGGCTCAGCTCCCGGGTGGCGCGGGCGCGGGGCGGGGCGGGGCGCGTCTGGGTGCGGACGCGCGCGAGGGGGGTGAGGGGGCGCGGGCTGCGCGCTGTGCTATTGTGTTGCGGGGCTGCTCGGCGCGGGGCGGGACCGGAGCTGCCCTCCACTCGGCGGGGCGCCTCTAGTGCATGGCGGCCGCCAGGGCGCTCCTCTCTTTTCGCTGCCGCGCCGCCCAGGTCCGGACTGCCACCGCCTGCCCGGGCGCTGCGCTCAGCCCGGCCCGTTCTGGCCACATTCCCGCCCGGCCCGCATTCGGCGCCGCAGGAAGGGGAGGGCCGGGGGGCGGTGGCCGCGGCGGCTGACGGAGCCGGGCGGGCCTCTTAAAGGGGCCGCGCTGCAGGCGCCCGGGGAGGGACGGGTAGAGGGGCTGCCGGGGCGGGGGTCCGCTCCCTGAGCCACTGCCCCGCGTAGTCCCTGCGCTTGGTTGGAAGCTGAGGCTCCGGCGGCGAACCCGGCAGTACAACGCAGAGGCCCCTTCTGCGCTCCTGGGGCAGGAACACCTGGATCCCACGCCCAGGGCCACTCATCAACGTCAGGTTGGAGCAGGGAGCGAGGCAGGAAGGCCAGGCTGGGCTGCCGAATCCAGCTGCCCCTGTGTGCCAGCCGGCCTCCAGCGTTGTGGACCTGGGGTGGGTGATGAAGCAACAACTGCCGCATGGGATTGTCACAGAGATAGTCATTAGGAATTTCTCCCCTAGGTCGCTCAACACCCACATCTCCTTTCCTGCGGTCCTATTCCAGGTGTTTGTCCCGTGGTCTCTCCTGAGCTCCAGAGGCCAATGTAGTTTTTCCTGAATCGCCTGACTCAAAACTTATGTTTAGTTTCCCTCCAAGCGGTGTGCCACCCTCCACTGTGACTAGCAGGGCTGAGCTGAAGACTGGACAGCCCAGGAGAGTGGTGAAGCAGAATCTCTTCTATCCGGGGCGCCCGGAGAACTTGCCCACACAGCAGAGAGCACAATGTAGGGAACCTGATGGGGCAAAATGAAAATAGCCAAACCAGCCTGCTGGGTGAGGGGAAAAGGAAACAGGATTTGCCAACCAGAGAACTGGGCATTGAAATGAGAACAAAGATACCTGCCTGCGAGGGCTATTGTCCCTGTGTGGATGTTAGGGGTTATCTTGCTCTCCCCGCCCCCCCTGTTACCCTCCCCCCCAGTTCCAGTGCCAACCAGGTGAGATGCCCCCATGTCTAATACAGAAGAACAGACGCCAGGGCCAGGTCTCCCCGACTCCAGGATTTGTGACCTGGACAGTTCCCTTCCATTCTCTGATCCTGTTTTGTCCCCATATGTAAAATGCTGTGTGTACTGTATGTAAAGCACTCAGATGGGACAAACATAAAACACACTTCAGTAAACCAGCATCTGGTATCCTTTCCATTGCTTGTTAATGTTAGTGCTCTGGGAGAGTCCCTGGAAAACCCTTGGGGCGCGACTTCCAAGATACTTCCAGGCACAGCTCACTGCTGCCCTCTGCAGGCCTCTCACCTACCTGCCTGGAGGGCCGGACAAAGCGAGCATGGAATGCCAGCTGTGCTCACATCCACCTGACCTAGCTTTAAAATGGGTATAATAAATCCTGACCTCACAGGATATGGCACACGGTGGCTCATGATCGATATTAGCTGCCTTCATCGGATGGCCTGCTCAGGTCTCCCAGCAAGCAGGTCAGGCAGGCTTAGCACCCAGGCCTCCAGAACCCGGTTCCCCAAACCACAAACTGCTTTTCCCCCTGCTGACAGGGCCCCTCAGTTTCCAGGGGGGATTGTGGGCTTGTCAGGGATATTATAATTACCACCAGGGAAAGGAAAGATACTGGGGGGGGGGGCACTTCATCTATCAGTGAAGTGTTCTTTTCTCCCTAAATATTATAGATATAAACTTAGTTCACAGACCCTGAAGCTCTGTAGTTTGCGCTTGCATACTCTGTCCTCTTGCCAAATGACTTGTTGTTGGGTACAAGGACATAACAAGATAGCGGCTATCTTCCCGTGGGACAGCTTCTTCTGACCCCAAGGACACTCCTCCCATCCTCAGTCCCTTCTCTGAAAGTACTCCCACCCTCAGTCTCTGGTCCTTTCCTGCAAAGCTTCCTTATCATCCAGCCCTCCTGAGGAAGAAGGAGGAACATGGGGTCCAGGCACATAACACTATGATTCCTCATTTGCTGTCTGTCAACAGCTATATCTAAACCAGAGTACAAAGATCTCTCTGTCTTGTTACCCATGACCCCCCAGTGCTCAGCACATAGTAGGTACTTAGCCAGTGCTGGTGAATGAGGACTCTGTCTTGTGTGGCCCTGAGGAACACACAGCCTAGGGAGAGAGGCGTACCTATTGAGGGGAGGAATGGATAAGGCCAGCAGGGAGGGAACCAGAGGGAGGTAGAGATCTGGGGAAGGCTTGAGGTGACATACCAGCTGATTCTAAGGATCAGGAACAGAAAGGCAAAGACAGGAAGGGCTCAAAATTCTAGGTGTGTTTAAAGAACATCTAGGTTAGCAGACAAGGTTGGGATGGGTGACAGAAGGTGACATTAGAGGCGAGACAGGGCCTTCCAGGCTTATAAGAAGTTCGAGTTTTATTCTAAGTTCAAGGAAAAGGTCCTGAAAGTTTCTAGGCCTGCACTGTCTGATAGAAGTTTCCAGCACAATGGACGTGTCCTATACTCTGCGCTGAACAATACAGCAGCCATTAGCCTCCCCACGTGACTCCTGAGCACTTAACATGTGGCTGCTGCAACTGAACTGAATTTTAAATTTAATTTAACTTTAATGAATTTAAGTTCAAATAGCCACAGTAGCTGTGTGGGCAGATTGGGTGGGGGAGGGGAGCAGAGCAAGCATGGCACTGGCCCATTTCGGGGGTGGGTGTTGGTGACCCAGACTAGGGTAGAAACAGGGCAATGGAGGGGGGGGGGTGTCAGACTCCAGGTCTGTTTTGGACTTGTAGATGGAATGGATATGGAGAGAAGAAGGACTAGCTACAGGATGGACAGTGACGGAGAGGCAAGGTGCCCACATGGGTCTTCATGTGCCTGTACCCCATCCACAGGGAGAACTCAGGCAGAGAGAGGATGGGTCTGGGGCACTGAGGAGCAGTCAAGACACAACACAGAAATGGGAGTGTTGTTAGTGAACAGCTGGTTTTTATGGAAGAGCAGTGACTGGACTAGGAAGGAAGTAGAGGCAGAGAGACTGAGAAGGCCAGGGAAGTGACAGGAACCCAGGGAAGTGGCAGAGAGGTGCAGACTCAGTGAGGAGGACAGGGTCCCTGCACAATGACTGCTGGGCCCTCAAGTGGAAGGACTCTGGGCCTGGCCCCATGAAGCCGGCAGACAGAGCCAAGGTGGGTCCTGGAGCCTGGTTGAGCTAGCTGGAGGCCAATGGGTCATGAGTGCTGGCCCCAGGGTAGCCTTCCAACGGGTTCAACATGTGGAGGGGACTTCACAAGGGGCTCCTCAGCCATCTCTCAGCAGTGAGTGACATTTTCTTCATCATTATGTTTTTCTGAGTTCTTCATAATGAAAACTTCTATCTTTTGTAATTTTAAAAAGTAGATGTTACTTTTTGTCTTTCTTTTTTACAGCTTTATTGAGTTATAGTTGATGTGCAATAAACTGTAATTTGAAGTGTGCAATTTGATGCATTTTGACATCTGTACCTACCTGTAAAACCATCATAACAGAGAGCAAACATTTGCATCACTCCCAATAGATTTGTTGTTGTTTTTTTTTTTTTCATCTAAGAACTGATATGGGACAGGGAAGCTGGATTATTGGTGATGTCTCCTTTTCATTTCCTTCATTTTCTGGGATGTGGTCACATGGCTCTATAATTTACCTAAAATGCACATACACACCACACACCTACTCCACTCCCACCCACACCCACACCCACACCCCTACCCCTCAACTGCTGCCCTAGTGGTCCATGAGCCCAGACCAAGGTTCTAGAAAACCTCTTCCCAAGACAGCTCTTTCCCTTTGCTGGAGGGACCCAGCAGCGCCCTCTTCTGGACAGCAGCCAGAACTTCCAATGCCTCAAAACACTGGGATGAAAACAACCCACGAGTCCATCAACAGATGAATAGATAAACAGAAAGTGGTACATCCATACAATGGAATATTATTTGGCCATGAAAAGGAATGCAGTACAGGTACATGCTACAACATAGAGGAACCTTGAAAAAAATTATGAGAAGTGAAAGAAGACAGCCATAAAAGGCCATGCATGTATGTTTCTATTTACATGAAATGTCCATAATGGGCAAATCTATAGAAGTAGAAAGTATGTTGGTAGTCCCCTGGGAATAGGGGGATGGAAGGAATGGGGAGTGACTGCTAATGGTCACCAAGTTTCTTTTTGACAATGCTCTAGAACTAGAGAGAGGTGGTGGTCATAAAACCTTGTGAATATGCTAAAAGCCATTCAGTTGTATACTTGAAATGGGTGAATTGTATGGTATGTGAATTATATCTCAAAAAAGCTGTTATGTTTTTTAAAAACACAAAAATCTCTGAGGATAAGTTAAGCAGGCCCTGGTCCTGCTCACTGAGGGGTAAGGACAAGCATTCTAGCATCTTCTTCAATTCTCCTGTTAGAAGCTGGGAATGAACGGCCAGAGGGAATATAAAAAGGCAGGGCCCTCACCATTATAATCTAACAAAGAACTTAATACGGGGGGATAGAAGCAAAAGGAAGACATGTCTCACCAATTAACTCAGCAGCCCTGAGCTCTCTTTGATAAGATTTCCAGGTGTCCCGAGCATTACAAGCAAAATAGCACAGGAGAAGGAGACTCCTTCAGTCTGTGCAGAGAAAAGAGGCTTCTGTAACAAATTTACTAAGATTTCTGGGAGTTCTGAACATCACAAGCAGGGATTACACAGAAAGAAGAGGGGGCCTATGCTGGGAAAGGGAGCCTCTGTAACAATTTCACTAAGACAAAGAGCTTTTACTGAGAAGGAAAGTCTTTGTAGCTGTATATTAGTCCCAAGATTTAGAAGGGAAGAAAAAGGGGTACTGCTAGAAGTCAGCTGAGGTCTATAACCCCCAAATGCCAATAGCAGCTTTTGCCCAAGTATATAAATAAACTACCTCATTTCCAGTATATGTGTTGGTCTCACTTGAACTTGCAGCAAGACAAGAACTGAGGCGAGAATGGAAGGCCTCCTGACTTGGGTCTTTCTCTTCCCATCAGCAACACTCCCACTAGCCCAGGGATTCACCCCCACTTCACAGATGAAGACCTGTTTTTGGGTCACCCAGTTCTTCTGCTGAGGGCAGGCTTGAGACCCAGTCTTCCAGCTCCAAACCCTGTGTTCTTTGTGTGATTCTGATGTCAGAAGGCCCCACTAGTGTGAAACCAGGAAGGGACTGACCTTTTCTTCAAATGTTAATTGTAAAATGGACAGGCCACCTCTGCCCTCCTTGGGGGCTTCCTGGGCAGGGCTGCCAGCTACAGCTGGGCAGGATATGCACTGCACTTGGGCACCACCAAAGGGGACACTGTTCCCAGCTTAGAGCTGGTAGATATGAATCCTGGTGGTGACAGCAATTGTAAAAAGGTGTCTTGTTCTTACAAACTCAGTTTACAACAATTTTCTAACAGATGGACACCAAATGCCTTGAGCAATGAGCACTTTTTAAAAATTGAGGTGAAATTCACTTAACATAAAACGAACCATTTGAAAGTGAAGAATTCAAAGGCATTTTGGAAATTCACAACATTGTGAAATCATAACTTGTATCTAGTTCAAAAATATTTTCATTGCCCCAAAAGGAAACCTCATACTGTCAAGCAGTTGCTTCCTATTCCGCCCCCCACCCCAACCTCTTGTCCTGGCAACTCCAAGTCTACTTTTTGTCTGTATGAATTTACCTATTCTGGATAATTCGTGGAATCTCACAGTATGTGGCTTTTTGTGACGGGCTTCTTTCACTTAGCACACTGTTTTCTAGGTTCATCATGTTGTCGCATGTATCAGTACTTCATTTCCTTTTAAGGCTGAATAATAGTGCGTTGTATGGATATACCACGTTCTGTGTATCTGTTCATCTGTTGGTGGACGCTTGGCTGGTGTGAATGATGCTGCTCTGAATATGTGTGTACACATGCTTGTTTGAGTCCCTGTTTTTAATTCTTTGGGGAAATATACCTAGGAATGGCATTTCTGGGTCACATAGCAATTCTATGTTTAAGTTTTCAAGGAACTGCAAGGATGCTTCTAATTCATGCCAAGGCACTAAGGCACTGTGTGGGTGGGCACAGTGGCACTTAAGAGTCACACAATCTTCAATCTTCAGGGCTCATATCCACCCAGCTCTCACCAGCTGCCCAGCCTGGGGCTAGAGGCTCCATAGATATGACTTCTTTCTACCCTCACAACCATCAGCTGGGCAAGAGGCAGGGAAGGGGCTCAAACTGGAGCCCAGCTGGCCTGAGTCCCAAAGCGCTGTTTCTGACCACTGTGTCACCAGGCAAGATTGTCAGATGTTGCATTACAATCTGAGGCCCATTGAAAAGCCTAGGCCTTTTCTTGTTCCTTCCCTGCCCTGTCTGTACCCTCACCCCCACTCGCTTTGGGGTCAGAGGCCCAAGGAGTGCTCCCTTCAAGGAGGAGGTGGCCACATGACCCCCACCTGTCACCTGTCACCCACCATCCATCCTCTGTCAGTCCCCGGGAGCTGCGGGAAAGATCCGAAAATTGGGGCAAATTAATCCAGCTGTTCTGCAGTCCTGCTTGCTTGTGCAGTGCTGGACAGGGCCTGGCTGGGCACCTCTACTGGGCTTCCAGCCCCCAGCCCAGAGTGAGGACCAGAGGTCTCCTCGGCTTCCTTGGCCAAGGGCTCTGAATGAGTGAGGGTGTGGGCCTTTCCAGCCAGGCCCCCTCAGCTGTAACTCCGCCTGCCTTCTGCAGAATCAATTATTGATGAGTCCCTTACAGTCCGGGCGTCCCGGGGGAGTATTCTGGCTGCCTTCCAGCCTTCCTGAGAGCGAGGGGCAGAGACAAGATGAGCTTGTTCCTGGAGTCATGGCCAGTGAGACAGTCCAGGCTGTGGCTTCCAGTGGTCAGAGGCCCACAGCATCCTCAGGCCAGGGGGTACCACTCCCCTGTGGGAAACAAGGGAGCCCTGGGGCTACTTTGCTTCCCAGAGGGATGAGTGGGAAGCAAGCTGATCGAAGGGCCTGCACACCAGCCTGACAGCTCCCAGAGTCACCCGGGGCACACGCTCAGACAGGTGGCTGGTGGCCCTGAATGCCGGGGAGGCATCTGGATGGGGGTGGAGTCCGGGAAGGATCTGCTCTGCCTGGAAGGAGGCGGTGTGACAGCCACAGCTCCCGTCTGCTGAGCAACTTCCCTCAGGGGAAGGCCCGACATATGGAAAGTGACATTGGGAGGCCATAGCAGATGGCAGAGTAGTCCTGGAGCTGCTGGGAGGGTGTCTTGTCTCAGGGCAGTGGCCAGAGCCTAGGGCTTCCTGGGTGGCGGTGCCCAGCTTGTACCCCCCTCGTCTCCAGGAGCCCTCCCTCAGAAGAGGAGGACCCCTCTGAGCTGTGCGCTGCTGCTTCCGAAGGCTCTCCTGCTCTGTCCCCTCCGCAGCTATGAGCTGGAACACATTGCTCCTCTCCCAGGGCCTCTCCCCGGTTCACTAGTTCTTTCTTTTGTTTTTAAAAGACTTAATTTATGTATTTATTTGTTAGAGAGCAGAGAAGGGAGGGAGAGGAGAGAGAGAAACATCAATATGAGAGAAACATGAACCAGCTGCCTCTCGCACAACCCCAGCCAGGGATCCGGCCGCAACCCAGGCATGTGCCCTGACTGGGAGTCAACCAGCGACCCTTCAGTTCGCAGGCTGGTACTCAATCCGCTGAGCCACACCAGCCATGGTTCGGTTCACTAATTCTTACTTGTGTGAATGAGTGAACATGTGATTGTAACTGATCTGTCCTTCCCCATGTTCCAGTTTCCTAGCTCTTAGGTGACCTTAGGTCTCCCTG
Organism: Furipterus horrens; assembly: GCF_987537825.1. NCBI lineage: Eukaryota > Metazoa > Chordata > Mammalia > Chiroptera > Furipteridae > Furipterus > Furipterus horrens. The sequence goes on along the minus strand of NW_028327181.1, from coordinate 17,817,697 downwards.
CTTAGGACGTCCAGGGTCCCTCTGGAGAGTGAGCTTTATCTGGGAGTGGCTCCTATCCCCTCCCCCCAGACTGAAAGGAGAATTGAATGGATCCCTGGCCTCCCGTCCCTCCCAGAGGCCCCAGGCAGGGCTGGAAGGGCTGGAGCTGCAAGCAGGCACCCAGGACATGTGACTAAGGAGGCTGAGAGCGAGCACACTGCTAAGTCTTTGTCACAGGGCTGTGGGGCTGGGGAAGGACTAAAACCGGGAGGCAGGGGAGCTGGGTGTAATGAGGGAAGGGATTGAGTTTCATGGCTCTGCTGGGGAGTCCGAGGAGGGATGGGTGTGGTTGGGGCCTACAGAAAACCACAAGAGGGTGGGAGGGGAAGCCCAGATAGCTACACCCAGAGGTAACAAGGGTTCTAAGAATCATTGGGGATCCGTGAAGTCCTCCTGGGGTGGGGCACGGAGCTGTTGGGCAGAGAAGGGGGCCAAAGCTCAAGTATGAAGGGCCAGGGGGTAGAGACTGGAACACAGGGGCCTGCAGGGGTACACTGGGCAGGCCAGTGAGGGGCCTAAATGCCAGGGTGCGAGTGTCAGCTCAGAGGGCAGGGAAGGAGCAGGGAAGGGGTCAGGGGTAACTGGCAGAGGGCCAAGACGTTACAACCCAGTCTGGAGGTGTTTAGAGAACGTCTTCATTGACTCGTCCTATCAGTGGAACCACACTGCCGTGATCTTGATGGAGACACCGAACCAACCAGTGGGAAGCAACTGAGCACACACAGTGGGCAACACGAGGACAGTTTAATAAAGGGCCATTTACAGAGGTGGGTGCCTGTGAGATAGTGCGGGCCTAGTCCAGGGCTGGTAACAGCAGGACACCATTATTGCCCCCGATTCTGGGGCCTGAAGAGGCGACCAGATGGGGCCTAGGGCATGACAGCCCACCAGCCCCAGGCTCTCCCACGCTGCGACGCTTCAGTTGTGTGCTGCAAACCCAGTTGGTCCTAATACACCCCCAATGCGACCTGCCCCCTAAGACTGTGTCTAGTGGACCAAACCAGGATAACAGTCCACAGGCGGCCGGCAAGGCCTCTTTGGGGAATTCTGAGTGTGCAAAGCTGTAACTACAAGGATGACCATTGCAGCACCTTCTGTAAAAGCTGAAAGCTGACTCAAACAAACGTCCCATGTACAGGGCAGGACAAATGGACTGTGGTTCATCCACACGAAGGAAAACTGGCAGCTACTAAATGAGCACGTGGGCTCGGTGTGTGGACAGGGCTCCTGTCGGTCATCAAGATTGCAAACTGCTAGGTAGTGTGTGTGGACAGGTGTCGTTCTGATTAAACAACAAACAAGCCACCGAAAGTCATGGTTGTGCTCACACAGGAACAGTCTGGAAGGAATTCTATCAGCTGTGAACAATGCTCACTTTCCAGAAGTACTGCCAACTGGAGGGGGACCTTTACTTTGCACACAAAGTTTTGTCCTCTCATTGTTTTACAATAAGCACACAATTCCTTCAAGAGTGATTTATACAAAGAAGTATTTTATATCTATATATAAAAAAAAAAGCTAAAAATGTGGCAAAGGGGAAATAAACAGAAAAAGATGCCCGCGTCTTCCCCCACTGACACTGGCAGTTGCTGTGGGCACCTAAGCTGTGCCAGGCGCTGTCCGGGTGCTGGGTCACAGCGCCAACCAGAATGGCTGCCTGCAAAATGCAGGCCATCTGCGAGAAGCAGGTGGGGTGTGTCCAGAAGTGCCTGCCTGTGGCACAAGGTGGGCAGGGATGAGTGGGCACACACCTAGGGCTGTGGGGATGTGGGGTGGGTGGGGGGCAGTTAATAGCCCCCATGGGGGAGCAACACAGGGGCATGCAGAGCGCGGGGAACTCTGGGCTGTTCCTGCCTGTCGACGGAGACAGGAGCACACTAGACTCTGGGGGCCTCTGATGTCCTCCAAAGACACGTGGATGCCATCACAAAGGTCTGGAGAGGCAAGCGCCCAGCACTTTCTTGTTCTCAGGCCGGTGGGGAGAAGGGCAACGGTGGGCACTAGCCTAGCAGAGCTTGGGACTGCTGCTGGTGGCAGAGCAGGGCAGCGCCGTGTTCAAGGGGTGTAGCAGGGGCAGCTGGGCAGTCTTCCCTGCAGCTCTGTCAGAAAAATTCATTGTCCAGGTGGGCCGGAGGGGTATGAGCGGCCTGTTCTGCTGGTCCTTGCCCACTGACCAGAGGGCAGGACCAAGGGGATCGAGGAGGAGCTGGAGGTGGACACTGGATCAGAAGGGGCCAGAGAGGCCTCCTCATCCATCCTCCTCCAGAGAGGCAAAGCTACCCAGAGACCCTGCAAGGCCATGGCAGAGGGAGTGTAGACAGGGAGACCCAGAACTGCGAGTCCCGTTGCAAACAAGTCCCAGGCAGGGATCAGGCCAGTGATCACTCACGTGCCAATTCTGACAAGTCCCGCATACCCGGACTGCTGAGATCAGGATTTGGAGGCCAGCTCAGGGAAGCTGAGAGGGCACCTGGACGTACTGCTGACGCGTGCTGAGGTCAAGGGATGTGGGCCATGGTGCACACGTGTCCTCTGTCTGTAGTCTCAGGCCTTACAAGGCCAAGGTGGACTGGTGACTCTCGGTGAGACTGACTTTCCAGGAATCACCACAGGACGCCCACAAGTTGGGCAGCGTGGGGGGCACTGAGCAGCCAGTGAGGGCCTTTCCTGGCTCCCAACCTGCTCAAGAGTATTGGCTGAGCACTGAGTGGTAGGTGGACAGACGTTGCATAGCTCAGGCTCCATGTCACCCCCCTATAGTCACGGAAGGCACTGCCCACGCATGTGGGGAGTGGAGGCCTCTGCCGCTGTCCCCAGCTAACAGCAACCCAGGCTGGAGGGCCTCTTGCTCTCCTGGGTCTCGGATGAATTTCCCTCCATCCCTGTAAGGAGGGAGAAGCCACTTGGCATCAAACAGATACCTGCAGGGACACTGGACAGGGCCCCCCTGCTAATACCCTCTGGTGACTGCTGATCGGAGCTGTGAAATTGAACTTCAAGGCCTCTTATTTAAGGCCGAGCACAGGGACACATTCCAGGTGGTGGAACAGAGTGGGCAAAGGCAGGTACTAGAAGAACCAGAGCCCAGACACATCCGTGGTGCCTGCAACGCTCAACACGGCCCATGAGGAGACTGCCAGGCAGACAAGGGGAGCCAGGGAAGAGTCTGAGCTGGCAGGTGGGGTCAGGAAGGCTGCAGGCCTGAGGTCAGAGTGATGGCAGAAGGGACAGCCCAGAGAGGGGGAAGGGGGATGGTGGATGCGAATTCGAGGCCACAGGCCTGCTTCCCGCCCCAACCCAGCCGCCTATACGCACGGATGAGGTCTCCATCGCCGACCTGGAGCCGGGAGCTGCTCCTCCTCTCCAGGTGCTGCAGCACCGACTGCTCGAACGCCAGGGCGGCCACGCGGCTGAAGAAGGCCTTCACGTTCTCCCCTGAGAGCCGGGAAACAGTTGTGACCCCGTTCACCTCTGCCTTCACCCGCAGAGCATTTGGGTGGGAGCCAGTGGGTAGGAGGGTCCGGTAGTCCACCTCTGGGGCTGCCTGGGACAGTGCAGTGCAGGGGACTCCCAGCTGGCCTGGTTTCCCACCTGCCTTCAGCCCTCTCCCCACTCTGGCCACCTGCCCAAGCAGCTTCCTCAAATCTCTGCGCCTCGGCTTCTCAGAATCTATTCTTCTGATCAGTCAGTACTGAGCACCTCCTGTGGTCCAGGCGTGGGGATGTGTGGTGATCAGAAAGGTGCCTGCTCTCTTTAACTTGTGAGCACCTGTCAACAGGCAGCTGTGAGGATTAACACATGCTGCCAGCCCCCATGTGGAGTCTTTGTGAATCTTCCTCCAGGTGGAGGAGACCACCCATTGGGGCAGAGGACAGGGTTCGAATGGCCACCATGCACACTGCCCTGTGTAGCCAGCAAACTGTACAACTGCACAGGGAATTCTGCTTGGCCAATAGGGCGCTCTCAGTGAGCATGCCATCACCCGATGAGAGGAGGGGTTTTCACAGGGCACGGGGATGCCATTAGGAAGGAGCAGAGGGAACCAGGCCTGGTGCTGCCACCCTTTTGTTAGTGTTGGGGTGGCGCCTATCCTCAGCCCCCGCACAGCTGCCTCATCCAGGCCCTGGCCAGTGTCTGCTCTGGCCCCTAAGCAGGGCAAGGACTACCGTGCGGGTGTAGTTCCCGAGTCCTCAGGTCTTCTATGAACCAGGCACTCACTTCATGTCATTTCCTTTCATGTTCCCAACAACCTGTGTTTTCAAAGTCTGTTCTTTGCTTCTCTACATTGTCTAATTTTTCTCAGTGAACACATATGGCTTTTGTAATTTTGAACATGTTTTTCGATTAAAAATAAAAAGAGATGAACAGCATCACCCACTTCCAGACGAGGATACTGAGGCTAAGAGATATTGGGCATCTTTCGGGGGCCATGGTGAGCAGTGGCCCACAGGGAAAGGTGGCCAGGGGGCAGGGGCCAGATCAGGTGGGATATGAATGAGGGCTAAGGGCCATGAGCAACGTTTTTGTGTCTTCCACAATGACACCCAGGGAAGGGATAGGAGCCCCGTTACTGGGACCTTCTGTAGGCCAGGTGGTGTCTCCCACCCAGCATCCATAGGTTGCGGGCAGAAAGCTGCAGTCTTCACAGGTGAGGGCTGAATTCTAATCCTAGACCTGGCACTGTTACCCTGGGACCCTGGAATTGACTTAACGGGGACAGAACTGACCTGCCCCGAGGGTCGGGTATCACTATTCCCGTTGCCCACGGGTCAGGGCTCCCAGTCTCCCCTACAGAGAAGGCCTTCCCCGTCATCAGCACAGGGGCTGTGATGCAGGCACGCGACAGGCCTGCAGGAGGAAATGTGTGCGTCCCCCCCGAGTCCCCTGTGGTGACGGGCCCATTGTGCCCACTCACCTGTCTTAGCGGACACTGACCAGTACTCGGCCTGCATCTCGTGGGCCAGGTGCACAGCCTCCACTTCCGCCTGCTCACATGCTGCCCTGGACTGGGAGAAGCAACCCTTCTTCAAGGAGGTGCCTGGGGAGGTGGCTGCCAGCCTCCCACTGGGCCTGCTTCCACCCCACTTCACCCCAGGCTGGGTGGGCCCCAGTTCCGGGGGTGGGCAGTGGGTACCCGCTGAGGGATGAGACCCCAGTAGTCCTTGGTGCCAGCTGTGCCTCCCTGAGACAAGTGCCCCTAACCTCCCGGTCCTGGGCCTGCAGTCTTCAAGTTCTCATCTAGCCACATCATGCTGCCCTCTGTGTCCCATGTTGGGCTGAAAGCAGACGTTTGCCTGGGGACCACCCCTGCTCACCAGAAGGTCCTTCTTGTTTCCCACAAGGAATACAAAGCAGGAACCTGGCTCGTTCTCTCTCAGCGCATCGTCCAGCCACTGCCTGGAACGCACAAGGGGGTTGGGGCAGGAGCAGACTGGCTGAGAGAGCCAGCCCTACCCACCCAGAGGGGCCTGAGAAAGACCAGGGAACGGGTGCGGACTGGGTTCCTCCCAAGGGCCGGGAGCACTGAGCTGGGAGGTGCCGGGAGGGTACCGTGACCCACACTGGTTCAGAGGGTGCTGGTCCTGAGGCCAAAGGGGCCTTGGCCGGACCACAGGAGAATGGGGCTGCGAGAGCACTGGCCAGGGCAGGTGAAGACCCTGTCTTGGCCATGGCTCTGCCCCTGACGCGTGTCAACTTGGGTGAGCCCTGCACAGTCATCAGCTGGTACAATCACCCTGGCCTCCCTCACAGGACCTGACAGATGCCAGAGGTGAATGCCCAAACAACAGTGAGGTGAAGGGGACTTTGGTCCTTTAGCTGGATGACCCCCGGCAGAAGTGGGATGGCCTCTCGGATCTGGTCATGTTGCAGCCAGCTCTTGACCAGACCTCTGCCCAAGACAGCAAATGCCAAATTATGTTCCTTCAGACAGGACCACTAGGTAATTTGCAGGGTCCAGGAGAAAACAAAACAAAACGAGGCCCTCCATTTGACATCAAGGCAACAGCGGAGCATTCGGGCAAGCACAGCCCTTCTGAGAGCCGGCCCCTGTGCGGCTGTGCTGGCTGTGCACCCTGAGCCAGCCCTGACTTCGGCATATGGGTACAAATCTTGAGGGATAATAAGGTAACAGAAGAGTGGGTGGCCTGTGGGCAGTCCTAACAAGCGACCTGGTCACTCACACCTGCCATTGGGGGCCTAGCTCACGGGCTCAGATTTGAGGAGCCCTTCCAGGTGGTTTTCTGAGCCCAGGGGAACTACAGGGGCTTCAGATTCCCAGACTTGCCTGGTATGTTCCAGAGTCTGCATGTCAGTGAGGTCAAAGGCCGTGATGATCACTGCACATGTGGGGAAAAGCCAAGAGCTGGTCAGTGACAGGTGAGGCAAACATGGCGTGACAAGGGGGTCTCCCTTCAGGTGGTTCCCTGCTCCCCAGGAACTGCTGGGGTGGGAACCCAGCTCTGGCCCCCACAATGGAGGCTGGGAAGGACATACCCCATGGCTGCCCCTCATGACCCATCTCTCACACTCTCTCTGACCCACACCCAGTGGTGCGGACCCACTGGGGGATACAGAGGCAGGATGAGCTTGAGGCTCCTGAGTGCAGGTCTCCCTTCTGCCATATGTACCGAAGGCAGCTCAGGTGAGGGCCTTAACTGCTGAGAGCCTGTCCTCCCATCTGTGAAATGGTGAGAACAATACCTCTACCTCTCAGGGTTGCTGTGAAGTTTAAGCCAGAGCAGTTATTTTAAAAGCTCTGGGTTCAGGGCCTGCCGTGAGGCAGACTTTCGACCAATGGCAGCTATGCTGTGAGTGCACAATTACCAACAACCAGCTTTGGGGAAGCAATTTCTGGGGAGCAGGGAGGGCAGAAAACAGGGAGAGACAGCCGCCCCCTTGGCTCCTCTCGTCAGTGGCCTGGCCACCCCCACCTCCGCCTCGTCTTTCCAGGTTCTCTGGACACGCACTTCTTCCCCTATGCATCTATCTGAGCTGAAACTGGGGCTGAGACTCACAGGGAGCGCCCGTCATCACCGGGTGCCCAAAGGGTGTAACTGCTGAGGCCAGTCCAGGCAGCGGGACTGCCCAGAGGTTTTTATTGGTGCTTCTTGGGGACAGCTTTGGTGCCTGTGCAGAGGGTCAGGACCTCTCACTGCTGAGCCTGCAGGGAGCCCCACCGCTGCCATCGCCCGGTCGCTCACCCTGGGCACCCCGGTAGTAGGCGGATGCGATGCACTTGAACTTCTCTTGCCCTGCTGTGTCCCAGCTGTGCAGTGGCAGAGACAGAAAGGGAAACAGAGGTGGCAGATTAAGTGACTGCAGTGGTCAGAGCCCAGGAGGCTGGTGGGGCCATGGGCGCAGACCCCAAGGGCCCAAGCCAGCTGCATTGACTTCATGAAGTGCCTGCTCTGCCTGCCTCCCAACTCCTTAGGATTGGATCCTTTTCTCGGGTGCCCCATGGGGAACTCCCCAGCTGGATGCACTGTGCCCATGGCAGAAGGGCATGGCCTTAGTCGTTCCACTGCCCAGGTGAGTGGAGTTGCAGCTCAGTCTCTGACCGTGCCATTGGAAGAGAATATGCTCCTATGTACTCGCTCTGAAGATGTGGAAGTCCACCTGTAGAGGAGGCCCTGTGAATGGGCCAGGGGCCCCAGGCTGGGCGGCCAGCTATGGCTCTGCCACTCGCTCATGTATGACTGGGCCATGGCTTCACCTACTGCACTGCAGCGGAGGTGGGAGTGAGAGTGTCTAACAGGGACATGGTTTGTATCTCCTGGTTGACTCTGATCAGTTAGCTCTGGCTCTCTGGAGAAGCTGAGCCCTGGCTCCGTAGAAAAAAATGCAACAGTCAATTCATGATGTCTGCCATGGGCACACTACAGGAGAGAGGGATGCAAATGCTGTGATCTACTGGCCCTGGTTTAGCCCCAGGCAGGAAGTCAAAGTGCAGGCTGAGTCTGAAAATCCACCCTTTTATAAAATCAACAGATCAAAATTTAATTTTTCTGTTGCCCTGGCCAGTGTGACCCAGTTGCTTGGAGAGTTGCCCTGTAAACTGAAAGGTTGTCAATTTAAGTACAGGATAGGGAACATGCCTAGGCTGCAGGTTCGATCCCTGGTCAGGGCGTGTACAGGAGGCAACCAATTGATATTTCTCTCTCACATTGATCTTTCCTTCCGTCTCCCTGCTTCCTGTCTCTCTAAAAGCAATAAAAAACATCACATCAATATTTCCCTTTCTTTCTCCCTCCCTTCCCTCTAAAAATTTTTTTTAATTAACTTTTCTCAGTAAACTGACAAGTAGATAAGCCAGAATAAGACATCAATGTTCTGAAGTTTTCTCAAGTGATCATGATGATGCAGAGCTTCTTGGTTCTTTTCTTTCATTAGATCCATTCACACTTTCTTCACTTCTGAAGATGACTCTAGGTGGGACGCTGGAGGGGTAGTCTCAGGGTAAGGCCAGTTGGTTGGCTAGCAATGGCCTTAACATAGGATCATGAGACGCTAAGGCAGGACAGCGTTCCTATTTAGTCCTGGGGCCGCTAATTAGATACAGCCTGCAGTCACAACAGTGAGCCCAGCCACAGGGCGGCTCTGCTTGGCTCCACCTAGGCTGCCTCCATCAGCTCTTGGCTCCTCTCAGCTCTCCTGCTTCCACATCCCTTTGGTCCTGCATTTTCACAGCCTCTTCTGCTCTGGTCTCCCTTGGGTGAGATTCAGCGGCACCACCTGGCTCTAGGACTGCGCTGGGACTATAGAAGTCTGCAGAGAATGGGGCAGTCTCAACAGAGTTAGGACCTGAGGTCCGTGAGAGGGTGAGCTCCATTTTGACTACCATGGATCCCAGCCCCAGCCTGGGCAGGACACGAGTACGGAGGAATGGAACCAGAGGAGCAGGTGTGAACCCCAAGGAGAAAGAAAGGAGAAGGGACCAGGACAGGAGACTGGTAACACCAGCGGGGGAGCATGAGGGTACATGAAGGAGAGCCTAGGACACGGTGGGGGCCATGCAGAAGAGGGCAGGGCTGGAGGCGCAGGGAGGCCGGCAGCATCCTCCATGTGTCAGAGGAAAGGGAGGACAAGGTCCAGAGCGCTGGTGGGAAGGCGGGCTCTTGGGGGAGAGACTCTGGGCTGTTCTGAGGGAAACTAGAGGGGAGGGGAGGAAGCCAGTGGCCACTGACAGGCAGAGGCACAGGGTCCAGCAGGGAAGACAAACAAACAGACAGAGGGAAAGCAGAGCAGGGGCAACGGGGTGAGGACAGGGTGCATCAGGACTGGGATGGCATGTGGACCGTGTAACCTCCACTAGAGCCTGGCACACAGGGACCCAGTTTTGGCCCTGTTTTCCAGATGGCAACAGGGACTCAGAGGCCTGATGTGACTTGCCAGAGGCCACCCTGCTGGCCCAGTGAGTAGAATCATGGATGGCCAGGTGCAGGGGGTGCGGGGACATGGAGTCTTGCTTGTTCAGACAGGTCCTTGCTGAGTGCCACTGGCCAGTTCAGAAGGAGCTCATCAAGGGTCTCCTTCAAGCCCGCCCATGAGCCCCGCAGGGAACAGCAAGGCAGGGACTTACATCTGGAGGCTGTAGGGGATCCCGGCTATCTCAAAGCGCTCGATTTCAAAGTCCACTCCAATGGTGGCCTTGTAGTCACAGTCAAAAACATTCTTGCAAAACCTGTGGGAGCAAGTCATCAGAGAGGCTGCACGGAAGCTTCACTTACGACAGCGAAAGTAGCAAAAGTCTAGAGGCAACACAGTCTGCCCATTGGGAATCGCTGAAGAGATGATAGTCCAGAGACAGACCATGAGGGACCGCCAACAAGAGCCATGTGGGGGGAGAGAGGCTGCAGCAAACACTGCAAGTCAGGGACAGAGAAACTGGGCATCCTTTAGCAGTGAGGTCAGGGAGGTGTGAGCCCATGGCCCCTGGGGGACAGTGTGACCAATGCCAAGCTCCTGGGATGCCACACTCTCCGCTGACCCTACCATCCCCTTCCCTGATTTCCTACACCCCTACCATGGAGTGTGGTTCCCAGCTGCCAATCTGTCTCGACTAGGGCAATGGCATCTGGGCCTCTTGGGCAAAGTCCTGACAACATGGTGCTGGGAGGTGTGGCCAGGGTGCTTACCTGTGGATGAGGCTGGTCTTGCCCACGTAGAGGTCACCAACCACCACCACCTTGGAGAGGCTGAGCCTGTGAAGAATGTGGGCATGTTGCCCTCAAGCATGGTCACAAGAGCATCTTCACACACACAGGCCCTTCCTTTCCTGCGGTCCCTGCCTGTGAGCCACTCCTCAACCCTGGACAAGAGATGGGACACCTGCTGAGACACTCTGGGAAGTCTGTGTCCATTCCCGGGCATCAGAGAGGATGGCAGGAGAATCTGTGTTTGTTCTGGGACTGTGCTGTCCCTGGGGTTGTACCCTTGACCATGCTGGGCCCAAGTCCCACTGTGAGAATTAGAATTGGGCACTGGAAGCTGAGGAAGCAGAGGGAAGAGCCCTAGGCTGGGACCAAGTGGGGGGTGCAGCCAGGAACTGGGAGCACACTGAGGGTGTAGACATGGGGCTCATGTGCAGGGGACACAGCACAGGGTTGCGGAGAAAGCCCCTACACCTTCTACCCACTCCTGGGGTTACACCCCTTATGGGCTCCCTCTCACTCCTTGTCAGCAGTCAGTCCTGGAACAGGACACACCACGTCCCTTGGAGGTGTCTGCTAGGCCCAGCCAGGCTAAGGAGCGTGTCACAGACAGAACTCAGGTCTGCAGTCTGCACTGCGGCTGGAGGTCAGTTGGCTCTGAGGTTCTCAGGCTCTCTGGGGACCCTGCTCATTAAGAGCAGCTGCCACCTCATTCCATGCAGGAACATTCCTGGGACTAGGGGTGATATTCTGTGTTTCTGCGGCTCATGCCACAGTTCAAGAGGTAACATCTGACCAGGCACTTCATGTGCCTGCAGACAGCAAAAGGGCACCTCTGTGTCACCTGGTGACCTGGTGCAGCTCACCTGGCCACGTCTGCGAGGGCAGAGGCTGTGTCTACTCTGCTCCCAAGTGGCCTCTAGTCCTGGAACAGGATGCCCTTACTCTGCTTCTCAGATGAAGTGAAGAAGCAAAGGTACTGCTCAGGTGTTGTGGGGGTGCCCTCTGTGCCTCAGTTTCCCCAATGCTCTTGTGAAGGGTGAGAGAGATCATCTGTGTGGAGTACCTGGAATGGAACCAGTACTCCTGAATTGGTGGCCATTCCTTTCATCCCGTGACCGCAGCTGCTTTGGCCATTCGGACCTGAGCCCGGCCTCACTCTGAGTCATCTTGAGACCTCAGAGCTAGGCCCCCACTGCAACCTCCCCACACCTGTGTGACACCTGTGAGCTCAGCTGACTCCCTGAGCAGACTGTGAGTGTCGCAAGACCTCTCTGCTGGCTGTGCCGAGGGAGGAACAGGACGGACACAGGCCTCGTCCTCAAACTCGCAACCCCATGAGGTAAGCACGTGGGGCACAGAAACACACAGGAGGGGTGCCCTGTCTAGCCCGGGCTGGGGACAGGGGTAGTGGAAGGCTCAGAGAAGGACCCCAGAGAACCTGACACTATACTGAGGTCTGAAGAGCAGGAAAAACATTACAGACAAAAGAAAAAGACTGAAAAATCACGTGTATGACTTACTGAGACATGGGGAGGCTGTTCTACATGGCAGCAGTGGCCCAGTAAAGTCAGATAAAACTCCTAGCGTCTTCAGACCTATATTGGGTTGCACTGGAGCAGTCTGAGTAAGTGTTTCCCCTGTGCATTCACGTGTTCACTCACACACTCACTCCTTCCTGCCGGCTCCCCCACATCCCACACCCCAGGAGCTGAGGAGGCGCTCACCCGACAGTCCCTGTGCTCCTGCGCTGGCAGGCGGCATTCACCTGCCCATGGAAGTGCTCCTTGAGCTGTAGGCAGGCGTCAGGTGTGTACCACTGGAAAGAGTCAGACAGACAGACAGACAATTGGGCACATCACCCTGCAAAGCTGCAGCTCCATCACCAAGCATGGCAGTGAGGTGGTGACTGGCTTCCCAGCACTTCCTCCTTAAGCCTCACAGCTGGCAGCCTCATTAGCTTTCCTGGATCCCTCTGTCACATCGGTCCTTTATCTTGTCAGCAGCCCTAAGACTTCAGGGTCTTATGAGTCCTAAGGAAGAGCAGCAGGAGCAAAGCCAGACCAAAAGAGCTCAGGCAGGGACTGGGAGAGCTGGGTCTCAGCTGGGGCGGCCGTGGCCTTACTGCAGGCACGTGGCAGGTCTCTGCCACCTCTGGTCTTCTCAGGTTGAGACTCAGGGTAGGCTGTAAGGGCTCTTTTTAGCTCCAAGACCCTCTCATAGCTTCTACAGATCTCTATGCTATTTTTGTGTTTAAAATATGCACATATGTGCATGAAAAATGTCCTGGAAGGCACTTAAGGTCTTCCAAAATTTGGGGGAGGCAGGACTGGGCAGTGGTTTAAGAGCATAGCCTCAGGGTCAAGAAGACCTGCATCTACCCTTAGCTGTTGTGTGACCCCACGCAGCTGCCTACTGTCTCCAAACTATAACTTCCCCATTTCAGAGGCCTGGAGGCATAAATGAGCTGATGTTTGTAAAGCACAGAGCCAGCATGGCACACACTAAGTGGGGCAACAAATGTTCATGGCTATTAAGATGCCATGGCACATGCTGAATATGTATTTGTTTTAAAATTAGAAAAACAAACTTCAGATGACCATAATGTTTTGTTCTCAGGTTGGCAGAGGCTAAGCCTAGAGTGTGGCAAGGACATGGTGAGAACGGCATCATTGGAGACTGCCGGTGTGCTCTGCTATGACACGGCAGTGGTGGCCCGGGCCACTGCTCTGTCCCTCAGGGCACTACTTGGACCCACAAATCCCCCGTGGCAGGGGCTTGGCCACATCTGCAGCCTTATTGCTTCTTCTGAACCCTCAGGCATTGAAATGGGTTCTGCTCTGGCCCATGTGCCCTCTCAACTCCAGAGGTGGCTGAGGCAGCAGGGACAGTGGAAAGAACTTTGCAAAAAGGCAAGTTATGAAACCTCACTGAGCCCATTTCTTCATCTGCAAATGGGGCACACTCCTAACAGCACCTCTCCATCTGGCTGTTGAAGGATTAAATTGATAACGCAGGGGAACAGCTTAGCCCAGCAGCCCAGGTTCATACAGAAGAGTGTCAGCTACCTCATGAGAGAGCTGGCTGTTTCATCCTGTCGACTTGCATGGCAGCTTCAAATGGGGGCCTGGCCTGGGCATGGTGGTCGTTAGAGGAATCCCATAATTTTGGATGGATTGGAGAACTGTAATAAGGAAGACTGGACAGGAAGTTTGAATCAATTTCAGAGACAGGAAAGCTGAGGCACAGAGCAAAGAGAAGGACTTGCCCCACCTGGCCACAGACTTCTCAGGTCTGAAATGGTGTGGTCCTGGGTACAGGATGAACTTGGCCAGCTGTGCCCTGGGACCCCTGATGGCCACAGGCAGTGGGTGAGAATCTCACCTTCTGTGGAAATAGGACAGATGCCTCCCAGGGTGGGGGAAGTCAGAGCTCTGGAGTCAGCCTCAGACAGGTCAAGTCCGGGCTGCACCATACCTAGCTGTATGACTTTAGGCAGCCCCCCCTACCTCTCTGAGCCGCTGCAATGCTCTGCTCTGTAAATGGGGTCCTTTGTTCCATGAGACCTGGACTCTTTTGTGCCAATCACACTTCCCTTCCTTTTGGCTAATTAAATACTGGTCTCCGTCAACCCTGGGTACCACTGTCAGGCTCTGTAAGGAAGTAATTGCCTGGGCCTCTGATGAGACAGAAAATCCTGGGGGAATTGTTCATGGGTCTGAGACATGTAAGGCTTTCTTTGTGGGGGAAAGCAGAAATAGGGGAGAAGGAATGACTGCAGGCTCAAAATACCCAGAGGCTACAGTCACCTCCTTCTTCCCTACCAGCCTGGGTGCAGAATTCAAAAGACAAGAAGGCCATTCCATGGAGATTTCTCCCTTCACGCTGTCCCAAGTCAAATGGAGGCAATCACTGAGAGATGGGTCTTATGTATCCTTGCAAGGATATTTTCTGCATGTATAAACAAACACATACGTTTCTTTGCTCCCATATTCTTTCTTTGTCACACAGGGGCGTGTGCTACATACATCGCGCCATTCCTTGTATTTTTACTTTGGCTCACACTGCACATTAGCACCTGGAGACATGCCTCATTCTTCCTCCATTGTGTCAGGAAGTAGCCTTTTGTTGATTAAGCAGCTCTCTCTCCAAGGACATTTACTTTGTGTCTGACCTTTAGCTTTACAAACTGTTGCAATGCCTGGCCTTGAATGGCTGGATCAGAGGGTGGGGGCATTGCAATGTTGGGAAATATTGTCCCACTCCCCTTATGGAGGTTGTACTAATTTGCATTCCTGCTTCTGTTACAGTTGGATTTTAATATAAATGGAAGAAAGCTGAGTTTTCAGCAGGAAATGAAGGCAGAATGATAAGAAGGGAGAACCCTGGATCTGGTATCAGGAAACTGGAGTGCTGTTTTGATGCTAATAATAATAATAATACTGAGAACAACCACCACCACCACTCAGGCAAAGGAGCACCCATTTACTGTGAGCCAGGCACCCAACATGAGAGGAATTATCCTGTGCAACAGTGGCTCGGAGAGGTTGAGTAATTTGCCCAGTCACACAGCTTAATGACAGATTCAGGATTCACACCCAAGACTGTCTGATTGCAAAATCCGTGACCTTAACCTTCATGCAACACTGTCTCCTGGTCTCACCCTTAACATGCTGTCCCATCTTGGTCAGGTCAACCTCATGTCTCCCAGCTTCTCAAGAAGTCTAGTAAGTTCCTGGAGTCTGTCAGCAAGGGACTGACCTCCCTGATTCACCTGATGTGTTTCTGGTGGTGAGTGCAGGTGGGGAAGCTGGATGTGGACGTGCATGGTGTCCTGAGAGCAGTGCACACAGGAAGGTCTGGCCTAATGACTCTCTACCTTAGGGAAGCTGGCGATGATGCGGTCCCGGCTCACAGGGGGCCCCAAAGGCGTCAGGGAGGACCTCATCCTTCCAGAGAGTTCTGTAGACCCAACCAAGGAAAGAGAGTTAGAGAGCTGGGCCAAACCCTGGGGACTCACATGCAAGTTTATGCCTAACTTTTCAGTAACTTTGAAAACAGATCCAAGTCCCCTCCTCTGTCAGGAGTCTTGGCCAAAGGTCATCTCTTTCAACCTGCAGGCAGCATGGTGGGGGTGGGGTGAGGGGGCCCCACCCTGCCTGGGAGTCCAGAATACCTGCATGTCCCTCCTCCTGTGGAGTGTTCAACCAGGAGTGGCCCCTCTCTGAGCATATGACTGGCTGTGAGTGAGGCGAGGCACAAGGGCACGAACAGTGCAGGCCGGTACCGGAAGTGGAGTGGGGGGTATTGGGGGCTGGCCCTGCTCCTAGTCTCTAAGGGATGGAGGCTCTGGGCTGGCCGCAGACCTTAGGTTTCAGCCCACAGGCCTGTCACCCGACCCAGGACCGGCCCCCGACGCCTATTCAACAGTCCTACCTCTCCTTCTGTCTGCTCCCTTTCCCCTCTAGGGTGGCCTTGACCGAGGCCTGTTGTCTTGCTTGCTCTGACCCAGGTCTCCTCCGGGACCAGTAGCTTGGGCTTGACCCAGGGAGGCGTCCAGGAAATGCTGAGTCCCCCGGGTCTCAAACAGCGTTCAGGTTATGGCGGTGGGAGGTGGGCGTGGGACGCGGCGTCCTTCTAACACAGGCCTCCGAGACGCGCCCTCAAGGAAGGGGGCCGAGGGTGGGACAGGGTAGGGCGGCGGACTCACCCACAGCGGCTGCGGAGGCTCGGGTTGTCCGCGGCCTGATCTGGTTGGGTTCGCTGCAGCAAACACCATGGCAACGAGAGCCACGCGGGCCTGGAGGGTATCTGACGAATCCTGCACGTCGGGGGCGGGGTCTGGGTCTGGGTCTGGGCGGGGCTCGCGGCAGAAAGAGTCCCACGGCAGCCTGCAAGAGCCATCACCATAGCAACCAGAGCCTAGAGGGAGCCCCAGGCGCTGGGAAAGGCTGCTGCCTGGACCCGGTCCACGCGCCGGCGATCACCATGGTAACGGAGGCGGGACCGGATATGGGTTATGGGCGGGGCCAGGGCGGCCGGGTTGGGGGCTCAAACCAATAGGGATTATGATGTGAAGTGTCTTAAGTATTTATTTCCTTAATATATTAAATATGACTTTTCTGGTTATCTAAATATTTGTTTTCATTATCTTTGGTATAGAGGGATCTTTAAGATCCCTTGACTCCTTTCTCTCACATCCCATATCTCATGTATCAGTAAATTCTATAGATTTTACCCTGAAAATTTGCCCAGTACAGTATTCTCTATCTTCCTCCCACTTCCATTGGCATCACCCTGGTCCAAGCCGTCATCTTCAGTCCCCTTAACTGATCTTCCTGCTTCCAGCCTTGCCCCTATTCTATTTCCAGTTCAGCAGGATATCCTGTTAAAACATGGATTGGATCATGTCCATCCTTGGCTTCAAACCCTTTAATACCTCCTCATGGCTCCCAGATTAATGAAGTGTTTATAATGATTTAAGAGGCCCTTTGTGATTTGCCTTGGTCCCATTTCCTCTTTTTACTTCATCTCCTAATACTTACCACCCTTCTCCATCCCATCCCCCGCTTGCTCCAGTGGCATCCTTACCGCTGTTCCTCTAACAGGCCAAGCACACGGTGTTAGCACTGGCTGTTCCCTGGGTCTGGAACGCTCTTTTTCCGGGTATTCATTCATATTGCCCCCTTTCCTCATCTTCTGAAAGTTTGCTCAGATGTCACCTCCAGATGAGGCTTTCCCTAAGCATCCTGTTTACAATTGCAGCATCTTCCCAGCTCCTTATTCTGCTCTGTTTCTCCAGGCATTTACTGTTTTCTAATGTACTTTTTGTTAGTGTTGATTGTGCATCTCCTTCCATCGAGAGCAATGACAACAGGGTTTTTTGTGTTTAGCTCACTGATGTATCAGTTTGGCTGAACGGAGCCTACACATAGCAGACACTTAGTGAATGCTAAGTGAGTGAACAAATATTAAATTAAAAAAGAAGGTGGAGAACAGTGTTTGAAGTATGCTGCCACAACATTAAAAAGTAAATAAATCATATTTACTTATACAAGTTTAGCTTACCTCTGGAAAGATACCAGTGGTTGCCACACATGTGGACAACTTGTTCTGGGGACCAAGGGAGACATTTTTCTTTTATACTTTTTGGATTTTTCTCTACATGTATATTGCTATTGAAAGTAAATAATTTGGAACACAGAACATAATCATGTCCCCCATCTCTGGCCCTTCCAGGTCATCTCTAGTATACTTTGATGTGCTTCCCTCCTTCCACTCTTTCCTGCAGACACCACCTCCTTTCTATAATCATGGCATAAGAACTCTTGCTGTAATATTGGTATTTGACTGGAGTCTAGCACCCTGCAGTGGCAAGTGATGGACATACCTTCCATTTAGGGACCTTAATCTACATTGTTCTGAATCTAATGGTATCTGAATACCATATGCGTGGCTTCTATGCTCATGCGACAAAATTAATTCCTGTAATTAATGGCTGTTTCAAAGCTGACCCAAGCCACTGAGCTCTTGTGAGCTAGCTTCTGTTTAGAGAGTGAGGCATGTGGGGCTACATGCCCCCAGAGGCGTTCTGTAACACAAAAATGAGACACTAGTTAGCTTTGGAGTGGAGGGTGGGATATGGGAAAGGGGAAGAGAACACAGGCATCGATAATGTTCTGGTGGTAAATAAACAGGTGGTTATTACATTTTTATTTTTTACAAATTAACATGCTACACAGGATGTTATATGTATATTTAAAAAATTAAAAGGAGATTGAAAAATGATAAAATTGAAGGGTAATTTAAAAAAACAACTGTATACCCAGATTCTGAGAGGCCCAGGGTTCCCAGCTTTGAGAATCTATTTCATTCAGCTTCCCATTTCACAAACAAGGAAACTGAGGCTCACACAATCAAAAAGATTTGCCTAGTGAGTTAGAACTAGAATCAGAACCCAGATTTCCTGACTCCCAGCCCAGAGCTTTCCATACCACCTTCCTTAAAAAGCTAGGGTTAGGGAGCCTTCAAGGCTTTGTCCTTTGAAGGACAGCAGTAGGAGTCAGATCTCTACATCACAATATGGGATCCTTAAGTCAATTATATTCATTTTCAAAGATAAGTGTACCGGAGGCTGATGCTTGGTGCCTTTTTTAGTGAGTTTCACTGCTACAAGCCCAGGCCTAGGGCTCTACCTCCTCCTATGCCTCAGTTTACTAAGCTATAAAATGGACTATCTACTTTGTTGTGAGAATCACACAAGATGGTGAAAGTGCTTTGTAGATTAGTATAAAGCTTGATTCAAGTCCATTACCCACTCATTTATTCTACACTTACTCAAAGCCGCCTGGTATATTGCTGGCATTGGGGAGGCAAGTAAACAGGACTGACATAGCCGCCACCCTCAAGGATATTGGAGTCCGCTGGGGGAAACTGAGAAGTAAATGGAGAATTAGGGAAAGGAAGTGTGCCTTGAGTAGTTAAGCTATAGCATCATTTAGCAACTTGGAGTTGGGGAGGAGATTGGTATCATGGAGACAGTGTCCACCAAATTGTGCCCTGAAGGACAAAGAGGTGGTTAATGTTACAAGCAGCCCAGGCTGCAGGAAAGAGTTGGCCATTTGGGGGATTAAGAGAGTCGAGCATGGCTGGAGGAGGCCATCAGCCAGGGTCTTGGGTGACAGACTAGAAGTCTAGACTCTGTCCTAGGGCCACTGGGGAGCCATGGAGGGTTTTATGCAGGTGATAGCTGGGTCTGACTTGTGTTTGAGCACAATCGCTCCAGTCCGCGGTGTGTTGGGTTCACTGCAGGGGCCGATCTGTGTCATTACCAGGCAATGAGCCTGCAAAGCAAGGAGGATGGGTCAGGGTTAGGCAGTCCTGGGATCTGGCCTGTGTGATTTTGGCAAGCTACTCAAAAACCTCTGAGGTTCCTCTCTGTAAACTGGATAATGTTATCCCTCCACGGGGTTACGCTGAGGATTAAAGACGTACATATTCATTTCCCTACCCTTCTGTGTCAGGAACAGAGCTGAGCCGCCTTTGGTCCCCAGAGTAACTCAGTAAAGTATCATTGTCCCCTCTTTACGGCCGGCCCCAGCCCGGGGCTGTTGGCGCCTGCGCGGTGGGCGCCAAGCGTGCCGAGCGAGGCCGGACGCCACCGGAGTCGCCTGGCAACCGGGTCGCCTGGCAACGGGTGTGCACTACAGGGACTGCGCAAGCTGAGGCAGGTGAGCGGGCGGCAAGCCGACAGGGTCCCAAGACAGGGGGCCCTCCAGAACCATCCAGTCTGGCTCACACGGGTCCTGCCCTAACCCAAGGCTCTCTCATCCACGGCTAGACTCATTCAGCCCTTGCCTCTTAGAGGAGGGCAGGCCCCTGCCCACCGTTCCCTGCAAGGAGAGCCCAAATCGGAAATGGCCGCGTTTCTCCCAGCCTGGCCGGCAGCCTCCCCTAATCACCTGCCCAGAATCAGAGTTCAGCTCACTTCTTTAACTGGAGTCGAATCCTACAGGGCTGGGACCTGTCACTGCCACTAAACCCTGGCAGCAAAAACCGCCACCATAATAATAACCACAGCCAACGTATCTGGAGCCCTGGTGTGCCAGGCTCTGGGAGGGAGGAATGGAGGTGCTATTATCAAGTCCCTTTTGCAGCTGCAGAAAGATATGGATAGAGGAAGAAATTGTCAAGGGCCACCCATGGCCTGAGTCTGGAGGCCATTTTTAATACTAAACCACACTGCCTGTAGTTGCTCAAAGTGTGTGTGTGTGTGTGTGTGTGTGTGTGTGTGTGTGTAATAAAAATAACTCACCTTTTAACCTTAATTCCTTCTGAATCCCTCTTTTGTGGATGTGTCAGAAGCACCCAAATATGGATCCCTGATGAGTTATGAGCTGGACCCTGATTTGAACATTGGCTCCTGGCCTTATCAGTTCTATTTGCTCCTGCAAGTTCCTTGTCCCTAAAACTCAACTTCTACCTTTGTCAAATGAGGATAATACAAGTCCTCTTCTTCTGGGGTACTTGATTTAAGTACTGGGCATATCTGGCACAAGATACGCACTAAATTAGTGACCGTATTAGTGAAGTGTGGGGGACTTCTTCTGGAGTGTGCAGTTTGGGCTGCTACTTACCTTCCCTGTGACCTTGTGTAGACTCCTTCATCGCTGTCAGCCTCAGTGACTGTAAAATAACCACCTAGTTATGCTTACAGTTTTGAGGATCAAATGAGTTAGCCTCTAAATCACGGTAGTAATAATAACAACATTTTGCATTCTTTTAATCAGTGGTTTCTGCAGAGCTCCATTCTGAAACCTACAGAGTCACCTTCTGCAGGTGTGGAAAGATGGCCCACACCTGGATCTCTATGTACCAACCCCCCAACATCAACCCCAGCCAGTCGGCCATTGCCTATGGCTGCTGGGCTCTGCCCAAGCTGAATGAGGAGCTGCAGTCGGAGGACCTGCTGACGAGGCAGAAAGCCCTCATGGCTCTGTGTGACCTCATGCACGATCCCGAGCATGTCTATGTGGCCATCAGCATAGGTGAGAGTGTCACAGAGCCCGCGTGACCGTGATTAGGATTTGGATGGACAGACACAGAGTACCTGGAGGTGGGAGGAGCTGAGGTGGCCTGGTCCCTTTACAGCATCCCTCCCAGCTGGTCAGTCAGTCCTTGCAGGACACCCCTAGCAGCCGCGCCAAAGCCACACACCAGCCCTCTCTGCTAGGGCTCAACCAGGTGGCCACAAATCCACCAAATGGCCCTGTCTATCTGTCTCATCCACAGGCTGCCACAAAAGAGAGGCACATGCTTTATTGAAATCACATGGCATCTGGGACCTCTGTCCCTCATTTCCCACTCTCCTAACTACCATAAGAAAAGTGGAGGTGATTTAAGTGGTGTGGCCACACCTTTTCCAGATCAGGCACATGAGGAGTGAATGGCCGCTTCTCCCTCCAGCCTTAGCTGAAGGGTTGATTTCATATCAGAGGCAGCGGTGGTCGTAGCATGGCCTCGAAGCCCTGGTGGAGCTTCCGTAATAAGGGGTGCTCTTTAAAAAGCCTGACTCTGGGCCAGCAGCACCCCACATACAGTGCTCATGTTATCATAGTCCTCATAGCACCTGCCCTGAGAGGGAAGGAGCATTCTCAACCCATAGGTAAGAAAACTGAGGTGCAAAGAAGGGGTGTGAGGTTAGGGTGGCCTGATACATAAACAAAGCAGGATTTTTGTGAGCTCAGTTTGGTGTCCCTAGGTGTAACCCATTCAAGGTACATGACTGGTTGGGGACAGAGTTGGAATTGGATCCTGGTCTCTCCAAATGCAAAGCCCATTTTCTTAACCCCATGGTGGACTGTGAGAGAGGAAGGCACTGGTAGGAAGCGTGCAGGGAGATTCAGGAGGGTGTTGGATGCAATGGTCCCTAGTGTGCGCACACAGAGTCCCCTGCAATGACTCTGAAATGCTTCCTAATGGACACGATGCCCCCACGCCCCAAAGGCAGCAAAACCTGTGGTAATCTCTGCTGCCTGACGTTGGCTTACCTGTTGACTTCTGGGTTAGTTGAATTTTGAGACTGAACGTCCAAAGGTTTTTCTCCTCACAGGCTGCCTGGAAAGCATGAAAGCTGTGCTGAAGGATACCAACCACATGGTGCGGATCAAGGCCACTGAGGTGCTGTCTGTCATGGCGACGCATAACGTGGGCAGGTGGGCTGCTGTTTCTGGAAACCAATGTCAGGTTTTGCATCTACATCCCACCCCTGGGTGGCATGCCTTTGAATGATCTTGAGTGCTCTGAATTTTTGTGTGTAGCACAGTTCTTTGGGGGGAATTCCGTTTGGCCAGAACAGCCTTCAGTGGGGTGGTTTTAGTTGCCTCTGTGGAGGCCTAATGGAGCCCTTTGTTTCAGACCCATTTTTATGTCAGTTTCCTAGTCTGAGCTTTTCCCTTTGAAGGTGGAAAGAAAGTTCAGGTCCCATACCTGCAACAATTTAGCCTTTTCTTTTTTAAAATAAAAAAATATTTTTTATTGATTTTAGAGCAGAGAGAGAGAGAAAGAGAGAAAGAGAGAGAGATTTGTTGTTCCACTTATTTATGCATTCATTGTTTGAGTCTTGCATGTGCCCTTACTGGGGATCGAACCCACAACCTTGGCGTATTGGGATGATGCTCTGATCAGTTGAGCTACCTGGCCAGGGCCCAGCCTTTTCTTGGCTCTTTATGGGGAGCCCAATTCTCTCTCTCAGACCCTGGCAGGGCCTATGGCTTTGGCTCCTGTTTCCATGCAGGTGTTAAGACACCAGCCTGAAAGTGCACACCTTGTCTGGGCTGGTCGCTTCAACCTCTGCTCACAATGCTGAAGTTCTTCTAGGTTTCTGGCACCTGGAAATGTCCCTTTCCTGTGTAAGCACAGCTTCAAATTTTACACTTAAAAAGTGGTTCATCGAGCATTTTGGTTAGGAGTCAGTTTGTGTGGGGGGCCATGGGAGGTGCTTTCCCACAACAGTTCAGTTTACCCTCTTGACCTGGAATCACTAGTTTTACTTTGTATTAAAAGCAGGTCCAAAAACCCCAAAGAACCCCCAAGCCCTGCCACGGACCGCTGCCCGGTATGCACGGCCCAGCAACGAAGGAGGAAAAGTGGTGGTAATAGTGACAATGGAGGACAGCACAGGAACATGTTTGTTGTAACAACAGATGCCCCTTCAGAGAAGCTCTGCATCCTATCAGGGGTATCAGGGCATCTCACAGAACTGAAGGTCTTTCAGTCCTGTCTCTCCCCAAACGTCAGTGCCCCAGTGGCCTCTTCTGCACCTGCTCGTGGGCCAGGGGTTGAATGAGTTAATAATAACACACGAGGTGCTCAGCCTGGGGGCACCTCGGAAATATCTGCCCCACGTAGGTCTGGGCGGCCGCTCCTTCCTCTGGGGACTGCTGCCTCCCTCTCCCACAGTCTCTGAATTCACAGACCCACTTGCTCAGGGCCATCTCCCGATGGCCACCCTAGTCCCTTAGTCCTTTGACTTCCCAGTCCCCCGACTCCTCTCAGGCCCCGTGTGCAATCACTAGGAATGGGGTGCAGATGGGGAGGTGGTGCCACAGTGAGTCTCAAAAGTGAGTTACTTTTTAAAAAGTTTCATGATTGTAAAAGATTCTGGCAGGTGCTCTGGCCAGTGTGGCTCAGTTGGTTGGAGCGTTGTCCCATAGCCAAAGGGTTGCAGGTTTGATTCATGTCTGGGCAGTTACTCAGGTTTCAGGTTCAGTCCCCAGTACGGGGGCAGGTATGTGTGACCCACTGTCCGGACCTGCACGGTTCCTGGTCCTAGAGCTGATCCCTGGTCCAGGTGCGTACAAGAGGCAACCAATTGATGCTTCTCTCTCACAGATGTTTTTCTCTCTCCCTTCCTCCCTTCCTCTTTCTGTAAAAGCAATGGGGAAAAAAATGTCCTTGGATGAGGGTAAAAAATGAAATAAAATAAAGTTCTGGCAGGTTTTAGCATGCAGATTCCTTCATTAATGTCTTTGAATTCTTGCTCTACTTTAGAGAAACCAAAGCTGCAAATTCACATGCACCAAAAAGGGGCTAGAGCTGTGGTGCAGGTGGGACCCCTGGCCTAGGGGACAGGTACCCCTCCCTTTCCTGCTCTGTGTCCTGGCAAGACTCTGGGTGAAGTCACCGTGCTGATCTGTGACACACCTAGTGTCAGTACTTTAACGCCTTAGGGGCACAGAGAAGCTAAGCATCTTTCATTCTTCTTGCTCCTCTTTTCTCTTTTGGACCTGAAATGGGGGGACATTAGGTAGTGACCCCAGTGAGGGGAGATGGACGCTGAGAGGAGAGATGCTTCAACCTGGGCAATTATCAGGAAACTATCAGCCCAGTGAAGGTGGTGGTAGGTTTGCTTATTGCACTAGGAGGTCTGGGCAGGGGAAGGAGGTTTCCCAGCTGTGGCCACGTTATTGGGGTGGGGTCACTGATCTGATGCGTCCTGGCTGCAGGTGTTCTTCAGTGTGCTCCACTGTCCCTCACAGTGGCCCAAGCAGGGCAGCTCATGTGATCAGCATCCAGGACTCCAAAACCCTGGCTCACTCCACCACGCCCCGTTGGACAAAGAATGCAAAGGGCCAAAACTAACTGGATCAACTTCTGAAGTTCTCCCGGGGTTCAGTGGTCACCTTATAGCTAAAGCCAGAAGCTCTCAGAGCCCGTCCAATGCCAAGTAACTGGCCATGTTGAAACCCTCTGCCCTCTGTACCCACACAAGTAGTGACAGGCAGGGGGATCAGGGTGGAAGCCTGGGGCTTGGCATCTTGTCACCTTTAGGAGTTAGTCTGCATGACGGCCCACACATAGTAGCGCCTCCGGGCAGCCTGGCTCCCCTGCCTGCCTCTTGCTTGCCTGCTGGTGATTGAGGCAGATGTCCTAATGACAGACACAGCAGGTCCACAAAGCAGAAGTGACTCAGGGTGGGTGGCTGGGTGCTGACTGAAGAGGCTCAGACACCTCTCCCCTGGTAGTCAGGGAAGACCCCTTCCACTTGGGTGTCCCACTGCTATTTTCTTCTCCAAGAACGACTCAGAACTCCCCATATGGTCCAGTTCTGGCCAGTGCGGCAGGGCAGCTTGGTTGGGCACTTCTTGTGTGCTGGGCACTGGGCAAGGGCCTTACACTGAGTTCTCACTCATTTGTGCCCCCGGCCCTGAGAGACGTGACCTCAGAAATCCTCTCGACAGTGAGATTGGATAGCAGTTAGTTAACCTGAAAAGCCAGGAATCAGAGAAACTGTGCATTCCCTTTAAACAGTCCATTTTAACTCAACACGAACAGGCAGGCATTCACTGATCCCTGTGTGCCTCCCAGGCCTTCTCTTGGATGAGGGCCCACTGATGGGTGTTTCCTGTCATCTTTTGGGCTTAAACCTCACCTGTAACTTCATCTCATTTGCAGCTTTGGTTTCTTTAAAGTAGAGCAAGAACTCAGACATTAATGAAGTAATTGTATACAAAAGCTTTGTAGAGTCTTTTGCAAACATCCCACTTTTTTTCTTTTTAGAGAATCACTTTGGAGTCTTTCCACAAGGAAATTAAAAAAACTCTTCTCTAATTGGCTTACCTAATATTTAATTAATTTATATAATTATAACAACAAGGATAATAGGCATACACAGGTCTGGAGGCAACTCAGCTGGGAAGAGAGGGAGGGGCAGTGAGTGGCTCACACCCCTGGAGCACCGATGCTGGGCGGGGAGAGAGGCTGTCACTCCCTTGGCAGTTCAGGACCTGCCGCCTCTTCCCCATTTTACAGACAATAAGACTGAGGTTCCAAGGAGTAAAAGGAAGCATCCAGGGCACCAAGAACCTGAGCTGGGGTCCTAGCTAGGAAGGGGCAGAGCTGTGGCTCTTTGTACCACCGCCCAAGCCACACTGCTCTCACGGCCTGGAGGGTGTCCATAATATGTTGTCCACTTCTGGCCTTTGTCTTCTCTCAAGAAGCCAGAAGGATGTGGCCTGCAGCAGCCAGCGCGGGTTCAGAATCCAGGTCGGGGTGAGGGAGGGCAACTGACTTGGTTCTTCCTGGTCCTCTCCAAGCTTGATCTCGGTTGTTTCTAAATCTGACTTCTCTTCCCCAGAGAAGGCTTTTTGGAGCATGGCATCATCGTCGCCCTGTCCTTCTTGCTGAACGACACCGAGAGCACCTGCCAGGAGAACGTGCACTTGGCATTCAAGCACCTGGCCCAGCTGCCTTCAGGTAGGCTCGCGGTGCGCGCTCAACGGCCCCTCAGTCTCCTCTCTAGCTCAGGGGCGTACTGGGCTGCAGATCAGAGTCTAGAGCACATTTTTAACAAATTATGCTTTAATTAGGGTAAAACATGCATATTAAAAAGGCACCAATCATGCATGAATATTTGATTATATTGTGCTAAGCAAATATGCACAGAACCACTGCCCAGACCAAGACACATGTGGAGTATCCCCGGCTCTCCAGAGACTCCCCACAGCCGCCGACCGGTTACTACCCTCCGCAGAGGTAAGCGGGGTCTTTGACATATGAGACCACAGTTTATGCCTCTTTTAAAACTTTACATAAGTGGAAACATATGGCCAGTACTATTGTGTTTCTAACTTCTTTTGCTTAACAATTTGTCTCTGAGATCCACGTACGTTATGTATTACTGAGTTTTGCTGATTTGCACTGGAGTGTGGGATTCACATTATATTACAGTTTAGTTATGCACTAAATAATATAGTTTAGACCCACTGTTGCCGTTGGACATTTGAATTGTTTCTAGTATATGGCTAGTAAGAATAGAGCAGCTATAAACAAATGTCTTTCAGTGAACATTGTATGCATTTCTTTTGAGATATACCTAGGAGGAGAACCACGGGGCATAGGTTAAGTTGACGTCCACCTTTAGAAGATATTACAAATGGGTTTTGAAAATAGTTATACCAATTTACACTTCCGTCAGCAGCGGATGGGAGTTCCAGGTTCTCTCTAGTCCCACCCACAGTCGATATTTCTTGTCTTTTTGTATCAGCTATTTTGGTGAGTGTGTGGTAGTGTCTCATTTTGGTGTTAATTTGCATCTACCTGGTGATAATAACCTGTGAATGTCCTCTTCTATAAAGTGCCACAGCACGCTTTTAAGGATTAAAAAGGCCAGCCCCCAAAGGCCACTACCTCCTGGCTTGATGTTCACCCCTCTCCCCAGTTAGATCCAGAATCCAGGATAACAGCCACCCGAGTACAGAGATTTGTGTCAAATTGACAGTCACCCATCACATGATGCAATGAGCATTTGAAATGAGGAGCTCATTCAAAGAGGCATGATGTCAGGCTTGGGAATGCCCTAAGGAGGACAGACAGATGTTGAGGCGCAGGAGTCAAACAGACCTGGGGTCCCTCTGCCCTGCTCCTCATTCTCTGAGTGCCCCTGGACAGGCTATTATGAGGCGGATAATACGTACCTTGAGGCCTGAAGCAAGGGTCACCTGAGAAGATGCTCACCAACCACGTAGCACAGCACCACACAAGAGGTGCGCCATAAACATTCAGGGCCAGGGGCTGGCGCTCCCTGAATTAAGGTCCCAGGAAGGAATGGCAATAGGATCAGGTGCAGCGAGGCAGGCCTAATGGAGTCGAGTGCTGGGGAGAGGGTGCTGGTTGTGGGAGAGCATGCTAGGCTTGACAGCAGAACCCCCTGGTGGTCTTTTTAAAAGATCACCCTTATTCCTTGTTGGAAGGATCATCTCTGGGGCTCTGGGGAGGAAGATCTGCACACATTTTTCTTACAAGGATGTTGGCAGATTCTCCTGTGTGGCCATGGTTGAGAGGCACTGGGATGTTGGGGTGTCTCTATGAGGAGCCAGTGCTTGGGACAAGCCCTGTGTGCCCTGTGCAGGAGGAGCCTGTAAAGCATTGAGAGAAGTAGAGAGACAATGATAATGAACGTCAGGTACCATCACTCAGCATTGCTAAATCTTAACATTCTACTGTACTGCATATGTGCTTGAGATTCTTCTTTAAGAAAGATATAGTCCAAGCCCCCTGTGAACCTCCTCCGCTCAGCACCCTCTCTGCTGCCCTCCCTGGAAACACCAATAATTTGGGGACAATATCCCCAATGCACATCCTCATATTTTACCACAGATTTAATTTGATATAGATCTTTCTTTGCATGTTTTCAAACTCTATGTAAATGGATCTTGCTGTCTGTATCTATGCTACTTAAAAAAATGTAACGTTATAATTCTGAGTTAACATGTGTTGTGTCAGGGGCTCTATCTTATTCTGATAAACGCGGCGTGCGCTTCTGGTGTTTGATGGATACTTGCATGCGATATACTCACCTTGCCTGGCTGGCAGGCATGCCAGTTGTTTCTGCTCCTCAGCGCTGAGGGGCTTAGCTGGAGGACAGTGTCACGTGGCATGGAGGACGCGGGCCTTCAGCATGGCCTGATGTCACACGCGCTTCCCAACAGACCCAGCTGCCTCAGAGCCAGCAGCCTGACGGGGTGCTGTGTGGCATCAGTGTTGTGTCGCTTTGTGGTCTCCTGTGACCAGGGGAGGGGTCTCTTTCCTCTGCCTGGCGCAGCCTCAGCCTCCTGTCCTGCCCAGTGCTCCTGGGAGCCCGAATCCATTTGTTGATTTGTTTTTTTCCATTTCTTATTGATTTGAAGGAGTGTTTCCTTTATCCTGTGTTCCAGCCTTTTGTAGGTTATACACATGGGAAATACCATTTCCCAGGCTGGTTGTGTGGCTTTTCATTGTTTATTTGTTCACTCATTGGTCCAGCAGTTTTCATTTGAAAGCAATCAGTTTCATTAATCTTCTTTCTGTGTTTTTCTTTTGGGGGGAGAGGCACTGTTTGAGAGAATTTGGTGCTAAGAGCTCATGAAGATATGCCATATTTTCTTCTAAAAATGTAAGAGTTTTGCTTTTTTACATTTAGCTTGTGGAGTTCTCTGGAATGGATTTTTATTTGTCTGTTTTGAGGTCTTCTTGTCCAGCCCTTGCCTGGCCAACACTGTGCTAATTACAAAAGTTCTATGGTAATCTGGGTTCTGGTGGGCAGGCCCCACCCCCTGCATCTCCTCCCTGCAAACTTTCCTGGAATCTACACACGATGGGTGTACCATGAGGAGTCGGGGGTGGGGGTGGGAGGCTATGGTCCTGACAAGCCTCCTCCTCGAGGGCCTGGGTCGTAAGTAAGCCTCTGCCTTTATCTCAGGATTTCTTGGGTGCTGCTCACTGTCTGTAATGTGTCCAGAACGGGGGCCTGGAACACTAGCTGGAGGGAGGGAGGGAGACATGCAGTGAGGTGGGTGTCCCAGGATACATCTGGGGGGTGGGGTGGGCTCTGAGTGTTGTGGCTTCTGGGTAGGCCAGTGCCCTTGGGGGGTGTTCTCCTGGGGTCCCTGAGTGGGCTGAGGTCACCTGTTTCAGTGGCTCCACCCTGATGGGCGGTGACTTGGGCGGTAGCAAAGCCCGCTGGAGCCTGAGTTTCATCACTGAGCATGCGTAACAACAGGTAGCCTTGGTGCCTGCGTGGTTGGCTGGGACAATCCACTAGTGAGGCTCTTGTACTGGTAGTCATTAGTATGGGTTTTCTGTCCATGGCCACACTGGAAAGCACCTTCTGCCCCCGGTGAAGTGCTTGGCATGTGGCTGGCACTCAAAAAGTATTGGTTGTTTAGTGAGTTCTATGCCGCATTTGTCAAGATCACTTGCTAGTTGCTTTCCCGCTGCAATTCACTCACTCACCCCTTGGTTTGTTTGACGAATGTGTTGGGGATATGGCGGGAGTGAAGGTTTTCCTGTTTGGGTGCTGGGCGGAGCCTGGCTGTGTGGTTTCCCAAAGCGACCAGCAAGGGGCGCCACAGGACTGTGGGCTCCGCTGTGATCTCAGGCCTCAGAGGGGAGCTGGTTCAGGTGAGGAGAAACCAGGACTGCAGAGGCAAATGCCACGCAGAGGCTCCAAGTCCAGGCTCCCCGGAGTGCCTGCTGGCGATGCTGGAGGAAACGTGTCCCCTTTTGTGGCCAGGCGTTCAGCTCCAATGCTGAAAGCAAGGACTCTTCTGTAACTGGATTTTGGTATGCGGCTGAATAGCCTGGGGGACCCCGGAAGTGTCCCTCTACCAGACCCTCTGGCCATGCCCAGGCCCCCTTGGGCCCTCTCTCTGATGGTGGCCTCGGGCCCTGGCTGGCACACCCAGGAGGGAGTCTGGGCTGGCTTCTCCCCGTCACTTGCTCCTGTGCCAAGCTTGGAGCTGTGACCCAGCTTTAACAGCAGTATGCTGTAAGGACCACTCTGTCCTGACCTTTGTGTGCAGCCTGGGTTTGGGGGTACTGTACAGGTGGAGGCAGATGCCCCTCCCTGGGGGGAGGGAGACCGTGAGGATGTGCTCAGCCTCTGCTGTGGAGACTGGCTCTTTGGCCTTAGATAGGAGCAGGGCAAGGCCGAGGAGGGAGTGCACACAGAGGGAGAGGTGTCTGGTAGTTCTGAGTTGATGGGGGACATTCCTGGAGCCATATACCATCCGGGATCAAGAGAGAAATCAGGGGTGGCTGTGTCCGGGGGGAACTGAAACCATGGGAGTAGTGGAAGTAGGCAGAGTGGCTGCTGTAGAAGCAAAACAGGGTGCCCTCTCGCTTCCGCCTGGTGAGGTGGCCCAGAGCAGTCCCTACCCTTTCCACTCCTCCTGGCCCTGTCCCCTCAGGGTGGCTGCCCCAGAGGGGCGGGTCTTTCCTTTCTCATCTGCCTCAGGGCGGGGCAGGGGCACTTAGTTCTCCCTGGACATGCTCTGGGCATAACCAGCGGGCACCTGGCCGAGGACCTCCTCAGCACCGAGGTGCCTCTGCCTGCTCATGTCTTGGGGAGGCAGGTGCAGCCGACTGCTGTCCACCTTCGGCGCGGCCCCTCGTTCTCACGGTGCAGTGCCGCCCTCCCTCGCACTTGCTGCCCTGCCAGCCGGACCCACACCCCAGGCCCCTTAGTCCTCAATGGCTAGGGCCTTGAGTAGGCTCCGATGAGTGTGGATAGATGGGGCAGAGCCCCTGCGGACCCAGGCCCAGGTGGGTCCCTCGTTACACCCTGTGTGATGTTAAGAAGTCATCCCTGCTCAGGATCTCTGCTTTCTTTTCTGTAGAATAGAATCAATACCCTCCGTTTCTCAGGAGAGGGAGGGGCCCGCTGTGCCGCGAGCCGCCACAGAGGGGCGCTGCGGGCATTGCGACACTATCATTGCCCCATTGCATCCTCTTAGGCTGCGGGGGAGGAAAACAACGTCCACGGAGCCCACACTCCGCAGGGTGTCCACGGAGAGTACGTTGGGCCCTGGTGGTCGGACCTGGGAGGAGTCAGTCACTTGCATAGGTGGGGTCAGAGCAGCTCCTTCTGCACAAGGAAGAGCCTGTGCCCTTCGGGTGGCTCTCCACCAACTCTAGCCTTCTCTCACCTCCCTCCTGCTGACCCCTTAGCTCACTTTCCTCCTGAATCTTCAGCTCAGCTCAGCGCATGGTGTCCCCTGCTGGGCGCTGCTCAGGCACGTGGAGGAAGGGACGGGTCAGGCAGCAGAGATGACAGCAGAGACACCTCTCCCACCTCTCCCCACCTCGCCCCGGCGTGGGTGCACCGAGGGGCGGTATGCAGGAGGGAGGGGACTTGCAGTGCCCAGGGAGCTGAGCTCTGAGGGACAGAGGGATCTTAGAGGATGGGGAAGGGGCCACCTCAGCAGGCTCATGAGGAAGAACCAGAGCAGTGGCAGGTGGGGGCCAGAAGGAACACTGGCCCAGGGCAGCCTCCTCCAGTACTTGAACGCCTCCAGAGAGAAGGCAGGATCCTCCCATTTCCCTCTAGCTGTGTATTTTTAGGTTAAAGATGTTCACAGTGAGATTACAGCTCTTTTCACAGTTGGCATTAAAAGCGCAAAATAAGTCTCAATGATTATAAGTCACATGTTATTTCTCCTTATAGAAGAGCCCCCTTGGGCTTTTGCTGTTTGGTGACGTGGGGAGGCGTGAAGGGAATCCCCATGTGGGCTCAGGGGTGGCAGGGCAAGAGGAGAGAGTGAGGTTTGCGTGTGTGTGTCTGCGTGCCGGGGATCTGAGTGTGTGCACCCGTGTGCGCGTCTGTCTGCCGCCCCTCATCCAGGGCTTTGTGAAGGGTGGCTCTGTGATCCCCATGGGCTCCTGCCCATCCCATCCAGGTGCTGGGTGATCAGGGGCAGAGCCAGGTGAGGACCTGGGAGACATCATCCCCTTCTGCTCCTCCTGGGAAAGATGTCTCCACCACTCCCTGACCTTGAACTTGGGCCCCTTTGCTCGTCTATAAAATGGGTCACTGCAGACAATCTACCTTGGTAGTGTATGTTAAATAATTTGTAAGGAGCCTGGTGCAGGCTGAACAAACTTCCTTGACTTCTCATTAGTGCTTTCCACCACAGGGAGATGCCTCTAAATCAGCAAACGATGGGCCTTCAGAGGCCCCTCCTTCCCACACCCTGCAGGGCCCACCCTACAGTGTTGTGGGTTGTTGGCACCCTTCCGGCTCTCCGGACACCTCTTCTGCTCAGTGAAGGCAACTCTGACCCTGGCACAGGTGTCTTTAGGGTCTGAGGAGTCTGAGTGACAGTGCAGCCTGGACAGGGTCGCGGGGACAGCAGGAGCCCTCATCACCCCCAAACCTTAGGCCCCTGGAACACATGGGACTAGCAGGGCTCCCACTTGTGCAGGTTCTTTCCTCTTTTGAGTTGTTCTTTCTTGATGTTTGTTTCAAGATAATTTTTACCTAAATGTGTGTGTGTGGCGGGGGGGGTGGGGGTGGGTCACACAGAGAAAAATAAACCTCAGGGGGGGAGGTGTCCCCAGCTACCCTCCCAGATGTCAGCCCTGCACACATAGCACACTGCAAGGAGGCTTGGCTTATTCAGGATATTTTATTTTCTTAAAGTAGACAATCTCTGACTCTCATACCATACCACCTCCTCTTCCCTCTGTACATCTCTTAAAGTCCTTGGCTGCGACTCTGCACCCTGACCTTGGGCACAAGGGTACCGAACAAAGGCGAAGAGAGATTTGCCAAGGTCTCTGGTGGTGCCCTCCCTCTCAGCGGCAGCAGGGTTTCATATTTACACCCGGCCCTCAGCCAAGGTCCTCTCACGGTGGCAGGTGCCATGGGCCCCAGGGCAGAACGGGCCAGAGCTGGGGGTCCCAGCAGGGCCTCCCTCAGGCTCCAACACTGGCTGAGCCTTCACAGGAGTCATAGCTGCTCTCAGCCTCAGGCGCAGGGTGTAGGGGCCAGGGCCCCGTCTCTTGCCTTCCCTTCCTCTACTTGCAAAGCCACAGATAATTTAATCTTTAAGTACCAAGACATATAGCTATTGTTCATTCGCTCCTAGGTGAAGTACCTTCTTTAAATACATCACATTTATTTTCTGAAATAAAAACGAAGCAGAAACCGCACCAGTGACAAGAGGACGCTGCACAGGCGTATGTACAACGCTGCCCCACGAGGCTGCCACAGGGCGACCGTCGCCCCGGTGTCGCTCGGGAGCAAAGGACAGACTCATCCAGATAACAACTGTTACACTCAGCAAGCCAGACACAAAAAGGACCACCTGAAAAAAAAATAGGTTTTGAAAATCTGCATTTTAAAAAAGAATACTCAACTGCATTTGAAATTGTCTGTATTTGTTTTTCTGCGAAACACCACGAGGTTTGGCCAAAAAAAAAAAAAAAAAAAAAAAAATGTCAGAGAGAAAAACCAGGTTTGATTTATAAAACATCAGACGAGTAGAAGAAAAGCTGGAACCCAGCTGGCCTCATTGGAAACAAATCATGCCACTCATGTTATTGTATGGATTTTTGCTGCATATTTAAGCTGTTTAAAAAGAGCTGTGAGTGGCTGGAGGTCTGGTTAGTGCTGTTGTCTGGCTGCGCACCCTGGTTCCAGAACTGAGTAGACCAGGGGTGGGTGTGTCCAGCAGGGAAGGGGCTCAGACCCTCTCTGGTCCTCCTTCCTGGTCAGTGGCAAGGTTCCTATTCTAGGGCAGAGCTGATGACTCCGGGTGGCCCAGCTGCCTCTCCCCATCATCCCATGGGGGGCCGCCATGCAGAGTGGGGCCAAATCGGAAAGGGGGAAGGGCTTGTAGGGAACTTGGTGACAGCTCTTCAAGTCTTCAAGAGACCTCAATGCTTTGGGGAACTTGGCTGTCTCCAGACTGTGTGTGTGTGTGTGTGTGTGTGTGTCTACTTACCTAGCAATCTATCCATATATATTTATGTTTGTGGAAATGTGGGGGCCAGCAGGGAGGAGGGGTGGAGGACTCTTCAGGCCCCCTGTTTTCTGCCCCTGGGCTGGGTCTCCCTAGCACAAGTGGAATTGGGGTGTGACACCCCGGGGGTTCCATCACAGATAAGCGGGTTGGCCTGGCTCCTCAGCAAAGGCCTATGTACTTGAGATTGTTCTGTATGATGACATCTGTCACTGCGTCAAAGACAAACTGGATGTTACTGGTGTCAGTGGCACAGGTGAAGTGAGAGTAAATCTCCTTGGTCTCCTTGTTGCGGTTCAGGTCCTCAAACTGCCGCTGGATGTAGACGGCGGCCTCCTCATAGGTGTTCTGGCCCTTGTACTCGGGGAAGCAGACGGTGAGCGGGATGCGCCGGATCTTCTCCGCCAGCAGGTCCTTCTTGTTCAGGAAGAGGATGAGTGAGGTGTTGATGAACCAGTTGTTGTTGCAGATGGAGTCAAAAAGGCGCAAGCTCTCTGCCATTCGACTCTGAGGGGAGGAACAGGCTGATATTAATCTGGGTGTTCAGAGAGGGAAGACCCTAGACCCACAGCCCCGCTGGGAGGAAGCCCCCCTGGCAGAGTCCCCCAGCCTGGGGCCGGCCCCCACCAAGCATCCTTATGTTGGAAAGTCCTTCCTCTGCCAGGCCAACTGTCTTCACCTGTCTCTGACAGGCTCTGGAGCCCTGAAGTGGCTGGCACCTGCCTCCAAGCCCTGAGAGCCTGGCATGTGTTTGTAAGAGGCTCTCCTTTCCTGCTGGTCCCTCCTCTGGGTCCTGGTAGTGACAATAGTGGCTTTGGGGCTGCAGCCTGGCCTCCCTCCGCCCGGTGGACTGGAAGGAGCATTTCTATGCTCACAGCCCAAGGGCCCAGCCTGCCCAACCTGCACGTACAAGCTCAAGTCTTCCATGGGAGATGCCATCGTCATGTCCCCTGCCATGTGAGGACGGGCAGCCTTCTGCCTGGCAGTCAGCTCAGACCTGCTGCGGTTTGGGCCCTGCTTTTGAGCCCCGATCCTGCCATGTGCCATATCGTCAGTACTCAGCCAGAGTTTGTGAGAGGGTGGCCTGAGCTTTCAAAAACCAAAGGCTCCAGTTCAGAGAGTTGGGGAAGGCTCGAACTCCTCTGTCCCTGCTGGGCCTCAGGGTCCCTAGAGGTCACACGTGCCTCTCCCAGCCCAGGCAGAGCCCATGGCCTCAGTGCCCGGCGTGGCATGGGATGGCGGCTCAGCAGGTGCAGTAACCAACCGCAGAGCGTGGCACCCGGCCCTTCTTTACCAGCCTCCTTTCTGAGGACTTCAGATGTGCTGTAGTGACTGTGGTTTTCTCAGAAACAATGTGTTTGTCTAATTCCCAAACCCACTGTTTCCACACAGAACCGACAGTTCTAACTGTTGAAAGGAACTTCTGCTAGTGAATTATTGCTGGTAGGAGCTGCCCCTTGTTTAAAGATAAAATGAAGACGCTGAGTGTCCAAAGTCTAGAACCAGTTTAGTCTGGAACTGAGGCTTCAGATTTAAGACCTTTTCTGAGCAATTGCACCACCGACATGGTAGCAAGAGTGCAAAATGCGGCTGGCGCAGACCGTGTGGACACAGGGCGCCGGCTTGTCTGGTCCTCACACCTTCCTATTCACATGATACAGACGAAGAAACTGAGGCTCAGAGAGGCATGAAATGTGCTCCAAGTCCCATGACCTGGAGCTCCAGGCTCACTGCATCTCCAGGGCGGACGGGCAGTGCTGTTGGACTCAAGGGTGGGGATGCCACAGAGGATGCCACACTGAAACCCCGCTCTCCCGCACACTCTGAGTTGTCTGAGGCACAGGTCTGCCAGCAACAGTGCTGAGAAGGAACCAGGCTGAACGGGGGCAGGGACACCCAGAGGCATGGTCATTACCCCCCAAAACAGAGAAGCTGCCCTGAGACCCCGCACTCCACCCAGCTGATCCTGTTTTTCAAAAGCAATGTTGCACGCTCTTTAGAACAAGCTCATGAATAACAGAAACTCTGAAAAGTGGCATGTCAGGTTTGGGGGCAGGACCCTTCTACAGAAGCAAACAGAATGCTGGAGCCCCATTCCCAGCAGTGCCAGGAGGAGCCACACATATTCCCAAACGGGAGAGCTAAGTGGTGGGCTAGGACTGCCCCATTCTGCTGGGGAGTAATTAGCTTTTATGGATTCCTGGAAGCCACACCGTAAAGACTAAACAGAACTGCCACTTCTCAAAGGAGTGATGTCATAATCAGCGGCTGTACTTCTGACCCCAAATTTTACATCAGATAAATAATAGATGCAGCCATTAGCACATTTTCATTAATTCATTGAGCGAATACTTGAGCACACGTTGAGGGTCAATGACAGGTCCCAGCTCTTATGACAGGTGATAAAAGCCCCAGAAACCAGGCAGAGGGCTTCCGCCAAGGCTGAGAGGGAGAAGGTCCGGCCACCAGCAGGTGGGACCCAGCAGGCCAGTGGCTGGGGATGGAGCTGAGATTCAAGGGCGGGTGGGCAAGCCCAGAGTGAGGGCTAGGCAGAAGGGATGGGACATAGGGTCCTGGCATGGGTATCCGGTTAGGGGCCATGGCCTGCTTCCCTGAGCCCTGCTGGGACACTTGGGTGACAGCTGGGTGGCTCTTGTGCCCCGCCCAGCATCGCCTGGACAGGTCGTGGAGTCTGGGAAGAGGGGCAGAAAGGTGTCCTCCACACACTGAGATGGTGCGTGTGTGTAGGCCACCCATCACGCAGGAGTTTCGTATGGGGTAAATGTATGTGGGAAAAGCTCAGCTGCTGGGTCCTGAGTGGAATGACCCCTCTGGCCTGCACAACCAACCTGTCCTCCTGCTCAGCACACACTCCAGGCCCCTGATTTCCGACCTGATGCCCAGCCCCCATGAGTTCTAATGCACTGAGAGCGCTTCTGCCCACTGTGAACCTCTGCCCTGCAGCAGACGTTCTGGAGCCTGGACAACCCTCGGAGCCTCATGTTCCTTGCTGGGAAAGCCCTGGAACTCAGGCACATGTCTCCTGAGGTAGCTGGGAAGGCAGTGGTGCTCTCGGCCGCCCCTCACACTTGCTTATAGTATCACTGTGGCTGTGCACTGGCATCAGGACCACAGACCGGGTGGCACTCTCATCTCAGGCCCTTGCCTGCTTCTGTGGCTCCTCTGGCTTTGCTGGCACTTGGGTGCTCAGGTTTCTGGTTCCTGCTCTTCCTTGGGACAAACTATGGGAACCACACTGGTCATCATTTAGGTGCCAGGAGATGATGGGCATCATAGAATAACCATAAAACCTTTGGGTAAGTGCCTTGCTCCCATGGACCCTGCCACAGAGTGGATGGGTGGGGTGGGGCCAGAGCCCTCTGGTCCTTTGGCACTGTGCCTATGGTGTCCCTGTCACTGGCATGTGTGTTCCTGCAGCCCAAGCACTGTCAGGTGGGCAGAGCAGCATCCTGGCACCTCAAACCTCAAATCATTGAAGGAGCTTGCTATTTTGGGCTGTAACTCTGGAAACCGTGAGAAGCACGCGTAAGTGTGAGTATGGGAGGAGCGAGCCCACCAGCCTCTAGGGTGTCCCCCCAGGCGGCAGCAGTGCAGCCATCAGCTTCCCTTCTCCTCACACCTCTCCATGTTCTACTCACACTCCACGGCCTTGCTCAAGGCCTCTACTTCCCAGAAGCCCTCCTGACTTTTCCTCCTGCCCCTGCACCAGGATAAAGTCCCAGCCTCTCAGTATGGCCTTTGGGGCCTCCCCTAGGCTGGGTGCCAGCCATGGTCCCATTTTCCTCCCTGATCTCTCAATGGCCTGGGGGAAGCTCCCCCTGCCACCCAGTTCTGCCCACTTGGTGTCCTGGGTCAGAGCTGCTGCCAAGGGCTCCGGAAGTGGTAAGACAGGTTGGACATCATTCCCATGCGGTGCTCCTGGGCCCCTTTGGCGAGAGAAGCCAGGAGCAGCTTCGGCGTCACTGTAGCTTGCCCTCGTCCTGCCGCCACTTCCCTCAGCCTAACACATCCCAGAATCAGAGGAGCTGCCTCTGTCACTCAAGGACACGCCACAAGGTGGGGGCATCACCCACTTGACACACAGGGAGACAGAGACGGAGGCCTGGAAGGCCCATTCCCAGGGCTCAGCTGAGAGCCTCAGTTTCCACCGACCACCCCTCCTTTTAGCCAGAAGCCCTCCTTGCATTTCCCTCTCCAGCTGCCAATGCAGCAGAGGTCGTGGATGCTCCTGCCAGGAGGAAATGCACCCAGCTGGGGCTCGAGGCCCACCCAGCTCTCTCCAGGGCCCACTCACCAGGGAGATGGCACCTTCTAGAAGTCTGGGGTTTGTCTGCACACTCGTTCATACAAGTAACACAGAGCAGACGATTCCTGTCAAAAAGCCTGTGCAATGGCGGGAATCTCACTGCTCAGTGGTGAAACCGGTGACTGGTAACAAAGCATGTTAGACACTGGGAAGCAGTTGGGTGGCTGGGCACAGTCTCCAGGGTGGTGCAGAAGCCATTTCTTGGCCATCTGTAAAAAAAGATAGCTTCTGCTCGGACAGCTCCAAATACACCATACACCACTGAACAGATGTCCCACCAGGGGGTGTGTGGCGTCGTCTGCTAGGACCATGGCTGTTCCTGATAATCTGTCCCTAAGAGGCTTCCGGCTTGCTGGCCTGAGTCGTCTTTGCTCAACACCAACCTCAGTGGTAGAGGCCTTCACTCCACACACGGCTGCCACGCATGGCACCTGTGGCGGCACTGTCCAGACTGGCTACTGGAATGACATTCTGGGGAGGCCAGAGACTAGGGTGAGCTGAGGCACAAAGGTTAGTGAGGGGGCCTTGGCCCCTTAGTCCTGATTCTCCATGAAGGCTCTCGCTGCCACAGAAGGGTAGACTCCCCTGGTTGTGAGCATGGGGTCTGGGGCCAGGGGCTTGGGGTTCACTGTCCTCACCAGTGCTTGCTGAGTCTTGGATATGATGTTTCTCCACCCTGGGCTTCAGCTTTCCCATCAGTACACTGGGGGTGCTTGTGGCACTCAATGTCAGGGCTGTTGGGAGGGGGAATGAAGGTGCCCATGTGAGAGGAGCCTGACCCGCTGGGCCTTGTCCTGTGGCTGCCACTGCTGTCCCAGCGAGTACCCTGCCATGCCACTCCCAGCCCCTCACCTTGGCATTGCGTTCCTCTCATTTCCTGTCGCCTCTCAGGGAAGGTCTGACTCCCTACACCCCTAGCACAAAGCCACTGCGGGATGTGGCTGCTCCGCTTCAGTGGTGGCTCTGTGGCGAGGAGGAGCTGCACTCTGCAGGCTGGGCTTTAGCCGGTACTTCCTGGGCTCCTGGGGCCAGTACACCTGTGTGCTGGTCATGGGTTCCAGTCCGCCTGGTACCTCTGGGAGGCTCCTGAGGCTGCTCACAGCCCGGAGATCCAATGCCCACCTGGGCCTTCCCCACTTGCCACCCGGACTGTAGTGCCCTGTGTCGGCACCTTCCGGCTCCGAACCCTCTCCTGGCTTGCTGTTAGGCCTGCCTCCTCGCAGTAGGCTCCCTCCCTGTTGGTGGGGCGCAGGACAGCCCCGAGTTCCAGGCTGAGTATCCCTTATCATCATTTCCCTGATTTAGTCGGTCAGGCCGAGAGCTGCATCAGAGGAGGGCCGCCTTTGCTTTCCTGCATCCTGCCTGGGTGGGCAATGGCTGGTTCCAAGAGACCTGGCGTTGGACCCAATGGTGGACACCTGAGTCCACCCTTGTATTTTACAAATGAGGAGACTGGGTCGCCCGACAAACACGGTCTGCCCAAACATTTCCCACGTGGCCTTTTCCAGCATGTCAGCTTCCCACTGGTTCAAGAGCTCACGGGGGCCTGCCTGAGGAAGAGGGGATAGCAGGCGTGCCCCGACCCCCGGCCCGCTGGGTGGCGAGCAGCAGTTCTCAGCCCCTCTAATGCACTGTAGTTTCTAGAGGGGGAGACAGGACAACAACGTAAGGGAGCCGGCTAACAACTGCTAGGCTACCCGCTTGCCTTGGGTCTTTCCAGTGTGCGCCCTCCCGGGGACTCATTCCAGCCTCCAGCCCTTTCTCTTCACCACCTTCCCTCCTCCTTTCCCAAACCTCCGA
The DNA here is from genome assembly GCF_987537825.1 of Furipterus horrens. NCBI lineage: Eukaryota > Metazoa > Chordata > Mammalia > Chiroptera > Furipteridae > Furipterus > Furipterus horrens. Next base: position 17,777,597 of record NW_028327181.1, on the reverse strand, counting down.
GCCAGCTCCTCCAGTCTCATGTAGCTTGCCTCCATTCCGTGAGAGAGGGCAGGACCTTGTGTGCACGTATTTGCAATGTACCAGGCTCGTGGGCATCTTCAGGCCTGGAGCTGAAGCGCGGGCATGGGTGAAGGAGAGGACATGGCAAAGGCTGGGGGAGCCGTGTGGCCCTGGGACTCCATTTCCTTATTCCTGGGATGAGTTCTCAGTACTCTTATAGATGGAAAGCCCAAGTCTTCCCATTGTAGAAAAGCCGGGAGTGTGTGCTCATGGGAACCATGAATTCAGCTTTCACAGTGGAAACAGAGCCGAGAGGCTGGGCTATGGACATGAATGATTTCCATTCACTGGGGACAAAGCCAGCCCCGTGGCTGCCCATCCTGCAGCTGAGCCACCAGGCCTGTCTGGGCCACAGTGCCAGGCTCCAAGGGCACCGAGGGCAGGACCTGGGCAGTGAGGCCTCCTGGCGGCAACCTGGCTGGATGGGTCAAGGGAGAGGTTTCGTAGAAGGCTGGATGTCAAACTGGCACCTTTCATTAAGTGACAGTCTCTGAACTCCTTTTGTGGTGGAAGGCTTGGGGGCACTAAGGTGGGGGCTGCCTTTTAGCCAGCAGGCTGTGGCTCAAGGGGCCTAGGGGCGCTGCTGACACACAATCCCTAGTCAACAGTCTGGTGTCTACCTTCAGTGTGATGCTGACTGCCCCTCCCCCTTTCAATCAATGGCAGGGGCACATGAGGCCTGGACCCCTATTTTGTGGGCCTGGTAGACAGGAGGAGCCTTGTGACCTCCCTGGACCATCCTGAGCCCTGCCGAGGGGGAGTCTGGCCTGGGCATCCCCAGACTTCCCAAGTGGGGACAGCAAGTGCGCCCCACTGTCAGATCCATGCGCTGAGGTCCTGGCATGTGCACGGTGGGCGTGAGGGCTGTTAGATGTGCCTGCAGCCATGGAACCCCGTGATGGGTTGTGCCACCAGGGTAAGACCACTTCAAGGATGGTGCTGGTCACTGAGGGGAAAAGCTTATGCTTTGTCCCTAAAGAAGTGGGGGACAAGTTGTCCAGGGTGACAGGAGCGTCTCTCCTCACTGCGAAACTGCAGAGAAGTCTATGAAGACCCGGGGGTGCTCAGGTGGCTCTGCTGGGTGGCCACAGGAGGCAGGCGGCAGTAAGGTGCCCCTGGGCTCTGAGGGGAAGAGGCCTGGATGGGCCCAGACCGCAGGCTCGAAGCCCTGAGCATCCCCAGCCAGCCAGTCCAATGAGGGGCCTCATCCTGGAGTTCATTTCCCTTTTGGGCTCCCAGATTGTCCCAGGGGAGCTCGGAGGAGCAAGATCCTGGCCTGGGTCTTCCGTCAGGCTGAGGGGTGCTGGGCAGGGTGACTCTGCAGGCAGCAGCTGTTTTAAAGGGCCGAGAGGCTGTCCCTGGGGAAGAGCCCAGGCGGTCCGCTGTTCAGTCAACACTAGGATGCTCTGCTCTCCTTCCAGAGGAGTTACTGCCACAGCGAGGAACTGTGGCCAAGCAGCTGTCCTGCATGGCCTTCCTGGTCCGGGGGAGCCTCACGTGGGAGCGTGGGCCAAGTCAAGTGAGCTGGCTGGGCGTTAGGTTTGCTCCTATCAAGATGTTCTCTTCTTTCTCTGCTCAAGTGTTTCATGTGAGCACAGCGTTCTATGGAGCAGGAGCTCCTTCCAGCTGAGCTCTGGAGACCCTGGCCACAGTCCTCTGCTTTCTGATAAGCCAGCCACATCTCTGAAGTCTTCAGCATGGTCCCCTCACAGCTGTCTCCTTGCTCCCTGCATTCAGGTCCCCATCGCCACATGGAGTCTTCCCGGTGCTTAGGATTTGGCCTTGGAAGACCTTCCTAGACTACCCCAGCCAGGTGCACACTCTGGTGACGCTGCACAGGTTCCAGCTGCACCAAGCTCCCCCGACACCCATATTTGCTGTTAGCCCAGTGCTTCCTCATTGGGGCCCAGCCTAAAGGGCCCCACCCAGATTCCAGGACAACTGTCCCGTGGACTGGCCATCTCTTCCTCCAACAGCCAGCGACTCCTTCCCTGACCCCAGGTCCGCTGCCCCAGTGCCGCGTGATGCTGGTTGTGGTCCTCTGTTCTGGCTGCACCCCATGTGCCCCCTGTAACGCTGGCCACATATTCTGTGGGGGCGTTTTGACTGACGGGTCAAATGGTAAATGACCTGGCGAATATCAGAGCCTGGTATATGTGGGGGCAAGGAAGCTGAAGGACTCCCAGAAAGGGCCTGGGACTGTGGCAGCTCGGGGAGCGGGAGAGGAGCCCCTTGGAAACCAGAAATGCAGCTGGGTGCCCTCTTGCAAAAGTGAGCCCCGGGGCTGCGGGGTAGAGGGGGCAGCCTTGGGCACCAGGGTCCCAGCCAGCCCAGTGCTCTGCGTCAATGTCAGGAGCAATGCCTACAGTTTCTCGGGTGCCTGGGGCGGGAGTCCCACTGTGCTACAGGTGACACTAGACCTGTTTGAGTATGTGGCGCCCTGGCCCCAGAGCCAGGCGATTTCCTGTGGCTTCTCTGGTGCCGTGACTGCAGGCCTCTGGTTGGAAACAGCAGGAGAACTTGGATTTTAGGCAGCCCACCCCAGGGCACGTGGCCCTGTTAGGGACCAGGAGTGTCAGGACTGTAGTTAGGTTGGGGTGGGGTAGGATGGAGATACCTATCTGCCTTGTTTGTGCAGAAATGCACTGCTGGCCGGGCGCCAGACCTCACTCTACCACCAAACTACATTGTGATCTTAGGTCTACCACTTCCTCTCCCAAACCACTATTCCCAGGGGACCCTGGAGCAGTTTGGTGTCTGTGCGTGGCTGGCACTGTGTGCATGCTCACACTGGCCTGAGCACTGGGCTCTGAGGCATCCTTTGACATTTATCATGCCAAGGCTCTCCTGACAGCCTCCTCCCATTCTCTGGGCTCTGCCGCACCCAGCACAGACGCTGGGGCAGCACTGGGTCCAGCCTCCAGGCCTGAGGTTTCCTGGCCTCCCTTGGCTGCTGGGCTGTGCTTGCCTCTCTTGCCTGGCCAGGGCCTGGAGACTGTGCCTGCCACTCTGCTTCTGAGTCTGAGGGGGAGGCCATTATACACCCTCCCCTGTCCTCAAGGAGCTTATGATACACATGGGGGCCGATGGTAAGAGACAGAGACGGGCAGACCAAAACCACGCAGCCAGGCTGCACACTGTTCATTCTCCGAGGAGGCCCAGTGAGGGAGCAGGTGGGGGAGCCTGAGTCATCCCTGCACATGCCTGCAGGGACAGGGACTCGGAGCTTGGGCCTCCCCAGGCAGCTCCAGTTCCTGTTGCCTGCTAGAAGCTGTGTTTCTCCACCCCCAACCCACCCCACAGAATTGAGTCCCCTTGTTGGAAGAGATTCCTGGAGGGCAGGGCCTGTGTGCTTGGCTTACCCAGTACCTGGATGGAATCACCATAACCCTGTGTGGACAAGAGGGCAGATGTGGTCATGTTCAGCCAGGAAGACAGAGGGTGAGGTCTCTGAGTTGCTCTCTGTCCTCTCAGGCTCAGAAGCATGACAGTCCCTCAGTCCCTTTTCGATGCTGAGCTGCTGAGTCTGTGACAGCAGCTGCTACCCAGGATGGCTGCTCCCCTCCCTCTACTGAGCTTAGTACCCAGACACTCAGTAGACTTGCTGCCATTTCCATGACAACCGCGAGGAAGCCTCCACCCTCAGAGCCTAACACACCAACACAGACTGATGGCAGGAGGAAGCAGCAGATTCTTGGGCCAGGCCAGGTGTCCCTCCACAGCTGTTCATCACTGTCTGCTTGTTCGGGTGAGGGGAGGGGAGGGCCTCTCAGAGTTTGGGGGACCCTCCTCTCCCTGAAAGACAGGACAGTGGGAAGGTACTTCCAGTGACCTGCTGCTGGCTGGGGTGGGCCTTCTGGTGGACTGGGAGGCTGGAAGGTGGCATTATCACTGAAGGAGCACTGGGTGGTGTCTCGCCCATGTCACCCTGAGGCAGTATTAGCCTCAGCAACCACCCTGACAGCACTGGGCCTCACTTCCTCCTCTGTGTGGAGGCCACCACGATACATCTGGGTAGATGTCCAGCTCTGTTCAGCTGTGAGAAGTGGCTCCTGGACACGCCAGGGACAGACGCTGTGGTGGGGCTCTTCCCAGCACCCCCATTGTACAGATATGGAAACTGGGACTCAGAGGGCTCACCTCACCTGCATAGCACCTCTGCCTGTCATTCCCCTCCCCCGGCCCAAGGAGAGGAGAGCCTCAGCCAGCCAGCCAGACATCTCTCAGACATCACTTCCCCTACTGCTGCTGGCCTTAGGAAACGGGGAGGTGTCTGGGAACAGAGGTGGATGGCCAGGGTCACTTCCAGACCAACGTGATTAGCACTCCCCACTTCTTCCTCCCGCAAACCTAAATGCTGCTGTGCTGGACTGGGGAGTCGGAGTAATGAGGCCAATGACTCAACGAGCCCCTGACTGTTCCTGGAGCCTAGCTACAGGGAGAGCAAAGAGCGGCGATGCTGTAACCAGCCACGCGGGCAATGGGGGCCAGTGGGGAGAGCTGCCGCCTGCACCTCTCCCCAGGCCCAGGGCCAACTGAACTCACTCCCCAAGCCTGGGCCTTGGGGTGTCAAGGCCGAGACACAGGAGCAGGGACAGCAGCTCACAGTCCCACACCCCTCCTACCTGCCCTCCCCTCCAGCTACAGCCTCTGGAGGATGCCCTGCTGGGCACCACACCCACTTCCAGCCACTCTGCTCTTAGGAGCCTTGCTCAGGTGCCCACTCACCTCAGTGCCCATCCATTTCCATCTGGACCTCTTTTCTCTGTCCTCACTTCAGCCTTAGGGCTCCCTGGGTGACATGCGTGGGCATCTTAGCAAGGCAGGAAGCGGCCCCGCAGGGTGGGGGCCTGAACGCGGAGCCTCTGCTCTGATGCCCCGCAGCTGCCCAGTTCTGCTTGAACTCTACCTTCCCTGAGAGGCTCGGGTCCTGGGGGCCATGACAGAGCAGTTGTTTTAGGCCATGTGACATGAGTCACACTAGAAATGTGGTCAAGAGGCAATGACAAGGGGGCCGGAGGCCTTGCGACCCCACCCGCTGAGCACCCATTCTGGGTACAGAGCTGAGGTGCAAGCCCAGTCCCCTGCCACCTTGCCTGTCCCCCCAGTACCTTTTCTCTGGACCTCGGGCAGTCACTCTGGATATATCTTAAGATGGCACTGAGCACTCCCCTGCCTTGAGGGACAGAGAAGAGCAAGGAGCAGCCTGGCTTATGAGGACTGAGTCACCCAGGGGAGGGACACATGTGCCAACTGTCCAGCACTACACAGTGCAAGCTAGAGGGCAGGCAGCATGTAAGAGGGGGGTGATGATAAATAAGCCGACTTTGGTGGAGCAGGGCAGGAGGGAGAACATGGCTGTCCCTTCAAGTCTGTCCAGGCCTCTCCCTCCCTCGCTTGCTGAGCTCTGCCTCCCTGCTTCTGCATGTGACTCCTACTACAACCCCACACAGCCAACCACATCGCCTCACTCTCGTGGGCTAAACTCTCCAGGAGCTTCCATCATGACTAGATAATCCCCACATGCTCCGTCTGGCTCCCAGACTCACCCCATAGCATCCTTCCTTCCTGCCTCAGGGTCACACTGCTCCTTCCTAACCCACAGGGAGGGATGGCTCCCAGGGGCCTCCCCACCCCTCCTACCCCACCTGACATTCCCCCTAGTCAGGACTTATGATCCCTCCTCTTAATTTGCTGCGCAGCTTTGAACACCAGTGGATCTGCTCCTCTGGCTCATGGTCTGATGTGAACGCAGTGCTGTCATGGGGATGGCTCACCCCAGCACCCAGCCAGGGCAGTCTGCTGAGCTTGGGGCTATGGCAGACAGGGCTAGATGGTGCACACTGTAGGCAATTCGGGGTGGCAGCCACGTGTACGGGGTCTGAGAGGTGGCATGGGTGCCCCACCATCCCCCACAGGTGTACCTACCCTGGGCAGGGTGGGTGGGGAGGGGCCCTGCCTTTCCCGCTCCATGCTTAACATTTGGCTGGGACCATGGAGGACAGCAGTGCTGGGCAGTGTCCTGGCCTTTCACTGACTGTTGGCTGTATCCCTTCTCACTTGAGCTCCATCATTCAGTGGGTCAATCTGGCAAAACTGACTGAAAAGGCATTTGATAAGCAAGTGCTCTTTGGTTTTAAAATGAGCAGGAACTATGTGACCCTATGTCTTGGTGGATGAAGCCTCGGGTGCTATTCTCCTATTTTAGCCCCTTGTGGCCAACCTCCAGGGGTTTTGTGTTCAGAGGCACCAGGACTGAACTCCACCGGTGTGTTCCTGTGGTGAGGACGTGCCATCCCACCCACAACTGCCACCTGCAGGCAGATAGCCCTGCAGCCACAGGACTTGTCAGGAGGGAGATTAGCGAGTAGCACAGAAAGATTAGCAGCTAGGAGAACACCTCTTGCTACCAGACACTCTCGGCCTCAGGTTTTCACGGGCACCTGACCTCCCCCCAGGGATGCCAGGGGCTGGAGAAGGGCCCCCACCTCTCCCTTCCCTCCCCGTGGTCTCTTCTCTCAGCCCCTGCCCATGCCAGGGGACTCAAGAGAGCCCATTTTAGAGCGCTCAGGCCAGTGACAGATGGGGCTTCTCTGGGATACGGGTGTTCTGAGGAGTCAGGAAGTCACAGTCACAGCTTGCCTGTCCCCCTGCCCCCACCGCTCTCCCATCCAGTGACAATTGCAAACCTCATAGTAACAGCCGTGACCAGGCCTGCCACTTCAAACAGCAAGGGCTGTTTAAACAAGATAACAGGCTTCGGTAAAGCTGTAACTCAGGCCCTTAGAGCCTGAAACCGGTGTTCTGAACCTGCCAGAAACATCGGAGAACTACTTCCTAGTGCACGAAGCAGTCCAGCCTTGCCTGTGAGGCTCCCCGCCCTCGGTGTTTGGGTTTCCCCACTGTGCAGTACAGAAGGGGCTAGGGTGACCCTAAGTAATGAAAAGGGTAGCAAGCCTCCCAGCCCTGTGCAGGGTGCAGCCAAGGTTCCTCCTTAGGTAACAGACCAGCTGTACCACTAGGGAAACTTGTTCTTGGAGGCTGAATTTCCTCATTTGTGTGGTGGGGGCCACCCCTGCTGGGCTGCAGGGCTTAGAGCTTGTGTGTGCAGGGGACCCAGCAGCTCCCTTTGTCCTGTCCTAGAGAGTTAGGACTGTGACCTGGGTCCCACCACCTCACCCCGGTGCCTGGCACAGGTCTGAGGACCAGGGCTCCACAATACAAGTGTGGTCAGCCCAGCTCGCACCCTTCCATTACTCTGTGGCCAACCACAACACACAAGACTGTTCCGAGCTCCCAGCCCACGCTGGGCCTGGTGGCTGGACAGTCCCAATTATTTAGGAGTTGGGCAAAGGATGAGGGAGGGCCCAGAACTGTGCTATGGGGACAGCCTGGACCTGGGCAACCCAAATGGGCCCAGGTGGCCACATAACCATGGGGCCACAGCCATGTCCGTGTTCCACCAGGGTCCAAGGGTGAGCTGGAGGTAGCCCTGCACCCAGAGCGCTTTCTTGCCCCCTGGCCAAGAGACTTTGTCCATCTAACTGAGCTGTCCCCTAGGGAGCCTGAGCAGGCCAACCAGGACACTGGCAGCCACCAAGTCTGTCAGCGCTGCTGTTCCCCAGCACAGGCCCAGAGCCCCCAAACATACACAGCGCCGTTTTGCTTTCTGCTCTCACTGAACCTCAGAATCAATGACTGGAAGGATCTTAGAGCCAGAAAAGACCATTCCTGTTTTCACAGTGTTGGCCATAGCCCCGGGGCAAGTCTGACATTGATGGTCGGCATCCTGTAACTGAGGGAGTGACGGAGTGACTCAGCTCTGCTCGATGACTCCTACTTCTGGGGCAGCAAACTCCCAGGCCAACACTAGGAGCATATGTCTGAAAGGCCTGGAGCTCCCATGTCCTGCTCCCCCATTTCATGCCCAGACACAGGGAGTGAAGGCCTACCCTGCGGCCTATTCTCACCTTGACCCTCCTCCCACTCTGCAGAAAAGAATGCTTTTTCCAGTCTGAAACGAGAATTATTTCCTATACATTAAATTTTGCTGGCTTGATCCAAGTCCCCTGCTGTCAGTCACTGATGGGAAATTAGCAAACAGCAGGATGCAGGTGTGTGCAGACGGGAGGTTGCCAACACAAACTCAGGCCTGGCCTAGGGCTTGCAGGCGTCACTCTCACTGGGAGGAAACCAGAGTGCACGAAGTGCCTCCTATTTCACCTCCAGGGACCCCTGCAGCCCATTAGTCTAATACCCTTGTCGACTACTCAGCAAGGCGTGCTCTCCTGTACACTGAGCACCACCTCAGGCCACACCTCCAGGAGCAAAGGCTGGTGAAACCACTGGCAGCAGCTGGGGGCCAGTTTCTACAAGGACATGAGAAGCTGGAGACGTGGGTAGATATCCCAGTGGGAACCCTCTGCCTGTGGCCAACAAGATGGACTTCAGAAATGCTCATCCTTAAAGAGTATTTGGGTCATCACTGCCCTACCCTGGCTTCTCCCTCTGCAGGAAGTGGGAGTGCTAGGCAAGTGAAGCCTTCCAGGGTCTCTGCTCCATCGAGAATTGGATCCAAGGATGCTTATTATATATGTGCTGGTACAGCCACGCAGCTAGAATGTGATTTAGTAAAATTCTGCAGTCCCTGTGACCGTCCATGGCTCCCAGGAACTGCTACAATAGAGGCCTCCAGCCTGGGAATGGCTACTCCTAACCCAGTGCCTATCGCTGTCTGTGCCCAGGACAGTGGTTGATGACCTTATCCTGCCCAGGATGTGGTAGTCCGGCAGGTGCCAGGCAGGCTGCTAATGGGCCCTTTGGAGGAGCTGCCGGAAGTTCATGAGATATCAGAGTGCGGGGACCAGGGCTTCTTGATGTTTTCTGAGAAGCTGCTTCAGGAAAGAAAATGACTTCTCTATCTCTGACCAATGACCTGCTCACAAGATGTACAAACAGTAGCCAAGAGGCCGATGCACAGCATGGCCACTTCCCAGCCCCCATCAGCCACAAGGACTGCCAGACCTAGGACCCAGGGCTTGAGCCAACTGGAGGAGTCTTTGAGATGAAAGCTTCTAGACAGTGATCAAGGACCAGACTCAAGACCATGTTTTCTCTAGAGCCCATGGTGGATTATAAAATCCACACAGTGAGTTGTGAGCAGCAATGTGAAAACCATACTAAATCAAACCTGAAGGCAGTGTGGCTCGTGCAGGAACATTACCATCGCTGACACGCATACCTGGCTAGGCTGTCAGCAGCTGACGGTGCTCTCCCAGGGCTCACCTGGCTGGCACCACCCAGCCTCCCAGATGGGGCAGCAGGGTGAACAGGCTGGACGGGCCGTTTCTGGGTCCTGAGCCTTTGTCTTCATTAGCAGTGGTCTCAGCCTTTGGGTAGTGCAGCTCAGGTGTCAGTGCCTCCTGGGTGGGTCCCCAAACACCTCACCCCACCAACCTGCATCATGCCCAGGACAGTCTATGTCTTCTAAGACAGGCAGTGTTAAGGGGAGAGCATGGGGACAGTTCAGGGAGACCCCCTGGCCAGGCCACAGGTGAGCAGGGCACTCCAGCCACAGGGCCACGATGAGCTAAGGAGAGGCTGGCACAGAGTGGTCTGGGGCGGCCATAGCACAGGTGGCTTGGGAGGGGCCAGAGCCACAGCAGCTGTGCTTGCGGACAGAGCACTGGGCAGCAGCAGGGACAGGTTTTGAGGGAAGAGTGTGCCAAAAGCTGGACTTGTCACTGGGTCATGGCCTCAGTCTCTGAATCCAGGCTGGGATCACACACAGTGTCTCAGTCCATGACCCCTGCAGCCGTGGAGGACAGTCAGGCCTGTTCTCCAAGGGTCCTTTGCTGTCCAGAAGACATCTGCCCTCACTGGGCCTGAGCCCAGTCTTGGATGCCCCCAGGAGCAACGTGCCCTATGCCACGCCTAGCAGTGCCCCGGAATCTTTGCTCTGAGACCCCTATGCCAGGTCCCCCCACCAGCTGGGCTACAAAAGGCCAGCCTATTAAGTCTGAGCATCAGAGGAGAGCATGACAGTCCTGACCAGCAACAACTCCACCCTGAGGGGCACTTGCAGCCTGGACCCCTAAGGGTAGAGGGGACAGTCGGACAGCTGCCAATGGGCAGAGGCCTCAGTGTGACAGAGCTCTAGGGACATGCTGTGGGGAGAGAATGGGCTTTTCCCTCTGCCCCGATGGGCCACACTGGGGAACTGGGCTCAGCTTGGGCCATGCAGGGGACCCAGCCTGCTCTGTGGTGCGCTGGCCTTGGCCTTGGGGGTGCCTCATGCTGTGTACGAGGGCTTAGCCCACTTGCTTGTTTAGGGGACCTTGTGGCTATCTCTTGTGAGAGAGAAAAAAAAAAGGCAGGATGGCACTCCTGTGCCACATAGTGTATGCTGCCACCCAAATCAGGTAGGGTTGCCAGGGTCACAGGTGAGGTCATAGGGGCCAGAAGAAGTGTGCTGACCTGCCCAGCCATCAGGAGTCTGTGGTTCAATGACGAGCGCTCTCCTTTATCAGAGCACAAGCCCCACAGTTCCAGGCCCTATGGGTGCCAAGCACAGGCACAAGTAATAGCGGGTACTGTCAAAAGTATGTCCTTCTGTCCTTGAGCTGAGGGTCTGTCCCACTTTTATAGATGAAAAAGCCAAGACTGGACCAGCTCATCCAAGCTGAGGATGCCCAGGACCAGGGGCTGCATCTGGCTAGGAACTGCTCCCTTACCCACAGAGGTCCCATCCTTGGGCCAAAGAGGCTAAGAGGAGCCAGACGGGATTGTGTGCCTGGGAACTCAGCGGGCACTAACAACAGGCCATGGGACAGACATCTCCCCTCAACACTTTTCCTGCTGGGCTAGGGGTTGGAAACCACCCAAGAACCACAGGTTGCCTTGGTCAGCTATTACAGAGTGTTCTTTCCTCAGTAGATGGTAATGAGCTATAGACCTGGTTTCCTTGAGCATGGGACACTGGAGCCAGTGTGGCTTTTGGAGAATGTTGAGCAGCTCACAGATTTCCCAGGTCCCACCTGTCACTGCTGGAGGGAGGCTGTGTGACCCTGTGGGGAAGGACCTGCCTATGGCCTCTCCTCTGGCTGGGCCATGCTGGCCTGGGTGCTCCAGGCCGCCTCGATGTCAGGATGTCATTAGCCTTCACAGGGTTACCAAAGGCCAGAAAATGTGTGTGGGACTGTGGCCTGGGGCTAGACTTGGTGGAAACCTCAGGATATGAGGTCCAGGGCCTTTGGCTGGCTGGTTTTATTAATGAAATTAGAGAAAGTGCATGAGCGGTGCACACGCCAGCCAGGGGGTGATGGAGACAGGATCGGGCAAGCTGCGGCCCAGCCTTCCAGGGGCAGCCCGAGCTTGCTCTCCGGGTCTGAGGAAACCGGCCTGGTCTGGACCTCATGCAGGCGTAGGGCTACCTTTTCCTCTATCCTGGGTGTCCCTTCATATGTCTAGGACCCCTTCCCTTAGGTGACTGCTATTCCTTTCTTCCCAGAAACTCTATAGACTGTCAGAGCCAGTGGGGCCTCAGTGAGCCCTACAGATAGGTGAAGAGGAACCCCCACATCCTGTCAGATCAGAAGCCTTTCTTGGTGAGATTGCCATGAGTGCCTGATACCCCACTCTGGCCCCCAGCTATGCCGAGGGTCCCCAAGTCAGCTTGGCCTCCCTTCTGCGCTCTTACGTCCCCTCCCTGGAGTCTGTTCTCGAAGAGTGAAGAAGTTGTTTTTTAGTCTTTAATTATAAAAATACCTAAAACAATAATCTGCATCTTAAAACCCAGAGCTAATGTGCTTAGAATATTCATTACCCTGCTGGCTGGGTGGCTGAGCAGGATGCAGGCTGGGAAGTTCCTCTGTCCTGAAGCTCCAGGTGAGCGCAGAATGGAGGTCTTCTGATGGTCGGAGGGGCATTGTTGAGAAAGGGTCAAGCAGCAGATGGGGCGCAGGGGAGCACACAGATATGCAGGTTGTAGAGGCCCTGGTGAATCCCAGCTCCGCAATCCCCAGACTGTGCTGGGGACTGGATGCAGCACCTGGGACCTTGCTCCTTCTGCAGGGTGCCTAGGCCCCCAAACAGTCCCTCAATCCTGCCTCTGCTGGCTGTCCCCTCAACCTCCAAGGCCCAGGCTGGATTCTGTGAGGTCCAGATCAAGTCCAGAATACCACCCCACCTTCACCCCAATCTGCCCAAGCCTTGTTCCTGATGTCTGGGCCCCCTTCTCTCTTGCAAGATGGCCTCTGGGGCAGAGAAGGGCTTCTTAGCTTTTCTGGACCCAGAAAGCTGCTTCACAGCGGGTCCTTGAGGCTAGCCACAGCAAGCATGGAAGTGGGTGCCGGGGAAGCCACTCCAGCCCTCCAGGGACTGCTTGATGCTGTCCCCATCTGACCTGAGAGGAGGAAGGGACACTTGCTTCTGTCCCTAGACGGCTGCACATACTAGGTGTGTAAGGAAGGCTTCGTGAATGAGTAGTACAGACTTTTCTCTCCCAGATGGAGAACACAGGACGGGCCCCAGCTTGAGCAGATGGTCTCATGCAGTCTGCTAACGTACTGACAAAGAGAAAGCAGAGCCACTCAGCTCCGAGTCTGCTTCTGTGCTCTGGATTCTTGTAAAATCTGCCTGGGGAGAGCGGGAAGTGGGGTGTGGGGTGTGGATGAGCAGGGAGCCACTTCTGGCAAATTACCATTCTCAAATGGGATGAATGTGAACGGAAATAACACGTACAGTCACAGGGCTACACGTACAGTCACAGGGCTAGAGTAGGGAATCGCTAAGGAGTCCCAGAGGAGGCTGGAGAACAGGGACACTGCCTGACTCTTCAGAAAGATGTGGACAGTACATCCTGTAATCCACCCATAACCGAGCCTGACCTGGACAGGCCCTCTGGGCCAGGTGAGAGCCACGGGCTGCGTAGGCTGGTGAATGTTTAACAACCCATTGGGAAGTGCTGTGAAGTGTCTGCCGAGTTCCGTGCTGTGATTATTCTCACCTGGCTGATTTTAAGCTACAACATGATGTCAAATGGCCCAGAAATTCCCCAAAATTGAACAATTGGCACTTGTGAACTGGTACCATCCAGCTCCAGCCTCCAATGGACTGGTGTGCAAAGAGGAAGGCTCTGCCCTGCTAACCCAGGTCTTACTGCCCTCCTCCATAGGGGGGACCTGCTCTCCCACACAGGCTGGTCAGCACCAGGGCAAAAGGACCCCACCGGAGACCAGGCAGGTCAGCTTCCCACCAGTCTCAGAGACCTGAGGAACACGGGCCATCCCCATGCAGATTCTCCCAAGGCACACGGGAATGTCTGTCATGGTGGAGGAGTCACAGTGATGGGGATGGCATCTGACCATTAAGAAAGGACAACTGATAAGCTCAACGGCAGAGCTAGGTCCACAAGGATGAGGAGATGGGGATAAATGAAAAGGCCCCAGTAGCACCCCAAAGCCCTCCCATGCAGTGTGGAGTGGGGGTAGAGGGAAGGGCCATACTAATCAGGAGGGCCCTGTTTCATCGTTCTCATTCAGCTGACATCTGATGGAGGGCCTACTCAGGGCAAGGAGCCAAGTACAAAGGTAGACAGGAAATGGGAGTCCTCGGAAGCTCCCAGTGTGGCAGGAAGAGGAATGGAGGAGGCTGCTATTGACAGAGTCTTTGATGGCTGCTGCCTCCCTGGGAGCAGATGGGAGGTCTTAGTCCAAGAAACTAAAATGTCCAAGTGCTAGGGGCTGAAAATAGGTGCCAGGCTGTGCTGCAGGGGAGGGGCTGCTGCTGCCTTTCCACCCTCCCCCCACCTCACCCCTGCCTATCATAGGCTGGAGCCAGCACCCTGCTCAAACTATGTTAAGTTAGGGCCATGGGGAGCAGACACCCATCACTGCCAGCCATTCACTGAGCGAGGGCCACAGGCTCAGACCCAGAATCCACTGAGGTGAGAACCAGACGACCTTAGCCTCTTTAGGGCCAAGACAAGGGACAGGCAACAGCGCAAAGGGCCCTGGATGAGGCCAGGGCTTGAGGAGGTGGGAGACCGTTCACAGGCGCCGGCAGAACCCTGGCAATCCAGCTGTGAGTGCATGCCCATCCACCTAGCAGCTGGGAGGGGTAATGGGTCACAGAGACAAAGAGCTTCTCCAGGGGACACCGGCTGGGGACAGCACATGGCCAGGGGAGCACTGCGCCTGCCTGAACCTTCCAAGGGAGGTGCCGTCATAGCCCTGCTGAGGGCCTGGCTCTTGCTGCCTTTGCCTCTGCAGATCTCAGATCTGTGCCTGGAGCTGCCCATTCCAAGGGGACCCCAAGCCCCTTTGCTGGCCAAGCCCCACCTCCTGGCTCTGATCCAGGAGGTCCTGCTGTCCCAGGGTCACTATAATTTGTGGAGGGCGCAGACAAATTGCATGTGGTCCCAGCACATCATGAGATCATAAGGAGCTGCTCAGGGAGACCAGGGCCTGGTGGGGGAAGGCTTGTGGCCTCTGGGCAGGTCAATGGCACATCTCTCTGGCACTGTCCCAAGTCCCCATGGCAGGATTCCTGAATCTATGTTCTCGACTGGGTGAAGAGCAGGTGATGGAGTGAGGACGTGCTCTGCTCAGGCTCCCTGTGGCCCTGCCACTGACGGGGTGGGGGCGGGGGGCAGTGCCAACCCTGACGGCCATTCACGTCCCCTGAGCCCAGCTGACTGCCCTGCATGCAGCCCACAGGGAGGCTGGTCACATGGCACCCCTGCACCCTGATTCCCTGTGGACAGCCCCGTCCCCAAGTGTGGAAGCCAGCCCACATTCCAAGACCTCTCTGGAGCACCCTGTACCCACTGGGCAAGGGGATCCCAGTGTCCCCTGGGAGCAGTGCAAGGGCTTCCCAGTGAGCCAGACTTAGCCCCAGGACATGACATATGTTCTGTGGGCCTCAGTTCCCTCACCTGCAAAGATGGCTAAAGACACTAAGGACACGCCAGGTTCCTTCCAAACCTAAGCCGAGGCATCATCACATCTGGCTGTTTCCCTTTTGTAATCACCTCTTTTGGACAAACAGAACCAGCTCTGTTATCAACAGGTGAAAGCCCATCTTACCGCAGCACCATATGTCACCTCAACACGCCATCTCATGACACACCACGTTTAAAGCACAAAAACAAGCTCCCTTTTCGGGCTGAATGACAAAGCACAGTAGAGTACTGTTTGTAGGACATTGTGACTACTGGGTGTGAGTGTCCCCTCCTACCAGCTCCTTGTGCCTCTGGGATAGTCAGGCTCAGCTTGGTGTCTGGCCCCTGGGCAGAGCCTTGCACAAGCACAGCAGCTGCACAGCAGGCGCACCACAGGCCTGGCACAGGGCTGGGAACACCAACAGCTCCGCCAGGGAATGGGCAGTGAGGGAGCTCCTGCGGGCTTTCACATGGGAACGCTTTGACACTTTACAGCCAGGCCTTTTAATCTGTCTCTTCTGAAGATTCCCTCCACTATTAAGTAGCCACACAGTCCATTAGCGGATCTGCAGGGGCTGAGGCTGGGCAGCAAGCAACCCTGGTTTTCCTGCTTTCCTGAGATTCTCAGCAGGGTATTGGGGTCCCACCTGTCAGGGCACTCAAGAAGAAGGAGCAGAGCCCCTGCACCCACTGGCAGGCTGAGTGAGGAGCCTGTGGCTGACCTTCAGGCACATGGCCTCCAGGCCTGTCATGGTGAGGTCGGTGGTCTCTGCACCTGAGTGGGGCCATGACTGAGCCTGCAAATTGAACTGGGAGAGGCAAAGAAGGAAGGCTGGGCTGCCAGGAAGTGAGGCTCTGGCAGAGGGCAGCTGGGGCAGGATGGCCTGGCTTTCCCCCGGCAGCAGATGTGGCACAGAGAGGGCCCATAACCTGTTCAAAGCCTGGGTACCCCCTCCTGTCTCCCCACCCGTGACAAGGACAGTAGGCACAGCTGCTGCCCACATGATCAGTCAGGGGGTGCAACTCCGGGCCATGCTCTGGCTTCCCACGCTGTCTAGGGGAGCCCCTGGGTGCCTGTAAGGGCTGCATGGTGGGACAAGGACTCATGAAGTCCTTCTGGAACAAGAACTGGGAATCATTACCAAGGCTGGGCATGGCTCATCGCCATGGTCCATGAATGCTCCGGAATCTGCCTCCTCCTGCCCAGGTGCTGCCCTGCGCTCGCTGCAGCCCTCCATGACTAGGAACCCAGAGATCCTCACGTTACCCTTGGCAACATGCTGACGCAAATGCCAGCGGGCGGGCAGGGGGCTGTGGTTCCTCTGCCAGGCGTGGGGGCGGGGCTCTGTCAGCCCTCTGTCAGGGGAAGACAAGGCCTTGGAGCAGAATGGGGGTTGAAGAGCTCTGAGCTCCATGTCCAGAGCCTGGCACTGGGCCCCCAGCCTCTTTTGGTTTCTGCAAGACTCAGTGCGGCCGGTTCTTGGCTGCCTCGCCTTTGCTGGAGCCCAGGGAGAGCAGTTCAGGGCCCTCTAAAAGGAGAAGGCAAGGGTGGCAGCCCTGCCCCAGGCCTATGAGAGCAGGCGGGAGGAGGGCAGGGCACAGAAGAGGTGTGCCAGTGGTGGCGACAGGAGCTGCCTGCGGGCACTGGGAGAGGCGGGCTCTCCTTGCTGCCTGGCCCGGCTCTCTCCTGGGCGGCCAGCCCACCTCAGTGGACAGCCGGCGGCAGGGGAAATCTTGGAGGGTATTGTCTTTCCTCAGCGGCCTGTTTGTTTTCCATCCTGAGATATTGCTGGTAGAGCATGAAAGGTCAGAACCATTTGGAATCCAGTGAATTTCCAGCCTCGCTTGCTTGAGTTTCTCATCAAGAATTTCCTTTTCTGGTGAACAACCACCTCCCCAGGCCTGCTGAGACCAGGGTGGTAGCAGGAGGCGGGGTACAGGCCCGGCCGCCAGCCCCTCCCTTTAGAAAATGCCCTGAATGGCCCCAGAGCCTGGCTGCCTCCAGGAGGCAAGCTCGGCTTCACAGAGAACCCCACAGCCAAACCAGCAGCCACTGTCCTCACCCAGGGTTTCCTGCTGCGGCCACCCACAGGGGCAGGGCCGGGAGAAGGCCGGAGACATGAGGCCCTCATGGGCTGCCTGGCCAGCCAGTCCTCCGCCCAGCCTAGCTGTGCAGCCACTTGCTCGAATGTGAGCTGGATCCACCGTGTAATGAATGACTGCAATGGAGGGGCTTGTAGGCACTGAACTAAGGTCAGGAAAGGCCTCTCACGGAGGTGACCCCTAGGATGAGATATGAAGGACAGGGGTAGGTGGGCAGGGGGATGATGGCAGGGTGGTCACATGCTTAAGGCTGGAGAAAGCAGAGCACATGTGAGTGAACGAAGCCCACAAAGCCAGACCAGAGAGTGGAAGAGGCAGCAAGGAGGCGGGGATGGGCTGGTTGGAGCCAGGAGGGCCTCAGGCAGGAGAGGCCTGGCCCTGGGCCTGTTTTGAGGACACTTGGGCCACTTCCTGGTTGACAGCTTCAGAGAGCAGAGATGAAAGCCAAATTCCTCCTTGAAACACTGGACCAGCTCTGGGCCCAGGCAGCCTGTCTCCAGTGTCCTGGCACACCTGTGGGCACAAGCGTGGCGGGCAGAGCCTGCTAATGGACAGTCTGGGTGACAAGCCCAGCGCCGAGGGAACTCGCCCCACCAGCCTTGGAGATGGCAGAACAGACACAGCCCGAGATCCAGACCCCCCGAAGGCCTCAGAGCACAGGCTGTATCACCAGCCTCAGGACAAGCAGAAGAAGGCAGAAGCCTGGAGAGCCGACCACCAGAGTCTGTGTGGCTGGCAGACCTGTCCTGTCCCTGTCCCAGGGCCTGGGCAAGGCACCTTGCTTTGCCTCGCAGCCTCACTGACCAGTCAGCCCCGAGCCCTCTACCCACAGCAATGCCTCATCAAGGAGCCTGACCCTGCTAGTCCGCTGGGGTGTCCCCTCTGCCTAGAACCACACATGGTGCTGATGTTGGGACAGACAGAAGACTTAGGGTGGCTGGAACCTCAAGACCACATAGTGCTTGGAGCAACGCGGGCCCGTCCTTGTGGACACAGTGTCCTCAGCTCAGGCCACTCCCAACAGGGACACCGTCACTGCCTAGGCACAGCTCTGTGGAGAATCCCAGGCGCATAAAGGGGAAATGAGGAGAACCCTGCCTCCTGTCTCCATGGCTGCCTGCAGTGGCTTCTCCTCCAAAAGGCTGGGCCTCCTTGTGAACTTGGTGAAAGCTGCAGACCTTCTCTCCAGAAAAATGCTCAGGTGTCCAGTACGGTGGTCACAGCCTGCAGTCACCCACAGATTTCCTCAGGGCTATGGGCCCAATTAGAATTTCCCAGCTAAGCCCCCAAATAAAGCTACCACCTGCCTTAAAAAGACCAGATGAAGGAGCAAGCAAGCCCCTTCCTTGCCATTGCCCTGGGCCCTGGACCCTAAAGGCTGATCCCTGTTTACCAGCATGGAGGGTCCCCCATGAGCATCATCACCCCTTCCCCTAGGCTCCTGCTAGCCACCACTGCCTCAAGCCACTGGCACCACAGCTCACAGCCTATACCACTTACAGCTCCTTTTGGACCCCATTTGCCTCCATGCCCTCCACCCAGGATCAAAGGCCTCCTGAGAGTAAATTCTGAGTGTGCTCAGTGCTTCCCCCGGCACAGCACTGCTGCAGGGAGGGCTGCTGGGAGACCTCGGCGATGTCTAGCCCGTCGGGCTGTGTGGCCTCTATCTACCACTCCCACTCCCGGGAGCCAGGGAGCTGTGGCACCTTGCGCACTGGGCCTTCTGCCTTGGTCAGGCTGTGGCATGCTGTCCTTACGAGCAACCCGGCTGTCCTCCCCTCAGCAGCTCCCCTCAACCCCCCACTGGGCCTCGGTCGCCTGTCGGTACCTCTGTACACAGCACCCACCGTGGGGCCCTCCACACACTATGGGTCTCAGCCTGGGCTGGGGGGCTGAAAGAACCCTATACCCGCCCAACCCCTGGGGATTAAACCTCAAAAACAGTTCTGAACACTTTTGGTAACAGACTCTCAGGCTCTGCATGGGTTGTGGGGCCAAAGCTGCAGTCCCAGCACCCAGCACAGCGCCCAGGACTGGTAGGCGCTTTGTGCACTTACTGAGCTGCTACCTGGTCCAACAACTGGATGCGTGGCTCAGGCCTCACTCTGTTATCCTGCAGAACCTCCCACCTCCCTCCCACCTTCAGCATTACCCACCGAACACGGCTGCTTCCCAACCGCACCTGTAGCAAAGCCCCTCTCAGTGCCCAGCCTCCCCACCCTCCTCCCCAGAAAATCTTCCTCAACTCCCAGGTGGCTGAGGGCCCCTCGTCTGGGCTCTGAGCCATATGCTCTTGGTTGCCAAGGAGCAGGAGCCACTAGCAGAGGGTGGGCCCGTTGCACCCCGAGTACTCGCTGGCATTGCCTGGGCACCTGGGGCCTGCAAGTGCCATGAGGGCAGTGCTGTCTGAAGCTGGGTGAGGGAAGCTGTAGCCAAGGAGGCATCCCTGCATGGCGGAGTCCTAGGGTGGTCACTTAGAGGAGTTGGAGCCCTGGGGCCTGTCAGGGCACCAGTCCTGCCAGACTGGAGCGGCCACTGAGAGCTGCCCTCTGTGGCAGATGTCTTGACAGCAAGTGTGACCCCAAGGTCCTGTGGTGACTGTGGAACCCACTGTGCTCCACACTGAACCCCAGACACATACCTCATTGGGGCCGCTCTGGAATCCTTCCAATGGCAGCCTCTCCCACCCCAGCCTTCGACACACCCAGAAGCCCACCTGTTTCCCAGGAGCCAGCGGCGGCAGGAACAAGCAGAGGAAAAGCCTGGCCACTCACCGTCTGGTTGTCCTCGTAGAGCTTCAGGTCATAGCCACTGAGCTCCACGCAGAAGATGATGGCTGTGACACCCTCGAAGCAGTGGATCCACTTTTTGCGCTCCGACCTCTGCCCACCCACATCCACCATCTTGAAGGTGAGCTCCTTGAAGGTGAACTTGTTCTCCACGATGCCAGTGGTCATGTCCCGGGAGCGCAGGATGTCCTCGACAGTGGGGATGTAGTCGGGTGCAGCAATGCGCTCCAGGTCATTCAGGTAGTAGGCAGCATTGTCCTCCAGATGGTACTCACTAGAGCGACCAAAGCAGGCCTGCGCCCCAGGGTCGGCCCAGAGCCGCCGCATGACGCCCAGCAGCTCGGGAGTGATCTCACCCTTGCTCTCGGCGGGGCCCGTCAACGCAAAGAGCTGCACAGCGTCGTAGGCGCGGTCGGGATTGTGGAAGTCGATCTTGAGAGCGGCCAGGGCGCGGATGATGCGGGTCAGTGAGTCGATGGCGTTGTAGATGATGAGCGGCTTGTACTCCTTGCAGGCCTCCAGGTTGAAGCCACCGCTGTGGATGATCTTCATCTGCTTCACGATGGTGCTCTTGCCCGAGTTGCTGGTGCCCAGCAGGAGGAGCTTGATCTCACGGCGCTGCCGCTGGCTCTCTGAGCGCAAGTGGCGGTCGATTCGCCGGGACCGACGCGCCGCCTCTTTCTCCTCTGAGCTTTGCCGACATCCCATGGTCTGGCAGCGGCGGGCCCAGACAGGAGCACAGGACTGGCGCCTCTCCTTCTGCCCCGAGAGAACAGGACGCTGAGACGCAGGTGGTGTGCCCAGCAGACGACGGGCCCAGCTGCCCTTGAGTGCTCAGTGTGGGTGGCGGGGCAAGGCCAGGCCCCACTGCAGCCCCTGCCCTGGTGCCTCTTCTGTGGCTGGCATGGTGCTCCTGCTATGGGAGGTGGCCAAGCCCTCCCTCTAGTGACATTCCCCCTCCCCGGGCTGCCACCTGGCCTGATGCACAGCAGTCATTTCCTGTCCTCCCGATGGTGGGAAGCAGTCCACTCGCCTCTGCCCACTTGCCTCGGCCTAGGCTGCTGCCGGCTGGTCCCCGGTTGCTGTGGCGATGCTGCTAAGTGCGGCTGGGAGGCCTGCTGCCAGTGCCGCTGCCACGGGTGCTCCCTGTGGCCCCCCTGCCTCAGGCATCCGCCCTTCACCTGCCAACACAGAGAATAGCATGAGCCTCCTCCCTCCGTGGGAAAGGGAAACTTCTGGAAAGCAGAAAACTACCTGGGAACAATGACTCATGCCCCCTCCCCTCTGTGGATTCCCAGAGTTGGTGCCCAAACCACAGCAAACACACACACGGGTCACTGCACCCTGTAGCCAGTTTGCTGAAGCTGGGTGCTCAAGGGAAGAGCACCCAGCAATATACCATGAGAGGGTTCCCAAATTGTGGGGAGCGAGTCCAGGCCTTGCCGCCTCTCCCTGCCCACTGGACCTGGTGACCCCCCTTCCCTGAGCCTTGGTCTCCCTGTCTGATGTTGGTTAGGATTCAACATGGTGGCCCCACCTGATGCTGCCCTATGCCCTCTTCTACAGCTGCTGGGGCTGTACCCACCGGTGCTGTGGCATCGATAGGGCTCAGCCCCTCCCTGGCTTATAGTGGGGATCCAGGCCAGGATAACTGGGTGCGCCCTTAGGAGGTGGGTCACCTCTGCTCTCCCCCAGGGCAGGACACTCACCAGAAGGAGGCTGGCCAGCTCTGGGAGTGAGCAGAAGCAGAGGTGCTGGGAGAACCACAGGGTGGACGATAGCCTGGGTCTTGGCCTCTCTGGCAGGCGAGGTGGACACCAATCACAAAAGGACAATACTATACGATCGATTCTATGTATACAGACGAGGTCCCTACTCATAAACTTCATGGAGACAGAAAGTAGAGTGGTTGGTGTCAGGGGAGAGGGGACGGGGAGTTGTGGTTTAATGGGGACAGTTTCAGTTTGCGAAGATGAAAAAGTTCTGAAGATGGGTGGTGGTAATAGGTGAACATTATGAATGTATTTAATACCACTGAATTGTACACTTAAAAATGGTTAAAATGGTAAATTTTATGTTGTGTGTATTTTACAACCAAAAAAGTTTTGTTGGAGACCTACCAACAAAGAGGCAGAAGGCCATGTGTTGTGGGAGAGATAGCAGGCTGGTGACCAACCCTGGCTTTGCCCACCAGTGGTGGGCTACTCTGGGCCCAAATCATCCACACTGTAGACAACCTGGTGCTGAGTGTCGTTGGGGGCGAGCCTCGCCCATCCAGCCTAGGGTGCAAAGCCACCCTATCTGAGGAGGTGTGACTTGTGCTTTGGGACACATGTGCTCCACAGGCTCATGGCTGAGGGCTGGGCTTCTGAGAATCAGGACTTGACCAGTGCACACCTGTAGCTACAGGGCAACACAGGAGTAAAAGGGAGATTGTGGCCAGGTGGCGGCTGTATGCACCCAGCCAAGCTGTCTGCCACCTGCACAGGGCAGCCCCCGACAGCCACGCCAGAGGTAGTTCCCTGTGCCGGAGGCACCTTCTTTCCTCAGATCACCAGAACCGACATGCAGAGGGCCCCACACAGGGTTCTCCTTGCGGCTCTGTGGGGTTCAGCTGCATTCCAGCGGGGTGAGTAGGGGTTCCATGGAGCTGGCAGTTGGGGGATGGGGCTTAGGGAGGGAGATCTATGTGTGGGAGTCTGGGCCGGCCAAGCTCCAAACAGGACCTCAGAACAGTCCCACCTGCTCTGAGGCTCTGCTTCCTTGCTTTTATGCAAGGCTGCCAGTTTCACCTCTTCTGAGTCTAACGGGACCTCCAAGTCCTCACCAAGTTGACCCAGAGGCAAAGGGCTGGACAACCATATTGATCCCTGGCCCATAACTGCTCATGGCTCCCAGGGCCCAACACCTAACACCCCACCAAAGGCCTGGCTGGAAATCGCTGAGAAAGTAGCACGCAGAAGAGGAACATGTGCAGAGGCCCTGGGTGGGAGGAAAGATGGACTGCAGTGTGGCTGGGGAGCTGAAGGAAGGTCAGAATGTCTGGATAGGAGAGGCACAAAGCGAAGGAGGGGCAGGGCCAACCAGGAGGAACCCACCATCGGGTACATGACTGACTGTGTGGCTGTGTTTGTTCCCGTGTGAGTCTGTGGTTGCATGTGTGCAGACCTGTGCATGTGTCTGGTACACAGGACTGTGTTATGTGTGTTTGCACTGATCTAGATATGTGCCTTGTATGCAGATTGTACATGTGTGCTAGTACATAGGTGCACATGTATGGCTGGGCGTGGCGTGCCAGAAACAGAGGTGCACATGGAGAAAAGGAACGGGCTCTGGTGAGAGGCCAAGTGGGGAACCTGGGGCTTTCCATCATCTCGGCTACTTACTGGGCCAGGGATTTGAGCCGGCACCTGGGGCGGGTTGGGGTCACTGCTGACGGAAGCAGACGAAGACCCGTGAGTGAGATTCTGCATGTAAGGAAGGCAGGAGTCAGACCAAACGGGGCAAGTGATGGGGGAAGGTACTAAGGTCAGAGTAAGGTTGGGGATGGGGTGTCAAAGCTGCAGGCCAGATGCTTCAGCACATGCACTGACTATTCTCTTCAAGACCCTCCCTGCCCTACCCTTGACCCTGGTCACTGCTCACTCGCTGCCTGGCAGGCTTGGCCTGCCTCATAGCACAGTGCCGTCTTACCCCAGACATATCTCTCCCAAGTCTCTATTCAGGTCACAGATGTCGAGTGACAGGGATTGGGACATGGTGGTGGAGGACGGTGCTGCCACCGCTGGCGCTCTGCACCCTGGACACCAATCACACCATGTCACAGCCTGGCAATGACATACCCATGTCCCCTGTTGCCTCACTCACATCCAGGATGGAGGCCAGGGCACAAGGCAGAGCAAGGCTGTGGAGCATCAGCCCCCTCCTGCTCTCTGAACAGCCCTTCTGGGCCTTCCCACACAGGGAAAGGAGACTGGGGCCAAAGTCACCCAAGGTGTCACAGCCCAAGCCAGGCTAAGCCAGAGGGTCTCCAAGGAGAGAAGATAGCTTATCAGCTTACTGGGCTGGAGAAAGCCTGAACCTGGTGGGTGGGGCTTCCTCCTAAGCAGGCCCCCACTTCTTCCGAGGGACAGGGAGACAAGAAGCCAAGCTCCTCACTCTCCAGACTCACTCCCATCCCAAGGAAAGCCTGCTCAACACTGAGCCCTGAAAGGGGTGATCTAGGGAGGGGGTGGTTTGGTCCCATTGAGGAGGGACACCTGCATCCAGACGAAACGGATGGAGAGTTATGTTTGAGGCCCAAGCAGAGGCCACTAAGATGGCCAGCTCTAAGGGGAACAGGGGTATGATCACAGAGGCAGAGGGCAACCAAGGTCACAGGGCAAGCGAGGCAGATTGAGACCACATACCCAGTACACCGATAGGCCCAGTCTTCCCCTGGATAAGACACACGCCCTCAGCCTGCTGCCCCTGCTGGAGATAAGTACGCAGCCCATTACTGGGATGGGCAGCGTCAGAGGGCCTGGACCTTTCCACGCCCCCAGAGTTGCTAACTCTCCCTGCTTCAGAGGCAGAGCCTCAGCCTGCCTGGGCAGGGCTATGACTCAGCACTATTAACCCCTGCTGGCTCCGACACCTTCTGCCCTGGCAACCGCAGCCCTTCCACCTGCAAGTCCACCTTGGCACCCAGCAGTCACTGTGGTGACCTGGAGCAGGAGCAGAAGGGGCCTGGCATGGGTGTATGTGACCTCAGGCCCTCCTTGGGCAGAGCAGGGACATTGCTGCCCTGAGTCCCAGTAGGCCCATGCCTCAGGGTTTACAGCAACTGGCAAGAGCAGACACATGTTGCAGTCTCCTGACATGTGGGAGTCCACATGCCTCTGCTGCCAGCTTTGGGGCCACATTGGCTTGCAGGTCAGAAGGAGCTCTCCCTGTCCCCGAGCCCAAATCCAGTGTAGCCATCTTATTCTTCTGAAGAGTAGGTCCCTAGGCCTGCCTTCTAGAACCAGAGCGCAGTGCCCGCACCAGCTCCCCCATGGCTCTTTTAGAAGCCACACGTCTGGGAACACCTCTGCCTGCAGCCACCACCAATTATCGGTTTCCTTCCCCTCTTGATAAGGAAACGTTTCCACTGTCCTCGCACACCTGATATACTGGCATCCAGGGTTCTCGCCCTTTTCTGTCTGAGCGATGTGCCAGGGTCCCTGCTCACATCCCTCATTAAGTCTCCCAAAGCCTGCTCTGGACCCTCAGAGGCCTGCATGGTGGCAGCGGCTCTTCTGTGGTCTCTGATAAGCTGGTGTCCTTTGCCCAGCCAGGGTCTTCCACCAGGTCTGACCAACTTCCCTACCCGGACTGAACACATGCCACAGCCCCAAGATGCTATGTGTCACCGGTGCTCAACAGCTGCCATACCTGGCCAGCCTGACAGCACGTTATTGGTCTCATCCATACGCATCACCCTAACGGTCTGGTCACAGTCTGCGGCCCTGCCACACTCTCCAAGGAGCCGCATCCATGTTTTTGGACCATGAGGGACAGCTGCGGGCTGGGCCTTGGAAAGGGTCTGTCCCATGAAAGTTGGGCATGATGGGGATTGGGAGAGGGCCTGGCTGCACTTTCTGTGCCCATCACACCTCCTCTGGCTACTGGGGCCACCAGGAGGGAGGAAGGGACTGTCACAGCCATGGCCGGGGGGCAGCCTACCTCTTTACCCCTCACAGGTTGGCCCGTAGTCACCCACGTGCCTTGTCCTCTCACGTGTTACCTTGCGTTAGCACCCATGTGCCTGGGATTTGGGCATGACCTTACTGAGGTAGAAGCTAAGGTTTGAGGGAGAGGGTGACCTCCTCAGAGCTGCCTGGCTGGGGAGGGGGTGCAGGGCTCAGCCTCTGCCAGGCCCTTGGTCCCCTAGTACCCCCAGCGCCGATGACCGCAGCATTACCTGGTTACCTGCCATTATTTACTAGACATCTTCCTTTAAATTGACTTGCATTTTGTACTTAAAGTGATGTACTTAAAAATGACTTCATATTCCCACATGAAATGGAAAGCCAGAGTCACTTAGCATAGACAGATGTAACCTAAAATCTCAGCTGGTGTAAAGGAAACACTGGCTGCTAACCAGGGACCACTGTCCGCAGACACCCCACCCCTCCTGGCCAGGCCGCTGTCCATTGAACAACTGGGACGAGTGCCCGCCAGAGGCTGAGAGCTCCAGTGGCACCAAACTGGGGTTTTCTCCTCCAAGGAAAGGACTGAGAAAGAAATGACAAAGGATTACTTCCCTCCTGGTGCTGCTCACAGTAGTGGCCTCAGGTCACCTCATATGATCTGGTGGCTGCCCTGCCCCTGGGGGTGCAGAGGGGTACACAGGGAACCTGGCTCCAGAGGCCCTCTCCGCTGGGACCGCTGGGGCAGAGGCAGTGAGGCTGGGATGAGGGCTTTTGGGTTGCGCTACACCCCTTGTTCTCACTCAGACCAGAGGCAGGCCATCCTTTATTGTGGGAAAGTGGCCCACCTCCAACCTCCTGTGGCCCCTCCTGCTCAGCTCCATTGGCCTGTTCATCAGTGCACACCCTCCGCTGCATCTCCCAGCACTAAATCACCCAGCTAGAGGTGAGCAGGCACCTGCCCCCAGGCCGAGGCCCTCCACCCTCGGATCTGTGGGCAATTAATCAGCCCACCACTGGGCCCTGTCTGCTCATCACCCTGCCCTCTGGGAGCTGAGCCCAGCAGGCAGGCTCTGCTCTCGGGGGACAGGGGTGGAACAAGCTGAGTCTGTGCATCCAGGAGCTTGTCCTCTGGTTTGGCAGTGCCTGGAGAAGCGGGAGTAGAGACGCGTGGAGGAAGTTCCAGGGAAGTGACACTGGAGGAGGCACATGGACAAGAAGCTGCCAGTCACCCAGGGGTGGGGAAGGGGGCCAGGGCAGGGCAAGACAGGAGGCAGATGGGGCAGGGACCCCTGAGGGGGACGATGGCCCAGAGTAGGCCCACCCAGCAGTACCCCTTCCATGGCTCCCTGGGGAGCATCTCAGCAATGGCTGCCCTGGTAGGGACCTCCCAGGGGCCGGAAGGCAGAAACTGTCCCTTTCGAGACTCCCTTTCTCCCATGGAAGTGCCACTGGTGAGGGGTGCATCAACTCATGCCCAGGACCCAGCATGGATCTGTCACCTCTTTCCAGGGCAGATGCTGGACTCGTAGTTCCCCAGAAAGGCCAGCAAAGTGAGGCCAGGGAGCGACGCTGGACGTAGCAGGTCCACCTCACACCTCACAGCTCGTGGACCTGGCCAACTTCACAGGTGGCAGAATCCAGCTCAGCCCATTCCAAATGCTCTGATGGTTTTTGATATGCACATTTTGGATTAAAAAGACATCCCCCGAGGAGATAAAAATCCCTTCTTGCCTTAATGCCAGAAACTCTAGATGGAGGTCAGGGACAGGCCACCCTCCCAGGAGGAGGAAAGTTGGTCTCCACAGCCCCACTCCTCTCTTCCTGTGAACCCCACAGAACCCAGGTCCCTGTCTCCCCTGCCTGCATCTTCCACCCCCATGCCCAACATGCCCTGACCAGCCCACCTGGCTGAAATATCATCCTTTGAGGCCAGGTAAGAGCCTCCCTCCCTGTGAGAGCCCAGGAACTCATCTAGACTTGCCACTGGACCTGTGTGACCCTGAGCAGTGTCGCACACCATTGGCTAGGCAGTGGGACTGGGCTTCTCCTTGGGAAGGTACAGCAGGGATGCCCATGGACCAGCCCTTGCTGGGCTCTGGGCTACCAGCCTCTCTGCTGGCGTCGCCCTGACCACCCCGTCATGCCCTGGGTTGGTCTGGCCTCCTGCCTGAGGCCCACCTTACCCACCACTCTCCTTCCTTGGTTGCCAGCCCTACTTCCCTCTAAGCCAGTCTCTTTAAAAGACACGCAGAACAGATGGATGACCACCAAAACCACCGGCGCACCGCTCCAAGGCTTCCCCAGCACTCCCCTTGAGTGTATCTATCGCTTTACATGCCCTTGCCCTGGAGCCTGCAGCTGAGAGTTTACTGTGGTCCTCACCAGGCCTCTCAGGTGGCCTCTGCTATCTCACGGACCACTCCCTCGACACCCCTGGGACTCTGTGAGCCCTCTGCCTGCGCTTACCCCTCCCCCAAACACCTCAGTACATCTTACCCTCCTCTCCAAGGTGCAGGCAAGCTCCCCAAGGACTCCAAATTGCGTGGCACGTTTGCTTTTGTCACCCTGCCCCCAGTTTACAGTTCCTCTTCCCATCTTCTCCTTCTCACTAAGTGGAAGGGTCCTCTTGAGCCTTCCTCCTGCCCACCCCTCCTCTCTCCCTCCTACCGTCCCTGGCAGCCCTGCCTGTCTCTTCCTTCCCAGCCAGCTCCTGCCCCACTGAAAACACTATCCTAACCACTTCCCATCCTGCTGAAAATAAGACAGGATCCTTGGGGGTAGGCGGAGTAGCACGGACTGTGCGTCTCCCAGTGCACTCTGGGCTGCGGGCCCAGCAGGCTCCCACTCAGAGGAAACCAGCTTGTCCTGGTCCTCGGCCTGCCCCCCAGTATCCTCACGCCAGGAAATCCCACACTCTCCCACTTCCCTACAAGTTGGCCCTTGAGCAGTTCTAAGGGGGGTACTTCCAGGCTGGCCTGACTGGGTATGCGTCCTCTTCTCTGCCCCTTGTTGGCTGTAGAGCATACGTTACAGCCTTTTCAGAAGGAGGGACTCACCCCTCCCTGTTCTAATGTTTAAAAATATATATATATCTCAAATCCCAGCAAATTCCACCATGATTACAGATGCATGTCTAAGATCCATTAATGACCAAAAGTTAGCATCCAAGTTGGGACTACTGGATGGCTGGCATACTGAAAAGTGACTTAGAGCAGAGAGTCATAAGAAATGATATAATATGTACTATAAACATTTTTATTTTAACCTAAAACAGATCAACGTATGTGCATTTGCTGATTTTCGGAGCAGGCCAGGACCTCTTCTCAGAGCACAGGCTCACTCACAGCCCACCCAGTGCAATGGATAGTTGCCATTCGCCACAGTGTGAGGTGGAAAAGTAACGGGGACCCAAATCTTAGCTGTCACAACTCCCTGTCCCTAAGCTTACCGTTGTCTTGACCACAGCAACCTAACCACAGCTTCCACTGAGGCTTTTCAGAGCATCTTCTGAATTTCCGTGGAAGGCCTTGCTACATTTCTATGTCATCAGTTTATAGGAGGGTCAAGGACGTTATCACAATGACAAGTGCAACTGACACACACAGGTTTGGGACAAACACCAGTGACCAAAAAGGGTGGGCGCCAAAGTGTACGGCACAGGTTGCCTGCTGTCCTGGTACACTCAGCCCACAGGGTCATGGCCAGCACGCGCTACCGTGAGAACGGGGAGTGTCCGTTCATCCGGCGAGCACTGGGGACGGGGTGAAAGGGTTTCTGAGCACCAAGATTCCTGTAAGGCTTTTAAATAACTTTGCATTTCATTTATCATGACAGTTTCCGCAAATGTCGGGAAAAAATGGTAGCGAGTGCCTATGCAAGACACTACTGGCTGTGCGCTAGCAGGAAAGGGGCCTGGGGACACATGACTGTGTGGTGGAGGGGGTTCTCTGCAGCCGCTCGGTAGCCACCAGGGCCCTGCCCACTGGGTTAGCTTATCCTGGCCTTGTACCAGCAAACCCACAGCAGGTCTCCCCTGAGAAGCAGCCCCGCTTTCTTTTCTCCTCCTTATTCTGGAGCCAGAGTTGAAGGAGATGGGAGAAGGACCAGAGTTAGTGTGCACAGTGTCCCAGCAGCAGGCAGGCCCTAACAGATGACTCTGCTTTGGTGAGGCAGCTTCCAGCCGTGGGGCACTGCTTAAGAGGACCAGGGAAGCTCTCCCCAGTAGCCCCATTAAGTCCTATGGCTCTGGACACCCTCAGCCCTGTGTCCACAGTCAGCAAGGCTGGCCAGAGGAGATGTGATAGCATCGCCTGAGGAGCACTGACTCAGGAGAAAATCAGGCCAGGATAAAGAAATAAATAAAAACAGAAAGGTTCCGCTTACAAGGGGAAGGAGGCGCCGCTACACAGAGAGGAGGTCCAGTCTTCACTTGGAGCCAAGAGCAGGGGTCCTTGCCTTGAAAAGAACCTGGTTCCCCAGTTTCCACAGCGAAGGTACCTGGTGGCTATCAGCCAGGCCCATGGACTGGGTGGAAACTCTGATTTCACCATTCTGAGTCTCTGTCGCTTTGCAGTTTCCTGTCCCCTGCCTCTCAGTGTGGCATCCCATGATCCCACCCCCTGATGATGGCTACGCCCTGGCCATACCCTCTCTAGTGAGGACTCCGTGGGGCCAGTCCACTGCCTGGCTCCTTCCCTGAGCACCTCCTGCCTCCCAGCAGCTCCTTTTCTGCCTTTCCCACCTGGGAGGTGAGCACCACCTCCCATTGGGTCCCTTTTTCTTCCTTGCCCCTCCCCACAGCCTGTTCCCCAACCCTCCTAACCTCACACAGGCCTGCAGGCTGGGGACTCTAAGTCTCTAGGCTGATGTGGCTCAAAGAGAAGTGCACATGCCTGGGCCCACCCCCTGGTCTGAGGAAGGGCCCGGGAATGTGCATGTTGCCAGGCAACGCAGGTCCCCCTGAGGCCAGCGGCCTGGGGCCCCTGTGCTGGAAGTTGCTCCAGGGCACTCTCAGTGGCTGGCATCGGTGGTCCCATTGGTGACGGGCCATCCCCAGGAATCTTTCAGCCTACATCAGCCTCTGACCTATCTTGATGGGGTTCTCTAGAAGCAGAGCCTGTTGCTGCCACTGAAAGCATGCCCTGACCCCTACCCAGAGTCCTGTTCACAAGCTCTGGCCTTCACCCTCCCCACCCAGCTCCAGCCTTCTGATGCCAGTGAGGCTGGCACACTGGAGCCTGGAATTCGGCTCGCTTTCCTGCTCCAGTCCTCAGCAGCCAGTGGCTGCACCTTTCACACCCTCCCCACCTACTCTGCACTGGTCCTCCATCCCTTGCCCTGCGCCGGTAAGAGCTCCACATAGCTAGCAAGAGAAGACTAACACCCCTGAGACAGAGGCCATGTAGGGACCAAGACTAGCTGTGAAACTCCAGGAGCTGGAGCAAGGATGGGGGGGCGCAGCGTGGCTGTGGGACTTGCTAGAGCCTCGAGGTGGGTGGTAGCAGGGCACCAGGATGGCCCTGTTGGTGCTCTTGTGCCCTCCTCCCGGCCACGGGGCAGGGCAGGGCTGGGGATGTGCGTGCCTCCGTGGTGTCATCAGAGGAAATCAATGCTTGGCACTGGCCCAGTGTTTAAGGGAAATGAATAGATTTTGGCTGAGGACAAAGAGGGTTTGATTGATCAGAAATTGGATAATGGAGGCAACACTCTATTTTTCTTCCCAGCATTTTATCGGGAAATATGTTTGCACAGCATATCAGAGGTAACAGAGTGGGTGAGGGGGTGAGCATGTTAGAGCAAAGCCCAGCTCAGGGACAGGGCTACTGACTGAACCGACATGCGCCAACACGGGTGGGGGTCAGGCTGGCTGGAGTACTGGTGGTCACTCCATGGGACCATAGGAAGCATGAGGCTGGATAGGCCAGAGGCTGCACACAACTGGGGCAGCTGGGGTAAGAAGATGAGTTACAAAGAGGTGGGCAGGGGAGTGGGGGAGTCACACGGGCCAGGTCCTTAGTCAGAACAGAGGTGGGTAGCCTCAGAGAAAGGTTCATCACGTGTAGACCACCCCTCCTCTGGCCTGGCCACCTCCCCAGCACCCTGCCCTGCTCACAGCCTCCCTGGTCACTCACCTCCTCCTACCGTGCTGTCCCCACGCCTACAACACTTAGAACCAAAATCACACAGTTTAGCATGTTTCTGTGGTTATCTGGTCTCCCAATTCCAGGCAGGCTTCTCTGTGCTTGAGCAGAGCTTAGCACAAGGCTTTCATTTACTCAGGGGACAGAGAGGCTGCCATGGGAAGAGACAATGACCCGACTTGTCATAAGATTCACGATGCTGATGGGGAAGACTAGTCCTCGCCTGGTCTGGGGTCAGAGTGGGGTGTCCAGAAAGAAGGGCATATAAAGAGATGAAGGATGAGCTGAAGCTGCTAGGCAGAGTAAGTGCAGGGTGGGAGGGGTGGGCCAGTCCCTGCCAAGCACGTCTAAATCCTGCCTCCTGTACCTACTGCAGACATCACTCATCAACCAGAAGTGCTTTCCCTCTGAGCCGCAACATGGCCTCAGAATCCTTCTCAACACTGTGTGCTTTGGGCAGCCACTCCAGAGTTACTATAAGAAATAAAAACTATCTGCACCCTTGACCCAGCCCAATTTAAAGTGGAGGACGCCAGGGTCCAGATAGTGCAGAGACTTCACCAGAGTCAGCATCGCAGGCAGGGCTGGGATGAGAACCCAGGTCTCCCGACTTTCTGTCTGGTGCCCTTTCCCCTGCACTGAAGCTAATCTTGGGCACAGGGGCTATCTGGAAGGGCCATTCCACCATCACGTGGTCCCTGTGTTCCTTTCCTACCATCAGGATCTTGCCTTGCGCTCTTAGGATGGTTTCCTGTGGACACAGCTCTATACGCCACGACTATGTGGATCCCCTGTGTCTGACCAAGGCCCCCCCAAGTCTTTCCACATCACTGATGGGCCAGGTGTCAGCCCAAGACATCCGATTCTGGGTGGTGGGGACCTGTGTCTGTGGTGACAGTGTGAGAAGCTGGGCCACCCAGCGGCCACTGGCTCCAGAGTGAACCACAGTCGGGCCTGACCACAACTAACCAGTGATGTCCAACGTGGGTGGTTTGTGTTTACTGGCCAAAGTTAAGACCCAAAGCCATACTTCCTGGAACCCAAAGACACAACCTCTTGGGTGCAAAGAGTTGAACAGAAGGCAATGTTCTCGAATGTGAGGGCTACAGCCACCAGGAAGCCCAGCCTTCCAAGTGAAAGCGGCTGAACAGGTCACACACCAGGCCTGTCTACTTGCCAGTGTTCAGCCCCCTGCAGGAGCCATTTCCTGAGACCCTGCTGCAGGCTGGGCTGGGCTCTGGGGGCCGGATTCTCTGTGGCCCAGAGCTTACATTCAGGTCTGAGGTGGAGAGAGATGGAGAGAGAACCAACACAAATGAGTAAGACAGGTGGTAGATTATACTGTGATGAGTGCTAAAGGGAAAAAAATAGAGGCAGGAAGGAATACAGGGTGTGTGTGGGTGGGGACATGGGTGCTGCTCTAGATAGAGGGCCTAGACAGACCTCAGAATGAAAACAGAAAATCAGAAGGTCTGGATACCCTTCTCCTGGACACCGGAGGATATGCGTGGATCCTCTGAGAACTGCTAGAGAGAAGAGCAGCTTTGAGAATCAGGGTGGTCCCTCCAGGGAAAAAAATCAGTGCTTGCCACAGCCCATCAACCCTGCCAAAGCAGGGGTCAGGCCCTAAGAGTTGGTGTAGCCGCCACGCTGGCCTCTGGCATAGCAGGCCCAGCCAGCCCTCCCGGACCACCTGTCTTGGTGACCGTTAGGCCGGTGGAGCAGGTCACCTATAGGAAGGTGGGCCACCCGGGCTGCTGGGGAGTAAGCCCCCAGGGTTCTGGACACCCACTCAGGAAAGCCACCCATTTCCCCAACTCTCAGTCTTATTAGCTGTGAGGAGAAAACAGGTAAAAACAGGTCCCTTCTTGGCATGGTTATCAGAAGATAAAGTGAGCTTCTGCCCCCCCCCCCCCACCGTCCCTCCACTGAAAGGTACTTGCCCACTGTAATCCAGAGCAGTTTCTACTGCCCTCCCCCCGAACGCCTGGATTTGCACTTGGGCTTTGGGGAGAACGTGCACATCGGGTCCTCTCTCCTCCACGGCCGTGACCTCATGACTCACAGAGGCAGGCCTTGCACCCCACCCAGGGAACCCTGTCCCACAGCTTTCCATCCCAGGGCCGAGGGGAGGGTGTTCAGTGGGACAGGGTCTCTTCCTGGAAGGCTGCACTGCTAGGACAAGCCCTTGGGAAGGCGGGTAATGGCTGGTTAGAGGCTCCTGGAAGGAACACTCGGCCTGACGCGGTTTGTAAGGCCCCTCCTTGCACCGTGGTTTTTAACAGTCTTGCTTCTTAGCACTTTCTGATGGATTCTCTAGGGACGTCTCTAAAAGAGAGTTATACCTTAATTTAGAAGCAAATAACTCAAAACT
The DNA here is from genome assembly GCF_987537825.1 of Furipterus horrens. Taxonomy (NCBI): domain Eukaryota; kingdom Metazoa; phylum Chordata; class Mammalia; order Chiroptera; family Furipteridae; genus Furipterus; species Furipterus horrens. Next base: position 17,743,515 of record NW_028327181.1, on the reverse strand, counting down.
CTGTGATGTAGCAGGTTCTTTTGGAAAAGAGATGAACTCAAGGAAGCCATTGTTGTGTGAAGCTGCCCACTGCGCTTGCCCAGCTTCTGACAACAGGACTTGATGTCCAACTCTGGAGCTGTGCTTCCTGCCAGAGGTCACTGGGGGGTCAAGGGAGGGGGGGCACACCACAGGAGGCCAGGGTGAGGCTTGCAGGGAGGCTCTGACTAACCCCAGTGGCCCCAAGTGCCAAACACAGCCCACCTGACCAAGGTAGGCAAAGGAAGGGGAGAGAGGGTGACAAGCCAGTGGCGCTGTCCTCACAGCCATGACCAGGCTGACTTCCCAGGCATGCACACAGGCAGCCACGTAGGGCCTCATGCTCAGTGTAACGCCCTGCTGTCACTGCCTTGAAATGCTTACTCATTTTTGTCAAGGGTCCTCCGAATTATGTAGCTTGTCCTACCAACATTACGTAGTCCCCACGCACCCCATGTCTGCCAGTGTCTGCTGCAGGGGACCGGCCCTCCTGGGAATACAAACACCTGCGTGGCCATTGAGACTGTGCTCCTGCCTCACTCGCTCGTCGGTCCTCCCTCAGTCTTTGCTGGATAACCTTCCCAGCTTGTGCTTTGAGCGGGGAAGGCTCCAAGGCCTGGCTCGGCTCTCCTGACCCCACCTACCCCCGATCCCCAAGCGACCTCAGCTGGTCCCTGGCTTCCCACACACCTGATGTCAAAGACTCCGGGTTTCTGTCCCCAGACTCACTCTCCCCTCTGACTGCCAGGTGCACCCATGTCCTGCCAGGGGTCTAACCCAGCTCCCAATTCCCTGCCTCTCACAAATGAGTCCGCATCTTCCTTCCTGGCCAATGCCCACTCCGAGCTTCCAGAGCTCTTCTCGCCACCTCTTCTCCAGCAGACTGCTTCTCACTACCCCTGCCACTCCTGCCCCATGGGGTCCGCAGCCTCCTCTCCCCAAATGCCGCAACGCCCCCTAACAGCCTTCTCGTCTGGCCCCCATGCTCATTAGCCAGATGGGTCTTTTAAGTGTAATTAACTCAAGATTATGTACCAAACCTGCCCCGAGCTCCCAGCTTCACTGGGGCCTGCAGAGCCCCAGCTGACACGCTCCATAGCTCCCACCCCCAACACAACCCTCTACTGAGCTCCAGCCATTTGGACTTTTGGTGGGGCCTCCAGCAGCTGAACTGTTTGGCCCCAGGGCATTTACACCTGCCATCCCCTTTACTGGTGCTCTTCTCTGTCACTCGACTCACCCATGGCTCTACCATGGCACTATGCCATCACGGTCTCTCCACCAGAGATTCCTTCCTCCCTCTCACGGCACCTACCCTACCTGGCACTCAGTTACACAGCTGTCATGTCAGCCTCCCCACCATCGATGTGAGTGTCACAGGAGTGGACACTGGGTCTGTTCTGCTCCCTACTGTATCCCTGTGCCTGGCATAGTGCCTAGCACTCAGTAAATATTAGCCAAAGGGACGACTGAATGAACAAAGCGTGTGAGGTTCCATTTTTCTCGGGCTCCGTATGGAGGGCTGATTCTCCTCCAATGTGCTCCAGGACCCGTCAGTCCCTGTGAGTTAGTCCCTGTGAGTTCACAGGGCTGGATGTGAGGGACAAGGGTGGGGGAACCTGTGCAGGGGCTTTTGGCTCTATTTATGGATGAGGACAAGGTGGCTCAGAGAGAATGGGGTTGGGCGAGGGGGCAGCATGACCAGGTCCTGACTCAGGCCTTCCTGATGCCTCACCTGGAGCTCTGCTCCCTACCCTGTGGGGAGTCTGGGCTTTCCCATGCCCTTCCCAGTCTGCACAAGATTTGCCAGGCCACCACTTCTGCCTGGGGCTGATACAGCATCTGCCCCAATGCCTGTCGATTTCCCCTCAGCCTCCTTCCTGCCCACACTGGCACTCGAAGGCCTGCCTCTGGGTTTCCTTCCTGGGGTCTAAGGGAAAGCAGCATGCTAATCTGCCTCCTTCAGAGTTCCTGTGAGCCCCACCACTCCAGCTGCAGCGAGAATGCCCTACAGCGGCACAGCGTTTTAGACCCTCCGAGGATTAGCGGGGGGCAGTATAGGGCTGCTCGTCCTCACACCCAGCGGAGGAAGGCCCGGCACACTCATCGCGTGTGCACAGAGCACTGCCATGCTGAGGCCACACCCTGAGTCTGAGGCCAGCCTTCCCTGCTATTCGGCACTCCATTCCACCAGCTTCTCTGCAGGACCCTGGGCAGCCTTACAAGTCCACCTGGCTGCTCAGAGTACCTGGAATTGCCCTAGAAGCTCCTGAGATCCAGGCACTTTTCCCCCTGGGACTCCAAGAAACAGAAGTGCTGAGAAGCTGGAACAGAGGAAGGAATTTATTCCCTGTGTCCCAAATTTAGAGTCCATGGCAGGCTCCTGGAACAAGGCAGCAACAGGAATAGAGTGAAGCACCTCCATGAGGGTAGGTGGGCTGCCTGCTCCTGCTGCAGCAACCTGGGCCTTGCCCAAAAGCCGACAGTGGGTGTGTGTCTGGGGGTGGGGATGGGAGGATCCAGAAACACAGATGAGTAACAAACAGCCCCTTCAGCGGGAGAGCAAAACATCCCTGGGAGCAGGCAAGGGAGCAAGCAAGCAGATCTACGGCAGAAGGTGACACGGCCTCCCGAGGGGGAGAGGCTACATCTTATTCACCTCATGTCTCAGAAAACCAAGGTCTGTTAGAGGAACAAACGAGAAGAGTTTTAAACCCAATGCCAGTGCCTCATCGCTGCAGGCACACCACTTCATCTGAGCGCAAGTGTCAACAGGCCCTCCCGCGCCCTCAGTCCTCGCACAGAGACTCCCAGGCCTCCACGGTTACTACTCCCTGACGTACACACCCCAAAGGGACAACAGCTAAACATCAGCCTCCAACCTGGCTAAGAAGGGGGCCAGGTGATTGTTAACACAGTTCCCTGGCCTTGCTTAAGGGACAAAGTGCCCGGAAGGGCAATCCTAGGGTGCAAGGAGCCCCCCAGGGCCTTTTAAGCTCTTCCCCAGGCCCACCCCAGCTCCTGGGTCACATTGCGGTTCCCTTTTACAGATGAGAGGGGCTGCAGCCTCCACTGAAAGAGCCACAGCTGACCAGCAAGGCCATGGTTCTTCCTCCCCCAGCTCCCTCTGCCCCTTTTTGCCACCCCCCCTTTCCTGCCACACCTCCCATGCTTTTCCAAGCACTCCCTTTGCTTCTGCCTGACCCAACTGCCCGAGCTCAGTCTATGCCTGGGTCCCTTTCTTCCCCTCTGCAATGCCCACCCCAACTGTGCCTATGTTCTTCAAGCTCCAGTTCAAATGTCTCTTTGCCCACAGGCCTGTCTGTCCCTAGATCGGGTCACCTCTCTGAGGTCCCTCCTGAGACCTCACACTCACACTCAGGGTTGGGTTATCTGAACAGAGACACTGGTCCCCTGTGGGGTGGTGAGTCAGTCCCTGGAGGGCAGGCCCAGTCCACCCCCACCCCAGCTCCAGGCCCTGGGGGAGCAAAAGCTCAGTAAATATTTGCTTAATCGAATTTGGCCATGAAGCCACCTCCAGACAGAGCCAAGGCAGCGGGACTGGGTCCCCAAGGCTGGGAAATCACTTGGGCAGAAAAAAGCCAGCCAGGCGCTGGGCGCCCTCCCCAAACCCAGCCAACTTCGCCTACCAGGCAGGTCCCTCCATCCTCAGACACCGACTCCAAGAAACCCTGGTCTCGCACTGCCTTTCCATCCTTCTAAGACAGAACCCCAGTTCTCGGCCTAGGGCGGATTCCTCCCATCACCCAGAGGCGCAACACCGCCCTGAAGGCAGACTCCCCTGGATCTCCCGCAGGATCGCGAGCTCCAGACCCGAGGCCCTCACACCCCTCCCCCCAAACACCCCCACCGCCTTTTAAGGGAAAAAATATTGAGCCATGAACATATCAAAATCGCAGTGGGTCGATACTCATCTTGCTCTAAATGCCTCGGAGCAACCTGCTCGCTGCAAGAGCAGTGACCGAAAACTGTAAGCCGTCCGTCCTCGGGCCCAGGCCTCCGGGGCCCTCTCCTCCGTTTCAGCCAAGGCCACGCGTCGGCGCTCCCGCCGCCCTAAATCGCCTTCTCCCCGCTCCCCCGAGAGGGAGACCCTGCCTGCGCCGCTCCCGCAGGTCGCCTGGTCCGGCCCTGCTCCGCACCAGCGACTGCTTGCTACGGGGTGCCGCGCTGCAACCCCAGCGGCTGCTGTCCACCATCCCGGGCCCGCAGCCTCACCCTCCTGCCGGCTCCTCGGCCCGGCAGTGCCTGGTCCCCAGCACCTGCCCCGCCCGCGGAACCCCTTGCCCACCTCGCGGGCATCTCCGCCCTTGCCGCCCCACACCCCTACCGGGCATCCCTGCCGCCGTGCCCGGCACCCTAAGCCGGGGCAGATCCCCGGCACAAAGGCCCGGGCGGGGCCCCGGGTGGGGGTGGGGTATACCCGCCGGCCGCGCCCCCGGCCCCCTGAGGCTCAGCCGTACGCCCCAGCCACGGGTCTACTCACTCACCTCCCGGCCGCGGCACCGTGCATCCACCGAGCTGCTCCGGGCGGCACTGGCGGGCGGGGTGGCAAGCGCGGGCCGCGGCGCCTTCTTTCCGCACTATGCGGACGGCGGCGCCCGCGCGGGACGTGACCGGACCGCGGGCGGCGCACACACTCCGGCCGCCCTGGCTCCCTCCGATTGCTATCCCGCGCCCCCCGCCGCCCGCGGGTCCACCCGCCCCGCGCTGCCGCCGCCGGCAGGGGGCGGAGCCGCGAGCGCAGCGCGTTGCCAGGCCAACTGAGGGCGGGGGAGTGTCGCGCGCCCGCCAGTGACCACGCGCCGGGCGCCACCGCCCCGCCACGAGCGCCGGCTCGCTGTCCATTGCGTACGAGCAGCTGATGGATGCGTCCGTGGCCCAATGGCGGCGAGCAGGGGCGGGGCCTCATCTCAGCGCGCGCCGCAGTCCGGCTCGCGCTATAGGCGCCGGCGTCCAGAGCCCCGGCTACCTAGGGGCTGGGGCACCGACCCAGTCCAGTCTCCTTTCGCAGATCCGGAGACCATGCCAGAGAGCAGTGGATGGCCCCTGCCCCCGCTCACCTCCCTCAGCCCGAAACCAAACTCAGTTTGGCCTTTTCTGAGCTCCTCGACCTTGGGCATTTGACTGACCTATTTGGGCCTGTTTTGTAAAGTGGAGCTGGTGGCACCCCCTTCCTTGAATTGTCGCGACAGTTCACTAGAATGTGTGAAAGGGCTATGCAAACCCCAAAGGTTTACACTGGTGAGGTTTGTGCAGCGATGGGAGGGGCATTAGTCATCTTTTACTTGGTCCCCCCCACCCCCCACCCCTTTCAGGGTCCCTGGCAATCCTGGTCACAGAAGATTGCTTTGGGAGACAGTGGAACGAGGAGGGCCCAGGAGCTGTCCCTTCTAGACCAGAGAGATGAGCGGGAGCCAGCCTAGTTAAGGCCAGGGTACGAATGACACCTTCGGGAAAGAAGCTTTTAGAAGGCTTGGGATGCTCAGCAAAATGCATCCGAGGGCAGTCTGCCAAATTTTGTTTTCATTTTCAGCGGGAGCCCATCTGTGTGCCTCAGAGCCAGGAGCCCCTCACTCCTATGGTTAAAAGGCATTAATGCCTTCTCTGTCTTCTGCATCCTTGTAACCTGAAGCTTTGCACATCCTAGAGCATCCCTGGTAAACTGCAGAAACTCCCAATCAACACCAGCCTTATTACTTCACACTGAGCCTCAGGGGGCCAGGGGCGCGGCCCGCAGGTCATATTACAAGAAGCAACCTGCTCATGGGCACAGAAGCACTGGGGCTGACCATGGGCAGAGATACATGGGGTGTTGGCCTGAGCCCAGGTCTGTGCTCAAAAGTCAGGGGCAGGGGTTTGGCTTTGCCAGCTGGACACTGGCATGTCAACATCATCCCATGACCTCTCAGGTGTGATTCCTTTCCTGTGAAATGGAGACCATTGCACTACCTACCCTCAAAGTTGTGGCTCACCCATGAAGGGGCTGCCTAAACTCTCAGGGACAGGACAAAGGTTGGTGACGGGCATCCTGAGATGAACTTTGACCTGGCACAGTGCTAGCTGGAGGTGGCCAATGAGGACCAAAGAATGTGGCCGGCAACCGAGGGCTCCTCTGTGTGCATGTTTTCCATAGCACCAGGCTGGGTCAGGCTGAGCCAGGCTGGGCCAGGCTGGGCCCCTGCCGGGAGAACCATGCAGGCCAGCAGCTGACACCAGGAAGACGACACACGCCCTGCCCTGGCGTGGATTCGAGGGAAGAGGGGGCTGGAAGTGAAGCACAGGCCCAGCTCTGCTGCCAGGACCTGTGCACCCTTGGGTGACTTATCTGGCTGAGCCTCCTCTGTCAAATGGGGACACCAATAGACTGTCCCTAGAAAGTGGTTCTGAGGAAGAGTGCAGCTTGGCACATGTTCAAAGATGAATGAGAGCAGATTCCGTTGCAGGATCAGGGGTCGGAGCTGAGTTGTTCGCAGGAGCAAACCTCGATGCAAGCATGAAATGACCCATCTACAGCAGTGCAGGTGTGAGATTAGAGGCTAGCCCCTTGAGAGGCGAGAGGTCATGTGGTATCAACCAATGATTGTAAACCTTCATACAACAGCCCTTATTGATGACTGCCTCTGTACTAGGCACAGCCCTGCTTGCTAGACCCTCCTGTCTGCAGGACGGACAGCAGAACATAATCCACCATTACAATTGTCCCAGGCTTGATGGAGGAGACTCACCAGGGTTCTGGGGGCATGTGGCAGGGGAAGTACTGGGCACTGGGATGGCAGGAATGGAAGTGGCTGGTGACTTGGGGCAGGAGAGAAGCATGTTCCAAGGTGGGGAAGGCACTGGGGTGCGAAGGGTCATGAGCCTGGAAGAACCTAGAGAAGACCAATGGGGCTAGAGACAATGAGCATGTGAGGATGCAAAAACACAGGGCTCCTGCGTGGTGGAGAACAGTCATGCCAGGTGGATGGCCCTCGTGTAGAATTGGGGACGTTGGCCTAAAAAGTTGTTTTTTAAAAATTTTCACCCGAGGATATGCTTATTGATTTTAGAGAGAGGAGAAGGAAGGGAGAGAAAGAGGGAGAGAAACATCGATCGGGAGTTTTAAGGTTAGCTTTTTAAATTTGAGAGGGAGGAAGGCAACTGTTTGCTTCATGTTTACAGTAGGCATGTTCCCACAATGTGTGTTGTCCTAATGCGCAGAATCAAATAACAAATGACAGCTAGTCAGCCCTGAGAAAATAAAGCAGAGAAGTCAGCGCACAAGGCCAAGTTCAGTGTAGGGCAATGGGATCACTGGGCGACAGCATGTGTCAGGAGATGGCAGTGTGGTGGCTGCAGCCATGGAGAGAAGGAGGCTGGTCCCGTCAGGGCAAGAAAGGAGGGGGACCAAAGAGGGGGCCCACATATGATGCTGGAGTAAGGGTTGGCACTTACTAAGCAGTTGGAGAGGTGGCCAGGAAACCAGGGAGTGCAGTGCCCCAGACTCATGGGAAAGGAGTGTCCCGAGAAGGAAGACATCGTTAGCTATGTTATGTGCTATTGCAAGCAAGGCTTTGTAAACTGACAACAGAGAAGTGTCCCCCTGAGCAAAGGCAGGCAAAGATGGGGGTCAGTGTGCCAGGAGTTCAGGGCATGGGTGCCATACAAGGCTAAAGCTGGACAGGTGGGTTACTGTGGGTTGCAATGGGCTTTTGTGCCAGTCATGGATGTATAGTTCCCAGGGCTGGGGCCAGCACTCCGTCTTGAGTCCTCAATGGCCAGGACAACAGACCCAGAGGAAACAGCTGGGGCTCTGTGGTAGAAAGAGGCATAGGGCCCTGGTGACTGAGTCTATCTGGCATCTCTTCAACCCAGCAGGGACAGCTGGCCCAAGAGCAGCCCCTGCAGGTGGTGTCAACTCCTCCCCCAGTAAATGACCAAACCACAGTTGAAGTAGGGGACCAGGCTATGGATGTTGTGACCCTCAGTCCTGGTGAAGCTATCTGGCCCATCAGCCACCAAGTCCATCCTGGCATACCAGTTATGCTGAATCAGGGCCCTTCCCAAGCAGTGGTGGCTGGTGCTTTCACCCCTCTGTCCTGTGAGGCCCAGCTCCCCTGGGCCTTCCTTCTTGCACAGCAGGAGCCCCTAGGACCCTGGAATTCCTCATCTACACATGTGTCAACCTGTGCTGTGATGACTGGTCCTGGCCGACTCTCCCACTAGTCTCTCACTCCCTGAGGGTGGTAGGGGGTGTCTCACTGTCTGTGGACCTCAGGCAATGGTCCCCTCCTGGCTGACTTGGCTCTGCACCCCACCTGTCCTATTTCCCCGACCCATGCTGACCAATTCTCAGGCTGTGGTGGGCCAGGTGGGCCTCTCTAGTTTGTTTTTGGGGGGTCTGTACATCCCCCCCCCACTCTTGAACAAGCCATTGTAGATCTGGGTTAGATATAAATAGCCAGGCCTGCGACTATTCCTTTTAGCTGAAAAGAAGCAAAGTGAACGAGCAGAGGCACACCCGGCACGCATTTTATTTTTAATCTTCTCCCTCTGTCTCAAAAAGAACCTGGGTCTCAGTGCTCAGCATTTCTAGGATCAGAGACCCAAGACAAATGCCCGAGGAAGAAAACCCAGGGACCTGAAAGCCCTGGTCTGGCACTGGCTGCTGTGTGCACAGCCTTGGGCACTTGAGTTGCCTCTCTGGGTGCTCGGTTTCCTCATCAAGGCAGGGAGCAATGGCGGTGACTTGCAACACTGCAGCTTTCTGACTTCAACCCCTTCCTGTGCGCTGCCTCTCCCCGCACCCCCAGCCTGTGGCTCCAGCAGCAGTTCTCCCTGGAGGGCCAGACCCAGGTGCAAGGGAGGCCGCAATTAAGCCCCGATAGGGTGATGCACAAATTCTTCACCGCCAGGCCTTTGCCCAGGTGTCCTCGGCCAGGAGCCCTCGCCCTCCATCAGCCAGCAAAATCCTCCTTGGAAAGTGAAATTGTCATCTCCCCACTGTGAGCTGATGGGGAGGTGCCATCTAGGTTGTGGCTGAAGAGGGACCCTGCCTGGGGCAGGTGGGGAGCCTGCAGGGGAAGCAGATCAGGAGCAGGAGGCCCAGGTGTGCACCAGTGTGGAAGGCAGGGCCGACAGGGAGAGGGGCTCAGATGCCCAGCAGAGGTGGCTTGTGGGGACCATTAGCAGGCACTCTGGCAGGGCAGGGACTGAATGGCTTTTGTCTTTGTATTCCACTTCCTCCTCTTCATCCCCTCCCCACCACCACCCCTGACCCCAGACTCTTGCTTGTGGCTGGGACTCAGTGTTGTTGGAATTTGGGAGATCCTTGCTGTGCTAGGCCTAGATATCCTGGGCACAGAGTGACAGTCCCTTACCCAGAGCATGTTCCTACCCACTATCCCATTGGCACTGCACAACTCCCTACCAAGTTGGCTTATTTTAATAATGAGAAAACCAGGCTCAGAGAAGTTAAATACCTTGTCCAGGTCACATAGCTGGGTACATTTAGGAGTCCAACCTAGGCTTTTCTTTTCTTTTGGAAATCTGTGTGTACTAAATCTTAAAAAGCCTAGTAGTACTCTTGAACAATAGGAAACTGCTTTTCCTGGCGTGAGTGGCCTGAGAGCAAATACCGCTCCATCCCTCCAGTGAGAAGCTGGCCAGGGCAACTGGGAGCTGCTGGACCTGCTGTCCTGCTGGCTGCCTCTGCGCCCCCTCACTCTGCCCCTCTCACGCCGGGCTGCCATTTGATGTCCTTTGAGAGTGAAGGAGAAAGACTGGAGTGATGTCTTCAAAGAGGAGATCCCTGGTGCTAATTGGCACTCAGAGACCTTTAGGCTAATTAACCTGTTTATTTGTCTCTCTGGAGTAAATTAGAGGGTTTAGCTGGGGAGGTCGGAAGAGGAAGATGTTTACCGGTGGCCGCCTCTGTGGGGGCTACGGATGACTTCTCGGTGGGCCCACGGTGTGAGCTGATGGGGAGGCAGGGGAGAGGGTGGGCTCAGGGCAGCAGTGAGGGCCGCCCTTGGGCCATGGGGAAGGGCTGCTCTCCCTGGCAGTGTCCTGCTCACTTCCCCGTGAGTGTTGCTCCGGGCACACAGGAACTGGGCCCCTGGGGGTGACATCTGGGGCCGTCCTGGGCTCTCCTCCTGGCAGTCACACACAGACCTCCCCCAAAAGGGCTGGAAGGAGTGACGTGGAGCCCCTTCACGAGGGAGGCTCACCTCATTGGGCTTCCCCCAGCCCCCTAGCCTTGCCATGTGGAGCCCCTTCCTTGGGGCACCAGGCTTCTTCAAGACCCCTTGGCCAGAATCTATGGATTTCCTGTCACCTTTGGTTGGGGACACAGCTTTTTGGTGGAGAAGACGCTGACTTGTTCACTCTGAATCTTCCCTCTCAGACTTCACTTGGAGCTCTTCCTCCTGTCTCCAAGGGTTAGCCAGACTGGTCTGGGGTCTCTAGCAGCTTAGAGATATTGCAGGTGGGAAGGAGGGGCTTGGCTGGTCCCCAACCCAATGCTTCCTTCTGGGGCAGGGCGTGGAATGGAGGGGTCTCTTCGTGTGCCTGGGCTCCCTAGGGGTGAGCTGCTGCACTCTCCAAGAGGTGGCTGCAGCTTCCTGGGCCGCTGAGCATCTGGTTAAGTCCAATGCCCCCAGTCACAGGCAACCAAAGGCTGGGACCTTTCTGGGTCCTCTGGCTTTTACCCATCCAACCCCTCTTGTTCCCCACAGCCTCCTGCTGGCTGCCCAGTCCCCCTGCTTGGCAGGGGGGCACTTGCAAAGTGTCTTGTCCAGACCCCTGCAGGACCCTGCAGGACTCTCCTCGCCCACCCCTTCATGACACCCAGCATGGGTGGGGCAGGGCCATGGCAGCCCACCCTCAGTATCATTTCCTTTCCCACAGGGGCCCGGGGCATTGTCAAGAGTGGCCTGATTCCCGCACTGGTGTGGCAGCTTCAGAGAGAGCAGGAAAACATCCAGGAGCCCCTCCTGGACACGCTGACAGCCTGCCTGCGGGAGGATGCCACCGAGGCGCTGGCCAGCCGCGTGGTGCCCTTACTGAAGCAGAAGCTCCTCAGCGCCAATGAAAACATCCGCAGCAAAGCTGCCTGCACGCTCACTGCTGTCAGGTGAGGCCCGGCTGTGCAGGTGGAGCAGGAGGGTGGGAGTGGTCTGCATGGTCCTGCCGCTGAGGCGCAAGGAAGGCATGCTGAGCTGTCCCGGGCCCCCACAGCAGACCTAGGGGTCGCAGCAGGGGGAACTTTGCCGTCCCACTCCCCCTACCCTGGAGACATGCAGCACCTGGCATCGAGTGGGCAGAGACCAGGGGTGCCGCTCCACATCCCACCATGTAGAGGACAGCTTCCCCCTTGATCCCCTGCCCCCAGCAAGAGTCCAGTGGCACTGAGGGGAGAAAACCTGTTCTTGCAGACCTGACAGCTCAGGGGCCTCACAATGTCACAGCTGGTGGCTGGCCAACCCTGTGCTTCCCAAACTGGGACACAAAGCATCTGTCTTTTGAGATATTAGTAAGAGTTTTGCCACCATGAAAGTTCTGCGGGCAGCAAAGTCTGGGAGAGGTTGATTCAACTAAGCGACTCAGGGTCCTTTGCTGCAGGAGGAATGTGCACAGTGACTCTCCCAGGGGGCCTGTGGGCAGTGTTTCCTGGCTCCAGAAACCTTTCTCTTTGGAGGAACAGCGTGGGGCGCCTCACACTTTGGGAAGCTCTTTGAAAGACCACCACTTTCATTTCCACAGCTTCATGCAATGCGAGGATTAAAAGTGACTGAGAAGGTCATCTCATTTAAAGGTGGCTGCTGTTTGTGAGGCTTAGCCTGTCCTGGCAGCCTGTCCTGACTCTTATGTAGACAAAATGAGTCTTCTTGTGGTTCCCACCCTGGCTCCCACTCCTCCCTGTTTTAGGGGCCCGATACGTCTGGTTTCTTTTCTTCTTCCCAGAATACCTTAGGGCAAGCTCCACCCTGTGGCTCCTGGGTGGTCTCACCTTCAGTGGCCCCAGGCTGTGCTCCCAGGTTTTCTGAGCAGAGAGGTGAGGCTCCAACCTCATAGCAATGCTTCCCTGCACCCTGGGACCCAGGCCCCGTCAGGCCTGGACCCCCAGGGGTTGTCCCAACATAAGTCCTTTTTTCTGCTGTACCCCTGTGGTGGCCCTGGGTTCTGCTCCCTTCCTCCCCCTAAGCAAAGCCACCCAGCTGTCCCCTCTCTGGCCTAGCATCCCTCTGGAGGGCAAGAAACAGGTCTGTCAGTATGACGTCATCCCCATCCTGGTGCACCTGCTGAAAGACCATGTGGAGGAAGTACAGGCCAACGCTGCTGGGGCCCTCATGTACGCCACCATGACCACGGAAGGTGAGGCAGCCTGCTGGCTGGGCATCCTGGGGGTGAGGTATCCCCTGTGTGGGCATTGGAACTAACTTGGGAGGGGTCACTGCAGCCTCCCAGCATGTTGGCTACTCTGGCCAGCTTTTCAAAACCCCTCATCTTGCCCCCTCCCTGCCCTGCCAAAATACTCCTGGCCCATTGTTAAAGTCCTTTCAAGTTTGGGTCCCAGGCTTCACCTGCCCTTTTCTTCTTGGCCATAGTCATTGGTCACTTGCATTAGGATCACTGTCCCTTCCTTTCATTCTACTCCCTGGGCCTGGAAGTTCTGCCTCTGTCCTAGGCCTCTTGTGAGCCATGATTCTGGGATTGATTAGTTTGCAGTTCATAATTTGGTTACCTTGAGATCTAAGCAAACACTGGAGCCCTCACTTCTATGACATTTCTTGATTGAAATTACTTTTCTCAATGGGGGGTGGGGTACTCAGAATATAAGATTATCTCTCCAACCCTGGGACTCCCAGCCACTCAGGCTTCTATATGCTGTTACCAAATCTTGGGCTGACAGAAGGGACCAGGGCTGGTTCTGCCACCTGGAGGCCAGCGCAGGACATCTGCCCCACATGGTGACCTCTGAAAGCTGACTGACCCTCCCCATGGCCCGCCCTCGCTTGCACCAGCCCCAGGCCCGCTGCTTCCTCCCCGTTCCTCAGAGGACTGTTGGGCCTCTGGTTCTCAATCAACATGCTGCAAAGACCCTAGAGTGGGGGCCTCCCAGCCCCTCCCTACTTGACCCCAATGGTGGAATTTGAGACACACCAGAGTGGGAGAGGTTGGGGCCTTCCCAGAGTCCAAAGCCCCATTTTGATTGTGCAGCCAGGATGCTGACCATGGGCAGGGGTGGGGGCATCCTCAGTGCAGTGTCTCCACTCAGCGTTCCTATGGGAGCTCTTAAAGGGCCAGGGGGCTCCTGGGGGGCCTGGGCAATGGCCTGAACCTAGGGATATGAGGGCACTTTTTTCTGGAGCTGGTACTCACTGTGCTGGATGGTGGAGACCCAGACATCTCAGCCTTAGTGTCTCCAGTTTGGTGGGAGTGGCAGACTGATGAGTGACACGGGGGAGAAGTGCTACATGCCTGGGGTACAGGACAGGGACAAAGCGTCTTGGGGAGGGGCGTGGGTGTTGACCCAAAGAACAATGAGAGTTAGCAGGGCAAAGGTGGGGGGCTGGATGGGTCCCGGCAGCAAAGGAAGAATGCTCAGGGCAGGAAGGGTGGGGACAGGGGGGCAGCTACATCTTTTAGTAGGTGAGGTGGGGTGGGTGGTGGGTGAGGCAGTGCAGGGTTAAGGAGGGTGTCTCCTTCACACGCTGATATCTGTGTCCCCCACTAGAGTATAAGTGCTATGTGGGAAAGCACTATATGTCTTTTTGTGCCTGGTACACAGTAAGTGTTCAAGAAATATTTGCCACATAAATGAATGATTGGATACTAAGTTTTAAGACACCACTTGTAGCCTTGTGAGGACTGGATTGCGGAAGAGGCCCCGGGATGGAAGGGGAGATGCCAGTTAGGGGGCAGGAGGTGATGGGGTCTGACCTAGGCTGGAGGCAGAGGAGGGTACAAGGGCATGAGTGGGGGTGAAGGAGGGAGCTCTGGTAGCAGGTGGTGCCACCCCCCCCCCCGAGACTGTGCAGGCCAGTGGCCAGGAGAGGACAGCGGGACAGAGGCCGCCACAGGAAACCCTGGTGTTGGTCACCCCCAGGGAAGTATGCAGCCTTAGATGCAGAGGCCATCCGTCCGCTCCTGAACCTGCTGAGCTCGACCTTGAGAAAGGCCCGCCTGAATGCCATCAAGGCCCTCACCGTGCTGGCTGAGGCCCCCGAGGGCCGCAAGTTCCTGAAGGCCCATGTGCCCAGCTTCCGTGTCCTTGAGGTGGAGAACAGCGAGGCTGTGCAGCGGGCAGCCCACACAGCCATCAAAGTCATTGAATGGAAACCCTGAGCCTCTTATGAAGCCAGGCCTGATCAGGTCCATGCCTGAATAAATGAGCTGAATTTCTTTCTCTTGGGTCTGAATGTCACTTGATGTTCATGGGGCATAGTCACATTTCTCTTTCTCTCTCTCCTGCCAAAGGGGAAATGCCCAGCCCAGAAGGACCAGGTCACAGGTGGCCAGGTGAGGCAGCATGGGCTGAACACAGGGCCCAAGGGAGGCAGTTCTGCTCCCTGCTGGGGCCAAGAGTCCTCTCAGAAGGTAGAGGGCAGGGCTGAGCTTTTCAAGGACAAGAGAGGCGGGGAGGGATTTGGGTTGGAGGAGGAAACACAGCTGGACCAAGCATCACCTAAGCTTTGGACACCAGGGTGACCAGGCCCTTCGGGTGTGGCTGGGCATGGCCCTGCTCAGCCAGGTCTGCTTCCTTCCCACGTTGGGTAGCAGGAAGAAAGGTCAAAGGTGTCACCCATGTGTGTGTGCTCTTGCTGGAGGAGGGTGAGTTGTAAGAGGCCCTCCCAGGGATGAGGGCTCCGGACAGGGATGCTCCTTAAGGTCTTCCTCCCAAACAGCCGCATTCTCTTCTAAAGGCAGGAAGTCACCTAAGCAAGCTCCAGGCAGGCTTGTGCCCCTGCCCCCCACCAGACCTCCCCCTGCTGTCAGCCTGGCCCTGGTCTGGTTTGCCTCTACCTGCCTTGCTTCTCCCCCAAAGAGAAATTGGCTGAGAAACCTGAAGAGCTGGGGCAGGGGGTGGGGAGAGGGGGAAGCCAGGTACACATGGAGGCCCCTTAATCTCTCCCACCCATCCCTGCCTGGCCTGGCAGGGTGACTGTCCTCCAGCAGTTCTGACCACGGTTGGAGAAGTTGCAGGAGCGGGGCTTTGTCTAAGGACTGGACTCGTTTGTCTAGGCTGAGCTAGAGCCTTGCTCTTTTGCCACGAGCTTTTTGAGGCTCCCTGTGTCAAACAAGGTCTCCCTCATTCTATCACCACCCAGTAGCCACGTTTTCTGTGGGACAGAACCTCCCTGGCTCATGGCATGCCTGTGCCTCCCGGAGTAAGCATTATCAGCAGAACCAGAATTCCCTCGTGAGCATTGTCTGGCTGTCCTTTCAGCGACTGGGGCCTTCACTTTCCTAGAAGAAACCCAGAGAAGTCTGTGTCCCTGGAATTATAGAATTAACCCACATAGTGTCAAGAGGGTGTATTTCTTCTGAAAAGGACTGGTTGCTGGGCCCAGCTGGGGTCAGGTTGAACCTCATTCTCAAAAAAGATCCCATAGGGGGAAACCTTTTCTCCTTTAGGAAACGAGTGCTCCAGGGGCTCCAATTCCTCAAGTCCTCATCTCCCCTCAACCCACAGCAGGCTGGCTCCGTCCCTGCCGCCTTGCCGAACAGCTCTGGCCTAGGAGCTCTGGCCTCCTTGCTGCCAAGACCCCATGCTCTTTGTGCACTGGCCCAGCGGCAGACATTCCCTTCCTGTGGCAGCTGCCTGCTCCCAAGGCTCTGGCTCTGGCCTTAGTTCCCTTTGGAATCCTCCTTCTCTCCATGACCAGTGGAGTTAGTGTTTCTCACAGCTGTCTTCTAGGCTTCTTCCCACTC
The DNA here is from genome assembly GCF_987537825.1 of Furipterus horrens. Taxonomy (NCBI): domain Eukaryota; kingdom Metazoa; phylum Chordata; class Mammalia; order Chiroptera; family Furipteridae; genus Furipterus; species Furipterus horrens. Next base: position 17,727,564 of record NW_028327181.1, on the reverse strand, counting down.
TTCCACAGTCTCATCTGCCTGACATGGACCTCCTCTACTAGGTTCCCTTCTTAGCTAGGCCCGCATGCTGCCTTCTTTCCTTCAAATCTGGGTCTCCATCCCCAGCCTCTCTCATGAGTTCTGTACCCTTCTATCCAACTTAACATCTACTCTTAAATGTCTCCAGGTAAGAATTAATACCAATCTTTCACAAACTATTCTCCCCCCAAACACTTCCTAACTCATTCTATGAGGCTGAAATATCAGCCTGATATCCAAACCAGACAAAGAATCGTAAGAAAAGGAAACTACAGGCACAAACACTCAATGAAATGTTAGCAAACCAAATCCAGCACCCCCCCCCCAAAAGCATTACACACCATGACCAACTGGGATTTATCCCAGGAATGCAAGGTGGTTTAACATAGGAAATGAATCAATATAACATAAAGAACAGAAACCATATGATCATCTTAATAGATGCAGAAAAAAAAGTTTGACAAAATCCAACATATACTGTACATACCTCTCAGAAAACTAGAAAGAGAGAAAAACTTTCTCAATATGATTACATCTGCAAAACCTCATAGCTAACATGTTACTCAAGAGTGAAAGAATGGATGCTTTCCTCCTAAGGTCAGGAGCAAGGATGTCTGCTCTCAGTATTTTCATTTGACATGTCCTGAAGGTAATAGCTAGCGCAGTTAGGCAAGAGAATGAAATAAATGGCATCCAAATTCGAAAAAAAGACGTAAATTATCTCTCTTTGTAAACAATATAACTTTGTATGTGACAAATCCCAAGGAATACACTTAAAAACTATTAAAACTAATAAATGAGTATAAATGAGTTCATTAAAGTTGCAGGATATGAGAACATAAAAAAAAATTTTTTTTTAAATACACCAGCAGCAGAAATCCTAAAACACAGGTAAGGAAACAATTCCATTTACAATAGCATCAAAAATAATAAAATACCTAGGAATAAATCTAGCAAAAAGAAAAAAAGTACAAAACTTGAGTGCCGAAAACAGAATATTGGTGAAAGAAATTAAAGCGGAGCTAACTAAATGGGAAGACATCCCATGTTCATGAATCAGAAAACGTAATATTGTCAAGATGCTAATTATGATAGAATCTTCATGGAACTCAAACTCAGCACGTCCCAAATAGTGCTCAACCTTTCCCCTCACACCTGCTCTTTTTCCATGTGGCTGGTCTTTGGAATTGGTGTACCCCTCGCCCATCTGCTCAAGCCAGAGAGCTACCCCGGCCCCTCTCCCCAGAAGCCTAATCACTAAAGTCCTATTACCTTTAATAGATGGCTTCTCTTGATACCATTCTCTTCTTTTTATTTTTCTGCCGCTAACTTGCTCGATTGCTCTAACAGTCTCCTGCTGGGTGTTCTGTTCTCCATTGCATCTTTCTGCAGCAGCCAGCAATTCTGACCCTATAACTTTCCCACCGAAGCTCTCAGGGACTTAGGATCCCAAAGCACATAAAGCCTGCATGTCAGGCCCCTGCCCACCTTGGCCTTTCATTTCTCACTGTTTTTCTCTGCTCAGGCCATGTCTCGGCATCCTCAAACATGCCTTGATCTCTTGCCTCAGGTCTTCCCACAGGTGTCCCTTCTGTTATCCAGCTATCCTCCTTCAGTCACTGGAGGCTTTCCTTGAACCACCCCCCCCCCCGCCCCCAGGCTAGGTGGGACTCCCTGCTGGGTCCTTCTGCAGTGCACACAGTGTGTGGTGGGCCTGTGTTGGCCTTGGTGTCCAACAGGGCTGCTTCAGGCCTCATTCACACTCCATATTTATTAGGACCCCTTGCTGAGCCTCAGTCTCCTCCCCTGTGAACTGTGATTAATTCTAGTCCTTCCACAGGGATGGTCCTGTGGTTGGAACATGATAACGTTCTTACCCCAGGCAGGAAAGCAACAGGCCACACTCTCAATGCTGGTGATCATTTGGGTGGGGAGGGGCCTGACCTGCAGGCCTTATCTGCTTTGGGATCCTAAGCCCCACTGGTGTTTCATTCTGTTTCCCCCACAGGCCATGTGCTCTGTTCACAGCTGTTCCCTCACAGCATCTGGCACTTAATAGGTATGCAGAAATGTCAGCTGAAGGATTATATTAGGGATAAGGAGCTGGTCATGTTAGTGCGCCTTCAGAGTGTGATTTTTGGGATGCCGGTGGATCTTCCCAAATCACTTCAAGGCACTCAAAACTTTTTCTAAAGACACAAATCATTTCTTTTGGCCTGAGAAGAATGGAGGGGGCGGTGCTGTAGAAACACAGCCCAGGAGTAGCCTATATCTGACAGCTAACGGGAATCTAACCCTTGGACCCAATCCCCAATACCATCCTAATAGCTTGCAGACTAGGAGGGACTGGGAATGGCTTGGCAAGGATGGCATGGCAGCAGCCAGACAGCGCCTAGTGGAAGGGGTCCTGTTTGCTAAGGCAGAGACCACCTTGCCCCCTTCACTGGTGCAGCAGGAGCCCAAGTTTCCATCCACAGGCAGAACTGGCTCCATCTGGCCTGTGTGGCCATCAGTGGGCACAACACCTGTGGGTGGGAACCCCAGGATGGGGGCGGTGCTTACACTACAAGTTATCTTTGCCAGCAGGGACACACATTTAAAGAGGAGAAGGGAACAAGACAAATGAAGGCTGGGTATAGGAAGGAACTGGTGACAGTAAACACAAGTAAAAATCCCCAATACATCCAGAGATAAAAAACTAAAATTAAATTTAAAGTGAAAGTCAGTGTTTATGCAGTACAGTCATTTGGAGAAAATGACTCATTTTGTAAAGGAACAGATGTTCTCATTTGCATAGTCTCTGCAATTGTGAATGGACTTCACTCTGTCCCCTCAGCACACATGCCCTACAGCTGGTGGCACTTGGTGAGTGACACTGAGGGAGCATTTTCATTAGTGTAATCCTTGCTCCCATATCTGTGGGTCTCCCGGTAGGAAACACTTCCTCTCCTCAGTGGTGAGAGAGTCTGGAAGAGGCAGCAGTTTGCCTACTCTTCTTCCCAGATGCCTCTGGGCCCAGCTGCTTCAGTGGTAGAAGATGTGGCACAGGACTGTGATCAATATCAAGAGGAATCCGCTGATATTGGCAACACTTTTCCAGAGTGGTGACTCCAATGTGTCATGGCTCTTTGTCCCTTCCCCCATGTCACTACACTTTGTCTCTTCAGATGGAGCACGATGCTCCTTCCCCTTCTCTCTGGTTGCCTCTTCTGGAGCCACTTTGGAGTCTGGCTTTGGCTCTAGGCCACAGAACATGTTCAAGGCCGTCCAGAAGATGCCCTGGGGCCCCTTGAATGCACCTGGAACAGAGGGAATGGGCAAAGGTCAGGAGGTGCAGACCAGGACACAGGAGGAAAGACCTAGGGGCCACATCTCAGGGGTGAGTCCAGCAGGAAGAGCAACAGCTTTGCTCTAATATGAAGACCAGTCCTCAGCTTCTGCTATGGCATGCCTATCACCATCCTCAGAGATCTGGGGAAGTGGGACAAGGGATGAGGGGAGCATGTGGGGGCAGAGTGGGGCTGCCTGGGGCCATGCTAGCCTTCTGTTGGGAGAGCCTCCGGCTGGGCCCAGATCCCCTGAACTAGGTGACAGAAGTGCTGAGGCTCCTCTGCTGTCACAGGAGCAGGCCCTCCCAGGTTTGCTTCGGCATGCCCACCCTTCTCCATCTCGGGCACACAGCCAAACATGGCTCTATAGGTCTAGGGCAGCTGACTGCTCCTCTGAGTCCCCCTCTCCAGTTACTACTCTCCAGAGGATGGAAGAAATCTACTGATTTCTTGAAAAAGACACTGCCCTCCTTAGCAATGTCTCAGGGAGGGTCTTCTCCAGGCAGGTGCATCTTACAGCCAGGCCCAACATAAGGCTCTCCAGGCCCCTCAAGGGGAATCACTGGTGTTTTCCAGGAGCCAAAGGAGGAAAGTCTTGGAATTATAGGAAGTTTCCACTCACTTCTCTAGGCCAAATTTGTGTAAACACCTAAGTCTGGGGCTTAAACTTCGCTCCTGTCAGTACAGTTCACGCCTGCTAAGGCGCGGTCAGCACCACGGCCAGCGCTGGCGCTTTTCCACACCCTCCCAAGCCTCCAACCCCCTGCTGCCTGGGGATGGTCTCCTCCTTGATGACAAGCCCAGAGCATTTCAGTCAGAGCAGACGCCCAGCAGCGTGTGCTGTAAACGTGTTCTGCGTCTCATCCCGTTGGGCAGCCTCCACACGAGCTGCGTCCTGAGGCTCAGGTGGCACCGGGAATGATGTGACCCATCAGCCAGGGATGGAGGGGCCTCTGATACAAGAGGAGGGTGGCTGCAGCCAGAGGAGCCCCAGCCAGGGACGTTAGTATCTGTCTTGGTGCTGAGAAGTCCTGAGCCCACGCTATAACACCAGCATGCAGCTGCCAGGCCCAAGGGGACGGCTCACGTGAAAGGCAACTGGTCATTTGACGATAGCCTAAGAGCAACGTGATGGGAGGTGGGATTGGCCAGTGGCCAAGGGCACACACTCTAGAGTCAGACCTCCCGTGTTCAAATCCCAGCTCCACCATTGCCTAGTTATCTATGGACCCCGGGGCAAGTCATTTAACTGTTCAGTGCCTCAGTTTCCCCATCTCTAAAGTGAGGATAACAATTCCACTTCTCACACATGAGGAGAATTTGGACAGTGCCTGGCACATCCCAAATGGGTGATGAATGTTAGCCACTGCCATCATCATTCAGCCACCCATGACAGTGGACTGGGGGCCAAGAGGAATTGAGAGATGCACTAAGAACAAGCACCTGGCACACTGTGGGCACGCAATGAGCCAGTTTGCTCCCATTAGAGGAGAGACATTCCCAGGCAGCCCTGTATCCTCCAGGTGCATGAGGTAGCCTTGCTCAGAGAGGCCACTCCGCGCCCCCCCCCCCCCCACCGCCAAACCATGCACTGGCCCAGCAGAAGTCCCAGGAGCCCACCCAAGCCGGGCCTCCTCTGCAAGTGTCAGGAAGGAACCTAGGCCTCTCTGGGCTCCAAACTTCCCTGGCAAGAGTGGAGGGGTGCCCTAAAACACTGCCTTCTCCCCAGGCAGGCTCCTCCCCCCAATCCCCCAAACTCACAGCCTCCCCAGCCCTCTTTGTTCCAGGCTCAGGACTAATCCCATTAGGCCGTTATCCCTGTTTGCATCAGGGCCTCTAGCAGCCCAGGTCACCCTCCCTGTGCCCTGCAGACGCCTTTCTGACCCTATCTGCTGACACTCTTCATCTGGGCAGCCAGGCCCGCAGGGCCCAAGCCTCTGCCTGGAACACTTTCTCTTTGTGCTTGGACTGAAGTCTAGTTGTCCTGGGACCTGTTTTCCCCCAAGTGCCTTCTCAGGTGGGGTTGCTCCCCAACCCCCTCCGCCTTACAGACCATCTCCTGCCCCCCTTCTGAGAAACCCTCTCATTGTGAATCCCTGCGTAAGCCTCCCCTTCTCCCCTCCCCTCTGCTCCACCACAGTGTTCTTGTCAAGGCACATGATCTGTGGAGCCAGATCCAGCAGCTAGGTCTCAGGCAGCTCTCTTCGCCCATCAGCATTTGCCTGAGTGGATGGATGACTGAACACCTCTGTTCTTCTGCCCCTTGGTTGGCTCCTCCTCATGGCCTGGAGTTTCCCTTCTCTTCATGCCAGCCTCCCCACTCCCCCCTCTCCCATCCCCGATGCACCTGCACTCCAGGGGTGGCCCAGAGCTTCTGCTGATGTCTCCCATATAGTTCTCTCCAGCCCAGATCACTTCCCATGAATACCCAAAAGGCTCTCAACCTCAACAGCCCCGCATACCCTTGAAGGCATCTTAAGAAAAATGAAAGACAGGGCCTCTGCCTGGAACAGCATTTCTGGAAGTGGAGATGGTGAGCAGGGGGTGTTGGGGCAGCAGCACAGGTCATGCCAACCCCACAAAACAGGACCCGCTCCCAGGGCTTTGGCTCCTTCTCACCTGGTTGCGTTTGTAGTAAGAGTCTCTTCCCTTGTATTTCTGCTTCCATATCTACCCTTTCCTCCTGGCTATTCCGTAAACTCCAACAGAGCCGGTGGAGCTGGGGGAGAGAAGGAGCATGTGACCAGTCAGGGCCCTGTCACACAGGCCTCATGGTGGCATGACTGGCAGGTGGGCACTGGGGTCTTGATGGACTGAAAAGGGATCTGGTCCTTAGACTGCAATAAGAGATGGAAGGAATGTGGGGTGGTGAGAGCATGGCCCTTGGGAACCCTGGGTTTCTGTCTTGGCTCTGCTACCATGTGATTGTGTGACCCTGGCAAAGGGTGACACAACACGCCTGGGTCTCAGTGTCCTTCAGCTGTATAATAAGCCATGGGAGGCAACTTGCTCAGGGTTCCTTCCAATTCTGAGGGTCCAGGAAACTGTGCCCTGCAGGCTGAGAGTAGCCACCTGTCACCCCTGCCTACTCCTTCTGCTGGAGGAGGCCGTTGCACTGGATGAAAGGGACAGGCAGACCTGGGAGCTGCTTTCTTTCCAGAGTCCTTCCTGGCTGTCAGAGACGAGTACTAACTCAGCCCAAAAGAGGCTTTCCCTGGGTTATCTGGTTAACCTGGCCCCTTGGCTGAGCTCAGTTGCTCAAGCAGAAGGGGAGCAGCCCTTCCCTTCTGCTCTTCTCCTGAAAATATATATGGAAATTTTGAGAAGTAATAAAATCCAATCAATTGTTGCTTTTGCTTTTTTTCCCCAAGGGCTGGGGTCAGCAGAAGCACAACTTAGTGAACATTTCTACCAAGCCTATCCTGGAATAGATTTTAATGTACACCAGCCTGGTATATATGAATCTCATACCCCCTCGTGGACGTGAATGGGTTGGCTGGGCCCCCTCCCCAGCCAGTGAACTCAAGACCTGCCTGAGGCCCACCTCTTGGATTAAAGTGTTGGAACTAAACTTCCGTTGTATTAATGACAGAGACTGGATTTAGCCTTTAATACTTCCCAGTGATGCTGTATGTACATATCTGCCCTCCCAACTTCACCGTCAGCTCCCTGCGGACGAGGTCCTGGGTGCCCTGGAAGAGCCTGGGCTCAGCTGCCGTCCCGCCTCCTTGGTAGTGGTGAGCAGAGGGCCTGGCCCCATGCCTGGACAGTGACACCAATCCATAAACACTAATTTTCCTCTTCATCTCCCCCAACCTGCCAGCAGCTACTTTGTGTTCTCCAGAGCACCTGGCCCACTGCTAGGCAGATGGGAAACACTCAACAAGTACTTGGTTGCCTGAGCAGCAGGCAAGACCAAAAAATTGCGATTAAGAGAAGGGAAGAAAAGAACACAACCTAAATGATTAAGGCCTTGAGCTACAGGAAGTTAAGTCCATCGCCCCTAATTTCTCAGGGTGCCAGAGCAGGGAAGTCTCCCACTGTCACTGACACAGGGGTGATGTGTGGTGGGCCTGCACCCCCGACAATCCTGGCTGTCCTCCCCATTTGCTCCATCTCTCTTCCAACTGGGCTCTGTGTGCACGAGAGGAAGGAATCACATGGAACCTACTTAGCAGCAAGTGTGGCCAGAGGGAATGCCCAAGGGGAAGCTGGGGCCCCTGAAGCTGCCTCCCAAGTTCATGACTTTCACCTACACCCCAGGCAAAGGTGCAAGAGAGGCATGTGAGTGTTCCAGATGCTTCTCCCTTCTGAGCCCCTCCAGAAGCTTTGGACACCCAGGACCTTCCTGCTGCTTTCTGGCTCGGCCAGGGCCCTGTCCTGCGGAGCCTACTAGCCGTGCTGCAGGAGGTGGTGTGGTGGAGCACAGATGCGTCGTTTACTAATTTTGATACCCTGGATAAGGGACTTAACTGCTCTGAGCCCAGGCTTTTAAATTTCCAACTTGGGTGACTGACACCTGCTTCCTAGGAAGTGTGAAATAACCCCCACCCCTGAGCTGGCCTCAGGCAGCTGCTTTTAACTGTCCCCTCCCCCTTCCTGTTGGCTTAATTCCCTCTGGGTGGTGTCAGCTGGGACTGACCTGATTACATTAATTCATACTGAGGTTAGGGAACTTAACACTTCCAAGGAAAATTTGTATTTTAAAAGCCAAACTTCTCATTCTAAATAAATCCCTGATAGGCAGAGAATTGTTGAAAAAATTTTTTTAGTTTTGTTTTTAAGGCAGGGCCCTTTCTGTGTTATTTGCCTATATCGGATCCATCCCCTACGCCTGGCCCCGGCCCTCCCACTTTCCAAACGAGGGCAGGAGTCCCACCACTTCTGTCCAAAGCTAGCAGAGCCAAGTGACTGCTCACTGGGACACTGGGACTGCTGGTTGACCCTGGAGCACCCTCACAGAAGCACTTACGTGTTTATCTGAAATTGGTTCTGTGAATAAGGAGATCCCCAGGATGGCAAAGAGGCTGACTATGAAGAGGAACATGGCAAAGTAGAGGTAGTGCACGCCGCAGATGATCGGAGGGCACTTGCTGTCGGCTGAGCAGGTCTGTGGTCCATGGGCAAACTCAGACACCATTCGAATGAAGCCGATCAGGAGCCCACTCATCAGCCCCCAGAAGGCACCCTGCCAAAGGAGGAGCCCTGAGAGAGTCACCTGAGAGGAAGGTGGGTGACGAGGCAAACCATATTCAGCCTCACCTCCCTGACTAGTTAACCTTGTCCTAATAAGGGCTTCCAACCTCTTGCAGAACCATTGCATGAGCACCAGCGTGGATACCTTTCTGGGCTGAACAAGGACCTGAGATATTTGTGCTCTCTTACACTCATCAGAGAACTTCAGAAACACTGGAAACACGTTTAGATTAGATCATAAATTGGTATCTCAAATGCAATGTATCCAAAAAAGACCCCAGTCCTCCTCATCGCTCTAAGCAGCCCCTCGGTCTCCTTGGCTGCTCAGGTCAAAACCCCAGGTATCACCCTTGCTTTTCTTTCCATCCTGCCCCACCGCCAGCCCCGCAGCAGATCCTGCTGGCTCTGCCTCTAAGTGTATCTGGAATGCAGCCACTTCCCATCTTCTCTGTGGCCAGCACCCGGACCAGCACCCGGATCCCACCTTTTCTCACACAAGTGGTCTCCCTCCTTGGTCCCCTGCTTTCCCAGTGTACCCATAGAAGCCAGAGTGAACGCTTCAAAGCACATATCGCAGAAGGCCAGGCCTCTGCTTAAACCCTCCAGTAGCTTCTCCCGCTCACCATCACAAATTGTACTTCTGCTCTTTAACTGACCCCGCCTGACCCCGCCACTCTCCCCTTCGTCATTCCACTTTGGCCACCGTGTGTGACCTTCTCTGCCATGTTGGAACTTCCCACTCTGCCCCTGGCTCAGGCCTTGGCACTTGTTCTTCTCTCTGCTTGAGTCCCTCCATAGATCCTAATATTTCTCGCTCATCCGTCAGAGTTTAAATTCAAGGCCATCTTGGCTAATGTCCTCCAACCTCCACCCCGCCCCAGTGTCTGCCCCGCCCCGCTCCATGATCATTCTTCATCTTTTAATCAACACTACATCACTATCAGCAATCTCTGTGTGTTCACTGGGTGCCATCTGTCTCCTGCAATCAGGCTGTACGCTCTTTAAGAGCGAGGACTTCATCTTGATTCAGTGGGGGATGGATGTCAAAGGAGACAGAGGTTACAGTAAGTGGGCAAATATCTTGCAAAAGAGCTCAAACCGAAAGCCGGGTGGATGATCCACAGGAACAATTTACTGAAGGAGATGTATAGAAAGGAAAGATCTAGAAAAGGAAAGGCAGCAGAAGCCAGATGAGCATGCCACCTGAAAGAGGGTAGGAGAGAGCGCCTGGAGAAGGTCTCCAGAATGAAGATGGTATCTACAATGTACTTGTAACCTTGGATCAGTGGTAGCAGGAGAGCCACTGCCCAGGTCCCCAGTTTTCCTTGGTTATAGATCCTGATACATTAAGGCTGATGTCATAGGAGGGAGGCAGAGTCTCCTGACTACCTGTCCCGCTCGCCCATGGGCTTTCCAGGAGGCTCTGGCATGCTGGAGCCCAGCCACTCTCTCCACACATTATCGGTGCTAAACTAAATTCTGGAGAGGTGGGTGAAGTAGGGAGCACTAGCAGGGTGGTCTAGAGGACTGAACACTTGAGATGACCTGGGAGGAAGCATCACCAGATGGAGAAGGAAAAAGGTATTCTCCACAAAGCAAACAGCCCTGGAGATAAAGGCGGGGGAGGCAGGGACTGTGCACAGAGAGGGCAAGGGCCGGGGCCAGGTCGTGGAGCGCTTCAGGCCCTGCGTGAGGCCCAGCCACTCAGTGCTGTTAGGGGAAACAAGTTAAAATATGACTCAAATAATAAATACAAATATTCTGGCAATTGTGCATTTGAAGTCTTACGAAGGCTGGAGGAGCCGGTCCTCCTCAGGGCAGGAGCCCATGCCTGTCATCGCTCTGTGAGTATAGAATTTCTAGGCGTGACGCAGGCAAGTAGAAAGGCAACAGATGAATGTTTTCCTACAGCCAGACATGTGTGAGGGAGGGTCATGAATACGCCGCTTCGTCTATGGCATGGTTGAAAGTGGATTACGTTGCAAAGGGAGGAAAACAAATCAGAGCGTGCCTTTACCTCACGTGCATAAGCGGGAGCACAGCCCAAATCTCCCCGGGAGGAAATCACCCCTCCGAAAGCAAATGACGCAATGCTGTGAGCCCGAAGCCCCAGAGACCCTCCTAGGGCAACTCTGGCCCAGGCGACTGCGATGCGAAGGCAGGCCCTCACACTGTGCTACGTGGTGGCCAGGCCAACCCCGCCTACCTGCTCAGTGGCCCTCTTCCAAAACATGGCAAGCAGGAAGACGGCAGCCACGGGCGGCGCCAGGTAGCTCAGAACGGCCTGCGTGTAGGTGAACAGTTGTTCGCTGTGTGCCGTCTGAACAACATGGACCCAGATGGCGGTGAGAACAAGGAGGATTATAACAAAAAACCTGTAAATTAAACCAACAGTCAATGGCAATTTGATGACTTTTCCCCCCTTGCTAATACAATGTCCACAAACCATAAACTAGTAATGCAATTATTCCTTAGGTTAAGTCCAGGTGCCCATCCATAAGTGTGGGGCAAAGGAGTCAGGCGTACCCCTAAACACAAATAGGCCCACACATCTGCAGACAAAAATCTTTCAACTTCTGAACAAAAACAACAGTGTCCGATTGCCTGTCACTGAATCATGGAAATATTTTTACCATATATGTAGGGTGGGTTTGCGGCAGTTATGCTTAAAATATATAACACATGAAAGATATTAATTTCTTGAGGGGTAATACACTTTTAAACATTTCAGACAGACTGACAGCTGCCAGAGGGGGAGTGGGAGGGGGATAAAAATGGTAAGAAAGGGAAGGAATTCATCAAAAAACATGTAAGAATGACCCATGGACATGGACAGAGGTGTGGGGACTGACTGTGGGAGTGGAGGTGGGATGGGCAGAGGAGGACAAGGGGGAAAATTGGGACAACTTTAATAGAATAACAATAAATAAATAAATAATAAATAAATAAAAGCATATATGCCCTGAGCTGAAAACAACAACATTTCAGACAGATTAGCATGGCACGTGATTTTAACGATTTCAACAGGTTCCCAAACTTATTTTATTATTTAAATTTTGCTGAAAAATTTAAGGAACTGAGTAGAGGTTCCAAATGTTCATTACCTTTTCTAAGTAAGATTTTAAAATAAGTATCTATATATAAAATTACACTAGATCAAATGTCACCCCAAAGATGAGTAAATCTTATTATTTCTATGTCAATAAAAGCTTACACATTATAATTTTGAGAGAATTAGAAAGCAAATGATATTAGAAAGGACTAATACCTTGATAGTCAAGGAAGAGTCCAAGAAGTGAGTCCCAGTTCCAGTAATGATGGCTAGCTGGCATGGGACTCACCCTCCCACAGATGACAATGATAAATTTGGGGTCAAATATAAAAACAAAAACACTGAAGAGTAACCAAAAGCAGGCAGAATTGGGGGGTGGGGCAGGATTCAATCCGTGAAAGAACAGAACTATACTGGGTGTTATCTACATTTCTCCAGCATTTACTCCAGGCCCCTCCCTGTAGTATTGTTCACTACCATAAACAATACTATATTATGTATTTGAAAATTGCTAAAACAGATCTTAAAAGTTCTTATCTCAAGAAAAAAATTGTAATCATGTGAGGTGATGGGTGTTAACTAAACTTCTTGTATAATTATTTCGCAATATATATATATATATAAAATCATATATAAAATCATTATGTTGTACACCTTAAGCTTATATAACGTTTTATGTCAATTATATCTTGATAAAACTGTAAAAATGGCATCTCTTCTAAGCAGCATATAGTCGGTGTAAAAAAATAGTCTGACAAACTTAACTTTTTAACTCAGGTATTTAGTCCCCTTACATTTCATGACTGTATAACACAACTGGAATCACAGAGAGGAGCAACTGGGTAGAAGAAATTTTGAAATGGTAATGTTCAAGAATTTTCCAAAACTGATGGACAACTATTCAGAGATTTGAGAAGTTCAACAAATTGCAAGCAGGGTAAATACAAAAAAAGCCTTACCTAGACAACTTTATAGTAAAACTGCTGAAAATTGAAGATAAAGAGAATATTTTTAAGTAGCCAGAGGAAAATAAATTATATTACCTTCAAAGAAGTGACAAAGAGACAGCAACATTTTCAACAGAAACTGTAAAAGCCAGAAGACAACAAAATGACATCTTCAAGTGCTAGTAAAAAAAAAAAAAACAAACAAAAAAAAAACCTGCCAACCTAGAATTCATTACGCATCAAAAACAGTCTCCAAAAGAAAGGTGAAATAAATATATTTTCAGATAAATGCAAGTTGAGAGAACTTATTACATTAGACTTTCATGATAAGAAATACCGAAGAAAATTCTTCAGGCTGAAGGAAAACAACTCAGATAAAAGAATTGAACTTCAGGAAAAAAAAATAAAGAGCACCATAAAGGGTAAATATGTGAGAAGTATAAATGAGTATTGTCTGTTGAGACATCAATAAGAAAAAAAATGCCTATGGGATTTATAACATGGAAGCAAAATATATGACAATAATAGAGAAAATGAGAAGAGGCTAAATGGAACTTATTAGCTGGTTCTAGAATTACTTGGGATGTAGTAAAAATAAAACTTGTTCTTTGATATGTCCAGGATGCAAGTAATCTCTAGGCCATGATATGTCCAGGATGTATATACTGTATTGCCTCACTTATCACGGGTATTACATTCTAGACCCCCCCAACCCTGCGATAGGTGAAAATCCACGAAGTAGGAACCTTACATTTATTTTAGTATTTATATATATTTTAAGGCTTTATAAACCCTTCCCACACACTTATAAACCGTTTCCAGTCTCTTAATCTTTCCCAGTCCCTTATTAACTTTTTCCACACTTTTATAAACACTACTTATGTTCTTAAACATATTCTACACTCTTAAACCTACGTAACTTTAACAACATACTTATACAGTACCACAAAATCCCATGATATAGCGAAAAATCCACGATAAATAAATATAATATTTTTTAAAATCCCGCTGTTACAGAAACAGGGGAGTCCAAAAACAAACCCCAGAGTTTGCGGTGGGAGATAGGGAGCAGGAAGCAGCTTTCAGGATGCCCTTGCATGCCTGGACCTAGTGGCTGGATACACTGTTGCAAAGATCCGCTTTACTTCCAAGACTCAGGAAGATGGGAGGGATCTTGGACTGTGGGCTGGTACGGAAGAAGCAGACAGAGCCTTCGTAGGGTTCTGTGAATGGTCAGAACTCTTTGCAACACCCACTGCTGAGAGGACGCAGGGGGAGAGAGGAGGCAGGGAGGAAGAGAGAAGCAGCGGGGACATTTTGGGCGGGCTCTGGCTCTAGGAGGCTCTCTCTCTCTCAGGCTCTCTCTGGCCCTCACACCCTCACTCTCTGGCTCTTGTGGGTTCCCTCCATCTGGCTTGGAGAAGGGATCTCCAGGCTGCTTTAAGAAGAGGCTCTTGCCAGACTGCTTTGAGAAGGAGAGGAGATCCATGCGGTTTGCAGGAAGAAGGCAGTTTACAAGGAGGCTGAGAATCCAGGCGGTCCTGCATTGAGAGCTGGAGGGCACCACAGCACAGAAAGGACCTCCCCAATCAGAACTGAGTGACTGGCAGCTACTGGTAAAGCTGAACTGTGCCTAGGAAGTAGGGAAATAGTGTTTCTGACTTTCCTAAGACTGGCCAGGTCTGGGAGGGGGAGGCAGAACTATGTGTAAATAAACAATTCTTTTTCTTTTCACCAAACTCTGGTATTCAGAGTTATAATTCTGGTGGCGGGCAATCAGGCCCCTAACTAAACAGCCCGTGGGTTCTGTTTCAATCGAAGCAGCCCAAAGGTTCTGTTACACCGCAATACAGTGAGGCCGCGATAAGTGAACCGCGATATAGAGAGGGACTGCTGTAAATATAATCATAAGAGGAGACATTCTTGCCCTGTTTCTTTCTAGTTTCTTCATTAAGTATAATGTAGGCTTTGAGATGATACAGTATATTTTATCATGTTGAAAGATACCCATTTTACCAATTACCTTTTCATCATCTATGAATAGAGGCATGACTTTTCTCTTTTTATTATCGATATGCTGAGTTATATTACTACATGTCCTAATATTAAATCATTTTTATATTTCTGGAAAAAATCACAGTTGGTAATGAGATATTATTTTAACATTCTTTGAATATATTGTTGAATTTGTCTATTATTTTTATTTATAACCTTGTATTGGTATTTAAATGTGAGATCGGTCTTTAGTTTTAATTTTTTTCTGTGTTACGGTTGTTAGATTTTGGCATCAATATCTTGAGTTTCATAAAAAGAATCTGTCTTCATTTTCCCTATGCCTATAATAATTTAAGTAAAAGCAGTACCTGTTTCTTAAAAGTTCTCAGAAAATTGCTTTTAAACCTTAAAAGCAGGGTTTAAAGAGATAAAATAGCTGAGCAACATGCTCCTTGATGCAAGATAAAGGAAGCACAAAGACATTAGGTAGCCACGTTAAATGTGTGCAGGCTGGACGTGGGCCAAGGGCATCCAACGTGAAACCCCATGGGATAAAGACAGGAACCACATTTTACGTATGTCTGTGTCCCCCCCTCCAGGTCTAGCGGGCTGCTATGTGGAATCATGGTTAATAGCCCTGAGATAGACAAGTTCTGCTACTTACTGTGTGACTTCAGATAGATCATTTACCTTCTCTCAGCCACCTTCCCCCCATGTTTCCAAAGAGAATAAGAACAGTAAAACTTACCTTTAAAGGTTGTCATGAGGACTAAATGATATAATGAGATTCTATATGTAAATTTCCTCACATGAACTATTTTTGGGGTACAGTAAACTATGCTAATTTTTATCACTGCAATTACTTAATTTTTTTTTCCCAAATGAAAATAATTTTCTATGTGATTATAAAAGCAATACATCATCATTGCAAAATGGCAGCAAAATAATAGCCATGCTGTATATAAATCCTGGCTGGTTTGGCTCAGTGGATTGAGCGTCGGCCTGCGAGCTAAGTGTCGCTGGTTCGATCTTCCAGTCAGGGCACATCAGAGAAGGAAAACTCTGACTCCAAAAAACCTCTGCTGCCTTGCGGCATACCTCTTCAGGGGAAAGGCTAAGGGAGTAAACCCCGACAGAAAATCCGGAGCCGGAGTCCCTAAGGCGGTTTGACGTTGTAGTCAACACCGGCAACTCCTGCGGCGCACCTGAAGCCAAGCTGTATTGACTCCGTCTTTCCCTTGGACCCTTCAGCTGCGAAGAGAGGGGGGGTCTGCTGCATGGGCAACAGCAGACCCTCCATATCACCCTGCCCAGGCTCTGTAGCTTCAGCTTCACTGGAGAGGACACTCCAGCGTCATCGCAAGAAGTCGATTCAACACGGGAGGAGACAGATACCGTGTCACCCCCGAGTCGGACTGCACAGCCATTCTCGGCGGTGCAGATAGACTCTTAAGAAGCTACACCATCGTCTCTCGAGACGGACGGCTGCCAACTGTATATAAATAGGATGATTCTGTATACAGTATTATAGCCTGAAGTTTTCATGTAATAAAATAACACTGTGGTCATCATTTCATTGACAGCAGTAACTAATGCAACTAGAGGAATCCTTCACCTTCCTGTTACCATGAGTTCCTTCTCAGTGGCCATTGGCCGCATCTGGGTATAGATGTCCATTGTGAACAGCGCACTGGCACTGTTGAAAGCAGAAGTCAGGGAGGACATGAGAGAGGCCCACAGTGCAGACAGCATCAAACCTCGTGCACCTGGAAGAGAAGGGACATTTCCTGGACCTCCAGCTCTTTGCCCACACCAGGAGATGCTTTAGGCCTCCTCAGAAACTTCTCTATGTGCTAAATTTTCTCCTACAAAAATATGCAATTTGGAGTGAAATTCCATCTACAATAGGTCCTTGCTCTGTGACCAGACTTACTAAGTTTCCTGCTTGTCTTTATATAATAATAGGAGCTAATTATTTCCTGAGCATTACGTTGTGTCAGAACATTTCCTAAGGCTATAGCCTGCGTGATCAGCCCTCTCACCCAGTGAGAGGGAAACCACTGCCCCCCACCCTTTACAGATGAGGAGCCATAGGCTCAGTTAAAGTTCAGGCTGTAGGCAAGTGATGCTGTTCCTTGTGCCTCAGTGTCCTTATCTGTAAACTGGGCATAAAAGTACTTACCACAGACTGTTGTTAAGATTAAGATAAATTAAGTAGATGGGTTAACACAATTCCCAATATAGAGCAAGCAGTCAATAAATGTTATCTATTAACAGAACAATATAGTATTCTTACCATGTGGCAGGGACTTGGTTCTATTGGGAGAGCCTGGGGGCGACCAGGGCCTGAACTGAAGGTCCACTGCAGCAAGGCCCTGCCATATTTACTGGGCCAGTCAGGCCACTCGGGCCAGGGCAGTACTAGTGTCCTTGGATTTGCCTTCCCTCAGCTGCCCTACGGCCCACTTGCAATGATGGCCCTTGAAGACGGGCTCAGCTGGAAATCTGGACAATTTCCTTCCTGGCTGCAGGGCGGTTAGTATTTCCTTCCATCTGTATTGCATTTTATGGAAAGATCTCAATTTTTCCAGCCTATTGATCCCCAGAGCTAATACTGAATAAAAAAACAAATGTACTATGGTGGGCATTTCTGTGGGATTTCGGGACGCAGGTGAGGTGACTACACAGGCTCACTGTCGTCTCGCAGTGAAAGCCATCTCACTGGTGGTGACCTGCCCGTCTCCTTGCCCGTCCCAGCAGATGTGAGCTCTTTGAGAGCAGGACTAGGTGTCTCCCATCTCTGCATTCTCATGGCCTAGAACACCGTCGAGCGCAGTGTGGAGCCCATCTGTGGAATGAAGGAGCAAAGGCGTGATCTAAGCCAGGGAAGTGAATGAGGCATATCCCAAGCACAGGTGTGGCTCTCAGGTGAGTGTAGAGGAATGAGGAGGGAGGAAGTCCAGCTCCTTCCCTCAGGCCAAGAAAGATTTCCTTTATGCAACTAACTCTCCCACTCTACAGCCTACATGTCTGCCCAGAAGGAGGGGTGACTGGTAGGTACGCTCTCACAGCCTGAGGACACAGGCTCCATGGGGACATGGGTCCCGGGTTTGATGGCCTCCAGGACAGGGTCCATTTCCTACCTTTGGGCAGCAGCCCTACTATCAGCACTGGGTAGGCGATGGGGCTGCAAGTGGTTCTGGCACCGCAGTGCTTTTCGCATTCGGAAGGTGTGACGCAGGCCACTCTGTCTGCGAAGAGAGACACAGTCACACCCACATGTCGGCCTTGGAGCTCTGAAGTCTGAGGCAGGGAAAGGGGCGCAAACAGGAACTGTACGTTCGTGATTTGATAGATTCTTGGTCTACTGCTGACTGCTCCAGTTCACGATCCTGTACACACTCGAGGAGCTTGGGGTAGAGGCAAAAGCTAGGAGTTAGGCGCTGAGGAGTCGAGTGAATTGATGCTTCTATCAATTCACTGCTTGACCCAAAGCAAGTCCCACGGCCTCGATAAGCCTCTTAATGATCCCGGTTACTTGTTGGGAAAGCAGATTATTTATCCACTTAATAATGTGTGAACAACTTGTAACCTTACTCCCTAAGCCCTGATAGGAGTGTTATTTTATAATATTTAGGAAGAAATTTTGGATAAAGGGAAGTGAAGAGAGTGAATGTGATATACCCTTCAAGAGCTTAAATAAAGGGTATAAAGTTACCATGTGAGAAAAAATAAATAAATCAACATAGACTAGAAGGAGGCAAGATATTGCCTAGGTTTATGGGTAAAGCAAGCTATTTTATTGGGAATAGCTAACTAGCTTAAGAATGCTTACCAAACATCTGGAGAAAGAATGTAAAAACTCAAGGGGGTGGCTACAGTGAGCATCCTCTTTCACCTGTCCACTCTCCTTTCCCCCTGCTCTGGGTAACAGAACCTCTGTACGACTTGGCCTGGTTTGGGAGAGGCCCAGGAGCCAGACCTGGCCATTCTGGAAATTCCTTTTCCTTGGTCATGATGACTAGTCTCTATCACTCAAGTGAGTTCACTAGGACTCATCTGGGATTTCTGCAGGGACTTCTAGAAAAGGAAACATTTTTCTATAGGGGGTTGCTGAGCTGATGGGATAGAGGCCTGGTGCTGCCAGTGACAACCTTGCCACCAGATGTCCTGAGGATGACACCAGCTCAGAAGAAAGAGGAGCCAAAAGTGCACATCATTTTCAAACAGAATCCGAAGTAATATGGAGGCCTGCACAGAAAAGCAGATTTAGAGAATCACATCTTGGCAGTGTTGGGCCCCCAGCTCTGGCCACGGAAGAGACCCAGAATCTAGGGCCAGAAGCATTCACGTTACTGGAAAAGCACATTCTTCCAGGAACATGGGCAAGTGCCAAGCTTTCCTGAGAAATGGCTTTCTGGCTTATACACTTGGCATGTATAAATGGATCTGTGAATGTGGCCATTTCTGAGGATTAGGGACAAGTGGTCTGGGCCCTTCTCCGCCCCGAGGACTCTCCCAGTGCATCCCACCAACTCTCTTCACTTCTCGGTCAGAAGGCTGGAGGGGTTTGGCTTCCTGAGGCCCACTCCAGCTAGAGGGAAGAGCTAGGCCCCATTCTCTTTTCCTTCCTCCCTCAGCAGCTTTTAAAGTTCAAAATACATGCAATTCTGCCCAATCTTGTTCTTCAGCGAGTGAGGTGGCCCACAGTATGGAGAAGTGACAGAAAGGCAGGGCCATGAAGCCCAGGGGACTCTTGGGTCATGGAGAGCACAGGGGCTTATTTTCTGTTTGGTGAAGAGGTACCACTTCTGAGACCCAAAAGAGTGCTGCCTGACAGCCAAAGACCAACTGTGGGAATGTTGAAACAGAACACTCCTTCCTTTCTGTTAAAACTGAAGAAAAGAGGCATGTCTCGGGGCAGACTGAAAGATGAATTAGGGTTAGAGGCGTCTCCTGCACAGGTCACGTAACAGGAAGAAGTGTTTACACTCTGTCTGGCCTGGTCACAGCACTGCATGCAGCAGAAGGCCTGTGTGGATGTCGCTGGCTTTGCCCCAGTGGCTGCACCTGGCAGAGCACGTGCTCCATAAAAGGCTGAATGAATAAACAAACCTGGGACCCTTGGGGACAGTACGGTTAGTAAAACTAGGGGATGAGATGGCTCCACAGTATTATGATAGCTCATTTAGGGGAAAAGGGATATTTCTCATAGCACTTAATGGAAAGAATGTGGGCCTCTGTGTCAGACCTACTTTGGGAGTTACATGGAACTCCCCCTCCTATATGCCTCATCTGTGCAATGAGGCTACACAGGCCCACCTCTGGGGCTGTGAGAGCAGGACGACATCCGTCAGGTCCCCAGCACAGCGCCTGGCACACAGGCCCACTAGGGTGCTGCCTGAGGTGCAGGGGAGGAACTCAGACTTCCTGCCATGGCTGTAGGGAGCGCTGGTTGGGTCTTTCCTGCCTGAACTTCTCTCTCTGGAATTTCTCTCTTGCCACCTTCCTCCACGGTCTCTGCCAGACTTCTGCTCTGCTGCATCCCTAACTCAAACCCACTACCTCCCAAGGCAGCAATCTGGGCGCCGTGGCCCCAATACACTGTAGGAGACCTGGTAACCCCAAATGCCATCTAGATCTCTAAGACAGGAGTTGATTGGGGTGAATACGTCAGAATCAAGAATTCACCTGGGTAGAGGACGCGGCTGATCATTCCGGGCATCACAACACTGAACATGGGCAGCAGCTTCAGGTACCCACAAAGGACACAGCTGCCCTTCACGTGAGACATGTTCTTCCCTGCTAGGCACCGTTGGACAAAAATCTGCCAAGGAAACAGATGGATGAGGGAGGTGATTTCTTTATCAGAGCATAGAAAACCCAGGCCACCTCAGCACGGATAGAATAATTGTGACCTGCTACGGCAGCCAGACGTGCCCTCAGTTGGGTTTCTGCCACACTGCTCACCCTGATCATCCAGCTGTCTCCAGGCATTGAGGGCCAGAGGAGATGCGTGTGACCAGTAAGCTTTGCTCAGTGCACAGCTGCCAGAGGGGACAGGCATGGCGTGCATGACCTTGGCCTCACTGCTAGCACTGCACACCAATCATGGTGGCACAGTGCTTGCATTCTGTCCCTCGGCAAGGATGAGACTCCCTCCTAGAGGCCACAGACCACTTCTGCTGAGTAGAATGGAGAGAGCCCTGTGACATCAATCAAAGCAAAGATGGGTTCCTGGCAACAAATGAGTGTTCAGAAGTGAAACCAACTTCATTCATCTGAACTTAAATGAACTAGCATAGACCTTTAAAATGCAAAAATCTCCTTCAGAAGATGTTTCGCGACCCATTTCACGGTGCCCCTTCAATAAGAGGCAGCGTGCGCTCAGGTCGAACAGAATAGCCCAGCTGGCAGGTGGAGAAGAAGCACTTAAGGAAACACAAAGACATGTTCCAATGCATCAAAACAATTCAGTATTATGCATGCATTAAACTTGTTCTTGAAGAACATTTAAATCATGTGAAAAAATGCTCAGTGTGCTGGTAACTAAGAGGCACAGGATGCAACGATGGCATACACACCACGACTCTACACGTGGGAAAAAGTCTACAGGAATAAATCAACATGATAACAGTGGTTAATCCTGGGGTGGCAGAATTAACAGGCAGGGTTTTCACTTTCGTCTTTATTTTTCTTTATTTTCCAAGTGTATTGTTTTAGTAACAGAAGGAAGAACCCAGAAGTGGTCCTGCCTCATGCAACAGGTACTGCTTCTCAGGGGGTCTCCTGGCACCTGCTGCTGGCCTCGCGGTAAACGTGGGTCTCTGCAGAGCAGGTAGGGGGCAGTCAGGCTGCATTTCCTGGGCTGTGCTTAGCCCTGTGCACAGAAGACATGGTTTCTCAGGGAGAAAATGAAGAAGCAAGGCAAGGGCATAAATGTACTCTGAGGAAGGGGTGATCATGAGGGCATTAAATGATTCCAGGTAGAAATGTCCTAAGCAGTTCTGTATATTGTTATATAGTAAAAGGATTATTGTTTAAATGTGGTGGGACAAAGATGAACAATTTTCCTACTGTCAGTTTATTTACCTTTAAAAACATTTGAAATTTCTTCTTATCATTTTCTTTACTAGTTAGGAAGTTATATATTCTACGTCTATGCTTTTAATAATTACCCTCGAAATTTTAACATGGTTACAACTTCAAGTCTAAATAAAATCAATATCCCCTCCTGCTGAACAATTCAAAGTCCATAGCTGGATTTAACCCCAAACTGTGTTTCAATATTTCAGTTTTGTCCTGTTTTACCTCCTATATTCATAATTATTATGTAATAATCAGCAAATGCTGATTTGCTCAAATCAAAAAAGCCAGTGCTTTTGTTTTGCCCAAGTGCCTGTCAATATCTCTGCTAACTACGCCTTCTTTTTCTCCAGAACTTCCTTTTTCTTTATGCACCTCTTTCATTCTTTAAGGACAGTAACATCTCTATTTTGCTCTTGGTTTTGACATTTCTTTAGAACTTTGAAAATTTTACTCCTCTACCTTTGGGGCTATATTGTTGCTACTGAGAAGTCTGTTGTCAGCATAACTGACTTCTTTTATAAGTACAGGTAATCTTTACTCTCAGGAGGCTTTCAAAATCTTCTTGTCTTTGATGTTCTGAACTTTCATTATGATGTAACTCTGTGTGACTGTAAATTTCTGCCCAAGATTCACTGTGATTCCTGACTGTGATGGTTCCTGCTATTTCAACAACTAAAATTCTCAGCACTTTCCTTTAAATATTGCTTCTCATTTCTTTTCTTTTGGAATGCCAATGAAGGGTCATTTGATTCTCATTCTGTCTTCCACATCACTCCATTTCTCTTTCATAGTTTGCATTTTTCTGTTTTCTGAGCAATTTCTTTAGTTTTCTCTTTCAGATTGCTAATTTTTTCCCCTTCAACTGTGTTTAATCTACTAACAGTTACTGAGTTTTACATTCCATAAGTACATATTTCATTTTTAGGAGTTTGAGTTTTCAACTCTGTTTTTTTGTTTTTTGTTTTTTATAGAACTGTGTTAATGTTTCAGTCCTGCTTTTATTTCTTTGAACACTTATTTTGTATTTGGTTATCTAATACTTAAATTTTCTGAAGTTTAGGGTACTAATTCTGTTTCTTGCTCAAGATGGTTTGATTCTTTCACATTTTCTAATTTTGGGTTGGGGGGTTCATGTTGAGCCGGCATTTATTTATAGGAATCCTGTAAAACCTCAGTTAGAATGCATATCTCCAGAGAGAATCTGCTGTTAGTCCTGCTAGGTCAGTGTGTAACGAATTTTGGATGAGTTCATAGCCATTTCTTCCCACGTGGTTTCTCTGACCATACAAGGTAAATTAAAAACCCAAACGGAACAAGGAAGGCAAGCCTGCCATTATGGATTCTCAGAGACATTTTTCCTTTTCCAGGAATCCAGGTTGAGGCACTTCAATTTTTTTTTTTTTTTTGGCCATTGTTTCTCCTTGCTGGTGGGCAGATTTTTTCCTAGTCTACCTTTTAACTGAGGTTATAGCCTTTCGAGAACCCAAGTTCTACATGGAGGGTCACGTAACCTCTTTACCACTCAACTCAAGGCCTTTCTTCTTTTCTCACCTGGGCATTTAAATCTAAGCCTTTGACAATCCAGCTTAGCAAATGTTGTCAGGGCACTGTCAGTGCCAGGGAAGCTCTCCTGATTTCAACCCTCTCTTTGTTTTGGGTCTCTGGGATTTTCTTCCTTTCTTATGAGCTTCTCTAAGACTATAGAAAGATGTTTGTTACATTTTGCTCAGCATTCCTAGGAGTTTTGTACTGGGAGATAGTTCGGGAAATCTAGTTGACCCATTATAAAAAGTCAAAGTCCAGGGGCAAATTTTAAAGTTATGGTTACAGAAGAAATTGGAAAGAAAACCATAGAAATGTTTTTTCTTATCTTCTAGGTAAGTAGCATAATTAAAACACATAATAAATGGAAGGGAAAGAATACAAATTGAAAAAAATTATAGTTACATTGCAGAGAATACTCACGTATTGTGCTCCAAGATCTCATCTTGTTTCTTGTCCCTCCACTTAGCACATTTTGAAGATCCATCAGGGTTGCTATGTGTACATCCAGTCCATTGCTTCTAACTGCTGCATAGTATTTCAAGTAGCACCCTGCCCCCACTCCGTCTGTCCACTCTGGAGTAGCTGGCACAGTCAACACTGTCATCCATGTTTATGTATAGTGCCTTATGAACTTGCATGAGGGTTAGGTAGATTCTGAGGAACATCGTTGCTAGATCATTGAGTATAATATATTTAATTTTATTAAATACTGCCAGGCTACCTTAGGAACAGACTGCACCAGTCTATAGTCCACCAGAAATGCAAGAGGGCATTCATATCCTCTCCAACACTTGGCATTATCAAGCTTTCTCAGTTTTGCCAGTCATTGTGGTTTTGAACTGCACTTCCCCAGTATCACTGGATGTTATGCTTGTTGGCATTTACATTTGTTTGAATTTTCCTTTCTATAAATTGCCTATTATCTTTTGCCCACAATTCTATTAGGGCTCCTTTTTCTCGGGGATGTTTCATTATTCTCTTGTTCATTATCAACATTTCTAATAAGCTTGTCTAATCTGTCATCTGTCAACTTTGTCCATGGTATTCTTTGTTAAAAAATCATTATTGTAATGTGATCGAATTGTTGTGATTTATACTCCCCTCTCTGTCTGAAAAATATTCTCTAACATTATCTTCCCTTAACTGTATAGTTTTACATTTCACATTTACATCTTTCATCCATCTGAGGTCCACCTCGTGTAAGTGTTAGGTAGGGATGAAATTTTGTTACTCCAAATAGTAAGCTGGTTTTTCTAACATCGAAGAGTAAGTACCTCTCCCAATGACTGGGAGAGCCTCCTTGAATATATATTAAATTCCTGTGAGTACACGAGTCTGTCCCTGAGTTTTTCATTCTGTTCCATCAGGCTATGTGTCTATTCTTGGAAATTTCAATATTTTTATTATAGCTACTTTTTAGATTTTCAAATATCTGGTTGGGCAAGTTCTTCTCCTTTGTTCTTCATCTTCAAACTTAGGTTAGCTATATGTGGTATTTTTTTCTTCCACAGAATGTCTAAACTTTTAGAACTGTGATACAACACAGAGAAGTACATTGTAGCATGTGACAGAGCATATGAAACACCCGAAACACTCTCTCTGTGACTCTTGTACAGAAAAAGAAGACACGGAATTCACATTACATGGAATGAACCATTTTGAAGTGAACAGTTCAGGGGCATTTGGTGCATCCCAATGTTGGACAACTACCATTTCTCTCTTTTTTCAATATTTATTCATCACCCCAGAAGAATAACTACATGCATTAAATAGTCACTCTCCATTCCTGCTCCCCTCATCTCCTGGCAGCACTAATCAAATTTCTCTTTATGGATTTGCCTATTCTGGATATTTCATGTAGAAAGAATCATATAATAGGTGACTTTTCATGTCCAGCTTCTTTCATTTACTGTAATGTTTTCAAGATTCATCTAGGTTGGAGCAGGTAGCAGTACTTCATTCCTTTTTATGACTGAATGGTATTTCAGTGCATGGATATGCATTTTGTTTATCCACTTGTTGATGGATATGTGGGTTGTTTTCGCCTTTTGGCAATTTCCAATAATACTGTGATGTGTGCCTCTTTTAAATTTCAAACCCTTTCCTTATTCTAGAAATAACCACTTCCATGACTATTTTATTCCTTCCTTGCTTTTCTTTATAATTTTTGCCACCTAATTTGAATACCTAAACAACATAACTTAGCATTGGCTGTGTAAGACTTTACATAAATATAATCACACAGTATCTCCAGAATCTCTTCAGAATCTGGAATCATGCTTTGAAGATTTATTCATGTTACTATGTGTAGCTGTACTTTCTTTTTATTTCTTTATATACCTTTTACTGTATGAATATTTCACAATTTATTTAATGATCTACCATTGAGAAGGAACCATATAATTTTTAGAGTAATTTTGAGTCCTTAAAAATTCCAACTGAAATAATGATTGGTTGCATTTATTTACTCATTTGAGAATTGTCTTATTTTTCACATCCCCAAAACTGTGTTTTCAATAATGATAGTGAAGGAAAAAAATAAAAATTGATGTGTTATAGATGGGCCTGTGGGAGAAATTCCTTTCAAACAGAACTTCATGTACAGTTATTCAGGTAGTCAATAAGTACTGGGAGGGAAACTTGACCACTGAGTGCCCTCAGGCCCACTGTGGTGACACCTGGAACCCACCGAGGACCCCAGGGCAGTCACTTGAGCCGCAATCGGTCTAATTACCTGATCGGTACACCAGTGGTACAAGGAGATGATGGAGACGCCAAAGACAACCCCAGGCCAGGGAAGGTCTCCAGTGACGGAGTCTCGGAAGATATGGAAAGAATCCGGGCGAGGGAGGTAGCATTCTGGCTTGGCAGTCCAGTTTCCTTCCTGGATTATGCTTGGCTTAGCATTTAAATATTTATGCAGTAGCTCCTGGTATCCTCCCACTTCCTTAAAAGCTTAAAAACAATATAAAATTTATCAGTACCTTAAATTGTACAATTCGCATATAAAGAACCAAAATTGCAAAATAAGATCCAGTTTGATGAACTGTATCTAATCTATAAAGTGCAATGGACTGACAAATAGTTAAGACTGTATGTGACTATAGAACGACACCATCTTTTTCAAAAAGAAAGAGGAGTATAGTGGACATTTGTGGCTGTGTTTCCAGAAACTCTTGCTCCTGCTTCTGGTAGCAGAAGCCCTCTTTCCAGCTGCATTTCATATTCTGTGGCTTAGGTGGGCCATGTCAAACTGTCTACTATTCCAACCTGGTATGCGACCCAAGACTGACCATGCTCTCTGCCTCCTGGGCAATGACTGCTGGAATGGATTTGAGACCCAAGCTCAGCTAGTCAGAATTTGTCCCAGGACTCATTCTTCTGCTTAAGGAACCAAAAAAGGCTGCTTTCTGCCTTTGGGATTCTCAGCTAGTATGGGAGTTCGCAGCTCTTCTACTTACCTGGTTCATGCAGAACCTTGGATCTAGCCATGCCTGAAGGTAATGTGCAGCTGGAATTTTTAGTTATGCGAGCCAAGAAAGTACTATTGGCTTGTACCAGTTTTGAACTAAAGTACTATCGTAAGTTATCGAAAGAATCTTGACTAAAACAGAAATTAATATTTGTTTTCCTGCAATGCCAGTAAGACAGTCATAAAACTTCATATTTGAAATTTTCTTCAGAGGCAGTGACATTTCTCCCTCCATATCCTAAGTGCTGTAAAATCTTAACATTAAAGAAAAAATATTTTCTAAAAGGCACTAACATACCCAAAATTCTACCTACCTAAGTGAAAAATACTTTGTTCCTTTAAGATAGATTTGATTTTTTGAAATAGATTTAGAATCATTTGGAGTTAAGACTGGTCACTGAAAGGACACTGAGTGGCTATAGATGAACAGCACATTTCATTGTATTAAACATGTGAAATACAAAACTACAAAGTCATTAGGAGAAAACTGGAGAATGAACCTGAGTTAGAGAATACATTCTTAAACAAGATACAAAAAGGAAAAGGAAGGTTGATGAATTTGACCTCAAAATTTAAAATTTATTTGACTAAAATAAAGTTTCGTAAAGAGGGGATAAATGGTGATGGAGGGAGACTTGACTTAGGGTGGTGAACAAACAATACAATATACAGATGATGTATTACAGAACTGTACACCTGAAATCTATATAATTTTATTAACCAATGTCACCCAATCAATTCAATGTTTTGTTTTGAAGTTAAAATTTTGTTAGACTGAAAGAAGGGATTTGCATCATGTGTAAAGAACTCCTATACTTCAATAGCTAAAGAAAACTAACTAGGAAGAAATAATGGTGAGAATATGAACAGATAATTCACAAAAGAGGCACTCCATATGGCCACCAAGTGTATGAAAAGCTCACCAATGTCTGGAAACTTTGAATTAAAACAAAAATGAGATACATTTTTTTCCCCACCTATTGGACGTATTTTTAAAAAGTCTTAAATATTAAATGTTAGCTGGGAAATTAGGAGACATATATTCTCATACATTGCTAACAATATAAATTAATACAGTAGTCCCTCCTTATCTACAAGGCATATGTTTCAAGACCCCCAGTGGATGCCTGAAACTGCTGATAGTACCAAATCCTATATATACTATGTTTTTTCCTATACCTATATACCTATGATGAAGTTTAACTTATAAATTAGGCACAGCAAGATATTAACAATAACTAATAATAAAATCGAACAATTGTAACAATATATTATAATAAAAGTAATGTGAATGTGGCCTCTCTCTCTCTCTCAAAATATCTTATTGTACTGTCCTCACCTTTTCACTAAAAGGAAGCATTCTGTGGCTTCTCTTTGGCATATTCAAATTGCCACCACCACTATTTGTGAGCTTTGGGCCATTACTAAGTCAAGTAAGAGATGCCTGAATACAAGCACTGTGATACTATGACAGCTGATCTGATAACTGAAATGGCTACTAAGTAACTAATCGGTGGATAGGACATACAGTGTGGACTCACTGGACAAAGGGATGATTTATGTCGCAGGTAGGTGGAATGAAGTGAGATTTCATTCCACTACTAAGAATGGTTTGCAATTTAAAAAATATATTTTTTATTTCTGTAATTTTCCATTTAATATTTTTGGACTGTGGTTAGCTATAGGTAACTGCAACTATGGAAAGTTAATCATGGATAAGGGGAAACTACTCTATAGCCAGTCCGGAGAGTAAAGCTGTGTTTATTACAGTAATGCAAAGCTGAGTTAACGTCAAAACCAAATTGGTGTAATTTACTGTGTTAACAGAATAAAGGAGAAAATTAATAGAATCATCTCAGTAGATGTGGAAAGAACACTTGACATAATTAAAGCCCATTTATGGTAGACAATATTAGTAAACTAGGAATGGAAGACAACTTCATTAGTATGACAAAAAATACTTAAAAATATTGACAGCAAATATTTTATTTAATGGTGAAATATTCAAAGCATTTCCTCTAATATTGGGAATGAGACAAGAATGTCTGTCTACTTCCATTCAACACTGTACTAAAGGTCATGGCCAGTGCAATAAGGCAAGAAAAAGCAACAAAACATATAAAGTTTGAAGAGAAAGGAAACAAAAAGGAAACTTCTTGGCCTTGGTGCTGATTACCAGAATGTGTTCACTTTGTAATCTGTGATCTAACTACATACTTTGACTTGTGCACTTTTCAACAAAAAGCTTATTACAAATATAAAAACAAAAAAGATGGTCTCTTTTCACTGATATAAAAATTTGCCTATAATATAGTATCAGTGGGAGAAAACAGGCACAAAAATTCTGTTTTGATTCTATTAAAATGTGTATCTCAATGATTACAAAATGTTTGCATCTATGAGGAATATCTCTGGAAGGACATACACAAAACGTATAATATTGGTTGTCTGGGGAGTCAAATGAGAAATCGAGGACAATGAATATTTCACTGTGTACCTTTCTGTTTTGTTTAGCTTGTGTATATATTACCTAAAAATAAAAAATGAAAAATGAAATTGTACATGTATGGGTTCTCATGGTAACTAGTTTGAAGGATTATATTCATTTGGATATATATAATAAGTTCTTGCATATTTTTTAGAAGAAAATAATTCTTTCATTACTTTACAATAGTTTTCTTATCAAAAGAACTAACGTGGACACCTCAATAAAAAATCCCATTAAATTTCTCAGAGAATGTCTTAGTTTGTTAGGCTGCTGTAATAAAATACCATGGATTAGGTGGCTTATGAACAACAAATATTTACTTCCCACAGTTCTGGAGTCAGGGAAGTCCAAGACCAAAATGCTGGCCAACTGGTTGTCTGGTGAGGGTCCACTTCCTGGTTCATATATAGCCATCTTTTCACTGTGTCCTCATATGGTTGAAGGGGAGAAGGAGATGTCTGGGGTATCTTTTATAAGGTCATTAATACCATTCATGAGGAAAGAGCTGCCAAAAGACCCCACCTTTTAATATCATCACATTAGGGGTTAGAATTTCAACATAAGTTTTGGAGGGACACAGACACTCAGTCTATAATAGTAAAGAAAATACAATTATTTAGAAATATAATTGCTAGTAAATGGAATATCCCACCTGCTCCTAAAGTTTAACTGGATGCCATTTTCAATGATTGGGGCGGCCTTGGCAGGTTTAAAAAATGTCTATGTTGCCCTGGCTGGTGTGACGCAGTTGGTTGGAGCATCATCCCGTAAACTAAAAGGTCACAGGCTCAATTCCTGGTCTGGAAACTTGCCTAGGTTGCAGGTTCGGTCCCCGGTCAGGGCACATACAGGAGGCGATATTTCTTTCTTACGTCGATGCTTCTCTCTCTCTCTCCCTTCCTTCCCCACTCTCTAAAATCAATAAGTATGTCCTCAGGTGAGGATAAAAAAAAAGTGTGATGTTTAACACTGGCACATAATTAAACACAATGACTTAGTGTGTTTTATAGTTTTGTCACTCAAATTAGCCATTGCTTCTTAGCTCATTAAAAAATTCATACTTGACATGCATTTTGTTTCCCAGCAGCACCATACTGAGAGTACCTCATGGCACACTAATGCTTACTGAACAGTTAAGACTGAGGACTGTATATTTTGTTTGATTCTATCTGTTCTCCCTCCATGGGGTACAACAGCTGTATTCACATAGCACTTCAATATTTTTTCAATACCTGGGCCAAGAACTTCTCCTTCTAGGTCTCCTTCCAGACCTATTTCTTACCCATGGAGCAGTGGGTAACACCAGCTTCCCCAAGGTCATACTCCTGTCCTAGCCAGGGGAAGGAAACTTCCATCTGAAGGTAAGTGTACTTGCCATTACAGGCGCTGTAATATGTAAGTTCATGTACTGGGCTTTGGTGTTAGAGACCTAGGGTTCTGAGCTCTGCTCCTGCTGTGGCTTGTAAGTTACTTAAGTGAGACTCAGTTTCCTCATATGTAAAATGGGGATAACAACAGTAGTCATGCCTCATCGTGATTGTGATGGTCAAAGAGGCAATACAGAGAAACGCCTACTTGGTACCTGATACTCAATTCATATGAGCTACTATTTTCATTCTTATACTTAATAATTTGTTGGATTCTTATCTTGTCCTTTCATTTCCCAATTTCCCTTTATTTCCAATTTTTTTTGGATGAATTAATAACCTACCATGTGCCTCAGACTGCACTGTATGAGAGATACGATGGCTCTGATTCTTAAGAGGTTATGAACCTGGGAAGTATGACTTACTCACGTGACACCATCAATGAACAATCAAGGTATGTTAAAAAATTGTGAAGTTGTGGACAGCGATGCATATCCAGAGGAGAAAGAGTGCAGATGGAGTAATCACAGTATCACACCTTTGGGGGGAGGTCCTTCCATTGACATTGACAGATGGGCTTGATTGAGTGGATGAAAAGGAGGGGGACTTCTAACTGGAGAGGAAGAGCATGGACAGAGGTGAGGATGAGAGTGGGGGACCACTGTGGACCGCTGTTCCATAGCACTAGAGTTTGTCATTGCCACTCTAATTCCTTGACTCCTTTCTTCTCTGGTAAGCAGAAGTTTCCTCCCCAGTTTTCAGCATGACCTTAGATAATGCTCTTGGGTTCTGAGAGCCTCAGTCTCCTATCTGCAAGACGAAGGGGCTGAAACGGCCCCAGGCAGCAATCAGATTCGAAGATACCACCCAAAGTACTCAATCTTCTCAAGATTTACTTACCGAAGCCCATTAGCAAGACTGATCCCAGAATCATCACGCCAGCGTGTAAGGTATCGGTATAAACCACAGCTGCAAGACCACCTGAAGAGGCAGGAGGACGAGGAACGAAAGCGCGTTTGACTTTCTGCTCAAAGTTGCTTCGGCACCCTATTCTGCACACTTGTTTCCTCCAGGTCTGCACACTCACACCTTCTGTCCCTTCCCTCAGCGGGCCTGACAACTCCCTATCCTTGGTCCTGCTACACCTGTTTTCTCTCTTTAATCCCCTTCGTGATCTTTTGCTGGGTTCTCATCTTGCCCTTCTATGCCTCAATTTCTCTTTATTTCCCAGTTTTTTGATGATTCAAAACCTGGTAGTTTTCCTAAGGAAAAAAAAACTTGTTAGTTTTTTAAAAATCTCCGTTTGGAAGCAAGGGTCAGCAAGCACATCCCTGGTCTCTATCTGCTAGCTGCCAGTAGCATTTTCCAGTTGCAACAACCAAAAATGTCTGAGACATTACTAAGTGTCCCCTGGGAAGAAAAGCTCAATCCCCAGCCCCCCACATTGAGAGCTAATGATTACACGTATTCCGTTCCCAACCCTGAGTCTCTCACTCGACAGTGGTGAACTGCAGGGATGCCTACCTACATGCAAGATGAGACATGTATCCTCACTCTCAAAGCCTAGGCAGAGACCGTCTGGGACAGAACTGCCTCCGTAGGAGATCCTGTCTGATGGCCTGACCAGGTGACCAGGTGAGCAGATGGCCTGAGGTCACTGCCTCCCCCTCCTTCCCTTTCTGTGGTCCCCTTCTTTCACTGGGCAACCTGTTGTATCTGGCCCAACCCCACCTAAAACACCATCACTGCTGACCCCGCCAGTCAGAAAGGCCCCACCAGCCCAATCTGATTTCTAGGGTTAGGATTCCACTTTGGCTCTCCTGCCTTTATTATTTTTACTACTTGCACCCCACCTCCTGCCCTGGCCTCAGCAATGCGCTCTACAGACTTAAGGAAAATGTAAAAGCTGAAGACCCCTGCCTCAATGTCTATTAGGACTTCACTAGGAGGTAGAGCTTTTGTGTTGATATAAATACCTGCATGGTTACAGCAACCTCACCTGTGATGGTATAAACACCAGTAATTGACAGCAAGACTATGGTGACCACGTAAATATCCAGCCCCAGAATCAGCCTCATGAATATGGCACCAGTACAGATATCCACCTGAAATGAGTACAAGGCAACAGGCTGCTCTTTCATTTTCAGCTCAGTCCACAGCAGCCCTGTAAAGAACTGACCTCAGAAGCCACCTGCAGTGAGCACATGCACTAGATCTCCAGTGGGCACAGGGGGAAGGTTACCCAAGTTCTGCTGGGCAACAAGGCTTGTGCCCCACAAGTTCAGCCAAGGTCAGCATCTTTAGAACTTGGGTTAACCCAATTAATGTGTTTAATACAGGTTAGCCGCTTCCTTCCTGAAGCGTCAGAGTGGGGAGCATGCTAGACAGTGAGCTATTCCTGCAGTTCTGCCCCGGGGAAGGCAAAGGGAACAGCTCATTAGGAGTTGGCCAGCTTTTTCTGTACAGGACCAGACGGTAAATACTGTAGGCTATACAGGCCACATACTGTCTCTGTTTTTTTTTTTTTTTTACAACCCTTGAGTTCTGCAAAAACCATTCTTAGCTTAAGGATGGTACAAACCAGACCACTACAAGAACTGTCCTGTGGGCTGGATTTGTTGATCCCTGGCTTAGATGACAGTGATTCTGAAGCATCAGAGCATCATTTAACCAGCTAACTTCTTGCTTTGTTATTCTGGTCCCCAAAGCCAGAAGTACAATGGGCAGAAACTCCCCCAACATTCTCCTATCCACTTATTTACCAAACGTTTACTGAGTATTAACAGTGTGTAAGGTACCTAACAGGATTTTGAAGACAAAGGGTTACCAAAAGTCAGTCACTGTCTTTAAGTAGCTTACACTTTATGACAGAGACAGACCACTAAATGGGCAATTTTAATGTAACGTGATAAGTGACACTTATTCAAACATTCAAGAAACATTTATTGAGTGCCTTCTGTGATAAACATGTTCTCGGCACAGAGATGTAATGCAGTGAACAAGCCAGGCAAGGCTCTGGGCCTGAAGAAGTTTGTGCTGGAGTGGAGGAGACAGATAATAAGCAAGGAAACAAATAAATTCCTCTTATATGGTGGCGAGTATTACAAAGAAAATAAAAACAGTATGTAATGTAATGGAGACTGACCGATATATCCATGGAAGCCCTTTCCAAGGGGATACTTGTAAAACATGGGGGAAGAACATTCTACAGTACAGAGCAGGTGTCAAGGACTTCAAATGGGGATAAGCTTGCTGGATTTGAGAAACAATAAGGCAGCCAGTGTGGCTATAGCACGGTGACCACCGGAGAGAGGACAAGGCTAGAGAGGCAGGGGCTAGAACAAGACAGTCCGTCCATACCAGTCATGACAAGGGGTTTAGGTTTTCTTTTTAGGGTGATGGAAACTGCTGGCTTGTTCTAAGTGGGGGAGTGACATTACCTAATGATATGACACCGGTAAGCCCAAAGTTCTCTGGGAATACACAGGAGGGACCTATAACCCAGGCTTGGGAGGCAAAGAAGATGTCTCTGTCTTTTAGTTTTTGTGATCTGTCATTAAGCTATTCTTTCTCTGATCTGGCTTTAACAGCAAAGGCTGATAAGTAACTTATGGGGCCCTAGTGTGAACTGCTGGGACAAATATAGCACAGTCCTGTCTATTGATTTTTGTTTGTTTTCTTTCTTGGACTGGCTTTTACACAACTTACTGAGATCTTATGGAAGATATAGAGCAGTAAGTACAGAATAGCAAGAAGGATCTGGATCCGGTAGCCACCAAACCTCTTCCTCAAATATTCTGGCATTGTCACCACCTATGCGAGCAACAAGAGAAGTCACTGTCAGAGTGACAGAAGAGGCAGGCCACAAGGATGGGCCTTGCTCACCACCTGCTGGTTGTCACAGAGTTGCAGTTGATGGTGGGAGTGGCCCGGGAAGGCAAGATGCAGGGTACGGACTCTGGCTTTGTACTACAGGTACCTGTGAAGATGAGAGAAATATGAAAGGAAAGGCAATATCGCTATCTTCAGGAAGCTTGGAATTGAGCTTCCGGTGCCATCTTCAGAAGGCAGAAGGAAATCCAGCTAACTGAAAATATATAATGACGACAAATCACTTTTATGAAAAAAAATCACAGAGCAAAATTAAATGCTTTATCATATACTACAAGCATAGCAAGTGCTCAAGAGAGACAGAATAACCCTGTTCGTTTCTACTTCTGCCTTCTCAGGCTGTGTGCACCTGGGTGGCAAGGAGTGCACCCTCTTTGTTCATTAGATTCTTGGACCCAAGCACAGTGCCCGGCTCATGGTAGGTGAATAAATAACTGTTAAATGAATACTGTCCCACCTTCTGTCCCAAATATCATCATGTGTTCTTGTCCGTCTAGCTCACACACATCTAACTCAAATTCCATCTGTTTTATGAAGACTTACCTGGGGGCTTAACAGGGGATGGTATCTCTGAAACACCTACATATTTTCCTTTTACCGTTTACTTCTTTTTTAATCATATCCTGCCATCTATGGCTCACTTTCTTAGGCAGGCTCTGAGATGTTTTACACTTACTATTTGAGTGTATTGTCTCATAGTCCTGGAGGTGGGAAGTTCAAGGTGTCAGCAGGGTTGGCTCTTTTCTCTGCCTTTTATTTGGCTGTTCAGCGAGGAATTTGGGATTTTCGTGTCTTATTTTACAATCCTCTATCTCAAGGCCATAAATATATTCTATACTTCCTTGCAAAAATTTTTTAAAAATTGCCTCTCTTATTTAAGTGTTTGACCAATCTAAAATTATTTTTGTGTAAAATAGGGACCCAGTTTTATTTTTTTCATATGATAATCAACTGACCCTCCTTTTGTCAGTGACCTGTTTTGCCATCAGTGTCATAAAGAGCCCACATATGAATGTGTCTGGGCTTTTCCTCCGTTTCACTTGTCAATGTGCTCATCCTTGTGTCAATGCCGTACTGTTTT
This sequence comes from Furipterus horrens, assembly GCF_987537825.1. Classification (NCBI taxonomy): domain Eukaryota; kingdom Metazoa; phylum Chordata; class Mammalia; order Chiroptera; family Furipteridae; genus Furipterus; species Furipterus horrens. The sequence goes on along the minus strand of NW_028327181.1, from coordinate 17,692,094 downwards.
AATTACTTCAGCTTTACAGTAAGCCCTTATATTAAATAAGTTAAGTCCTTCTTATTTTTCTTTGATAGAAGTACCTTTGTATTCATATACTTTTGCTTTTTCATATACATTTTATTAATTTTTCCTAGCTTTATTGAGATATGACATATAACATCATGTTTAAGATATACAACAAGATTTGATACACATATATATAGTAAAATGATCACCCCAGGAGGGCTAGTTAACATCTCCATCACCCCACATAGTTACCATTTCTTCTGTGGTGAGAACATTTAAAATCTACTCACTAAGCCACTTTTAAGTATGTAATATAATATTGTTAACTACAGTCATCATGCAACTCCTGCGGCGCACCTGAAGCCAAGCTGTATTGACTCCGTCTTTCCCTTGGACCCTTCAGCTGCGAAGAGAGGGGGGGTCTGCTGCATGGGCAACAGCAGACCCTCCATATCACCCTGCCCAGGCTCTGTAGCTTCAGCTTCACTGGAGAGGACACTCCAGCGTCATCGCAAGATGTCGATTCAACACGGGAGGAGACAGATACCGTGTCACTCCCGAGTCGGACTGCACAGCCATTCTCGGCGGTGCAGATAGACTCTTAAGAAGCTACACCATCGTCTCTCGAGATGGACGGCTGCCGACGACAACAGTCATCATGCTATTGTTAAAAATCCATTCAGCCACCCACCCCATGCCTTTTGATGGGAGAATTTAATTCATTTATATTTAAAGTAATTATTCATAGGTAAGGACTTAATAATTTCATTGTATTATTTGTTTTATGGCTGTTTTATAGTTCCTGTGTTACTTTCTTCCTCTTTTGCTGTCTCCCTCTGTGAACTGAGGGTTTCCTATAGTGGTATGCTTTGATTACTCCCTCTTCATCTTTTGTGTACCTACTGTAGGTTTTTGCTACTGTGGTTACCATGAGGCTTACATAAAACATCTCATAGATACAACAGTCTATTTTAAGCTGATAACTTTGATTAATACAAAAACTCTACCTTTTTACTCCCTCGATATTTTGTTTTTTATGTCATAACTTAGCTTTTTTATATTATGTATCTATCCATTATGGAGATATAGTCATTTTAAACAGTTTGTCTTTTAACATTTATATTAGACTTAAGTGATTAATATACCACCATATTACAGTACTTGAGTATTCTGAATTTGACTGTATACTTATTGGTGTCTGCTGTATATTTTCAAGTTACTGATTAGCATCCTTTCATTTAAGCCTGAAGAACTCTCTTAAGCATTTCTTGTAAGGAAGTTCTAGTGGTATTAACTCCTTCAGTTTTTGTTTGGGAATGTATTTTGCCTTTATTTCTGAAGAACTGCTTTGCTAGGTAAAGTATTCTTGATTGGCAGTGTTTTCTTTCATCACTTTTAATATATCATCCCGCTCTCTCCTGGCCTGCATGGCTGCTGCTGATAAATCCACCAATAGCCTTATGGGGTTATTCTGTAGGTGAGAAACTTTTTCTGTTGCTGCTTAAAATTTTTTTCTCTTGTATTTGATTTTAGACAGTTTTATTATAGTATGCCTTGGAGAAGATAATTTTCTGTTGAAATTTTGGGAGGAAACTATGAACTTCATGATCTTGGATATCCAAATCTCTCCCCAGATTTGGTGAAGTTCTCAGTCTCTACTAATTTAAATAAGCTTTCTGCCTCATCCCCCCTCTCTTCTTCTACTGGCACTCCAATAATGTGTAGATGGTTTCTCTTAATGGTATCCCATGGTTCACACAGGCTTTTTCACTCTTTTTTTCTTTGTTCTTCTCTGACTGGATAATTTCTACTGACCTGTCTTCTACTTCACAGATTCTTTTTCTGTTTGATCCAGTCTGATATTGAAGCCCTCTTTTGTATTTTTCATTTCATTCATCATATTCCACAGACCCAGAATTTGTTTGGTTATTTTTAGGACTTCTCTCTGTTAAACTTCTCATTTTGTGTGTGTATTGTTTCCCTTATTCTGTTGAATTGTCTTTCTGTGTATTCTTGTAGCTACTGTGCTTCCTTCAAACAACTCTTTTGAATTCTTTATTAGGCATATCTTAGATCTCTATTTCTGGGGGCTGGTTACTAGGAAATTATTGTGCTCCTTTGGTGGTGTCATGTTTCCTTGATTTTTCACATTTCTTGACATCTTGTACTGATGTTTTTGCATTTGAGGAAGCAGTCACCTCCTCCAGTCTTTACTGATTGGCTTTTAGAATAAAATACCTTCTGTCAGCCTTGCTATGGATTCTGAGGCGCTGAGACCTTTTCTATGAATAAACCTGCTCTGCACTTCTTGTTCCCTCATATGCAGGAATTCTAAAAATGATATGTCTTCTCGTGATCCTGCAAAGCCAGGCTGAGTGCTGCTAGCCTCCTGTTTGCTTGCTTCCCTCACTGTGATGCTGAATGTTCAAATTTGTGTGCTTTTTCCCAATCCAGAGTCAGGCTGGCCTTCTCCACATGCTCATAAGCTTCATGCAAAGGCTTCCTCTTGTCACTGTCAGGGGCGCTCAGTGGACATGACCACAGGGTAGAAGTATATGTAGATGTGATGTGCAGAATGTTGGGGTACCCACGGGCCAGTCGGGGGAATCTGCAGATAAGAAGTCCCCAACAGGTCACTGGCAGGCTTCCTCATAGTCCACAGAACAATCAGTGGGAGCCATGTTCCTTTGATGACATCTGAGAGCCCTGACTGCTATGATCCCAGCCACTTCCTGACTCCTAGTGATGCAGTACACCTCAGTGCACGAGAGGGAGAGCAGCAGGTCTTTCTGGAAGCAGCCTGCACAGCTGGAGTAGCCAGGTACTTACTCACATACTCTCAGAAGGAAAGAACTCAGGCTGAGTTCTCTTTTGGTATAAGCTGTGCCACCTTGCGGAGGGGTGACAGAGGTAAAGTGAACTAGTCCTCTTACCCTCTTTAATGTGTCCAAAGTTGTTTTTTGTTTTTGTTTTTTGTTTGCTTCAGAATTGTGCTAGAATTTTTCCACTAGACTTATGGACTCCCATAAGGCCCTCTTGTCTGTGGGTGATTGTCTAAATTGGTATTCTTTGAGGGAAGATGATAGAAAATGGTTATTTTGCCATTTTGATAACATCACTCCACATATCCTTGTGGTTGTGCAGCCTAGATAGTCTCTTTGCTCTGCCCTCTCAGCCGGGCAACTCTTTGTCCCCTTAGAATTAGCTTGTCAGTTTCTAAGAAATCCTGTTTGCACAGACCAGTTTGGGGAGAACTAACATTTTTAAGCTACTGTCTTCCAATTACTAACATAATTGTTCTCTTAATTTATTTATGTCTTATTTTTAAATAAAGTTTTAAAATGTTTCCTATACAAGCTTTAAGAGGTAACTCTGAGTAAGGTCCAGAGTGAAAAAGCAGGCAGTTACTGGCACCTGCTTACCCAGGCAGAACAATGTTATTGTAGACATTTCTCAGGATTTAGGGAGGTCAGTGCAGGGATCAAAAGGCTGAGGAGTTGAACTGATTTTCCAGGATGTTTTTACCAATGTAATATTTGTAAGAAAAAGTATTGTAGAAAATTGTGTAACTGATAATAGGCACTCACCCCAGCCTTAATGTAAATAGGAGAAAATATCCAACCAAGAACACAGAGCAGAAATGGAGCCTGAAACCAAAAAGAAAAACATCAGGGTCCCATATAGACCAAGCTCTTAAATGAGATGCAAGCCCACTTACTATCTATTTTGAGCCTAACTAAGGTATCACTGCTGGAGACCTTACAATAACAGCCCAAGTGTAAACCTTCCCACCCAATGAACTTAATGTATAGGCACTTGATCTTTCCATTGTGGGGGGTTCATTGAGCCAAGCTTCAAGGTATTTATTAATTTATTGTTTGCCTACTTCCAGATAGGAATGAAGGTGACTTAAAATTAAATATAATAGTTAGTTAAAAAAGAAAATAAATCAGAAACCATTTAGAGAAATGGAAGAGAAACTATACCAAAATTTCATGCAAGTTATTGAAATTAAGTAAAAAAATTGGGTCTGGCTTTCTTTACAAAGAAGGGGTAAGGTAAACTGAATATGTGAAGGAGATGCTAGTAAATTCTGAGAGGAAATAGTTGAAGAGTCCAGGGTTTCTTACTAGGTTTGGAATTGACTCTGCTAGAAGTATTCCTTATTTTTGTAGTCTGTAGGAAGAATGATGTGACTCAGAAAACAGGGAGCTTTCTGATTTATCCAAAAGAAGTCAGATGATTTATACAAAGATAGGTTAATTAACACAAGACTTATAAATTCACATATAGTTCAGGTGGACAATTCAATGTCCTACAACAAATGTATACCACAGGCCAAATAAATAATTCACTTTATAAGTTTTACAGTTAAAACCTGGTATTCTTAGGAGATCAATTAGGAGTTCTGTAGAAACTAGTTGAAGTTCATTCTTAATATATACTGCAAATATATACATACAGATATATGTACACATGCATATACACACATATATACATGTATATATATTTATATGTAAGTATATATATTTATTTTTAACTGTCTTTTATATTTAATTATATATGTGTGTTATATATCTGTATGTGTGTATATATATATACACATAAATGTATATGTATTTAAATGTTAATATGATCTTTTCTCTACATGACTAGTCTCCTAAAAAAGTTTTTTGTTTAGTGTATTCCTAGAGTCCCTGAAATATAAATATTCTCTGTTTCTTCATTAATTTACCAAGAAGAAAAGAAACTAGCACTTTTTTTTTTAGAAACTAAAGACTTGGTTCCTTTCTTCCATGACTTCTCTTCAATATTTATTCAGGATTGGAAGCAAGTTTTCATGTTTATGAGTTTTATTTGGACAATGGTAAAGGTGAAGGTTAGTTACTTACATTCCACTCAAAGGCCCCAACAGCAATCCCTGAAGTCGCTGCTGTTCCAGCCAGGCCCATAAAGTGGCCAGTGCCAATATTGGAGGCAAAAAGAGAAGCACCTGTCTGATAATTGAAAGACAATTCCATATCAGAACTTTTAGTCCAAGTCCAAGAATTAATTTCACAAATGTAAACTCAAACTGAATTTCACAATTTTTCAAAAGGGATTATTCCCTGGCCATAATTTCCATTCACGTTTCTTCTACATAAACCCTAACCATAAGTTAAGAGGGAGAATGTGAAAAAGGTAGAATAGCCATTCTTACATTGCCACTCTCCACATGCTCCACTGACTTACTTGTAATTCCCTAACGCAGAAATATCAGCAGGAGTGTAATTCCATCATTGTTTGGAAATAATTTTAAAATATTGACAATGTAACTGGCTATCTCTAAGGGACTGGTTAAAATACATAAAAATAATGAAATACAATGTAGCATAAATAAAGAATAAAAGAGCTCTATTAAGTAATAAAACAATTTAAACATATGTAATCTCATTAAAAATTTATGTGGTCCATTACAATTGTGCACATATGTGTTTATATACGCATGGGAGAGATTCAGGATATAAATATGTAGCACAAGATACTTCTGGAGACTGGAATTATGGGTGTAGAGATGGAATGGGGAGAAAACCGTGAGGTCTACACTTGGACTGTAACTTTTAATTTTTTTCCCAACCAACATCTGTTATTTTCAAAATAAAAAATTCCAGAGGCATTTAAAGTGAACAAAATCCCTTCTAAACCAGTAACAGCTTTTTAACTGAGTGGAGGTAGCATTAAAACAAAAACCCAAGTATTATGCTCTTGACATGAGACACATTTAAAACCAAATTATCAAGAGAGGCTTAAAATAACAAGCCTTTTAGGTAAAAACAAACAAACAAAAAACAAAAACAGCACTGACAATATTAACATAAGATAAAATAGCATTTAATACCAAAAACATTAAACAAGAAGTTCTGTTATTTTAACTATGAAAGCTAAAATGCACTAATAACACATAGTTTAGGACATACAGGCAACAAACATCTTAGCAGCAACAAATATAAGGCAAAAAACTCTTAGAAGAGGCACATACTAAGTACTCAAGTAATGGTAGTTATTTTTACCATCAGGAATGTTTACTACGTTTATCATAATACTGCAAAATTATATACAGCTTAAATCGCCTGATAATATAGTAAATAAAAGTGAGATGCTCATATGATATAATACTATGCAACTGCATATAAATATGAAAAATAAGACAATAAGTAACAAATAATAATACAAGAATAAACTCTGTGTTCCACGTACTCACAACTGTAAACCTACTTTTGCCCACCCTATATAAAATATCTATATTTACCTACCTATGTTTATATAGAGCTAGGAAGATATTAATACATTATTAAATTAAAGGCAGGTTAAAAAGTCACCATTCATTAATTGAATAACTATTATAAATGTCGATTCCATTGCCTGGCACTATTCTAGGGATACATTAGTGAGGAAAATAGACAAAAATCCTTGCCCTCATGAAGATAACATTCTTTGGGGAAGAAGAGAATAAACAAAATAAACTAGAGGGTTATTTTCTAGCATAATAAAAAGGAAGGTAGGAAAATTAATAGGAAGTGATGAGAAACTGGGCGGTTGGGGTAGATAGTCAGAGAGGAGATCTGAGGAATGCCAGGCGAGGAAGCAAGCCACGAGCTATCTGGGGAGAAGCCTCCAGGTGGAAGCAGCAGCAGGGCAAAGGCTCCGAGGCAGAAGCACAGCTGAAGGTTCAAGGACACTGGCTAGAACTGAGCACAGGAGTCCTGACAGGCAAGGCATGTGGGGTAAGGAGGGCAGATTACCTGTGGCCTCACACAAGCCATTATAAGCAGCTGGGCTTTCATTCTGGGTGACAGGGGAGCCCCCAGAGGGTTTTAAGCATAAAAGTGACAAGGTCTGACTCAAGTTTTAACTGGATCTCTGCTTTGTTGAGCCTAGATGGAGAAAAGCAGAGGTAGAAGGAGGGGGCCCAGAAAAGAGGCTGTTATAACAAACCCAAGGGAGAGGCAATGGCAGAATGGACCCAGGGGCACAGCTGATGAGAAGTGGTCAGATTTCGGAACCCCGCCCCCCCGCAATGGATTGGATGTTGGGTGTGAGACAGAATCAAGCGTCTAATATGACGCCATGCTGTCAAGTGATGCCCTAAAGGATGGAGTTGCTATTCAGGAGACAGGAAGCATGGTGGGAGAAGCAGATTTGTAGAGGAAAGTCCAGGGTTCCTTTTGGACTTGTTCAGTTTGAGACACCTGAGAGAGCTCTCAGCTGCAGCTGGGCACACAGGCCTGCAGTTCAAGGGAGAGGTCTGGGATGTGTTAGCATGTAATTGGTGTTTAATGCCATAAGGCTAGAGGAGAGGTCACGTGTGTGAATGTAACTGGAGAGAGGTCAGGCTCTGACCCTGGGGAACTCCAGAGTTAAGAAGTCAAGGAGATGGAAGAGAATCAGCCAGGGAGACTGGGACTGAGTGGCTGGTGGAGCTGCAGGAAAGGAGGAGAGCCGGGTGACAAAATGCGGAGGGAGGGAGGACTAAGAGTTCAGAGTTTCTGCACTGCCAGGTCAGGTAAAATGAGGACTGAGAACTGACTACCCAAATAAGCCATGCATGATTTAAAAAGAAAAGAAGGAAGACAAAGAAAAGAATAAGCCATGTGGAGGCCCCCAGCAAAAGCAACTGCTATCCATCAAACATCTGCTGACTGAATAAAAATAGAAAAGAGAAATTTGGAGTAGCAGGATTATTCTTTTATTTCAATTTCCTTTAATAATACCACAATATATTTTGTTCATTAAGCAATAATCCTAATAAAGACAAAAGAAGTCACAGTAAAGAGATTAATAAGGTCATAACATATAGTATAAACATTGGGAGGCCAAAACATGCTATGTTGTCTGAAAACCATTACAAGCGTCACAGTTATACAAGGTAACGTGGGCAGCAGATGGCCGTTTTTCTGGGTACAGAATATAGGATTTCAAAGCCTAAGACTGGCTCAGGAAAAAGACTGGGGGCCTCACAGCCTAGGAAGAGATTGTGTTGCTAGAATTCTCTGCTGCAAAATAAACTAAGGTAGGAGGCCCACTGCAAACATTGCTTACTTAGCCACATTCAATTTCTTTTTAAATCAGGTTTACAAAAAAAGAAGATTCAAAAATAATTCAGAGAGCTGTACCTCGGAATGACGTACTCTACCTCCAAATACTGCTCAAATCACTTCACCTCTGTAAGACCTTTCCAGTTTTGCCCTAGTTCTACCCAGGAAGCCTGAGTGTACGCTTCATCGACAGCTGGCCCGTGCACCTCCTGTCAGACCTAACTGTATGGCCATGGACTGTAATTCACTGGATGCATGTCTAATTCCCACTCTAGGTCGTGTGGTTCCAGAGGGCAGTACTATTTCCTTGTACATACTAGTTTTATTGGGACATGAAAACTTCCCTAACCTGGCAAAGAAAACAGACATGCAAGTTCAGTAAGTACAGAGAGTCCCAAACATATTTCAGTAACCAAATAAATGCTTATTGAACTAAATTGAGTTAAATAGAAATATTATATTTAGGTAACAAGCTACTTAACAGTTAAAGGAGTTACCAGTGAAATGGCTTTCCTGATGTAAAAACTTCATATTATTTTGAGAATAAGACATCTACATTAAAGTAATAAACAAGCTAATATGTAGCCCCCAAAGTGGACTACCACTCACCAGCCACCATGCTAGATTTCGGCCAGCCAAGAAGAAGTCTTCTACAGTTCCACGACTTTTTGATCGTATAGCCTTAAAGAAACAAACAAACAAACAAAAAAAAAAAAAACCAAATAAACAAAAACCAATGGAATATAAGAAACCAAACTGCTTCAAAGACATAGGTCTCTTATGGGCTCCCAAATCCATTCTCCCCTTCTTTCTTTTTAGGAACAGAAGCCCATATCCCCCAAGTTAGCGGAGGGCTCGTGGCTGCCTATCCGGGGACTACAGTCTCTTCCAGCTCTGGCATGGTATGTGAATGTCCATTTCTCTACACTCTTGTGAAAATAATATTGTTTAATTTTTTCCAATTAGTTAACTAGTGCTGCGGTGTCTGGCAGAGTTTCAGTGATAAGTGGCATAGTGAATGTATGGATCAATCAGGAATGGGAAATCGGAACATGTGCCTAGCTTCTTCCAGGAGAGCTGTCACACCACCATTACTCTGGTGTCCTTCAAATGATGCCCCTCTATGCAGGGTCCCCAGCTCTGATTTTCAGATGCTAGTGTAGCCAAAAGACAATACTGGGTGGGGATTTCCTGGATTGCCTAGGACTAGCACAACCTAAGGATGACAGCCGATTGATGGAAATGCTTCCCCATGGGAAGAGTGAATTTACTGGATTACCACCATCTGCATTATAATGGGGCCCCCTCACATCACAAAGCCTCAAACCAAAGAAATAATTCTACATCGGACACATTAAGTTAGTCTCATTTCTACCATTCAGTAAATATTTAGGAAGGGCCTGCTATGGGCAGATCTGACCTTTCCTAAAGAAGGTATCGGTGGTATGTAAATAGAGGGGTGTTTAAACTTTTAAAAGGAATTTACAAAATATTCTAAGATGAGTAAGCTCAGCCACTCTTTCCATTAAAGAAAGAATCAGACAGGAAGAAGGGGAGATCCTGGGAAGAATGTGGCTTAAGCACATGTCTCTGTCTTTTCTCTTCCCTGTTCTCTTTTTGGAATAATACAACCACGGCAGCCAGTTTCATGGGGTGGAAGATGCATCTAACACCTTCTCAAATTTCTTGGCAGAGAGTAATACGAAAGAACAAACAATAAAACGTATAAATTTTTTGTCTTTAGAGTTCTGGTCAAGATGACCGAGTAGGTAAATACTGTGCTCACCTCCTCCCATGACCACATCAAAAAGGTGTCCTTCACCATACTCCCCAGGGCCAGACTCTGCCCAGGAGAAGCCAGCCTTTCTTCCAGTGGAAGGTCAGATTGGTGTGAACGCTTCAGCTTGTTTAAGGCTTTATGATGTGAGGGGACCCCATTATAATGCAGATACCTCAGATGGTGGTATCCAATAAGTTCACTCTTCCTACAGTTTTGCACATGGTATTATTGTCCCTCGGCTAAGCTTTTAGCCATCAGGCCTCCGCCTGGCCTGCTTCATCAGGCAGAAGTATCTGGGAACAAGGCCACCATTCACTAACTAGTGGCAGACTGGTCACTCCAGATCGTCCCTATCCAGTTAAAGCTTTCATGCATGTGTGACCTTTAGTTTGGGGCACGTCAATAGGTCACAAGCAGGACCTTGCTGTGCAGAATCAGGCCCTTCAAGGTACCATCACTGGACACTTTTCAGGGCTTACAATGAGTCATTTTGCTGCTAGTGGGTAGATAAGAGTAATGGAAGGATGGTCTCCATCCTATGAAGGGAATTTTATACCAGAAGAGAAAATATAGGCCCTTTATTCCAAAGGTAAAAAAAGAGATTGGAGGTGCTTCTAGAGATCATTTAAATAAACAATTAAAAAAAAACTGGCTTCAGTTATGAGAAATATCTTTCTAGATGGCCAAGTAGCCTCAGGCCGGTTACAGGCAGCAGCTGACCTTGGTCTGCATCAGAGCCCCTCCCAAGAGGAACCAGAATCAACGTATCTGGTGGCCACTTCAGACCAAAACAAGCACCATCAGATTAGATCCACAAATGGCCTACCCAAAGAGTGGTCTCTGCAGGCACAAAAGTCTGCTGGGAAAATCTGACTCCATCAGGTCAGCCTCGTACAGCAACTCAAATGCTGTGGTCGTGACCAAATCTCACAGCCACTCGGCCTGAAGGGCAATTCTACCCACTGATGCGCCAACAGCAATCAAGGCTCAACTACAACAGGAGGGCACAGACAACCCACAGAAGGGACACTCCTGGAGCACACAGGTCAGGTAATCAGGTAAACTGCACCACTGCGCCCACAGGTCACCTGCTACATAATGCCACCTAGTGAAGAAAGGGAGACATAGCAGACCTACCTAACAAATGGTTTGGAGACATGTGGACAGGTGCATGCAAAAAAAAAAAAAAAAAAAAACAAGAAACTAGACCACCATCTTATACCATATACAAGAATAAACTCAAAATGGATTAAAGACCTACATGTAAGTATCATTTAGTAGAGAACAGCAGGACAGCACACACAATTGTATGACTATGATTCAGCTAATAAAAACATAAGCTAGAGCTCTACTGTTGACCTGTAGGACTCTCTCCACCATATAGCAAGTGAAGAAAGGCAAGTTTCAGAATAATGTATATAATATGATCACATTTTTTGTAAAAACAAAACACAAAAACTCTACATATGTGCTCATATGTTTGCATAAGCACTGAGAAAGGGCAGGAAGGATACACGGTCCATGGTTACCTCAGAGGGATGGGAATGGATGGCAAAGAAGAGTAACTTATTCTTTAGATATTTATACATCTTTTCTCTTCTTACAATAAGCAATGTTATACTTTCATAGTTAAAAACAACATATGATTTATAAAAAGAACCAAAGGAAAGACAATAATATAAGGAAGGGAAAAGATCAAAGCATTCTGGATAACTGCATATTTTACAGCTCCAACAAGAACAGAAGGAACAGCAGGTTTCCTTTGGAAGTGACCAGATGGCTTCCTAGTACTCTGACCTTGGCTAGACCTGGGCACCAACTGGGCTGGGAAGAAAGCTGGGTGGGGACTTCTTAATTCAATAACAGAAACTGGGGAAATGATCCCCAGACAAATACTAATCAGAGCCCCTGCCTAGGCCACCTAGAAGGATGTTTCTCATACCTGAAGCCAGTTTTTTTTTTTTTTGTTTGTTTGTGTAAATGCTCTGTAGAAACATCTCAGATCTCTTTTTTGCCTTTGGAATAAAGGGCCTATATTTTTTCTTCTGGTACAAAATTCACTTCATAGGATGGAGACCATGTCTCCACTATTCTATCTACCCACTAGCAGCCAAATGAGTCATTGTAAGCCTTGAAAAATGTCCAATGATGGTACTTCGAAGGGCCTGATTCTGCACAGCAAGGTCCTGCTTGTGACCTGTAGACAGGCCCCCAAATTAAAGGTCACACGTGCATGAAAGCTTCAGCTGGATAGGGACCATCTGGAGTGACAAGTCTGCCACTAGTTAGAGAATGGTGATATTGTTACCAGATACTTCTGCTTGGTGAAGCAGGTGGGGCAGAGGCCTGATGGCTAACAGCGAAGCTGAGGGACAGTAATACCATGACATCAGCTGAAGCTTTCACACCAATCTGACCTGTCACTGGGACAAAGGCCGGGTCCGCTTGGGAGTGTAGTGAAGGACACTTTTTTGTGTTAACATGCTAAACTTTAGTGAATGAATGACATTAAGGACACGATTTCTACCTTATTAAGAGAACCTTGTACTGGAAGAGAAAATATCAATTCATTATTTAGATTTAAAGAAAACATGTAAGATCCCTAAGTTATATGTGTGTGACCTTTGAGGTCTTGTTAGCAAGGCAAAAAGGGTTAAGCTCCTAAGTCAGGTCAGGCAGCTGTAGGTTCGAATCTGAACTCCATCATTTCCTGGTTGTTTCTTAACCTCTCTGAACCTCAGTTTCCTCACCCGTGAAGCTGTAGGATATAATGCGTTGTTCACATTACAGGTGAGGATATGACACTTAAGACCTAACCATTAATAGCTGTCATTATTATCACCATCACCTTGATGATCGTAATGACTTAATGTTAACTACTGCTTAGGCCCCAGGTAGCGGGCACAGAGGAGTCTGACCCATGTGTTTATTTGGGGCGGGAAGGGAAGGTGGGTTTGGTCACATACAGCTCCACTGCTGAGAACATGAACTTAGTCTTGGTTGCGAGGGCGGAGAGTAACCAGGCAAAGGGGGGGCAGGGAGGTTTCGTCTGAGGGCCGTGCACAAGCAGGGACGGGGTGGGGGCGGGATGGGAGGTGGGGACCAGGCGGCTGGCAGTGTGGGGTCAAACTCAGCCTGGTGTCTAGGGCCCCGACGTACCCACAGCCCGATGATCAGGACCGAGAAGAAGTAGAACACCATCACCAGGATGTCTACTGCATTGTTGACACCGGAGTCCACAGTAGTCCAGTTAGAGGCGATGCCAGACCAGGGAAAGTACATGGCTGGGCTCCCGAGTCAGACTGGCGTGTCAAGCTGCGCTGGAGTAGCAACGACTTTGACTTTGACTTCCGCTTTGGCTCTGCTGCCGCGGGGCATCCTGGGAGCTCTCACCAAGCAGCACATACCTCGTTCCTCGGGGGTTGCACTGTTTGCCCAGTTTGTTGCTGCTTAGAGCAGGCACAACACCCTCGCTTTGTTGGCCACAGTGGCTTTATCCCAGACTGGGAGTTGGTCCAGACTGGGGCTGGGGTGAGGCTACCCAGGAGGGATCAGTAACGGTCTTTGCGGGCCTTTATAGGATCCTGAGGCAAAAGAAGAAACCAGTAATCTGCGCTTTTTTAAAATAATTTTGATGTCTTGTTCATTGTGGATTTTTGGCATTACTTTAGATTTTTAAAAATATTACGTTAGAATATTATCTATTTTGAGTCCTGAGTTTTTCTGGTGCCTCCTTAAATTTTGCCCAAAGGAAAATGCCCCACCCACCTCACCCTAGTTCTGGCCGCATTGAACCAGCTGATCACAGAAGGTCCTCAGCTTTTTGCAGTTTGACTTTTATTGGTGATGTGTGAATTTTCAACCTAAGCCAGGCAGCTACTCTCCTTGGCGTGTTCCTCATAATTTTCCAACAAATTTCCATAATGGGAATAATTCCTTTTGTCATCTTTCCATCTAAATTGTTTTTCTTTTTGGTACAAGAATCCAAGCTGTTTCAGAGCTGGCCGAAGTACAAACTCAAATGCCGTTAAAAATAATTACAATTTTTTGACATTTATTTCTGATTTCAGGCAACTAATTTTATAACTTTTTTTTTATCACTGAGAACAACTTTTTAAAAATCAAATTCACTCTGCAGTTGTTGAAAATTTCTCTTATTATTGCTCATTTAGTTACCTTTGTTTTTACATACCCAACAAATAACTCTACCTACATAGCATGATGCATAAATATTGTGTCCTTTAGATGAAATGATCCCTCTGTTGTTATGGAATGACCTCTTTTGTACCTAGCAATGCCCTTTGCTCTGACATCTATTTTAATTACTTCCTTTCTCTCTTCCTTCTCTCACTTTCTTTCATTTCACCCATATCACCTCATCCCTTCCCTTTGTCAACCAACAGCTTGTTCCCTTTATCTATGGATCTGTTTCTGTTTTGATTATTAATTTTTTTAAGATTCCACATATAAGTGAAATCATATGGTATTTGTCCTTCTCTGACTTACCTCACTTAGCATAGTACCCTCTAGGTCCATCCATGTTGTCACAAATGGCAAGATTGCTTTCTTTTTATGGCTGAGTAACATTCCATAGTATATATGTACTACATCTTTAGCTAATGCTCTATTGATGGGCACTTAGATTGCTTCCATATCTTGGCTATTGTGAGAAATATTGCAATGAATGTAGGGGTGCATACAGTTTTTTGAATTAGTGCCTTGTTTTCTTTGGATAAGTACCCAGAAGTGGAATTTCTGGGTTGTATGAAAATTGTGTTTTTAATTTTTTGAGGAATCTCCATATTTTCCATATTTTTATATTTAAAGTATATTTATTATAGCCAACATATAGTTAGGCCTTGAGTTTTTATTTAATCTGATAATCACTATTTTAAGCATTGATGTGGTATTTAAATATGCTATTACACTATTTTCTATTTCTCCCATATATTCTTTTTCTCTTTTTTGTCCTTTTTAAAAAAGATTTTTTTAAAAATTTATTTTTAGAGAAAGGGGAAGGGAGAGAGAGAAAGAGAGGGAGAAAAACATCAATGTGTGGTTGCCTCTCATGTGCCCCCAGTTAGGGACCTGGCCCCAAACCCAGGCATATGCCCTAACTGGGAATCAAACTGGTGACCCTTTGGTTTGCAGGCCAGTGCACAATCCCACACCAGCCAGGGCTTTTTTGTCCTTCTTTTGGATTAATTGGTGTGTGTGTCTCTGTGCATGTGCACACTTTCACTTTATCTCTTTTGCTGGCTTATTAACTATAACTCTGTTGTGTTATTTCAGTGGTTGCTTTAGGTCTTATAGTATCCATCTTTAAGTTAACCCAATTTACCTTCAAGTGATATTATCTCACATCACATATAGTGTAAGAACTTTACAGCAGTATGCTTTCATTTCTTCCCCTTAGCTTGTGTGATATTCTTGTCATACATTATTACATTATTATCCTTTAAAGAGATTTAAATAATTAGATAACGTTTTTATATTTACATAATGACTAGGCATATAGGACTTTAAATATTTATATAAAAAGCCTACATATTATTTCTTAGAATTTATATACTATATACAGTTTAATAATAACATATAACATTTAATAATAACATATTAACATATTATAAAACACATTTATATGTTATAAATATATATAATTATAAGTATATAAACATATATATTAAAAAATAATTTTTACTAGCTTTGCTGGGGAGTGGAGCTCTTCCCGGAAGTGCAACTCTCCCTCTCCCCAACTGGGTTTTGAAACTGGATGTGGATGCCCAGCTGGATGCTTACATTAACTCCCACTGCGGGAAAGCTTGAGGATTGACTCCCCAGTGGTTCAAACGTCCTACCTTCTTTTTAAATTAAAAAAAAAATGTATTTTTTTGCTGGCCACACATTAATTTGTTGACTAAAACTCTTGTTACTGTGAATTTTAATTTTCTGAGCCCTTTGGGGATACAGAGCACGCATAACCTACTTAGCCCAGAGAGATTGGATTCACGCTCTCCATCCCACCACAGGGCAGGGAGGTCAGGGAAACCAGCTATTTGTGCGTGCCAGCCCTCGCCTAATAATCACGCCACCTGGTGGCAACTTTTATGTAACCCATCTTGAGTCTGGATTAGATTTAGTGGTCTCTGGCGCCCTCCAGCGATGAAATATCTCAGCCTCTTGTTTTGTGATTCACATTTCATTTGTGGTGAGGTGATATTTAACCCCGTAAGTATGTTCGCCTTTTACAAGGAAGCAGATTTTGGAGGCTTGTTAGCTGATGGGCCCGAGTAATCAACCTGTATCCATGACCACAAGCTGTTGGTTGGCATTTCACCTGGCACGGGTCAGGTTTGAGTTCACTGGGAGGACATTCGAGGCATGTGCTTCCCCAGGTCTCTAGTTCAGTATTCCTCCCAGGTCAGTGTCCAGAATTACTTTCATGGTTTTGGACTCATGCATCTGTCTCAGAAGATTTCTGTGGTAATTATGAAGGGTATAATGGATTCATCATAGTAGTCTTCCTCTAGATTTTCTGGCTAGCAGTGAAAAGATTGAGAAGAGAGGCTGGTTTGGAACTTACGTTTTTTTATATCTAGACCTTTAAAGGACATAAAGCATCATCCTTCTTTGTTAGGGTCCCTCCTACCTCAGATCCTTTTCCCCCATCTCACCTCAATGATTTAATGCCAATTTACTTCCAGCAGAGAGGACGTCCATTGGGATTGAGCTAATTGCAAATGTCCCACCACCCCAGCATTCTATTGGTTGTCAGAGAAAATTGCCTGAATTTGTGACCCAAAGGTTGAGAGGCTTATGTCTTTGTGACCAGTCAGAAGCTATGATCCGGTACTTCTGAGCTGCACCCTATGCTCCATTTAGCTTGATTGGTTGCAGCCCAGGGACTCCAGTTTCTTATCTTACTTGTGAAGGATCATCTGGGAAGAACAAAATCCAACCTCGTTGGCAGTAGTTTGTCTTGGAATGCTGGTTTTAATTCTTGTAGGCCACCATCCTTCTCAACTTCCATGAGATGTCCCATATGAAAAGCCCTAAAACAGACAGAGGGATGATTTTTTTGAAAAAACATGACATTGGGGGCCATCCTGTCTGAGGCCATCCCTGAAGTCAGAAGTTGTGGCTGTACTCTAAGACTTCATCAAGCATGTGGAAAGCTGACAGAGTGACTTGGAGGACAGAACAATTTTTGGAGAGAGAGAGAGAGCTGTGTGTACAACCTCACTCTTTCCATATGATGTCCCTGGGAGAGGCAAAGGCAAAGGGAAATTGGTTCACATGCAACGCAGCCTGTACATGTTCTGGGATACATGACTGGCCCACTGCTTGTTACTAGAGCTAGGCCTGAGGTATTTGAAAGAGTGTTTGTGTTTGGTCCCAAGCTGTTGTAGCTTCTTGGTCCATCAGATAATCTTGGTTTCTTTTACGCCGCTGGACAGACTTCTCTAACATAGCTATCCTGGGATTAAACCTCGCTTGTCTTTGAGGACCCTGCCTTTCACATTGCTCCTTGGAGAGGGGAAGAGCATCTACATCCAATCTTTGCTCCTCTCCATGACAGCCATTCCAAAGAAAGCTGCCTGTGTTCTCATGGCTGATCTCTTCCACCTGGGTTAACCCCAATTTGGAGCAGATGGATGAGCCGTTGGGTTGCTCAGTCACCACAGTCATCTTCTGCTCTACCCTGTGGCAGCTGGCTGCTTGCACTCTGCAGGACCAATGCTTGGAGGCCTCATCCTTGAGAACCCATCAATGTGTGGTTGCCTCTAACACACCCCCAACCAGGGACCTGGCTCGCAACTGAGGCATGTGCTCTGACCGGGAATCGAAACGTCAACTCTCTGACTCACAGGCCAATACTCAATCCACTGAGCCACACCAGCCAGGGTGAGACTGTACCATTTAATGGTCTTTGATTCAAAGCATAAATTGCATTCTGTAAGACAGAGTATGGTATTTATATTTCAGAGTGTTATCACTCAACTTGTGCCATAGTCTTAAGTAAACCACTCCACTTTTAATTAGATCAGTTGCTTCTGGGCAAGCGGGTATATGCTAAGACCAGTTAATTCCATGTTGCACTTCTTTTGCTTGTGAATGAGTTCCTCCATTATATTCAATACAGTGGGTAATGCCATGATGGTGGCTAAGACATCCCAAGAGTCCAGGGATACTGCTGCGGGAAGAAGCATTATAGGCAGTGAAAGCAAATCCACACCCAGAATTTGTACCTCTTCCATGATCGAAGAGGTGCAATGTAATCAGCTTGCCACTAGGTGGCTAAAGGGCCCCCCAGGGAATGGTGCTATATGGTGCTCCTTGTTGTTCTCCGCTCTTGGCAGGTTAACCACTAGGTGGCAGCAGCATCCAGCTCATCCTTGGTAAGGGGTGACCATGTCACCAGCTCATGCCTGGCCCTCATTCCTGCAACTATGGCCCTATGTTCGTGAGCCCATTGGGAAAACACTGGCATGGCTGGGAACGAGGTCGACTGACATTGTGCAGTGTGTCATTTTGTCCATCTGATTACTGAGGCCTCCTTTGCAGAGAGAGTTCAATGCCATTCAGTGATATGGGATGTGAATATCTTTATACAGCATCCATTCCAAGAGGCCCATCCTATGCCTCTTTCGACTCTCTGTGTCATATATTTTCAGATACTGACTACTGATCCTTCTGAGTTCTTGAGCTGCCATAACAAAACACCATAGACTGGGTGGATTAAACTGCAGACATTTATCACAGTTTGGGAGGCTAGGGTGTCCTAGAGCAAGGTGTTGGCAGATTCAGTTCCTGATGAGGGCTTCCTGGCTTTCAGACGGCTGTCTTCTCACTGTGTGCTCACCTTTCTTTGTGCATGGAGATAGAGATAGAGCCAGAGATAAAGATAGAGATAGAGATATTGATTGATTTCTCTCTTCCTTTTCTTATAAGGACATTCATCCCATCTCAAGGGTCCCCTCCTGAATTCATCTAAACCTAATCACCTCTCAAAGACCCCGTTTCCAAATACCACCTCATTGGTGGTAAAGCCTTCAACATATAAATTTGGGGGGCGGGACACAAACATTTAGCCCATAACACTGACCATCTATGGTAACTCCTATGAATCACTATAGATCCATATTTCTTGCCAATGCTCAACCCAGGCCAAGCAGATCTGAAACGGACCTTTTAGTCTTCTGTCCCTGGGAGAGCTGTCCTTCACTGCTGTCCTGATTGGGGCTTCAGTGCTGCAGCTGGCCACTTTCAGGTGGTGCCAGCATATTGTGCAGATCCAGCAGGAAACCAGACTTAAGACCTCCTCCCCTGTGGCACGTGCAGGGATGAGGCCCTCCTCTGCCAGAGCCATTTTGCCTCCATAAGGGAAGCCAGCCCCTGTGGGGACCAGAGCATGGCAGGGAGAATCCTAGAGAAACAGAGCCACAGACTCTGGGTTTCAGGTGGCCCTGAGTGCCCCATGTGTAGATGCCCAACTATGTGAATCAATAACTCCTTCCCTGTTTGAGGCCATTTTTTGGTGTGCCCCACAGGGTCGCTGACACTAAGCATAGGTCTGCACACATGCTCTGGAAGGAGAGAGAGGTGCCTGGTAATGCTGCCCCAGCCTCAAAGACTGGAGAAGAAAGGTCATGAATTTTCATCATACCAAGGCAAGTAAATTATTGAAAATGTAAGGCGCCCAGGCATGACTTTGTACAATGTAAATGCTTGGGACACACTTCACAAGTGAATGATGCATGAAGAAGAGGTCCCTTTCCAGGAATGCTGGGATAGGTTATTCAGTTGAGTTAGAATTAGATGGATGGACAAAGATATGATCAAATTCCTACCCCAAAGGAAGCTGGTGTGGTTATATTACCAGACTTAAAAGCTTTGTGGCCAAGAAGCATTACCTGAAATAACCTGAAGACCATAATAGATTAGAAGACCTAAATGACTTGACCCAATGGACTTACATCTGGCACATACACCCAGAGTCACAGTATATATATTCCCTCCAAGTAGAAAAAGAACATTGACAAAAATTGACTATATACTGGGTCATAAAGCAAGCTTAAACAACTTTTGAATGACTGAAGTCATTCAGCATATATTCTATAAGCAAAATACTAGAAATCAATGATAAACTAGAAATCAATAACAGAGATACTAGACACCCAGATGTTTGGAAATAAAGAAATATGTTCCTAATAGTTTAAGAAAGTAAATAACATTTTAGAAATTAGATAACATTTTGAACTGACCAAGAATGAAATCACTACACAAAACCCTGTGGCATGTAGCTAATGCAGTACATAGAGGAAAATCAATAATTTAAAAAATGTATTTAGAAATTTTATAGAAAATAAAAAGGCTGAAAGTTAATGAGCTAAGTTATAGCTCAAAGAACTAGAAAACAACTATTCTCAAAGAAAACAGAATAAAGGAAATGGGAAAGGAAAGAATAAATTAAAAAACTAGATAACAAATAGTGGAGATAAAAAACAAGAAATCAGAGTTGATTCCTTTATGATACAACCGAAATTGAAATGATTTGATGAATTTATCAAGAACCAAAGAAAGAAGGCATAAATTACCCATATTAGAAATGAAAAGGGGGACATTTTTGCAGACATGGAATACCTAAAAAGGATAATCAGAGTCTATTATAATAGCATTATGCCACTAATTGGAGATGAAATGAGGACATTCCTAGAAAAACATAATCAAACACATATATCTGACTCAAGGAGAATGTGAAAATCTCAGTTCTTCTAAAGGCATTGAATCAGTAGTTGAAAATATTCCCACAAAGGAAACTGACTGAGAGAGCTTCACTGGTAAGCAATTCCATCTTCTTACAAATTTCTCCATAGAATATAACGATTCTTTTAGAGAGTAAACAATGTCTCATTTTATAAAGTGAACACAACCTTTTTGACTGGGAAATCTGATAAGGGCAGCGAAAGGAGGATTACAGCTCTATCTCACTTGGGAACAGAGATGCAAACATTCTGAACAAAACATTATCACACTGAACTCAGCAATAGTGCAGGATGCCACACAATGGACAAGTCTGCGTCATGCATTCCGAGAATGGAAGGTTGGTTCAACATTAGGGAACTCTATGCAGTTTGAAACATTAAGAGAGAAAAATCATATCAAAAGATGCAGAAAAATCAGTGAATGAAACCCAACAAATGATTTTTTTAAAACCCACTTGTCATATAAGGAATGTATGAGAACTTCCTTAATCCGGTAAGAGAATCTTTGAAGGAATCTATAGCAGGCATCATGTTTCAAATGAAATGTTGAAAAATACCCCTTAGTGACAAGACAAGAATGCCTGTTATCCTCCCGGCTGTGGCACCTGGTACCAGACTAAGGCAAGGGAAAGAAATGGAATCTAAAAGAATTGAGAAGATGGCAACAAAATTGTCATTATTCACAGATGACACACTTAACTATGTAGCAAATCCCACAGGATGTACAGATATATAAACAGAATCTGTTAAAATACAGAGCAAATTTACCAGATCCAATTTCAGTATAGAAACTTACTACATCTCTATATATCAGCAAATGAATAAAAAATAACATTTAGGAAGTGTACAATTGATAGTTGCACTAAAAATGTCAGTTAACTGGAAATTAATCTAAATAGCTGTCCAAGCCATTTGTTTATGGGGAAAATTAAAACCTATTATTAAAACATATTAATGGCAGAGGATAGTCATGGACTGAGAGATTCAATGCTGTAAAGATGTCATCTTTTCCCAAACTGATAGGTAAATTGCCCTGAAAATTGGCTCAAGGTGCAAAATTCCTGTACCTTTTTTTCAGAGGGGTGGAAGGCAAGGAGCTGATTCCAATAAAGAGATGCTCAGGTCCTCTTGACTGAGAAGAGAACTTTCCTCCTTCCTGGCCATCTGGGCAGCTTCAAGGTCATGACCAGAAGGTCCTGATTCCCTTCACTCAGAATCCTCCCTCTGTGTCTTTGAGGACCCAGAAGCCGGGTCACCCTGTCCCAACTGAGAGACGACCTGGAGTTGTCCCTGCTATTGGCACACCCCTGGACCAGCTTCTTCCCAGGGTGTGGGCCCTAGGGAGGGGCTCGGGGGATTCCTGTACTTTCAGGGTGTCGCCCCGCCCAGTCCTCTAATCCCGGGCATTCACGCCCTGGGCTCGGGACCGCCTCACCCACGTCGGCCACCAGGCGTCGCTGTCCCCTCGCCAGTGGATGCCCACTATTGGGCATCGCAAGTTCTAAATGTCAACAACCCAAGGAAGGGCTGACTTGGGGAATGGGACCTTGGCCTGGCACTGGGCTGTATATTAGTCCTGCTGCTCCAGAGAGCGGGCTGCAGCCCACAGGAAACCCTAACATAGATGCCCTATGTCCCCCAGTTCCAGGTCAGGTATGTGCGCTCTAGAAGAGCTGGTGTGTGTGTGGAGGATGCTCAGGGGATCCCTGGGCCATGACTGTGAAAGAAGAAGCAGAGTTGCCCAAACATCCACTCACTGGGGACCAGCCAGTACCTTGTCTTCTATTACCACACAACCATAGTTCTCTATAATTCATGTGGCTGGACCCTAGTCATGGAGATGTATTAGGAGGAAGTTAGAAGGAGCACGGTTGTCAGCATGATGTCCTTTGGGTACATTTGAAAACTTGGAACAAAATGCAAGGTGCTCAGCATGATCTTCAAGGCTCCAGGGACCTGATGGCTCCCTCTCTTGCCTCCCCGCTTCCTTGGATCTGGCCACACTGACCTTGCCGCTCCTGTAATTTGTCAGGCACATTCCACCCCATGACCTTTGCACTTGCTGTTCCTGCTGCCAGAACACTCCTTCCCAGGCACCTCTCTGTTAGTACCCTAGCGTCATCCAGGGTTGGCCTCTCCTGACCATCCATCTAAAATCAATAGTTGTTACTCTTTCCCTCCTATTACAACATAATATCTCATTTGTTCTGGGCTGTGTCATCCACTGGAACTTTGCTCCAGGATTTGGTCTTAGAGGCAACTGCTGTTTTCCCAAGGCCTAAAGCAGCACCAGGCTTTGGAGCTGCTCAGTAGCTACTAGTAGAATGAAAAGTGCTTGTTTTTCTTTTTCTGGGGATGGAGGGAGCTCATGCAATGGGGAGTCTGGGGGTGGGGGGCAAGGGACAAGGGGAATCTGGCACGATCAGCTGTTTATCTTCCTTCATAAAAGTTCCCGAGCTAGTTGACCCCAGGTCAGCATTTGTTGCTTCCATGTGACGGGTGTGCACTGCCTTTGTGTCAGGGTGTTTGGCACTTTTGAGTTTATGTAATGCCCAGCCCCCTCCCCTGTGGACATCCTTCCATCCAGCATGGAGCAGCCCTGTTTCAAGGACTCTCTGGTCTGGAAATTCTTCTCCCTAAGGTGGCTTCTTTGCTCCTTGGGGGCTGTGCACCCTGTGTATGTGAAAGGTGGGGCTACAAGACCCCCAGCTCATCTGCCACAGCCCCTCCCCTGGTAGAGGGTCCAGTCTTTGTGCTCTGGCAGGACCTTGGGAGCTGGAGCTGGAGCCTGCAGGCCAAGTGGGAGGGGACGAAAGCACTGGCTTAGGAGTCGGGGGCCAGGGCTCCACCACCTACCTCCTGTGTGACCTTGGCCAGGTCACATCCCTCCCTGTGAAAGGAGAGAATGATTTCCCAGACTTGTGCAGCCGATTTCTGATGAACACTTCTCTGGTTATTATGGAGATGAGTGTGACCTTTTAAAGAAATAACAAGAGATGCCACTAGAGGGCACTGTCAGTTAGAGTGTGCACCTGTGTGAGTGTGAAGGCGTGTGTGAGTTGTGTGTGTGCATATGTGAATGTGAGTGTGTAAGTGTGAATGTAACTGTGAGGGGGTACTGTACAGGGACACTTGGGATGTGTTGACCAGGAGTGCAGATGCGACATCTCCGTGTGGCCCATGGAGGACAGTCAGGCAAAAGTGGGGACATCCCTGTGCAGGTGTCACCCCTGCAAGGTGTGTGGTGACTGCCTGGCTGTGGTCCTGACCCCTGGGCTGTCCTGCTCCTGGGTCAGCTCCTGACAGACCTGAGCTCCTCTCCCCAAGTGTAGACCTGAGTCCCTTAGGCTTGGGGAGAGCTCAGGGTGGGGCCTGGTCCATCAGAAGGGACCTGGGTCTGTGGGTGATTGTGAAGTATGGGACAGTGGGGTCACTGTGCTCCCTGAGGCCTGGAAGGAAGGGTGGCAGAAGGAGACAGCTTCTCCTCCCAGACGTTGTATATCATGTTCCTGACGACTAACACACCATTCCTGTGTCCCCTCGTGCTCTGTCTGCTCAGGGTGGGACTGAGATCCACTCACAGGAGGTCACACAGGGGCTCCCTGTCCCAGTTGATGCTGCTCCCGAACCTGGATCTCCTTGGTTAGGGTACGAGGTGGTAAGCTGAGGGAGCGGGAAGCTGATGTTCAGTCCTGAATGCGCTTCAGGTCTAAAGGCCCAGAGGAAGGAAGGTGTCAGGCCTGCACGAGTCAAGCTGGACTGGGCCAGGAGGCCAGGAGCGGGTGGCCGGTTCTTTGACCTTGACTGTGGACCCTGAGGGCTCCTCAGCTCAAAGTGGCCAATGCTGACCTTTAGGGTGCAGGGTACAGGGCTTTAGCTTGGCCAAGAGAGAGGGTCCCTGAGGACCAGGGCCCTGTGAGTGCCATGTGTAGGGGAGCAATGGGCCTTGAGTCCTAAGTGCTTTGCTGCCTGTGCGACTTCCCTGTGTAAGCTGAGTGGATTGTCGCTTCTGGGTTCCTCTGGCTTCTGGGGCAGCTGGGGTAGGCAGCCAGGACCCTTGATGGGCCTGACAGCTAGGCTCTGAGACCAGGCCTGGGGGTGGGGGCACCAGGCTCTGTTACTGGAGGTGCTGAGGCTGGAGGTCTTCTATTCAACCTCTCACATCAAGGGCAGCTGTGCCAGGAAGGCCAGACTGGGGTTTCTGTCCTCAGAAACTGAGAGGCCATGTGTTATCTGGGGCAGAGGGGACAAATCCCCTCCCTGGGCCCTACTTGTGGGAACCACCATCAGGTCCTCTTATGCCCTCCCACCGCCCACATGGGCAGACCCCACAGACCCTGGCCTGCTGACCTCTTCTCTTAGAACCATGCCCAGCAGCCAGAGGCCAAGTGCACAGCCCTGAGCCTTCTGTAGTGCTGCCAGGCAGACATAGCTGCTGTGGTGCAGGAAGGGGTTCAAGGCCTCCCTGAGGAAGGGGGTTTGGGCCTGGTTCAGGTCACTAGTTGGGGGAACTCCAAGGATCTGGAAAGAGGCCTTGGAACCCCACTCTGACTCTGTCTTAGAGCAGAACTGGGGTTGGGACAGGTGGGAGGGCAGTGTCCAGAAGGCTCTGAGGGATTTGGGGGGGGGGGGGCAGTGTGTGTGGCACATTCTTTTCTTTCTGGAAGGCCTTGAAGTTGGTCTGTATCATGCTTCCAAAGCCTTAGAGAGGCCTGACCTTTGATCTGCATGGGGAAGGTCAATCCGAAGTCAGTGGTGGGACCTGTGCACAGGGATGGAGGCTGGGGCATTGGTTGCGTCCTGTGTGGAACAGTGTGTCCA
The DNA here is from genome assembly GCF_987537825.1 of Furipterus horrens. Classification (NCBI taxonomy): domain Eukaryota; kingdom Metazoa; phylum Chordata; class Mammalia; order Chiroptera; family Furipteridae; genus Furipterus; species Furipterus horrens. The sequence continues at coordinate 17,666,652 of NW_028327181.1, read as the reverse complement.
GCAGGACCTGGGCTGGGCAGCCTGAGTGTTGTTAGAGCCGCAGGTTCACAGTGTGATGCACGCCCAGGTTACCCACACCTGACCTGCGTGGGTGTGCTGTTCGGTGTCAAAGAAAAACTCTCGTCTGTATCTGTCAGCTACCTAACTATCATTTATCATCTACCTACCTATCTATCTAATAATCTATCTACTGTCTATGTGAAAGTCAAGGTCATGTCTGGAAGGACACATACCAGATACAACCAGCACGGATCTTCAGGTTGGGCTGGAAACTTCTTCTTTATACTTTATTTTCTGCTTTATTTAAAAAAATCTTTGTATGTCTTCTCATAACCAGAAAAAATATATAAACTTTCCCCATCTTTGAAAACCAGGCAAAAGGAAACAATGTGCTGCACAAATACAGAGCCCTGGAGAGACCCTCACTCCAAGCCCCGGGCGGCGAGGCTGGCCCTCACTCCTGGGCCCACCCGCCCAGTGTGGCCGCCAGCCCCGAGCACAGCACGATGTGTCCCTCCGTCAGCGTGAATGTGTATCAGAGACGCTGTGTGGAGAGAAAGGAAACACGCGTAGCCTAACTACCTATGTGACGTTCCAAAACGGGGAAGGCTGAGAATTAGGTGGCTTAAGGGCACGCACAGGGGAGGTAAAACTAAGGAAAAGTCAAGAACTTTTCCTGGCCCTGAGGTCCTGGCCCTGTTCTGAGTCTGGGAGGCTAAGTGATGGGAACTTCACATCACACAGAATTCACCATTTTAAAATGAACAATTGGGCAACTATCACCACTATTATTATTACCTTTTAAACTTTACAGATGCATTTTATTTATTTATTTTGTGCTCCGTACAGTTTACAATTAAAATAAGTGATCCATCAAAATGTTAGCAGTGGCTCTTCTGGGTGAAGTATGCGGGTGAATTTCTTCTCCTGTTTGTTTTTCTGTGCTTTTCACGTTGTTTACAGGGAGTAGTTGTTGTTTTTAAACTATAGATGGTGACCAATACTCTATTTTAAGAGGAACTCAGAAAAACAAACAAGGTGACTTCCCGCCTTCTGGATGGACACCTGTGTCCTTGTAGCTCCTTTACACCCTGTTGCTTCCACCTGGGCCTGAGTTTGGGGCCTGGTGTTGCTGGGACCTCCAACAGGGTGGACCCTGAACAGGAGAGAAATCTCTTCCAGGCTCAGCAAATTCCTCCCTGGATTATCTGCTCCATGTTTGATAAACTCTATTTTTCATTGTTTTGGCCTCTCCTTTGGTTGACTTTTGTTAGTTCAAGATCAAAAACTAGAGAGCTGAAGGCCCCTCAAGGCCGTGGGTTGAGATTTTTTGCCACCAACCACTATCCCTTTCTCCTTCAATTTATGTTAAAGCCCTCTTGTAACAAACTTGAAAGACATATGTGAAAAGAAAGTTGAAATTCTCCCACAATCCTACTGCTCCATCCAAATAGTGTTTCCACCCATACCCCCAACTCTTGCAGCCCCTGCCTGGTGGTGGTAATCCCATCTCAGGCCAAGGGTTCCAAGGTAGGCTCCTGCTCCTGGTCCGGAAGGCTCTCCCACTGGGATAAGTGTCTGTGCTTTGCTGTCCCCTGACCCACTGCATGCCGTTGGGTGGGCCTCAGGTCTCAGTCTCCTAAGCGACGGCCTTGGATTATGTGAGTATGGTTAATCCCCTCTGGATCATGGCCTCTTTCTGCACAAAGCCCTGGAGCTCTCCCCACAATGCACAGGCACATTTTAGAGTTTTGCAGTCCCTGGGTTAGATGTCCTAGAGCACCCTGTGGCCTCCAAGGCACTCTGCTGCAGGTAGGGGAGTTGAGTTTCTTCTTTGTGACCCCAAAAGGCAGACCTTGGCTCCATCATTGCACCCTTGCCTGGTGCTATGCTGAGTGCTTTATAGATAGAATTATCCCCCTGGTGTCTGTCCACGTGTCACTCCTCATTCAGCCCTGAAGGACAGTTTCCACACTATCATTACCTCCACATCGCAGAGGAGGACACAGAGAGGACAGCCACCAGCCGAAGGTTGTGCACTTGGAAATGGTGGAGCCAGGACTAGAACTCAGGTCTCTCTGGGCTCCAAGCTCAGACTCTTACCACATGCTGTCATTCAACCCTAGGGGTAGTCAGCATGGTGACCTGCAAGGTGCTTCCGACACCACGAGCACACCTGAGAAGCCCTCTAGGGTTTCTAAAGCATCTTCATGAATGTGTGTCCTTCCCAGCAGTTTATGAGATGGGCAGGGCAGGCACCAACAGCCTCTTTGTCTACAAGAGGACAAGGCTTAGGGACATTAAGGAAATGACCCAAGGTCATAATCAAGTCAGTATCAGATCTGCGATTGGAACCCAAGTTTCAGGTTCAGTTCTTTTCCAAAGAGCTGCCAGGCACCGAGGTTCTATGTTTCTCATGATTAGGATCTACCTACCCAGACAACCAGCTCTTCATCAATTCACTACCCAACTACCCATCCATTCTTGCACCTACCAATGCACCTACACACCCATCTGTCTATTCATTATTCATTCATCCATCCATCCATCCACAGATCTACCCATCCACCCACACACCTATCAATCATCCACCTATCTCCTCATCCATTCATCCATCCACCCAACTTTTCATCTATGCATTCACCCATACAACTACCCACCCAACCATTCGCCCACCAATCCACTCATCCATCCACCCAACCGTTCATCCATTCATTCATCTGTCAGCTATTCACCAACACATATGTCCAGCCACCCACCAATTCCCTCATTCCTTCCTTCTTTCCTTCTTTCCTTTCTTCCTTCCCTGCCTCCCTCCACCCTTCCTTCCTTCTCTCATTCGAACTCTTTATCAAGAGCCTTGAAGTTACTAGACACTGGGCTGGGGTTGAGATGAAGCGTCTGCAGACCTGGGAAGGAGCTGCATCTCTTGGGGCCAGTAGCTTTCCCCTGTCAATGAGTATTCTGGAAGGGGGAGCTGAGCAGGAAGCAGACAGGCTGAAGAGATGGCCGAGTTCCTGCCATTTTGGGCTCTAGATCACAGCACTGGAGTAACTGAATTGTGTTAAAAACTATTTTTCTGGGGAGAAAGTGAGGAGTGAGCCACTAAGGTATGGTGTTTGTCCACATGTCACTTATAGAACAGAATGCTGGCAATGACCTTAAGTGGGGAGTTTCTTTAAACAGAGATTTTACGGATATAAGAAAAGAATATGTATACAAATGACTAGATAGCTAACATAAATATAATTAGAATTAACAAGCAAGATAATGTAGAGTGAGATTCCAGTAACAGTTTCTAACCAGTGTCTGCCATTCATTTTTTACATTTTCTCGTGCTCCCCATAATGGACATGCAACTTAGCAACTAATATTATCCACGTCAACTAGATCAGAACAGAAGGAGAGAGACAGTCAAGGTAAATTGTCACCTACGTGGTAGAGAAGTTTGTCAAGCTAGGTCTTCCCACTTCCACACACCATGCCCTGAGCAGCGTGTAATTCTCCCTGTGCAAGGAACTGGGGGAAACTCTTGACAGTCTCTCCTGGTCCGCATCAGATAGTGCTTCCTCCCCTCGCAACTTCTGCCCGCCTGGACTAACCGGGTCCCGCGCTAATCTGCTTTATCTGTCGGGGGGGTTTGTATTACTGTTTGCAGACATGGTCTAAACTTTGGTTTGCAATTGCTCACTCTTCTGTTTTTAACTATTTAAACAGGGTTGCTTTTCTCCAATCCTCTTTGGTGACTGCCTGCTGCCAGCCCCGGAACACCTCTAGCTTTTTCAATGGCCAGAAACTTTCCTTCTACTTCTTCCTACCTCCGTGTGGAGCTGGAGCTGTGAGAAAGTGTCCTGAGTTTGGACAGGATAACCCTAAGGAGTAAGAATCCATGTTGGTACTTTAGTGACCTTCCTCCCTATGTCTTTCCCCCCTTGTCCCACTGCCCAAGAGAGACGGTTCTCTGTCTTCATCATGACCACAGCCCCAGACCCCGCACCCGGCCTGTTCATGAATGCAGCAGGCGTGCAATAAATAGTTGTTGGATGTCAAGTGAATAGGAGTAAGTATGCTTATGTAAGTGAGAACAAACCTTTTGTTTTTCATAATTATACATTAAATGTATAATCGTTTTACAAAAATTATAGAAGTCAAGTGTGCAAAATAAAAGACAACATTTCCTGTAATTCTACCCCCACAGGCAGCCCCAGGTCATAGACATGGATATGAATGTAGATATGGAAATAGATCTAGAGACACTCCCATTGTGCCACGTTTTGTCACTTTTTTGGGATAATGTGCTCAAGGCTTTTCAGATGTCATTTAAATCTAATAGACCATTTTTAGTGGATCATTTATCTTAAATTAGTTCATTGTTTTGTTTTCTGATTATAAGAGTAATACTTGTTCTTAGAGAAATCGGAAAACAAAGAGAAGTATAAAGAATCAAATAAAGCAAACGTCTGCTCTGACTACTGGAGAGGACCCCTGTCAGTGTGTTGACATGGACTCTTCCAGTCTTTTCTCTGCATGCAGTTGTGCTTTTTACAGAGACAGGCGCGGGAAAGACCTTCTTTTGTCACCTGCCTGAATGCCACTGTCCCCCACTCAGTTTATGCACGTCTCCAAAGCCACTTGGGGCTGAGGACATAGGCCATCTGTAACGGATCGGCTAGACACGCAATGAAGGGCTCACCTCGCGTCTCCATGTACTGGCCCTGTGATGTCTTCATGATGAGTTTTCACCAGCAGGCCTGCTGGGGGCAGAGGGGAGTGCCTTCCCAGGCCATGGACACAGGGGACAAGTTCCTTGCTGAAAGGCTGGACTGTGACTCCCCAAGGCCCCTCAGAATCACGGGGTCTTGGGAAGTCAGGACGCCAGTGCCCACCCACTCGCCCACTCATCGGCTCATTCTGCCGCAGGAAGGGCTCGGGCTGCGACTCCAGAGCCCGGCCCCTCCCTCTTGTGTCTGCTCGCTCTGTGACCCTGCTCATCCCCACCCTGGGGCCCTGCTGACAGTGAGGGCCACCACGGGTGGGTTTGAGACCCCTTGAGGTCAGGCCCTCCAGGATTCCAGGACCCAGGATGGAACTCCTGGAGGCTGTGGGGAGGCAGCCAGGGGGCAGCAGGAGGCCCGGGCCAGACGAGGAGGGGCCGGGTGTGGCCAGAGGGCTCTGCTACCGCCACCTGGGAGCTGCACAAACATCCGGCTACAACTCTGAAACTGCCCGATCTGATTCCTGGGCCACAGCTGGCCCTGTTTGTCACTGGTCCCACGCCCTGCTGACCATGGGCTCAGTTTCTCTTCCCCTTACTTCTCCCCTTTTGCCACCCTGAGTTCTGGTTTCAACCAACTCGGGGTTAACTTTAGCTTGGGGATTCCCAGGGGTGGCCAGCTGCAGGTTGGGCCAGCACTCCACCTCCCTCCTTGCCCCCACCAGCCCTTAGCCTGCTCAGGCCTCAGGCCTCACTGCCTCCCGTCCCTTCACCCCCAGGACCAGGGCCTTCCTGCTCAACACCTTCATCCAGGAATCCTACAGTTTTCCTAGAGTGTCTGGTCCTTAAGGCCCCTTACCCAGCTCCTCCCTGAGCAGAGGGCAAGGCTGGGGCCCAGAGAGAGGAAGGAACTTGCTCACGGTCACACAGCATGTCAGAGACAGGCCCCAGCAAGGGCCCAGGAAATGACAGCAATGGCTGAGGGTTGATGAGAGTCACCATAGGCTGGGCAAGTCACAGGCATCTTCTTTAATACCCAAACCCACCCTATCAGGGAGGAAACTGAGGCCACAGAGGGGAAGCAAACTGCCCAAGGTCAAAGGCTGAGAAGGGCTATGTGTGGGTGGGGACCGCTCCCTGTCTGCTCTGAGGTCTGGGCTCCCACTGCCAAGTCTCCCCTGGCCCTTTGCCAACCCGTCCTCCCTCCTCCCAGTGAAGGGGTAGCCACAGGGTCCATTCTTGGGCCTCTTTTCTGCACCCCTGAAACGGGATTAAGGCTGGGGAGTGATGGGAGGAGGTTGCCCCAGGTAAGCACATGGCACCTGGCAGAGGGCAGTGCTCCACACAGTACCCCCTTTGTGTGAGCCCAGGCAGGTCCCACCCTCTGCTGGCCTCAGTTTCCCCAAACATCAGATGAGAGGGCCCAGGCTGGCATTGGGACACCCAGGAGCTAGTTCTGTCTCACTCTTTGGGATGTCAATCATTTTGAGCCTCAGTTTTCCTGCCTGTGAAATGCGTGGAGGATCCTGGTGTCAGCTCACAGGATATGTGAGTGGCTCAGCTGTATAACTCAGTTCCTGGGTTTTATAAATGGTGTGAGAACAATAGGCCATTCAACAGTGTCTCAGGGTGCAGCAACCTTTGGAAACATAGATATGGTCCATGCTCTAGGACCTCTGCCCCTGGTCTTGCCTCCTCTTCGACCTGTCCTTGCACCTCACCCCTGGAGAACCCTTGTTGCCCCCAGGGCCTCACCCCTGGGTCTGAATCCCAGCACCGTCTGCACGCTTCCCCTCTGCCTGGCATTATTGTCTCCATCCAATTTTCCTTCCTTCCCAGGGCAGAGGCTGGTCACAGCATTCAAGGGCTTTCTGGGTGGTGAGCAGGGCGGTGGGCCAGGTGACATGGGAAACAAGAGTCTGCCGTTGCTGAGGTGGAGGGGTCGGGGGCTTCACTGGGGGCCACTGTGCCAGCTGAGGGGTGCTGCAACCCCTCTCTGTGCCTTTGCTCATGCTGGCCTGTCAGGATGCCCGCCCTCCCCTCTGTCCTGCAGCCCTGGGGGTCCAGCTCCCAGGCCCTGTTTTGAGGTGGCTCAAGTTGATGCTGCTACCAGATCACCTTTGCTGACTGCCCAGGACTCCCAGGGTCCCCCATCCCTTGTCTTCCCCACTAACGTTTGTAGCAGAAGGGTCTTGTTAGTACCCTGAGCTCTAGGCTGAGTAGGGCTGAGTCCAGGACCTGACCCGGGCAGGGCATGTGGGCCTGGCACGGGGGAGATGAGGGGCTGTGGGAGTGAACAGCAGCTGGGGAGCCAGTTGATGGAGGCTGAAGGGGGCACGTTGCCCCAGGCTCTCAGGTTGGGGCACTTGCCCACCAGACTGCATACCTCATGTGTCAGGTAATGGGGTGTTTTGTCCATGGCCAGCAGGCCTGGCTCCTTGCTTCCCTGGGCTGGGGGAGCTATTGGTAGTGTCCCCAAGAATGAGCTGGTAAAGTCACACTGGTGAAAGGTATATGCCACCTTTGGGGGTGAACTCAGGAAACTGTGGCTGGGGACCTGGTCCCCCATCTAATTTCCCAGTAGGACCTTGGAGCCCTGGAATGTCCTGGGAACCTGTCTGATTGGAGAAGGACACAGGGAGAAGAGGAGAGAAGGGGACAGTGAGACTAGAGGATGGATCAGGGAAGCCTGTAACTGGGGTACTTGGGAGAATCTGGTCACCCTCTGGGCAGAGGACATCAGGCTGACCCATTTGTCATACCTCTTACCATCCTGTCTTTGTCCTCAGCATCTAGACCCAGCCTGGGGCAGACTGAGCAGGAAATGGGGCACCCGGTGCCTCACTCCCACTCCTCCTATAGGGAAGCAAGCACATTCCAGACCTCACTTAGGACTTGACTGGGCCAGGCCGACTTTGCCTGGGATGTGACAGCCCCACACAGACCCGGTCCCCAGGCTTGGGGAGGCTTGGTGGATGACTTGATGAAAATATGGATGATGGGTGGGTGGATGGGTGGATGGATAGATGAACAGGCACATATATGGATAAGTAGACAAGTGACTGACCAATCTGAGGTCCTATCCTCTGGGGGAGGACTCTGTGAGGCCTTGCGGGGGACAGCGGAGCTTCTGGGTTCTTCATTACTACCCCAGACCCTGGGCTCCTATAGGGCAGTGACTGTGAGGGCCCACATTTCTCTCTCCCTCCCCTGACTTGGCCCAGACCCCCTGAAGAGACCCTGGCCTGGAGGTGGCAGCTGAGGTGTGACTCACGGTGTCCCACACCAGCCCTGCCCACCCAGGGCTTCTCTGATCTCCAAGTGCCTGATCATATTCCACAGTTAGCTCTGTGCCTGGCATTTAGACAAGTTCCAGAGGAGTGAGTACAACCTGCACAAACACAACATTCTGGAACACGAGATGCCTCTCCTGGCTGTTGATTGACCATGATCTTGAGACCCTGCCCTGCTCAGGCCTGGGCACAGATGCTTGGTGGCCTTTGTGCTGGGATGTGGGCCCTTTCTCCAGCTGGGCTGGTGGAAGCTTCCAGAGCTGAAGCCCCCTCCACCCCCCGGGGAGCTGGAGACACCTGCTGCTAGGGCTGGGACCAGTCGGAGTTTCCCAGCTATTTTGGGCATCGAGGACTCTTGGTTTCGCCAGGCCAGCTGCACTGCCGTGAGGGTGTGCAGTGCAGGAGCCCAGGGGTGCTGGCCTGAGGCAACAACGGTCAACCACAGAGACCAGCAAAGGCCCATTTTCCATCCGACTGTCCTTCCCTCTGGGGAGTGAGGTTCCATTACTATGAACCCAGCTGCACAGAGGGGAAACTGAGGCCCTAAGCCACCAACCCCAGCTGCAGGGGCCTGGTCCTGAGTCAGGGCTCCTCCTGGCCCCTCATTGCTTCCAGCTGCCTTGTTAGACCCAAGATGAAGGGTTTCTGGCCCAGTCCTCCCTCCCCCATGACTTTATTTTTTCCACTGCAAGGATCTTGTCTCCTGTAGGACACCATTCTATTGGAGTGACTCCTATGGTCCCCAAATGCGAGTGGCCTAAGCAGGGCTGTGCCTGCACTGCCCACTGCTGTGATCTCACATGTGGTAGGTACTCAGAAAGAGATGCTGAGTGGGTAGTGTCTACGCAGGGGCCTCATCCATGCTGGGCCTTGGTCCACACAAGAACTGAGCTGAAGCTCCTTTCTGACTGAGGACACCTGAGAATGGGGCTCCCCTGGCTGGTCCAGAGTCCCACATTTTCCAGCCTGTTCTGCCTCGGAGAACTGTTCTTGGCTACCCAGGGCTCAAAGCCTCCATCCTCTGTTGGGAGCCAGGCCAGGTCTGGCTGCAGTTCCTCCTTCCTCCCAGGACAGTCAGGAGACCCCATATCTCCCCATGTAGGCTGGGCACTGGGTGGGCTGGGACTCTCCATCCTAGTGAGGATCTGTGGGTGGTCTGGGCACAGTGGACATCAACCCTGACCTGAGATGTCCCCAGGCTTGATGCTGAGGAACAAGAGAGATCTGGGCTGGTGATGTGGCCACAGGAAGAGGGTGCCACCACAAAGGGGTGACTTGTGTGGAAACAGACCGATGGCAGGTGCCCTCATGAGTCATGGTGACCATCAGCTACTCTGTCCCCAGCGTGGATGTGGAAGCATCTGATGACCCCAGCTCTGTGTTACTGGCCACAGAAGTTACTCAGCCCTTCCCTGGCCTTGTCCTGGTTGCCCTGAGACATTTTCACTGATTTCTGCCAGTTTCCTCAGGGACAAAGGCTGCCCAGAAGAACAGTCCCTTGCTGATCCCCCCACACACTGTGTGGTCACTGAGTGGGAAATATCATCAGGTTCACACTTGGGTCTCTCAGGGGTTGAGATGGTGTGAGCACACACCCAGGAGACCCAAGCAGGACCTTGCAGAGAGCTGGAACCTCATGGTGGCTGCCTGACTGTGGCCACTGGTGAGGCCACTGATCCTCACTGTGGCACCGCTGTCAATGGAGAGACACAGTGTCCGGCATGGTTGACTGCAGGGCCTACTGGCTGGCCTTGGCTCCCTCTCCATTTTAACACATTACAACGTGCTAGGTCTGGTGAGAGTGAGAGGAGAAATGACAGAACAGGCCATGAATCTAAAAGGTTTATTTGGCCAGCTGCACAAGCAGGTTGAGACCAGGGATGCAGGAAGGTGTCAGTAGCAGGGGTTCTTTAAGGGGTAAGGGAGAAGGGAGTTAAAGGGACTCTCTGTTGATGGCTTTGGGGGAGTTGGACCTGGGAACAGAGAGGCTTACTAAAACAGAGAAGTTATTAAATTCTTGTTGGTAGGCTACGATATCTTTGAAGGACACAGCCTTTGCCAGCAGGCTGTGATATTTTTGAAGGACACAGGCAGTCACTGGCATCAGCAGTTACTGCTGGGGTAGCAGGTTTATTGAGGGTCAGGCAGTCCCTGACACCAGCAGTTACCGTGGGGCCTTGCTAAAACCAGACCTGAATTCCCAGAACTCAGGTCTTATGCCTAAGACAAGGAGCACCATTTAGTCAATCAGCAATCAGTCACTCCAGGCTTGGATGACAAAAATTTATCTCCCAATTGGGACATTTCCGGGAGTGGAAGGGGCATTATTAATAATTTCACCAGGACACAGGTATGAACTGGGAATGTCCAGGGAAGTTCAGGACCAGTTCACTCCCAGAGCTCGCTCTGGGCCCGGTGTTCAAGGGGACACCATTACTGTGGTTCCTGGCCAAACAGAATTAAGTTTGTTGTGATCACAAGTGACCAACTGGCTTTTCAGAAAAGCTGATCCAAGTATTGGCCCTGCCCGACCCCACCGCTGAGGGCCCGTCTACAATTCTGCAAGGTGATCATATAGGACAGAGGGCCTCCAAGAGTGAGTTCTCATAAAGGCTCCTGCAAGAGGTGCCTATTGGGGATCCTGCGCAGCAGTACTTTGGGGGAGAGCCAGCCACCGGCTCTCTGGATGCTGGTTTGGGATGCTCCTGTGTGGTGCGTGCAGCCAGGGCCCTGCTCCTTCCATACTTCCCATGGGGAGCAGGTGGATAGGTAATCTGGCCTTGGATGGGCTGGGAGGCCCAAACCTGGCCAGGGTGACAGATGTTCCCAAAAGAGGTTGATAATGTTGGGAGGAAGGGGGCAAAGGAGAGCCCACTCTGAGGTGTGACTGTCATTGCTCTGTGTCATGTGTCACTAAATTGACGGGTACAGTGAACAGTTGATTGCTTCCTGGGTACTCCTGGAGGCTGCATATACAGCATGGCCGGAAACCTGGTTTTGGACCTTTGTGTTGAAAAGTGAGCTTTGCCTCATTTGGGGGCATTCAGGTCTGGTTTGTCTGTTTCCTGGGGAGTATCTGTCTCCAGGAGACACAGACAGAGACAGGACCCCCTTCCCACCACTGCTGTGCCTGGCTGGGAGACTCGCACAGGTCTCACAGGCACCCTGGTAGCTGAGCGTCACCGAGCTCTGCTCAATAGGAGCTCCCAGGCCTCCCCCAGGGCCCCAGCAGTCCTTTCCCCTCCCCTCCCTCAGGGCCAGGAACACTCCCACTCTTCCCCTCCCCCAGGGCCCTGAGCGCTAACCTCTCCTCCCCACCCCTCCCTTCTCCTCCTCTCTCCTCCCCTCCCCTCCCCTCCCCCAGGGCCCTGAGCACTCACCTCCCTTCCCCTCCCCCAAGGCCCTTCAGCCTGAGACTATTCTGAGCTCTGGTTATTTGGTTGGCTGTGGAGGAAGTCACACTTCCCCTCCCCCATCCTACTCACTGCCCCCACGAGGGAGGCCCAGGAGCAAGGTGGCTGCCCAGGTTGCACAGGGGGACAGGGCAGGAACAGACCAAGTCCCCCGTCTCCAGACCTGCCAGTTTCTGTTCCATGAGGGCCCCATCATGGACCCGCCTGGTGCCCTGGGGCCTTCACTCCAGGGGCTGCTCTGGCTCTGAGCTGGGCAGGGCAGCCCCAGAGTGACTCTCATGGTCAGTGTTCCCTCTGTGAAATGGGCAATGACAGCCCTAACAAGGACTTCGAGGGACCATGAGGGCCTGTGACATGCTTGGAGAAGTGTCCAGTGGCGGCAGCTGGGACATCTGCTAACTCGGGCTGGGCAGGCATCCCAGACATTTCTGTGGATGAAACCTAGTCCTATATGTGCTGCATCAGACACTCCCTGGGCTGTGAGCTGACCCCAGGGCCCTGAGGACAGGGGCGGGAGTCAGCCATGGTCTCTAGATCTGTGCCCTCCATGCATGAGCTCTGGCAGGGCAGGTCATCCTCACCTCTTTGTACCCACAGCCATGCTCACTGGGGCTGCTGAATGAATGAATGAGTGACTGAGGGACTGACACATCGCAGAGGTCTGAGGAGCTGTAGAAAGCACCTGGGGGCAGGACAGCCATCAACTCACCTTGTGACCCAGAGCAGCTTCCCCCATCAGAGCCTCAATACTCTCATCTGTGAAATGGGGACACAACATCTGCCCCGGCTTCACTTTGTGGATTCAGAGGGCCCATGACTTCCTTTCTGCCTGCTTCTGCTCCCCTGAGCTAATGTAGATCCAGGAACCTCGGTCCCCTTGGCCTCCCACATCTTAGGTTGCCTCTGACTTCCATGTGCTTGGCACAGTGTCCTGGCTCAGCACAGGCGTGGAGATGCCAATGGGGCGGAGAGTTCCACCTCCTGTGTGGTCCCGAGCACCTGTGACACCCAGGTGGAAGGTCCTCCTTAGTCTGACATCAGGGAAGATGGGTGGCCTTGGCTTGACCTTGGGTAGGAAGCCTGGGTACCCACCATTTGTGTGGCTCTGTAAAACTGTGGCACATGGGCAGGCTGCCTCAGGGTCTGGAAACTGTGTCCTCATCTATACGGGTGTGAAGTCCTGGCTCTCAGGTGATCTAGGGGTCATAAGAGGGGAAGCATGTCAAATACCAGTGTAGAACTTCTCTCAAGGAGCAATTGGCCAGGGTCACTGTCTTCAAGGTGGGCAAGGTAACACCTGAGCAGAGCAGGGAGCAATCCCACACTGGGCAGAGCTGGGAGCAATCCCAGAACTGGGCAGAACTGCTGACAATCCCACAATTGGTAGAGTTGAAGACAGTCCTACAACTTTGCAGAACTGGGGACAATCCCAAAATAAGGAAGAGCTGGGGACAATTCCACTATTGGGAAGAGCTGGGGGCCATTAGACAATTGAGAAGAGCTGGACACAAACCCACAACTGGGCAAAGCTGGGGACAGCCTCACAACTAGGCAGAGCTGGGGACAGTCTCACAGCAGCAGTCATTAGGGCTTAACAATGCCTTGCCCAGCACCCATCTGTGTCTCTGAAGGCCTGAGGGAGATGTAGCCCTGGCCCTCAGGTGCCCACCATTCTGAACCCAGTCTGCAGCCCTGGTTGTTAAGTCCACACAAGCCTAAGGGACTGGGGGTAAAGAAATCAGAAGCCTGTTTTAAATCCAGCCAGTTTACAGCCTTACATGGACAGAGAAGGAAGGAGCAGCTGAGGGGCCGGCTCCCCGTGCCCCTGATGACGAGGCAAGGAGGTTAGAGGATGGACAGACCCAGGAGAGAGGTTTGGGGAGCAGAGGAATTTCAAGACAGAGACAGTGGTGAGTGGTGCTCAGGTCCACCCAGAAATTGACAACAGGGAGGACAATGAGGGGATTGTTGAATTTGGCCACTTTCTGAAGTCCATTGGTACTTTGGCAACTGTAGGGGAGAGATGGGAAGATGGCAAGAAGGGAGGGGACATGGAGTCCCAGAGATGTGCTGCAAGGGGCAGGAGGGAAGTAGTCGCAGGTGGAGAGGAGGTGGCATGTAGGGCAGGTTCTGGCAAGGGAGCCAGAGTGGGCTTATGGCCACCCACAGGGACAGGAGAAGGTGACAGGAAAACGGCTTGCCCAGGCGTGCCATGCTCAAGGGTCAGGACCTAGGGGGTACCAGGAGGGGCAGCCTGGACAAATCAGATGGTTTACCCCAGAGTGACCAAGTACCTTGGAAGCCACTGGGACTGCCTGCTAACTGAGGGAGGCCAGAGGTCAAAGGCCCTGCTAGAGTGTCCTGTGTCCCAGGTTTAGGGGGGGTTTCCCCACACAGTCCCTTAGATGGTTAGTTGTTCCCACACACAGTAGCTCTACTGTTTTCTTATGGGGGAAGAAAATCCTCAAGACTTTGTCAGGTCACAGACGGGCCGTCCCCGAGCCCAGGTGTTTCATTGCTTCTGGGTTACTTCTTCCCCACAGAAGTATGTCTGGGGTCCTGTGATGGCCACTGGGAGATGTTGGGGCCTGAATGCTGGTGGTGGGACTGAGAGATGCCATCTCGGAGTGAAGGAGAGGGGGCCCCGAGGCAGCCATGACTGCTGGCCAGGGTGCCTGGGCAGGGCCCTCCCTGACTGCTACAGTGGGACCAGGCAGGGCCAGGACTGGGTTCCCGAGCTGGGATAGGGCACACTTGGCACTTGGAAAACTGCTGCTGATTGGTGGCGGTAGCCTGAGACCTGGACGTGGCTGGGGTCCCTCGTGGGCCAGTCATTGCTGCAGCCCAGCATCAGCCCCAACATCACCCTCGGTTCCCAGGGGCCCCAGGGGAAAGGGACCGGAACAGCATGCAATAGCAGTGACGGCAGGAAAATGGGTTGTCATTGAGATTTCATTGAGGGGTGGAGGGGCAGGAGAGTCGACAGGTGAATCTGAGAGACAAAGTGCCCCTTTTGTCTGGACTGTGTGTGCTTCCTGGTGGCTGCGACCCTGTAGGGCATGTCTGTCCAACTCGGGGTCTGAGGGTCCCTCCCAGAAATCAGGTCCCCCTCTGCTGCATGCCCCCCATGCACCTTCCGCTGGAGCTTTGGTGATGTCTCCTAGGGCAGCAGATGTGGTCCTGGAGGAAATGGGGGCCTGAAAGTTTCTCATTAGAAAAGAGCAAGGGTGGAAGTGGATGGCATGGGGGTCAGGAATGGGAGGAAGGGAAGCCAGCCTGGTGTTCTCGCGGGTCAGGGTGTGTTGGCCAGGCCTGTTCCCTGGGAGTTTCATACAAGTCATTGTTGCCATTCGTCAGCCAGCTCTGGAGCACCTGCTGTGCTGGGCTCTGGGCCCCCTTTCTCTGACCCCCCACCCCACCGCTCTCTGTGTTTTTACCTCAGAGAGCATTCCTTGGCTGAAGGTGTTGCTAAGAATTCCTGCACCCTGAGAAGGGGCAGCTGGGGACAGGGAATGGAGGGAGTGACCTGGGAAGCCACCTGCCAGGGACTGACCTTCCCATGTTGGGGCACCAAGGGCAAGCCTTGCGTTGACCCTCACCTCCCAGAACCTGACCTGAGGTGAGGTCCCCAGGAAGACAAGACACTCTCACGACCCCGCTCTCAAGTTCCCTGACTCTGGTTTTTAACCCGGAGGAACAAGAAAGGGTCTGAGGAAGCCTCTGATCTGAGGCTTCTGTCCCCCTTGGTCTTCATCAGCCCCAACAACTCTATTTCCTAAGCCCATGGATCCTGGGGTAAGGATCTGGGTACAGGTGGGCCTGGAGCTCTCCAGGGAGGAAGCTGGACTAATCAGGAGGGCCTGGCTATGATGGGGAGGACACTGAGGGCAGAGGGAACCAGAGGCCAGGAGCTGGATAACATCAGGCGGCTGTGGGTCTAGTCTCCGCTGTGACTTTGCACAGGTCACCGAGGGTCTCTGGGCATCGGTGTCCTCACCTGCAGTCTGAGGATTATAATAGAATCTTCCTCCAAGGACAGTAAGATGTTTAAAAGGTGAGATCTGGAGAGCATTTAATTGGGGCCTGTGCGAGGAAATGCCTCAGGCTGAAGCCAAAATCTCCCCTTTGACCCCAGAAACTGAAGGGACTGCAGGGGACCAGGGAGAAAGGAGAGCTGCGCCTGGGCTGAGAAGGCCCCAGAAGTGACCCAGACTGAGAACTGGGGATGACTCAGCAACAGAAAGAAATGTGGGAGAAGGTTTCTCAGACCCCCGGGAAACTGAACATTGTCAGTCAACTAAGGTCCCCCAAAGGTGTCCCCACCTAGTCCTCAGAAACGTCCTTCAGAGCTTATCTGTGTCAAGTGACAGCTTCTTTTCTGCCTTCCTACTAGCCCTCTTACACATCTGAACCTACCATTGGGTGAGGAATTAACCAGAAGAAGAAATAAAAGACATCCAAATTGAAAAGGAGGAAGTAAAAAGATCATTGTTCACAGATGACATGACACTATGTATAGAGAACCCTAAAGATTCCACTAAAAAGCTACTAGAACTGATCAATGAATTCAGTAAAGTAGCAGAATACAAAATTAATGTTCAGAAATTGGTTGCATTTTTATATACCAATAATGAACTATCAGAAAGGGAAACAAAGAATACAATCCCATTTACAATTGCATTTAAAAATACCTAGGAATAGGGACAACTGTAATAGAAAAACAATGTAAAAAAAAAGATAAAAACCTAGGAATAAATTTAACCAAGGAGGTAAAAGACCTATATTTGGAAAATTATAAGGCATTGAAGAAAGAAATTGAAGAAGATATAAATGAATGGAATTATATACTGTGTTTATGGATAGGAAGAATTAACATTATTAAAATGTCCATGCTACACAAAGCAATTTATGGATTAATGCAATTCCTATCAAGATACCAATGGTGTATTTCACAGAACTAGAACAAATAATCTAAAAATTTGTATGGAACCACACACACACACACACACACACACACACAAAAGAACCCCAAATAAGTTTAGTAATATTGAGAATGGAGAACAAAGTTGGAAGTATTATTCTACTTGATATCAAACTATACTACAAGGCCATTGTAATCCAAACGGCAGGGTACTGGCATAAAAACAGACATATAAATCAGTGTAACAGAATAGAGAGCCCAGTAATAAACCCATGTCTATGTGGTCAATTAATATTTGACAAAGAAGGCAAGAATGTACAATGAGTAAAGATGGTCTATTCAATAGATGGTGCTGGAAAAACTGACAGATACTTGCAAAAAAAATGAAACTAGACCACCTTCTTACACTACATACAAGAATAAACTCAAAATGAATTAAAGATTTAACTGTAAGACTCAAAACCATTAAAGTCCTAGAAGGAAATCTCTGACATTTCTCTCAGCAATATTTTTTTCTGATATATCTCTTTGAACAAGGGAAACAAAATAGAAGATAAACAAATGGGATTAAAAAAGTTTTTGAATAACAAAAAAAAACCATCAACAAAACCAAGAGACAACCTACTAAATGGGAGAACATATACACTGATGATGCATAAAGGGTTAATATTAAAAACTGATAAAGAATTCATGCTACTTAACATCAAAAAACAAACAATCTAATTAAAAAATGGGCAGAGGACCTGAATAGATACTTCTCCAAAGAGAACATACAGATGGTCAATAGACATATGAAAAGATGCTCAATGTCACAAGTTGTCAGAAAAAATGCAAATTAAAACCACAGTGAGATACTACCTCACACCTGTCAGAATGGCTATTATCAGTAAATCAACAAACAACAAGTGCTTTTGAGGACATGGGGTAAAGGGAGCCCTCAGGCACTGTTAGCGGAGATGCAGACTGGCGCAGCCACCATGAAAAACAGGATGGAGTTTCCTCTAAAGTTAAAAACGGAACTGCCTTATGATCCAATGATTCCACTTCTTGGATTTATCTGAAGAAACTCAAAACACTAATTCGAAAGACTATATGCACCCCTATGTTCATTGCAGCATTATTTATAATAGCCAACATATGGAAACAACCCAAGTGCCCATCAGTACATGAGTGGATTAAAAAAAGCAGTGGTACATAATATACAATGAAATATGACTCGTCCATAAAAAAGAATAGAATCTTACCATTTGTGACAGCATGGATGGCCCTAGACGGTATTGCGCTCAGTGAAATAAGTCAAAGAAAGACAAATACCATACAAATTCACTTCTATATGGAATCTAAAGAAAAAACAAACAAAATTGAAACAGACTCATAGACGCAAAGAGTGAACTGGTGGCTACCAGAGGGGAAGGGGCTGGGGGCCTGGGTGACAGAGGAGAAGGGATTAGACTAAGAAGTTCACGTTGGCAGTTACAGAGTAGTCACGGGGTGTAAGTAAAGCATAGGGAATATCGTCAATAATATTGTGATTGCTATGTTTGGTGCCAGTGCGTACTGGAAATATCTAGGGAATGCTAGGTAAAGTATATGATTGTCTAACCGCTAAGCTGTATGCCTGAAACCAATGCAAAATAAAATTGAAAGAAAAAAATCAAACACAAGAACAGTAATCAGAGAGAAGGTGCACAGGACAACGCTCCCGGGTCCTCTGTCCTACCTTCTCTTTTTCAGTATTTTCTACGTGAGGGTAAACTCCCCTTGAGGAAAAATGAAGACTCCTTCAAGCCCAGAGTCCAAAAGAGAAAGTCCCCTGGAGAGCTTGGAGTCACAGTGAGGAGAGGCAGGAAGGCGTCCCTGGCATCCTTTCACTTTGTCCTCATCAGGTGCCTCAGAAGCCAAACAGGGTGCTGGGGACTGAGACGGGCAGACAAGAAAGGTGAAGAGTACGGAAGTCCAGAGCAATTCAGGCCCTAGGCCCAGACTGGATGGAAAGAAGAGAAAAACTGACCCAAATTTCACGCAACTCCTAGGAAGAGGGAGAGGAAGAGACTCACCCAGGACGGTCAGATAGGCCCGTCTGTCGAACACAGCACACAGTGACACAGCCTTGAACACAAACCCCCTGTCACTCCCTCTAGCCCCTGCCCAGGCCCACCTGCAGCTGCACAGGAGGCCCAAAGTCCAGCCTCCTTGTTATGGGGGATGGTCTGGCTGATGGGAGGTTGAGGGAGGGTGATCATCTCCCCACCTGCAACTTTGCTTCCTTGAGGGGTAAGCTTCGATCCATCCCCAGTCATGGAGGGGGTAGGAGGGAATGTCTTGAGTGTCCCAGTGTATCCCAGGACCTTATTGTCCTAGAATGAGCAGCGTCCCTGGCTCGTTGGGGAATGTCAGGTAGGAGACATGAGACATCCACTTTACAACCAGAGTTGATGGAGCCTGCGCAATCTGTAGAGCTGAGGCGCATGGGAAGTTTCTGGATGCCACACGCATGCTGGACACATGATCTATGGGGCTATGTTTGCAGTGGCAACTGTGTGTGTGCCACTGTGTGTGTTGTGTGTGCATGTGAGGTGAGTTAGTGAGAATGTGTGTGTGCACGTGTGCGTGTGCAGTCCTTCTGCTTGTATGATAGCTCAGAACCCAATCCTGTTTCAGCTTCTAAGACAATAAATCCCCAGGTTCTCAGCTCCCCTTCTAGGGCCCCCAAGCAGCTGAGTCAGTTCAGAGACATGATCATGGCTCATTCCCAGAATCAAGTTCTTGTCTTTAAACTCATGGCCCTGTAGGCCACTGATGGCTACTCTGACATTAATGCTTGTGGTGGCGTCTGTGGTGCTCTAGCCTCTAAGGGGTTGGAAGAGAGCAGAACTGGCCATAACTCCCATGGGCCTTGACTACAGCTGGAACCCTTGTGACCGGTGGGAGGGGTGGTGTAGGGCACGCTGTGCAGATGAGTGACCAGGGTCCAGGGACTGAGGGTTCTGTAGTGACTGTGACAGTGAGGGTCAAAGTGACACAGCACAAGGTAGTGTCAGGATGAGGCAGGCAGGGGGGTGGGTGCTAAGGAAGGAGGAATGCCCTAGCCAGTGGGGATGAGAAGTTTCCAGATGGGGTAGGAAGCCATGGAAGGCACGTGAAGGGAAGACTGATGATTTCTGGGAAGGGAGCTCAGGCACCACCCTGGTGTCCATGGGGACGAAGGGGATTGTGTTTGGGAGTAAACATGGTCCACAGGAGAAAAGCAATACTAGGGAAGGTGCGGAGAGTGGGCCCTCCTGAGTTTTTCTGCCCCATCCCATGTTCTGGAACATTCTGTGGGCACTTCTAGGTATGAGCAAAACCCCCTGAGGGAAACATGAAGACTCTTTCACTGGTTCCTTTCCCATAAGGTCAAAAGTATTGTGTTCACCTTTGGAGAGAGTTGAACTTGAGACCAAAGTTCATAAAAATGAACAGAGAGTTTGATGTCTGACAATAGGAACAATTTATTGAGAGTTGATTAAGTGCAGGGGGAAGAAGGAATGGATGAAGGGATGGGGAGGTTCCCCTGGGGGACCTGAAATACAGTCCCTGAATAGAAGGGCTCAGGGTCCTAGGAACACTCTGAGGGGACCACTGTCTTCTCCACGGCGCTCCCTTCGTGCGTGACGTGGCAGCTGTAACTACTGCTAGACTTCCACGCGCTGGGCGACACGCTCAGGTAGCTGCTGGTCGCGTACTTGTTGTTGCTCTGTTTCAAGGGCTTGGTGGTCTCCACGCCCTGGGTGACGGGGCTGCCATTTGCCTTCCAGGTCACCGTCACAGCTCCAGGGTAGAAGTCACTGATGAGACACACCAGCGTGGCCTTGTCGTTGCTGAGCTCCTCAGAGGAGGGCGGGAACAGAGAGACCGAGGGTGCGGACTTGGGCTGACCTGTGGGGTGCGGAAGACAGGGGGTTAGAGGCTCAGTGTTCCTCGTGGGAGCACATGACCTCAGTTGATGTGGGCACACTACCCCCAGGTACCGGGCACAGACCCCAGTTGGCCATTGCTCCCTTTGCCAGGACCGGGCCGGGCGGTGACACTCACCTCCTGCAGGGAGACTCTCAGGGCCTGACTAGTGGGAGTTTGGTGCCCCTATTTGCTAATCAGTGTCCTCAGGGTCACAGTTCTCGTTAACTACCATCCTACCCTCTGCTCCCCTGGTGCTGTGTCCTGCACCGGGAGATCTTACCTGTCCTCCAAGAACTGGGACATCTGTCTGTCTGAGATCTCCCAGTGATTCCTCTGCCCAGTGTTTAACAAGAGGGTATATATCCGTCCTGAGTCTAGACTCTCCACAATTTCAGGGCTGATATTTCTTGCTCACATCTCTGACCCATGGTTCCACCCCCACTCCACTCCCCAAAGAGAACATTCCAGGGCTACAGAGGTGGGGAAGGAGGTGTGTTAACACCAGGTCTGAATATTAGGGGTATACATGGGTGTCCATGGAACATGGCTGTTCTGCTCTTAGTGTGAGTCTGGCCTGGTCTGAGGGGTCTTTCTCTCAGGGAAAGCTATACTGGGGGAATCTGACTGTCTTAGGACATCTGTCTGCTTGGCAAGGTCTGTCTTGTCACCTGTCTCAGCAGGTGTCCCCAGCCAGAGTTCTGGCATTTGTTTTGAGCTTTCTCTTCCATTAGTAATACTAGTCCTGCAGTCATTGGGGTCTGCCTGATTGTCCTTGCCACCCATTCTGTCTGGGGGTCCTGCTACCTTTTCTGCCTTAGGGCCCAGCCTGTCCAAGAGCAGTAGAAAGGATCTAGCACCCCAAGGCCATCACATGGGAAATCTCCCTTCCACTCTATCTTGCCTTGATTCCTTCTCTTCCTCTGTGAGTCCCTAGAAAGAGTTCCTTTCACTGGCCGCTCACTAACTGCCACCATCACCCAGAAAGGAGACAACCCAAGAGTGACACAAACATGTACAGTTTAGCAGATCCTGCCTTGTACTCACATCCCCCAGGCAGTGTTCCCCTCATGGTCCTTCGGCCCCTAGTTCTCCTAGGTTCAGAGATAAGGGGGGCCAACATCCCAGAGTTTAGGGGAGAATGTCCCCTTGAGACAGAGCTCTTGGTCACAATGACAAGTGGCAGAAGACGAAGGCTGGGCTACTCCCATCTTGTCCCCACCCGCTGCCTCAGAAGTCAAACAAGTAACAGGGGGCTAAGACAAGCAGGTAAAAGATGAAAATTCCAGGAGCAAGAATCATTCTCACTCCACCTCAGACTAAATGGAAAAAGGTGTAAAATCAAACATAATATCACTATGGATCCCAAGCAGGAGGAGAAGGGAGTGACTCACCCAGGACGCTCAGGAAGGTCCCTCCGCCGAACACTTCACACAGTGACACAGCCTTGAACACAAACCTCCTGTCACCCCCTCTAGCCCCTGCCCAGGCCCACCTGCAGCTACACAGGAGGCCCAAAGTCCAGCCTCCTCGTCACGGGTGCTGATCGGGGAGAGGGGAGGGTGAGAGAGGGGTGACCTTGTGGATGGAATTCAATTCTATGGAGTTGTAAGGTCCCATGATCCCTAAGTCACCACAACTTGGCACTGCAGAGAATGTCCTAGGGCTGAATCAGGATTTTCACCTAATTCTGTCTTTGGGAAGGAGCTGTGTCCTGGCCCAGCTACTGTCAGATTGTCGTGAAATTGGTGCAGTCTTGTTTCTGCATGGTGATGATCAAACTGGGACCCCTGTACAGAGCTGGGAACTGTGGGGAGGTCCTGGAGGCCACCGTGTCCTCAGCACAGAAGGTTGAGTAGGGTCAGGGGTTGGGAATGGGAAGTTCAGTGGGGGAGTGTCGTATTCACCCCCAGTACCCAGATTCTTTTACAGGGACCTGCTTTAGTGTCCCTGCCCCCAGCTGGGCCAGCCTCGTGGAACAGTGGGACTGTCACTAAGCCCCTGCTGAGCAGTCTGTGGGCAGCTTCTTTCTGCGCGGCTGCGTGGGCTGAATTAGAGCTGGAATGACCCTGTAAGGACCCCTTTTGGTGAGGGAGGCGGTCACTGCTCCCAGCACAGTGTTTTCTGTGAGCTCTCAGTGTGCGAGCTTCTGGTGCCTCCTTATAATCCTGAGAGACACATGTCCAGAATCTCCAAAGTCACTAGCACAGGGTGCACCCCCAACCTGCCAAGCCCACGTGACCCTGGACTGAACCTGCGTGTTGAGTGGGGCCCCAACACCCAGGGCCTCAGCTGGCATTCTCATTCCTGTATGTCAGCTCAGGGCTCACTCATGGGACACACAGACCTGGCCTCCTCTCTGACAGAGCGCCATGACCAGCGAGCACTCGCCCATTCTCCCAGATCAGCCCGCTCTCTGTGGCCTCACTCCTTCTCACAGACTTCCTCAGGCTTCCCGGGCTCACTCTCAACCTGGACTGGAATGTCCCTGCCCTTTGTCTTGTCACTGGTTGTCTCTGGAGCCCATGACCGTGGACTGCAGTGACTAGCTTCTCTTTTCTCATTTACAATGGGGTCCCCACTGAAGCACCTTCTTATTGAGCTTTTCCACGTCTTTTCAGAGCAATATTGTAAATGGACATGTGTCTTTATGAACATTATGTGTGTGAATGTATGTTTTTGTGCATTCATATGCGTTTTTTTTTTGTGTGTGTGTGTATGAGTTATTGTTATGATGTTTTCCTAAGGACATGAGTAGTTTACCAAGGAGTCAATGGGCTATTCTTAGAATTTGACTCTTCAATCTGACAGAGGCACAGGCAGGTCACTTGCGAAGGTTGGGTATTAGACCTTGTGATGGGATGTGTGGTGGAGTTCCCTGTAAAAGCATGAAGAGAGCTGACCTGTCTCGTCTCCCAGGGGCCTTGCATAGAACTGGATACCTGCTGACCTGAGTTGAAGGTGGGGGTTACCCACAGTGTGGGATGAATGACTAGGTTCCAGAGACTGGAAGGGAGTGTGTCAGTGAGGGTCTGGTAACTGCAGCAGAGCGCTTGTCCTTGGGGAAGCCAGAGGGGAGGGACTATAGGTAAGAAGGGAGTCTATGGCCTGTGAGGATGAGAATCTTCCAGGTGGGGGAGGAAGCCATGGAAGACATGTGGAGGGGAAGACTGAGGATTCCTGGGAAGAGAGCTCAGGCACCACCTTGGTGTCCATGGGGATGAAGAGAATTGGGCCATGGGGGTGGCCACGGTCCACAGGAGAAAAGCAGGCATAGGGAAGGTGGGAAGGGTGATCTCTCCAGGATCATGCTGCCCTCACCCCCATTCTGGAACATTCTACAGGCACTTCAGGAAAGGAGTAAAACTGCTACTTAGGAAACATGGAGCCTATTTTTGTGGCTCTTTCTCCATAAGGCCAAAAAGATTATTGTCAACTTTCAGAGTAGTTGAGCCTTGACAAAAATGATCAAACCAAAAATGAGCATAGAAGATGGTGTTTGATTGACAATGAAGATATTTTATTGAGAGTTGATAGTTTCAGGGAGAAGGATGATCGAGATTTGGTAAGGAGATTTTGCCAGGGTCATGTGGTCCAACCCTGGGGGTTGCAGGCTCAGGGTCCTAGGAACACTCTGAGGGGACCACTGTCTTCTCCACGGCGCTCCCGTCGTGTGTGACGTGGCAGCTGTAGCTGCTGCTAGACTTCCAGGCGCTGGGCGACACGCTCAGGTAGCTGCTGGCCGCGTACTTGTTGTTGCTCTGCTTTGAGGGCTTGGTGGTCTCCACGCCCTGGGTGACAGGGCTGCCATTTGCCTTCCAGGTCACTGTCACAGCTCCGGGGTAGAAGTCACTGATGAGGCACACCAGTGTGGCCTTGTTGTTGCTGAGTTCCTCAGAGGAGGGCGGGAACAGAGAGACCGAGGGTGGGGCCTTGTGCTGACCTGTGGGGTGCGGAGGACAGGGGATTAGAGGCTCAGTGTTCCTCGTGGGAGCACATGACCTCAGTTGATGTGGGCACACTACTCCCAGGTACCGGACACAGACCCCAGTTTGACCTTTGCTACCT
Source organism: Furipterus horrens (assembly GCF_987537825.1). Taxonomy (NCBI): domain Eukaryota; kingdom Metazoa; phylum Chordata; class Mammalia; order Chiroptera; family Furipteridae; genus Furipterus; species Furipterus horrens. Next base: position 17,642,307 of record NW_028327181.1, on the reverse strand, counting down.
TTGCCAGTGTAGGGACGGGTTGTGACACTCACCTCCTGCAGGGAGACTCTCAGGGCCTGACTAGTGGGAGTCTGGTGCCCCTATTTGCTAATCAGTGTCCTCAGGGTCACAGTTCTCGTTAACTGCCATCTTACCCTCTGCTCTCCTGGTGCTGTGTCCTTCACCTGGATATCTTACCTGACCTCAGAGAACTGGGACATCTGTCTGTCTGAGATCTCCCAGTGATTCCTCTGCCCAGTGTCTTGACAAGAGGGTATATATCTGTCCTGAGTCTAGACTCTCCTCCATTTCAGGGCTGGCGTTTCTTGCTCACATCCGTGACCTTATGGTGCCACCCCCGCTCTACTCCCCAAAGTGAACACTCCAGGGCTACAGAGGTGGGAAGGAGGTGTGTTAACACCAGGTCTGAATATTAGGGGTATGCATGTGTGTCCATGGAACGTGGTTGTTCTGCTGTTAGACTGATTCCAGGTCTATTTTGAGGGGGACTTCCTGTTCAGGAAAACTGTACTGGGGGAATCTGACTGCCTTAGGACATCTGTCTGCTTGGCAAAGTTTGTCCTTGTCACCTGTCCCAGCTGGTGTCCCCAGACAGTGTTCTGGTTATTTGTTCTGAGCTTTCTCTTCCAGGGGTAATAAGAGTCACATAATCATTGGGGCCTGTCTGATTGTTTTGTCACCTCTTCTGTCTGGGGTCTGCTACTTGTTCCTACTTAGGGTCCAGCCTGCCCAGGAGGGGTAGGAGGGATCCGGCACCCTGAGGCCATTGCATGGGGAGCCTCTCTTCCACTCTCTCTACCTTGCCTTGATTCCTCTACCTTCTCTGAAAGTCCCCAGTAAATAGGTCCCCTCACCAGCCCCTCACTAACTTCCACCATCACTCGGAAAGGACACAACCCAAGAGTGACTCACACACATACAGTTTAGTGGGTCCTGCCTTGTACTCATGCCCCACAGCCCTAGAAAACCAGACCGAGTTTCCCCATCATGGTCCTTCAGCTCCTAGTTCTCCTAACACCTCAGGCTCAGAGATGAGGGGGTCCCACATCACACAGTTAGGGGAGAATGTCCCCTTGAGACAGAGCTCTTGGTCACAATGACAAGTGGCAGAAGAGGGAGCCCAGGTTACTTCCATCTTGTCCCTACCCTGTGCCTCAGAACTGAAAAAAGTGACAGGGGCTAAGACAAGCAGGTAAAAGGTGAAAGTCACAGAAAGCCAGAGTGATTCCCACCCCACCTCAGACTAAATGGGAAAAGGGGATAAAATCAATCCCAGTTTCACCCAGGACCCGAAGCAGGAAGCAAGGGGAGACTCACCCAGGATGGTCAGGAGGGTCCCTCCGCCGAACACATTACACAGTGACACAGCCTCGAACACAAACCTCCTGTCACCCCCTCTAGCCCCTGCCCAGGCCCACCTGCAGCTGCACAGGAGGCCCAAAGTCCAGCCTCCTTGTCACGGGTGCTGATCAGGCAGAGGGGAGGGTGAGGGTGGTGGCCCCGTGGATGGAATTCAATTATATGGAGTGTAGGGTCCCATGATGCCTAGGTCACCATGACATGGCACCGCAGAGAACGTCCTAGGACTGAATCCGGATTATCACCTAATTCCATCTTTTTGAAGGAGCTGTGTCCTGGCCCAGTTACTGTCACATTGTCATTGTGAAATTGGTGACATTCTCGTTCCTGTATGTCAGCTCAGGGCTCACTCAAGGGACACACAGGCCTGGCCTCCTCTCTGACAGAGCGCCATGACCAGCGAGCACTTGCCCATCCTTCCCAGATCAGCCTGCTCTCTGTGGCCTCACTCCTTCCCACAGACTTCCTCAGGTTTCCTGGTCTCACTCTCAACCTGGACTGGAATGTCCCTGCCCTTTGTCTTGTCACTGGTTGTCTCTGGAGCCCACGGCCCAGGACAGCAGTGACTAGCCTCTCTTTGCTCCTGTACAACGGGGGTTCCCACTGAAGCACCTTCTTATGAGCTTTTCCAGTTCTTTTCAGAGCAATACCTTCTAAGGCAATTTTGTAAATGGATGCATGTTTTTATGAACATTTTGTGTGTAAATGTATGTTTCCGTGTGCGCGTGTATGCGTATGTGAGTTACTGTTCCGATTTTTTCCTAAGGACATGAGTAGTTTACCCAGCAGTCAATGCGCCACTGTTAGATTCTGACTCTTGATTTTGAGAGAGGCACAGGCAGCTCACTTGAGAAGGTTGGACGTTAGACCTCGTGGCGGGACCAGATGTGGGGTCGCCTGTAAAGGCATGGAGAGAACTGACCTGTCTTATCTCCCAGGGGCCTTGTTAGAGTTGGACCCCTGTGACCCATTTGGAAGGTGAGCGTTGCTAGCAGAGAGTGTGGGATGAATGACTAGGTTCCAGAAACTGTAAGTGAGTATGTCAGTGGGGGACAGGTTACTGCTGCACAGTGCATGTCCCTGGGGAGGCAGGAGGGGTGGGGGAGGGACTATAGGCAAGACGGGAGTCTATGGCCTGTGAGGATGAGAATCTTCCAGATTGGGGAGGAAGCCATGGAATGTGTGTGAAGGGAAGACTGATGATTCCTGGGAAGGGAGTTGGGCACCACCCTGGTGCCCATTGGGACCAAGCAGATCTGGCCTTGGGAGTGGACATGGTCCACAGGAGGAAAGAAGGAGTAGGGAAGGTATGAAGGGCGAGCTCTCCTGGGTCATACTACTCAAATCTCATTCTGGAATATTCCATGGGAACTTCTGGGTAGGAGTGAAAGTGCTACTTAAGGAAACGAGGACCCTATTTTCATGGTTCCTTTCCCATAGGGTCAAAAAGATTGTGTTCAACTTTCGGGAAGGTGAATTTTAGACAAAAATGAATATGTAAACCAAAAATGAGCATAGAGCATAGTATCTGATTGACAATGAAGATATTTTATTGAGGGTTGATAGGTCCAGGGAGAAGGATGATTGGGGTTTGCTAAGGAGATTTTGCCAGGGTCATGTGGTCCAGCCCTGGGGGTTGCAGGCTCAGGGTCCTAGGAACACTCTGAGGGGACCACTGTCTTCTCCACGGCGCTCCCTTCATGCGTGACGTGGCAGCTGTAGCTGCTGCTAGACTTCCAGGCGCTGGGCGACACGCTCAGGTAGCTGCTGGACGCGTACTTGTTGTTGCTCTGCTTCGAGGGCTTGGTGGTCTCCACGCCCTGGGTGACGGGGCTGCCATTTGCCTTCCAGGCCACCGTCACAGCTCCGGGGTAGAAGTCACTGATGAGGCACACCAGTGTGGCCTTGTCGTTGCTGAGCTCCTCAGAGGAGGGTGGGAACAGAGAGACCGAGGGTGCAGACTTGGGCTGACCTGTGGGGTGCGGAGGGACAGGAAGTCAGAGGCTCAGCATCCAACCTGGGATCCCCTGGCCTCAGTCTCAATGTGGGTCCTGAAGAGCAGGCCTGGGGTCCATGCCAGAGAGACTGGTAGGGTTTTTCCTCACACAACTCCCATTCTCCCTGGGATAACAGGCGGCTGGGTACCCGCTACTGTCCTCATACCCTCCTAGGAATGGCCACTCACACCTGACCTTCGTCCTCCTGCTCTGCCTCCCTGACATTCTAATGGGGTCTGTGTGGCATGTCTGTCCTTCACCAGAGAAGACGATGTGTGCTGTGACCTCCAACTGGGACAATATGGAGGCTTTTATGACCTATCACTTCTATTCTGAGCCTCTAGTCTTAAGGGGTCTGTACTCACGTCCGCCTCTCCTGATCCTCTCTAATGGGGTAGGCTATTCACTGATGAGGGAGAGTCTGTCCTCCTGTCCTTAGTTCTCTTCCATATGCAGAGTAATCTGTGGTTCCTCTGTGGTATCTGTCCTGAGATCTCATGCTGAGCTACGTGTGGTCTTTTCCCTCAGACATTTGTGCTTCTAAGCATTGTATCCCACACAACCTTGGAGTCTGCCCTCCCCTTCTTCCCTCTCCTCCATTGTCCTTGTCTCACTCTTAGCATCCAGAGCGTTCTGCTCCCCTCTGTCCCCCTCCTGCATGGGTCTCTGGGCCCCCATCTGGCTGAGGACTCTGCATGGCAGCTCCATGGAGGCCAGTGGGAGCCTCTCCACCCTGCGCCATTGCCGGCCCTGGGTCCTGAGCCCCACAGCCCCAGTGAGCTTCTCTGTCCCCAAACTTGTCTGTCCCCAGACTCTGACCAGAGTATTTGGGGTCACCCCTCAGTATGCCTAGTTCCCCCTTAACTGGGGGCCCAAATGACCCCCAGAGTCAAAGCTGTCCCAACAGGAGCCCGTATAAGAAGACAGACAGAGCAGGTCTAGGACCCTGTCTGGCCCTGGAAGACAGATAGAGTCTATAGGCCATCTCATCCATTCCTCTGCCTGTGGGGTCAGAGGTGAAGGCTGCTGATGACCAGTGGAGGCAGGCAGGATGGTAAGACTGGGAAGGAGACTGGGGTCCAGGGTGAAAGCTTGGGTATAGGGTGAGAAAAGGGAGCAAAACAGCAGAAAATTGCCCAAACCTCTGGGAGAGCAGGGAAGGAGGGGGAAGGAGAGACTCACCTAGCACGGTCAGCTGGGTCCCTCTGCCGAACACCCAACACTGTGACACAGACTCATACAAAAACCTCTCTGGGAGGTCCTGCCCCACCCCTGAGCCCCCCACCTGCAGCTGCGATGCAGGCAGCCTGGGCCACTGCCCCAGGCTGGTGTCTGCCCTGCGTGGGCACTTAACTCCGCCCCAACTCCCAAGCCCAGCATGTAACAGGACTAGTGTCTCCCTGTGCTCATTAGTAGGTTCCCCGGAAAGCCAAGCTCCAGAATGTAGGTGTTGTCTTGGATTCCCTTTTTTCATAACCATCACCAGGACTGGGAATGGCTTTCTTAGGAGACATTTTTGATACTAAGGAGTAAATTTCCATGCCAATGAACAGAAGGTGTTTTCTTTTAGGGGTTTGGAGTGTCCTGCGCCTCCCTAGGAAGAGGCAGGACCATGGAGTGCAGTAACCAAGGAATGTTCGCACTGACCCCAGCTGGCCCCCGAGGTTGCAGCCTTATCTTCCCCGTGGATGCGATAGTTTGGGGTTGCCCTGAATGAAGCCTCAGTTGTACAGCAAGTACTGCCAGGTCATCCTCCATGATGGACTTGGGACACTCCTTTTCCCACCAGAATTTGATTTTATATGACGAGGGGCTGGTGGTTCTAGGTCCTACATACAACATAAGGGAACCCTGCTCAAGGACTGATTCCAGGCCTGGGCTAGGAGAGACATAAGCTGAGCACTGAATGTGTTGTCATCCATAAAGCAGGAGCTGTTGACGTTCCCAGGTCAGGTCAGGGTACCCAGGAGTCACCTAAGGAGGATCCGAGTAGATAAGGTCCATTATTTACAACCACATTGCTGGCCTCACTAGAGAATAACCGAGTGCATTCACACAGCAGATGCACACAATCTAGAGTATGTCATTGTTTTAAATACTAATCATCCCCTTAGTAGGTTGGCAGGGAACCACGTAACCATGTCATCATTTTATAAAGTGGAAAATAAAAAGAAAGAATCCCATTGTATCTTTTTGACTAGAGTACAAACACACTCTGGTGTGAAGGAAGAACAGCTGATGGCAGCCGGGGGATGAGCCAGAGTGGGTGTGGGGCCCTGAGCTCGAGGGTAGTGCCTTGTCAGCGGGGGAGGGGGGCGCTGACCTACTGTAGCCCCGAGGCCACACTCACCTGCCCTGAGGCCTTCTGACCTGCCCTCCCTCTACTCCTGAATCCCAGCTGCCACATTATCCCTGGGACAGGACATGGTTCTCTTTCTGTGCCCAGGAAGGTGCGCTTTCTCCTCCCGTGTCCTACTCTTGTGATGCTGACATTGCCTGTTCCACCCACAAACCAGCTTTTGTTTGCTGCAGGACTTGTCAGTGTCTTTACTGAGCTAAGATTCAGGGTGAAAGTTTGAGAAATGGATTCATGGGATACATTGTTCAGATTTCTATGGCTCTTTGGTGACAGGCCGACCACACTTCTTTCACCTTGTAATGGTTCTCCACACTGGGATTCTTGAGGAAACAGAGAAGTTAAACAGCTGTTCTGCTATGGATATTGCCTGACTCAAGGGTCGTCTTCTCCCAAATACCTGCCCTTGACCCTCCCGGACACTCCTCATTTCTCCCTGAAATGAGCCTGAAAATTGCCCAGAAGTCTCCCAGTCAGTCCTTCTCCCTTCCTAGGTGACAGGGACCAGATCCCAGGGGCCAGCTATACAGGATGAGCTTATCTTCTGAGTCATGGTTCAAATCAGGACTCAGATGGCAGCTGGTTCCTGGGGGATTAGTGGGAAGGCCAGGGAAACAGAATTTCATGCTGGAGTGAGCCCCGAGTCTGGCACAGTGACCGTTCATCCCAGCATTGTCATCATGGTGAATGTACAACACATACGTCACATGATAAATGATCAGGTCTTTATTGAGGAAAAGTAGAAATCAGAGGGGCTGAGACCTGCTGAGTCTAAGCAGACCAGGGCAGGAGTCTCAGGGTACAGTGGAGAGCTGGATAGTGGGGGATCTGGCTGAGCAGGGCACCCAAATATGGGGGCTCAGGATCCTAGGAACACTCTGAGGGAACCACTGTCTTCTCCACGACGTTCCCTTCATGCGTGACGTGGCAGCTGTAGCTGCTGCTAGACTTCCAGGCGCTGGGCGACACGCTCAGGTAGCTGCTGGACGCGTACTTGTTGTTGCTCTGCTTCGAGGGCTTGGTGGTCTCCACGCCCTGGGTGACAGGGCTGCCATTTGCCTTCCAGGTCACCGTCACAGCTCCAGGGTAGAAGTCACTGATGAGGCACACCAGTGTGGCCTTGTCGTTGCTGATCTCCTCAGAGGAGGGTGGGAACAGAGAGACTGAGGGTGCAGACTTGGGCTGACCTGTGGGGTGGAGAGGACAGGGGGTTAGAGGCTCAGTGTTTCTCTTGGGAGCTAATGACCTCAGTCTTGATGTGGGCACATTATCCCTAGGTCCAGGACAACAGACCTCGGTTTGGCCTTTGGTCCCTCTGTCAGGTCAGGGATGGGCAGTGACACCTCCTGCAGGGAGATTCTCAGGGCCTGACTAGTGGGAGTTCTGGTGCCTCTATTTACCAACCATTGCCCTTAGGTCCACAGTTCTCATTAACTGCCATCCTACCTTCTATACACCTGGTGCTGTGTCCTGCACCTGGAGATCTTACCTCAGAGAACTGGGACATCTGTCTGTCTGAGATCTCCCAGTTAATTCCTCTGCCCAGTGTCTTGACAAGAGGGTATGTATCTGTCCTGGATCTAGATTCTCCTCCATTCAGTGGTGACATTTCTACCTCACAGTCCCCTGACCCCATGGTTGCAATGCCCTGCTCCACTCCTCAAGAGAACACTCCAGAGCTACAGAGGCTGGGGAAGGGGTGTTGATACCAGGTCTAAATTTTAGGAGTATACATGGGTTTCCATGGAACATGCCTGTTCTGCTCTTAGTGTGAGTCTTGGTCTGTTCTGAGGGGTCTTCCTGTCCAGAAAAGCTATACTGGGGGAATCCGACTGTCTCAAATATCTGTCTGATTGGCAGGGTATGTCTTGTCACCACCCCAGCAAGTGTCCCCAGACAGTGTTCTGGGCATTTGTTCTGTGCTTTCTCTTCTAGTGGTAATAGGCAATTATTGGGGCCTGTCTGATTGCAGAGCTACTCATTCTGTCTGGGGTCCTGCTTCTTGTTCCTACTTAGGGTCCAGCCTGCCAGGAGGAGTAGGAGGGATCTGGCACCCTGAGGCCATTGCATGGGGATCCTCCCTTCCACTCTCTTTACCTTGCCTTGATTACTCTACCTCCTCTGAAAGTCCCCAGTAAATAGGTCCCCTCACCAACCCCTCACTAACTTTCACCATCACTCGGAAAGGACACAACCCAAGAGTGACTCACACACATACAGTTTAGTGGGTCCTGCCTTATACTCATGCCCCAAAGCCCTAGAAAACCAGATTGAGTTTCCCCCTCATGGTCCTTCAGCTCCTAGTTCTCCTAACACCTCAGGCTCAGAGGTGAGAGGACCCCATATCCCAGAGTTAGGAGAGAATGTCCCCTTGAGACAGAGCTCTTGGTCGCAATAACAAGTGGCAGAAGAGGGAGCCCAGGTTACTTCCATCTTGTCCCTACCCTGTGCCTCAGAACTGAAAAAAGTGACAGGGGCTAAGACAAGCAGGTAAAAGGTGAAAGTCACAGAAAGCCAGAGTGATTCCCACCCCACCTGAGACTAAATGGGAAAAGGGAGTGAAATCAATCCCAGTTTCACCCAGGACCCGAAGCAGGAGGCAAGGGGAGACTCACCCAGGACGGTCAGGACGGTCCCTCCGCCGAACACATTACACAGTGACACAGCCTTGAACACAAACCCCCTGTCACTCCCTCTAGCCCCTGCCCAGGCCCACCTGCAGCTGCACAGGAGGCCCAAAGTCCAGCCTCCTTGTCACGGGTGCTGATCAGGCAGAGGGGAGGGTGAAGGGGGTGGCCCCGTGGATGGAATTCAGTTCTATGGAGTGTAGGGTCCCATGATGCCTAGGCCACCATGACATGGCACCGCAGAGAAAGTCCTAGGACTGAATCCGGATTTTCACTTAATTCTGTCTTTTTGAAGGAGCTGTGTCCTGGCCCAGTTACTGTCACATTGTCATTGTGAAATTGGTGCAGGCCTGTTTCTGCATGGTGATGACGGAGCTGGGACCCCTGTCAGAGCTGGGAACTGTGGGGATGTCCTGGAGGCCATAGCGTCCTCAGCACTGGAGGTCGAGTAGGGTCAGGGGTTGGGAATGGGAAGTGTGGGTCGGGGAGCATTGCATTCACCGGAGCACCCAGATCCTTCTACAGAGACCTGCTTTAGTGTCCCTGCCCCAGCGGGACCAGCCTCATGGATCAGTGGGACGGTCACTGAGCCCCTGCTGAGCAGTGTGGGCAGCTTCTTTCTGCGCGGCTGCGTGGGCTGAATTAGAGCTGGAATGGCCCCTTCAGAGCCCCTTGAGGTGAAGGAGGTGGTCACTGCTCCCAGCACAGTTTTCTGTGACCTTTAGTGTGCGAGTTTCTGATGTCTCCTTATAATCACGAAGGACACATGTCCAGATTCTCCAATGTCACTAGCACAGGGTGCACCCCCAACCTGCCCAGCATATTTTGACCCTGTACTGAACCTGAGTGCCATGAGTGTGACAACAGCACCCAGGGTCTCAGCTGACATTCTCGTTCCTGTATGTCAGCTCAGGGCTCACTCAAGGGACACACAGGCCTGGCCTCCTTCTCTGACAGAGCGCCATGACCAGCGAGCACTCGCCCTTCCTTCCCAGATCAGCCTGCTCTCTGTGGCCTCACTCCCTCCCACAGACTTCCTCAGGCTTCCCGGGCTCACTCTCAACCTGGACTGGAATGTCCCTGCCCTTTGTCTTGTCGCTGGTTGTCTCTGCAGCCCATGGACCAGGACTGCAGTGACTAGCCTCTCTTTGCTCCTGTACAACGGGGGTTCCCATTGAAGCACCTTCTTCCTGAGTTTTTCCACATCTTTTCAGAGCAATAACTTTTAAGGCAATTTTGTAAATGGACATGTGTTTTTTCAACATTTTGTGTGTGAATGTATGTTTCTGTGTGTGTGTGTGTGTGTGTTATTGTTCTAATTTTTCCTAAGGACATGAGTGGTTTACCCAGCAGTCAATGGGACACTCTTAGTTTCTGACTCTTGATTTCGAGAGAGGCACAGGCAGCTCACTTGAGAAGGTTGGATGTTAGACCTTGTGGTGGGACCAGATGTGGGGTCGCCTGTAAAGGCATGGAGAGTGCTGACCTGTCTTATCTCCCAGGGGCCCTGTTAGAGTTGGACCCAGTGACCCATGTGGAACGTGGGTGTTGCTAGCAGAGAGTGTGGGATGAATGACTAGGTTACAGAGAGTGGAAGTAGGTGTGTCAGTGAGGGACTGGTAACTGCAACAGAGTGCTTGTCCCTGGGGAGGCAGGAGGGGTGGGGGAGGGACTACAGGCAAGAAGGGTGTCTGTGGCCTGTGAGGATGAGAATTCCAGATGGGGGAGGAAACCATGGAACATGTGTGAAGAGGAGACTGAGGATTTTTGGGAAAGAACCAAGCAGATCTGGCCTTGGGAGTGGACATGGTCCACAGGAGGAAAGCAGGAATAGGGAACGTATGAAGGGTGAGCCCTTCTGGGTCATGCTGCTCTAACCCCATTCTGGAACATTCTATGGACACTTCAGTGTAGGAATGAAACTGTCATGTAGGAAACATGGAGCCTATTTTTCTGGCTCCTCTCTCACAGGGCCAAAAATTCTGTGTTCAATTTTCGGAAATGTGGAGTTCTGGACAAAAAAGAGTAAACCAAAAATGACCATAGAGCATAGTATCTGATTGACAATGAAGATATTTTATTGAGAGTTGATAGGTCCAAGGAGAAGAATTTTGGGGGTTTGGTAAAAAGATTTTGCCAGGGTCATGTGGTCCAACCCTGGGGGTTGCAGGCTCAGGGTCCTAGGAACACTCTGAGGGGACCACTGTCTTCTCCACGGCGCTCCCTTCGTGCGTGACGTGGCAGCTGTAGCTGCTGCTAGACTTCCAGGCGCTGGGCGACACGCTCAGGTAGCTGCTGGACGCGTACTTGTTGTTGCTCTGCTTCGAGGGCTTGGTGGTCTCCACGCCCTGGGTGACGGGGCTGCCATTTGCCTTCCAGGTCACTGTCACAGCTCCGGGGTAGAAGTCACTGATGAGGCACACCAGCGTGGCCTTGTTGCTGCTGAGCTCCTCAGAGGAGGGTGGGAACAGAGAGACCGAGGGTGCGGACTTGGGCTGACCTGTGGGGTGGGGCAGGGCAGGGGGTTAGAGGCTCAGTGTCCTCCTGGAGCTCATGACCTCAGTATTGATGTGGGCACACTACTCCCAGGTACCAGGCACAGACCCCAGTTTGATCTTTGGTCCTTCTGTCAGGTCAGGGATGGTCGGTGACACTCACCTCCAGCAGGGAGACTCTCAGGGCCTGACTAGTGGGAGTTCTGGTGCTCCTATTTACCAACCATTGTCCTCAGGGTCACAGTTCCCATTAACTGCCATCTTACCCTCTGCTCCCCTGGCGCTGTCCCTTTCACCTGGAGAGCTCACCTGACCTCAGAGAACTGGGATACTGTCTGTCTGAGATCTCCCAGTTGATTCCTCTGCCCAGTGTCTTGACAAAAGGGCCTGTGTCTGTGCTGTTTCTAAACTCTCCTCCATTTCAGGGCTGGCGTTTCTTGCTCACATCTCTGACCCCATGGTGCCACCCCCGCTCCACTCCCTGAAGAGAACACTAAGGGCTACAGAGGTGGGGATGAAGGGGTATTAACACCAGGTCTGAATTTTAGGGGTATACATAGGTGTCCATAGAACATTGCTGTTCTGCTCTTAGACTGATTCCAGGACTATTCTGAGGGGGACTTCTTTCCCGGAAAGCTATACCGTGGGAATCTGACTGCCTTAAGACCTCTTTTTGCTTGGCAAGGTCTATCTTTTCACCTGTCCTAGCAGGTGTTTCCAGCCAGTGTTCTGGGCATTTCTTCTGAGCTTTCTCTTCCAGTGGTAATACTAGACCTGATATCATTGTGGCCTGCCTGATTTTCCAGCTACTCTTTCTGTCTGGGTGTCCTGCTGTCTATTCTCTTTTGGGGTCCAGTCTGTCCATGAGGAACAGGAAGGATCTGGCTCCCTGAGGCCATCACATGAGAAACCTCCCTTCCACTCTCTCTATCTAGTCTCTATTGCCCATCCCCCTTACCAAGTCCCCAAAAATAGTTCCTTTTACTAGCCCCTCACTAACTTTCACCATCACCCATAAAGGACACAACCCAACAGTGACACACACGTACAGTTTAGTGGGTCCTGCCTTGTACTCATGCATCACAGCCCTAGGAAACCAGCTCGAGTTTTCCCCTCACATTCCTTCAGCCTATAATTCTCCTAAGACCCCAGGCTCATAGATGAGGGGGCCCAACATCCTAGAGTTAGGGGACACTGTTCCCTTAAGACAGAGCTCTTCATCACAAGGACTAGAGGCAAAGATGGAGCCTGGGTTGCTCCCATTTTGCCCCCACTCGCTGCCTCAGAAGTCAAATAAGAAACAGGGGCTAAGACAAGCGAGTCAAAGGTGAAAGTTACAGAACACCAGAGTGATCTCCATCCCATCTCAGACTAAAAGAAAAAAGGGTAAAATCAATCCCAGCTTCATGGTGGACCCCAAGCAGGAGAAAAGGGGAGACTCACCTAGGACGGTCAGGACGGTCCCTCCGCCGAACACAGCACACAGTGACACAGCCTCGAACACAAACCTCCTGTCACCCCCTCTAGCCCCTGCCCAGGCCCACCTGCAGCTGCACAGGAGGCCCAAAGTCCAGCCTCCTTGTCACGGGTGCTGATCAGGCAGAGGGGAGGGTGAGGGGGGTGGCCCTGTGGATGGAATTCAGTTCTATGGAGTTGTAGGGTCCCATGATGCCTAGGCCACCATGACATGGCACCGCAGAGAAAGTCCTAGGACTGAATCCGGATTTTCACTTAATTCTGTCTTTTTGAAGGAGCTGTGTCCTGGCCCAGTTACTGTCACATTGTCATTGTGAAATTGGTGCAGGCCTGTTTCTGCATGGTGATGACGGAGCTGGGACCCCTGTCAGAGCTGGGAACTGTGGGGAGGTCCTGGAGGCCATAGCGTCCTCAGCACTGGAGGTCGAGTAGGGTCAGGGGTTGGGAATGGGAAGTGTGGGTCGGGGAGCATTGCATTCACCGGAGCACCCAGATCCTTCTACAGAGACCTGCTTTAGTGTCCCTGCCCCAGCGGGACCAGCCTCATGGATCAGTGGGACCGTCACTGAGCCCCTGCTGAGCGGTGTGGGCAGCTTCATTCTGCGCGGCTGCGTGGGCTGAATTAGAGCTGGAGTGGCGCCTTTAGAGCCTCTTGAGGTGAGGGAGGCGGTCACTGCCCCCAGCACAGTGTTTTCTGTGAGCTCTCAGTGTGCGAGCTTCTGTTACAATCCTGAGTGACACATGTCCAGGTTTTCCAAAGTCACTATCACAGGGCGCACTGCCAACCTGCCCAGCACATTGTGACCCTGGACTGAACCTGCGTGTTATGAGTAGGGCCACAACACCCAGGGCCTCAGTGGCATTCTCGTTTCCATATGTCATTTGAGGACTCAGCCAAGGGACATACAGGCCTGGTTTCCTTCTCTGACAGAGCGCCATGATCAGTGAGCACGCTCCTATCCTCCCACGTCAGCCCGCTCTTTGTGGCCTGATTCCCTCCCACACACTTCCTCAGGCTTCCTAGTCTCAACCTGGACTGGAATGTCCTTTGTCTTGTCACTGGTTGTCTCTGGAGCCCGTGCCCCAGGACTTCAGTGACTTCCTGTCTTTGCTTGTGTGCACCTAGAGTGCCCCCTGAAGCACCTTCTTCCTGAGCTTTTCCAGATCTTTGCAGAACAATATCCCCTCAGGACAATATTACAAATGGATGTGTGTCTTTATGAACATTATGTGTGTGAATGAATGTTTCTGTGCATTCATATGTGTGTGTTGGTGAGTTGTTCCAGTTTTTTCTAAGGATATGAGTAGTTAACCAAGTAGTCAACGGGCTATTTTTAAATTTGACCCTTGACTTTCACAGAGGCACAGGCAGGTCACTTGAGAAGGTTGGATATTAGTCCTTGTAGTGGGTATTGTGGTGGGCTGGTTTCTAAAGGGGATGTGAGAGCTGATTTGTCCTGTCTCCCAGGGACCTTGTTGAGAGCTGGGACCCCTATGATCCATGTGGAAGGTGGGGGTCATCTGCAAAGAGTGGGAGTGAATGGCTAGGTTCCAGAGACTGGAAGTGAGTGTGTCAGTGAGGGCCTGGTAACTGAAACACAATGCATGTCCCTGGGGAAGCAGGAGGGGTGGGGGAGGGACTACAGGCAAGATGGGAGTCTCTGGCCTGTGAGGATAAGAAGCTTCCAGATGGGGGAGGAAGCCATGGAAGGCCTGTGGTGTAGAAGACTGAGGATTCCTGGGAAGGGAGTCAGGCACCACCCTGATGTCCATGGGGACCAAGCAGATCTGGCCTTGGGAGTGGACATTGTCCACAGGAGGAAAGAAGGAGTAGGGAAATTACAAAGGGTGAGTTCTCCTGGGTCATGCTGTCCTAACCCTCGTTCTGGAACATTCTATGGACACTTCAGGGTAGGAGTGAAACTGCCACTTCAGGAAACGAGGACTCTATTCCATGGCTCCTTTCCCACAGGGCCAAAAATTCTGTGTTCAACTTTTGGGATGATGGAGTTCTGGGAAAAAACAAGTAAACCAAAAATGAGCATAGAGAATGGTGTCTGATTGACAATGAAGATATTTTATTGAGAGTTGCTAGGTCCAGGGAGAAGGATGATTGAGATTTGGTAAGAAGCTTTTGCCAGGGTCATGTGGTCCAACCCTGGGGGTTGCAGGCTCAGGGTCCTAGGAACACTCTGAGGGGACCACTGTCTTCTCCACGGCGCTCCCTTCATGCGTGACGTGGCAGCTGTAGCTGCTGCTAGACTTCCAGGCACTGGGCGACACGCTCAGGTAGCTGCTGGTCGCGTACTTGTTGTTGCTCTGCTTCGAGGGTTTGGTGGTCTCCACGCCCTGGGTGACAGGGCTGCCATTTGCCTTCCAGGTCACCATCACAGCTCTGGGGTAGAAGTCACTGATGAGGCACACCAGTGTGGCCTTGTCATTGCTGAGCTCCTCAGAGGAGGGCGGGAACAGAGTGACTGAGGGTGCGGACTTGGGCTGACCTGTGGGGTGCGGAGGGACAGGAGGTCAGAGGCTCAGCATCCATCCTGGGAGCCCCTGGCCTCAGTCTCAATGTGGGTCCTGAAGAGCAGGCCTGGGGTCCATGCCAGAGAGACTGGTAGGGTTTTTCCTCACACAACTCCCATTCTTCCTGGGATAACAGGCGGCTGGGTACCTGCCGCTGTCCTCATACCCTCCTAGGAATGGCCACTCACACAGACACCTGACCTTTATCCTCCTGCTCTGCCTCCCTGACATTCTAATGGGGTCTGTGTGGCGTGTCTGTCCTTCACCAGAGAATACGATGTGTGCTGTGACCTCCAACTGGGACAATATGGAGGCTTTTATGACCTATCACTTCTATTCTGAGCTTTTATCTTAAAGGGTCTGTACCTACGTACACCTCTCCTGGTCCTCTCTAATGAGGTAGGCTATTCACTGATAAGGGAGAGTCCTCCTGTTCTTCAGTCTCTCCCATTTGCAGAGTGATTTGTGGTCCCCTCTGGTATTTGATTGCCCTAAGATCTCACGCTGAGGTATCTGCGATCTTTTCCTTCAGAGTTTTGTGCTTCTGAGGATTGAAGCCTTTGAAACCCTGGAGACTATCCTCCCCTTGTCCCCTGTCCTCCATTCTCCTGTCCCATTCTTAGCATGCAGACTGTTCTCCCCACTCTGTCCTCCCTCTTGCTGGGTTCTCTGGGTCCTTGGCCTGCTGAGGACTCTGCATGGCAGCTTCTCATAGTCTGGGGGAGTCCCTTCAATCCACATAGTCCCTTACCCTTTATCCTGAGTCCCAATGTCTTGGGGCATCCCTGATTCTCTGGCAAGTGTATCTTTAGCCTCCTTTCTCATGATTCTCTGCCTCTTACAGTTTCCTCATTGCCACTTTCCCCCTTCTGATAAGATCCCCTAACAACCTCATCAACCAAGCTGATCCACAGGAGAGAGAAAAGAACAAGTCTGAGAGACCCAGCACTTCCTGGCCCTGTTGGGGCCCGTTCAGTGTCTTATCTGTGGCCAGAGGTGATGACCAGAGATGAAGAAAGCAGCTGCAGGAAGCAGTGGGTTTCCTAGAGATGGGAGAGGCCAGGGGCCCTGGAGCCCCTCTCTGAAATCAGTCTGAGTTGAGGTTAAGAGAAGATACAGAAAAAGAACACAACAGCAGGAGATTTCCCAGTTCTTAGGGAGAGCAGAGAAGTAGGTAGAAGAAGAGACTCACCTAGGACGGTCAGCTGGGTCCCTCCGCCGAACACCCGACACTGTGACACAGACTCATACAAAAACCCCTCCCAGGGAGGCCCTGCCCCACCCCTCAGCCCCCCACCTGCAGCTGTGATGGTGGCAGCTTGGAGACACCACTGCTCCAGGCTGGTGTCTGCTCAGTTGGGGAGCCCATACACCCCTCTTTCCCACCCCAGCACATAAGGGGACAGGTGGCCTCTCATGCTAAGTTGCTGCATCCTTGGAAAAGCTCGCCCCGAAGGAAGCGGCATGCTGGCGATGATTTTCCCACTAATCGCTGCCCAGGTTTGGGCATGAGTTTATAGGAGGGCATTTGCTTCCCTAAGGAGTGCAGAGTTCCCTGGAAGAGACCTTGGCTTCTCTTCTGTCAAGTGGACAGAACGCTGATCCATTGCTGAGACCACAGGTGGAGGGCAGGTGGAGGGCAGGTGGTGTTCTCGGATGTACCCAGTCCTCACACGGGCCAGACAGGTTGCTGTGGGATGGACTGGCCTTAAGATTCTTCAATCTGACTCCAACTAGGACTCCATGCGTCTCCCCCTCGCCCACTTCCTTAGGGTTTTCCTAGATTGAGAGGCCCAGGCTGGTTTCAGTAGGACATGCCAAACTTCATCTTCGGGGATCACTTTTAGGCTACCCTGTGTCCCCTCAGAATCTCATCTGATTTTTGGCTGTGTCCGGGAATGTCTTATTCAAAAAGGAGATGTGAGCTAGCCCTTTGCTTGTGGTCCCTAAATACCATCCACTAAAATGGTCCAGGCTATGGGGGACAATTGGTTTATTGCAGGCCTGAGGTGCACAGGGCACAAGACGGGCCTGGGACATGTGGTTACAACAGAAAGCCTGAGTCGCCGAGGTCTGCTGGAACGATTGTGGAGGGTCCTGGAGCCACCTAAAGAGGTTACATTTTCATCACCGAGAAAATATAACCACAGTGGACTCTAACAATATATACATTTACACCCTAGAGTTCATCATAATACTCAATATTAATTGTTCACCTTCAGAAAATGGCCATCATTTTATAATCTGCTCTTTTAAGGGAAAGACCAAACATTTATATATATATCTATATATACATCTATATATTTGACAAAAATATGAAACACATTCCTGGGAGTGTAAAGAGCATCTTAGAGGCCTCCCTCTGTGGACTATTTGCAGCCTTTATAAGAGAAAGGAGGACAGATCTGAAATATTGCACTTGGCATTCCATCCCATCGGATGGACCTGGGATGTGAGCAAAAAAGGAAGCTGCCCTCACTCAGTGAGCTCTACCTGCACATGGACATTTTGGATGGAGGTAGCCAAACATCCTAGGAAGTGATCTTAACAAAAGGCCACACCGAAGCCCCATGCCTACTTTCTGTCTCACAACTACTTTGCGAGAATATGAAACAGAGAGACTCACCTAGGTATAGTTTGAGGACTGCATCTTGACCAAGGGAGACTCCCAGTACCTGTAGCTCAACCCCTGCAGCCATTTCCTGGCAAAGAAAATCTGGAGTGATCTGGGAGATGCTTACAGACCAAATCCACCTATCACTTTGTCAAACTTGATCCAATTCTCGTATATAAAGAAAACAAACAAACAGGCAAACGTGACCAAATATAACCACACCAAAATACAATTAAGTAAATACGCTATGACAGTTATGGGCCATTTGATGAGAAAGGTGATTTTTGATATTGAAACATTATTGATAATTTCTGCTCAAGTTTGGTAAAGATATAGTTATCTTTTAGGCCCTTATAGCACACTAATGAAATATTTACTGATGAAAAGTTATATCTGGAATTTGCTTCAAAATAGTGTATAAGATGGGAGTTACTGTGTTTTGGTTGGGTCAGCATCAAGAAGGAATGGATGATTTGGGGGGACTTCTTGATAGAAACATAGGGTCATTTCTATTCACCTGACTTTTTATTTTTGTGTTTCACATTTTCCACAACAAAATATTATAAGAAGTGAGTGGGGAATTAGTGTAAGCACCACACCAGAGGTGGTTAGAATCTGGCATTGTACCAGCAGATCGAGATGAGGGGGAGCTGGGTGGTCCCTTCCCTGGAGGGACCTCGACATTCAGATGCATGGAAGGGGTCAGACAGACTCTGTGAGACACTAGGACCCCCTCAACCTCCTTCCACCTTTCAGGTTGTCATTCGGGCAGGGGTAGTTCCAACCAAGCTCCAAAGAGGCCCCTTCTGTTCTGTTCTGGCTCCAGAGCTCCAGCCCTGTGGTCTCTGTCCCTGGCTGCCGTGGATGCCCAGCAGTGGTGGTGAGGGCAGCTCCAAGTCGCTGATGGGCTGGAGGCTCGCACAGGGAGACCTGAGAGTCTGGCAGCTGGGGACTGGCAGCCTGTTGAGCCTGCACATCTGTGAGCTGACCTCACCTGCCTCAGGGACTGGAAGTGACACCAGGCTGCAGGTGCACTAGGAGGCGGAGCCACAGTGAGTGACAATTGAGGAGGCCCGTTGACAGGGGATCTGAGGATGCTGTGCCTCTGGGGAAGCCTGACCTTGGTGTAGTCCCAGATCACAGTCACCCTGCCCTGAGCTAATATGCCCCAACCTAACTTCACCCCTGCTCTGAAAGTGATCTCTCTCCTGGGGAAAATAGCTGGTGCTCTTTCTACACCCAGGACGGTGTCCTTTCTCACTGACCCGGTATTTTCGTGTCCCCCACCTCAGCAGGCTGAAATCATCTGCTCCATCCATAATCCAACAGTAAATGAACTCTCTCCCTGACTGACTTCAGATGTCCAGACTCTTCATGATTAAGGTCCCTTAACCCCTGGCTAGGGTAACCTTGGGCCTGACCTTGATCCCCAAAACATCTGTACATGCACACATTGCCTCTGTGCTACAGTCTCACCTGTCATCCTCTTTATTTGTCCCTGATTCCTCCTCAGGGCACCCAGACCCCTTTTACTCAGCCCTTCTACTTTCCCACGAGACAGCACCCCAGGGGTCAGCCCATCAGGACAAGTTCCTGCTCAGAGTCAGGGATTCCACCACACTCAGAGTTCACCTGGTCCCTGGGGGATTGGGTGGAGGAACAATGGTAAATAAGATCTTATGTTGTCACTGCCCCCTCCGTTAATTACTGACCTTTAACCTAGTCACTCATCCAGATGCAGAATGCACATCACATATGTGAAATGATAAATGATCAGGTCTTTATTGAGGAAAAGTATACACAGGGAAGGGCTGAGACCTGCCCAGTCTGAGTGGACCAGGGCAGGAGTCTCAGGGGTACAGCAGAAATCTGGGGAATGGGGGGGTTCTGGTTGAGCATGGCCCCCAGATATGGGGGCTCAGGGTCCTAGGAACACTCTGAGGGGACCACTGTCTTCTCCACGACGTTCCCTTCATGCGTGACGTGGCAGCTGTAGCTGCTGCTAGACTTCCAGGCGCTGGGCGACACGCTCAGGTAGCTGCTGGACGCGTACTTGTTGTTGCTCTGCTTCGAGGGCTTGGTGGTCTCCACGCCCTGGGTGACAGGGCTGCCATTTGCCTTCCAGGCCACCGTCACGCCTCCGGGGTAGAAGTCACTGATGAGGCACACCAGCGTGGCCTTGTTGTTGCTGAGCTCCTCAGAGGAGGGTGGAAACAGAGAGACCGAGGGTGCGGACTTGGGCTGACCTGTAGGGTGGGGGAGGGGCATGAGAGCAGATGTCTACTTCAGAGACCACTCTGGGTCTGAGGGTCCACGCCATTGAGGGCAGCTTGGTATGTTTCTAAAGCAACTCCCCGTTTTCCTGAGACACCCTGAGCCTGGACAACTGCCATCACCTGTCCTTTTGGACCCTCTTGTGCCACACAGATGTATAGCCGTCACCCTCTTGGCTCTGCCTTTTCCTGATATTCTGACAAGTTCTGTTTGTCTGTCTGTCCCCCAAAAAGATGATTTGAGCTCTCTGGACTCCTCTTGGGACAATCTGAATACATTTCTGTCCTGATACTTTTGTGCTGTGGTCTCAGGGTCTTTGACCTAAGGGGCCAGTTTTTTTCTGAAGTCTATCTCTCCTGGACCTTCTCTAACATGGTAGGATCTTTGCTAGTCAAAAGAGTCTATCTGCCTGTCCTCAGGTCTCTCTCATTGTACATTTGGATCTGCTATCCTGCCACCAGTAAAGTGGTCATATCACTAGGGTTTTCATGCCATAGAGTCTGCCTTTCTCTGTGTGAAGTATGTCCTGCAGAGACCCAGGAGCCCACCTTGTCCTCATGCCCTGTCATTGCATGACCCTTCCTCCAGCACCTTCTCCTCCCCACTGTGTCCTTTACCCTCAGGGTTCTCTGGGTCCCAGTTGGGTAAAGGACTCTGTGCAGGCCTTGTGGAGCCAACCCACACCTGCATCATTCTGGGCCCATGACCATGAACCTCACATCCTGAGGACATTCCCTGAACCCTGACCTGTGCATCTCTAGCCTTGGCCCTGAGGGTTCTGAGTCTTTCTAAAGTCTCCACGTGGCCGCCTCCTCAGTACTCCTTATCTTTTCTTCCCCTTGAGATGGGACCCCCGAGAAATGAATCTGGTACACCAGGAGCCCATAGGGGAAGACAGAACAGGTCCTCCTAGCCATTCCTCTGTGTCTGGGGTCAGAGGTGAAAGTCTGATAGTGACCAGTGGAGGCAAGTAGGACAGTAAGAACAGGGACAGGAAGAGCTCAGGATCACAGTGGCTGGGATCCTGGGTGAAAGCTTGGTTGTGGGCTTAGACAAAACCCAGAAAAGGAGCAAAAACAGTAGAAAATTACCCAAACCTCTGGGAGAGCAGGGAAGGAGGAGGAAGGAGAGACTCACCTAGGACGGTCAGCTGGGTCCCTCCGCCGAACACCCAACACTGTGACACAGACTCATACAAAAACCTCTCTGGGAGGCCCTGCCCCACCCCTGAGCCCCCCACCTGCAGCTGTGATGGAGGAAGCCTGGGACGGTTCCTCAGGCTGGTGTCTGTTCTACAAGGGACACGCCCACTGTCCCCCCACCCTGCAGATTACAGGGTAGGTGACAAAAGTGATGTACAGCAACTGCATTGTTGGAAGCAGTTCTCCCAACTGATTTTGGTGTCTGCTATGCTGTTCCTCTACTGTCTCCTGGGATTTAGGATGAGTTTGGAGGGCATCGGTGTCACTAGGACTGAGGTTCCATGGCAAAGGATGGCACATCTCTCATATGTCCAAACAACCCCAATTCCTTGGTGAGAACGTGAGGGGAGGGCAGAGTGTAATCCCTACCCCTCTACCCTGCCCTTCCAGGGAAAGGCAGGTGGCCTGTGTACTGGCCAGTTCCTATGTCCCCAACCATCAAATGAGGAGCCCAGCCTTATCTTCCCTAGTGACAGCCCAGAGACTATACTAGGTGAAGTCAGGGTGGCCTTGTAGTAAATGCCTGACTGTCCTTTAGGGTGACCTTGTGAGTATTCCCTGCTGTCCCTCAATCTGGTCTCATGTTGGGAACATTGTGGTGGCGCCACTGTTGCTCTGCTTCATTCAAAGGGAGACATGAGCAGCACCTTGTCTGTCACCCTAAATCCCACCTCATACTAAAGAGAACCTGGACCAATGGCTGATTTCAGGCCCAGGCACGTCCGCCCTAGAGGTGTTAGAATATGTTGTCATGCAGAAAGCAGGATCCACAGAGATCCCCTGGGGTCATGTCAGGGCATTCAGAAGGCACCCGAAGAGGCTCTCAGTGGACAAATGTCCATCGTTTGCAGCCACACTGTGATCATTACTAGAGGGTGACTGCGGGGTGTTCACAGAGCAGACACCTTCACACGGCAGTGCCTGCCACGCCACTCAGCAGCAATCATTCACCACGGAGGAAAGCAAACTGGTGGACAGCAGAGAAGAGTCTCCTTTTCTCCCTTTTGACTCGTGTGTGAAACACACTATGGGGACAGGAAAGATCAGCAGAAGGCACCGCTTTCATGGACACGCGGGGCACTCACGGGAGGAGGAGGGCAGAACTGACCTAGTCCGCAATGCACTCCTTCCTGCCTGATGGGCCATGTCGGTGGACATGAGAGCAGCTACTGCCGCCTAAAGTAGGTCAATCTGACATGGGCCCTTGGGCGCAAAGTAGGCAACCATCCTGGACGCCAATTTTGCCAAAGTCCAACCTGGACCTTGTCCAGCCTCTGATTCCAGAAGCACTTTGCAGGAACACGAAGCTGAAAGACCCTCCCCAGGTATAGCTTGGGGAGCCTGGGACCACATCCTGACCATGGGAGACTCCGCAGGACCAGCAGCTCAACCCCTGCAGCCATTCCTTGCAAGGAAAACCTAGAGCGGTTTGGGAGATACAGACCCAACATCCCCCAGTCACCAACCTTATTCCATCCTCATATGTAAAGAAAATAAAAATCCCAAAATAACAACAGTACCTAAAATACAGCAAGTAAATACACTTGGGACAATTATGAGGCATTTGATGAGAAACTGGCTATTTATGGATATTAATGATTTACTCATAATTTCGAGTTAGGTTTGATAATGATATTTTTGTTATTTTTTAGGCTCTTATCTTTTAGTGAACAAATGGATTATTTACAGATTAAAGACATGATATTGGAACTTGCTTTGAAATATTGCATAAGGGAGAATTTATTCTGCTGTGGTTGAGTTGGCATGTCAGTAAATTGATTATTTTGTGATCTGGTTAACCAGAACATGGGGGTATTCTTGTTGCTTTGTGTCCTTAGTTTTGTGTTTTCATTTTTCCTTGATAAAAACTGACAGGAAAATAAATGGGAGATTAACTCAGGTAGCACCAGAGGTAGGTGATCCCGGCACTCCACCAGGACAGCCATTGAGATGAGGGAATCCTGGTGGTTTTATCTTTCATTTGGGCCTCATATTCAGATCCACAAAATGGGGTCTGACAGATGCTGTGGGACATGGGGTCACCCTACTAATCATTCCACTTAGGTTGTGACTTGGGGGTGGGTGACTGGAATCACCCACCAAGGGGGTCCCATTCCTCTGCCCCATTGCGATTCCAGTGCTTCCTGTCCTTGCAGGCTCTGTACCATTGCTCAGCAGCTCTCGTAAAGGCAGCTCCATGTCCCTGAGGAGCTGGAGGCCCAGAGGAGGGACCTAAGAGCCCAGAGACCCTGAGGTATGACAGCTGGTTGCGCCTGACCTTCGAGAGGCTGAGAAAGCCTGTCTCAGGGACCTGGGAGTGGCTGTGTCTCTGACAGCAGCTGCAGGTGCACTCAGGGCTGAGTCACAGTGAGTGCAGGGGAAAGGGGGTCCGTGGAGAGAGTGGTCTGGGGTGCTGGTCACTGGGGAAGCTTGACCTTGCTGTAACTCAGAGGCCACACTCATCCTGCTCTGAGCTAGTCTTACTCTACTCCTGAATTCCAGTTAGTATGCCCTCCCTTGTATATCACTGGATACCCATTCTGTGCCCAGAATGGATGGTGCCCTTTCTTATTCATCCAGTTCTCCCGGTCCCCCTCACCCCATCCCTCCACCGCTGCAGGCTGACATCACCTGCTCCAGCATAAACCAACCATAAAAACTCTTCCTGATCTAATTTCAAGTGTTGAGACTCTTCCTGGTGGATGTCCCAGCCCCTGTTAGGGTCACCTTGAGCCTGACCCAGGCCCACTAGAACATAAACTGAGCTTCTTTGTGCCTCAGATCCACCCCATGTTCCCAGTACCAGTAACCATGCCTGGAAGTGTGTCCCAGGGGTCCCTGAGTTGGTAGGGGGTGTGTGAACATGATTGGGGAATTGTTAGGTTATATGGAATGGAACTGTTTCTCTGCTGCAGGCCTTGTCAGTGTCTTTGCTTAGCTAACATGCATTGTCAAAGTTTGAGAAATGCACTTCTGGGATGCATTGTCCAAAGCTTTCCATGGTTCCATAGTGATGGGACAACCACGAACCCCTCACCTTTCACCATTGGGTGTCTTGATGGAACAGCTAAGACCATGGCCTTGGCTCAAGGGTTTCCTTTCTCCATATTTTCATCTGTAGCCCACTAATGCTCTCCTAGGATCCTCTTCATTTCTCCCTGATTTCTTCTCAGGGTCCCTGGATCCCCCTCACCTGGGTGACAAGGACTAGTTCCTGCTCTGGGTCATGGCTCCCACTGGCACTCAGAGCTGACTGAGGTCCGTGGTGGGTTGGTTGAGTGGACGATGAGTAGAGGGAATCTCATGTCATTACTGTCCTACCTTTTATGACTGACCTTTTAACCCAGAGACCCATCCAGAATACAGAACACACATCAGAAATGTCAGATGATAAGTGATTTGGTCTTTATTGAGGAAAAGTAGAAACTAGAGGGGCTGAGACCTTCCCAGCTGAGTGGACTGGGGCAGGAGTCTCAGGGGTACAGTGGAGAGCTGGGTAGTGGGGGGATATGGCTGAGCAAGGCCCCCGAATATGCGGTTCAGGGTCCTAGGAACACTCTGAGGGGACCACTGTCTTCTCCACGGCGCTCCCTTCGTGCGTGACGTGGCAGCTGTAGCTGCTGCTAGACTTCCACTTGTCAGATGACACGCTCAGGTAGCTGCTGGCCGCGTACTTGTTGTTGCTCTGCTTCGAGGACTTGGTGGTCTCCACACCCTGGGTGACGGGGCTGCCATTTTCCTTCCAGGCCACTTTCACGTCTCCAGGGTAGAAGTCACTGATGAGGCACACCAGTGTGGCCTTGTTGGTTTTGAGCTCCTCAGAGGAGGGCGGGAACAGAGAGACCGAGGGTGCAGACTTGGGCTGACCTGTGTGGACAGAGGAGGGGGTATGAGACACAGCGAGAATCTAGATGTTAGGGCCCCCTTACCCCATCTATAGCTCCTGTGACCAGCCCCATGGCACCTGTGTTTGTCCACCCTGGGGATTCTTCTTCCTTTTCTGCCCTTTTCTTTCCACTTGGCCCCTGGATAGAAAACAGCCTCTCTCCCTCCCAAAAGCTCTTCCATGTCACCTCTCCCAGGTGATCTGGTCAAGTCCCTCCATCTTTAGCCTCAGTTCCCCTGAGTGTAACCAGGGCAGGTTGTCCTCCCACTGAGTGCGGAGTCTGGCCCCGATCTCCTGAGCCCTCAGCCCAGCATCAGGCTCCCACCTCGCTTCATTCTTCTGGGGGCCCGGGGCCGTCTCTGTGACCTGGGGTTCTCTACCTGGCCAGCCAGGACGATCCTGGCAGCCTAAGCCCAGCGTACAGTGGCGCCTGGAACCCTTTGTCTCCTTTCAGCCCCTGACTGTCCCAGCTCGGCCTCAGCTCTCCAGTGAAAGCTGTGTCCTTGCAGCCAAAGCTCCCAGTGGCCCTGCCTGCCTCCGCATCCCTCCTGCTCTGACCAAAAACCGTTAACCTTGCTGCATTCTTGGGACTTCTCAGAGGCCCCACAATCACCTTTGACTTCATGGGGGTGGGGGGACTGTGTAGCCCTGAGTCTCCTGTTCACATCCCCATTCATCATCTCCTGGATCTAACATACTGCAGGAGGCTGGCCCTTGGACTAATGGGATACCTGCCCCCAGAGTCACAGGGATCCAGGGTCAGATGAGTCTCTGCCCCATGGGACCGGCTCCTTTCTGACCATCATCCTGAGAGGGTTGGGCTTCTTGCCAGTTCGCCCCATCTCACCACTGTCTCAAGGCCCAGCAGAGCTTGAGCCTAGAGTGAGCCGGACCCCACTCTCTGCAGTCCATGGGCCTCCCCTCTGGCTGTCCTCTGTGTCCCTGGAGGCTAAGTCAGACCCAGCCTTGCTGTTCTTCCAGGGTAGATGGGTGTGGAGTCCTGAGCACAGACTCTCAGTGCTAGAGACTGTCTTTCAGGCTGCCCCAAAGACCCTGTCAGAACTGGTCCCTGGCCCCCATGCAGACATCTGCCTTGGAAGAGTGTACGGACCCTGTTTCCTAGGCCAAGCCCCCAACCCAGGCCTCCAGGACCTGGTGGCACCTGAGTGTCAGACTCTGGAGTGGCTCTGAGCATTTCTGCTATTGGGGTCCCTTCTGCTGGTTACCCCGAGACCAACCTTCCTCCCCCAGGCCCCATAGAGAAAGTGGGGACTGGTCTGTAAGGCTAGAGGGCAGAGGGAAGCAGCCCACAGAGAGAGAAGGGAGACTTTCCCGAGACAGCAGCGGGGTGGGACACGATGGGAAAGGTGGGGAGAGCCACTTACCTAGGACGGTGAGGTGGGTCCCGCCGCCGAAAACATAACACGGTGACTGAGGCTCGGACTAAAACCCACTAGGCCAGAACCTATGGCCTGTCCCCCAGGGAACCCACTGGGCATGACGGGCGCAGGGCTGCAGCTGTGTGCTGGGGCGGCGCAGGGCAGGTGGGCAATCAGCTCCCTAGAGGCTGGGGCAACCCTGGGTGGGTCCATGGCTCAGAGGCGTCCCTATGCCTGGCCCCGCATTCAAGGCAGGTGCCACCCATGTCTTGGAGTGACCCAGTGTGTGACCCTGCTGGCACCCCCAAGGCTGTCCTGGTTACCACAGAATCCTCAGTGCTGATGCAGATTCTGAGTGCTTGGTCCCCTCAAGCAGCTGTGTGGTGTAGCTCAGACCTGCCTGACCTCTCTCTTGGCCTCTGAGTGTACCTTCCCCACAATTCCCCTTGTTCCAGCCAGGTGAACCTCTCCCTGGGCTTATGGACACCGGGTCATTCCTGACTAATGCTGCTCCCATGTGGAGGTCCCCTCCCCCTTTGCCTCCACACATGAGACATAGTTCAGTTCCACCTCTTTCATGAAGTTTTTCTGATCTGTCAGACCACCATCTTTTCATCCATCCATCCATCCATCCATCCATCATCTGTCCATTTGTCCAACAATGGCTCCCAACTGTTTCACATGCTGGGATATGATTGGGGGCTCCCTGGCTCTCACCTCATCTTTCTCTGAAACCTGTCAGGTCAAAGCCAACAAGACCCTCATCCTGGTCAAGTTTCAGGTCCCTCCCCAGTGTCCTGACATCTCTGTAAGAGGTCTGTCTTTCTAGTGTCTGTCCTCCCCCATTGTCTGAGATTACCCACTGTCCCCTTTCCTTTCTCCCATGACTGTTGACCCCCACCCCCCACCCCCAGAATCCCATTCTGCCTGCTCTCTCCCTCTCTGTCTGCCTCTGACCCACTCTGTGAAACCCAACAACTGCCCCGGGTCTCTCATCCTTATTTCCAGCCCTGAGCTCTCTCTCTGGCTCTAGATTCACATGTGCTCTGCCTCCTGAACTCTTCCTGAATGCCCTACAGTCCCCTCAGACTCAGCAGGCCCCACAGAAACTCCTTACACTTCCCCTACATTCAGCAGGTTTCTCTCCAAGTCAGAGGCCTGGAGTCATCCAGAATGCTTTCCCCTCATTGAATCACCCTCTCTGTTTTAGACATCCTGCCATTAAACAAAAATAAAATACTGAGACAAATAGAAACACCCAAGTCACACTCTTAAGAGTTTATGACGGCAAGGTTCCTCAGGCTTTGCCTAATCTGATTTTACTTCCCAATATGGCTTATCGAAATTGGGAGATAACCATTGCATTGGGGCCAGCATTTTTCACCTGCACTGCAGGGCCATTTGGTCATGGGTGCATTTAAGATGTGCATATAAGATTTTTGAAACAAACTTTAATATTAATATAAATTCAACACTTGTTTCTGACTTAAATAAAGTGAGCATCCAGCTTTTGTATTAGGTTAATTACCTAAGGAAATGTCCTCAACTCAAAAAAGCGTATCTCCCCAAATTTATAGCAACCTTCACATTTAAAGACAAGCCCTTCTTAAAGTCCAAGATGCCCACTCTGTTTTATTATTCAACATATTCTACAGATTCTAGTCAATAAAATGAGATGAGGGTGGAAAGGTGTAAATAATAGGAAAAATGAGAGCATTATTCTTTGCAGATAATGTGAGTCTACTTAAAAAATAAAAAACAAGGCAATCAGCTGAAGAACTATTAGAACCAGTATGAGTTAAATAAAGTGACTTAATATAAGAACAACATACAAAAATCAGTAGTTTTCCCTTCTACACAAACCATAACCATTTATGATATAAAATTGGGGAACATTTTATAGCTTCAATAAAAATTATATTTAAAAACCTGAGGAATAAACTTAACAGAAAACATGCAAGACTGGCAGAAATAAATTATCAAACAACTTGGCTAAGAGACACAATACAAAAATGAATGAGTAGAGGTAGATCGGGGTCCTGGAAGAAAATGCTGAGCACTGCAAAGATGTCAGTTCTTCTCAAATACATTCCATGACATTATAAACAGACACCAAAAGAGTCATTTCTGAAAATGAGTGAATTGATTCTAAAGCCCAGCAGTATAAATGGTGATAGAGCAAAGACACGCTACTTTGGGAAAAAATTATAATGATGGGTTCTTTCCCTACCAAATACCAAAACGTACTTTAAAGCTAAAACAATTAAAACAGGGTGGAATGGATGTAGGAAGAGATCCTTAGCTCATAAAAACCACAGGAGTAATGTAACAAATCAATAATTTAATATTTGATAGACGTTGCATTTATATTCAACAAATATGTGATGATTGGCTCTCCATTTGCAAAATAAGTCAGGTTATATCCTTACTTACACAAAACTAAGCTCCAGGTAAAGTAAGACACAAGCAAATAAGCACCAAAACAATGAAAACACCAGAATAATATAGAATAATGATCTTATAATATTGAAATAAAGATGTCTCTCCATGTTTATTACAAATCACAGAAACCATAAAGAAAAAGTTAGACCATTCTGACACATAAGTATTAAAAATGGCTTTGTGGCAAATGACCCCATTAACAAAAGGCATAAAGCAGATTAAGGAAAAGGATTTTCAACATAGATACTTAACAAGGGGGTTGATATCTCCAATATACGAAATTTCTATAGTTCTATAAGAAAATACAACCAACTAAGTGCAAAAAAACAGGGAAAAGTTTGACCGGTAAATTCACACAGAAATAAAATTAGTCAATAAAAATAGGAAAGAAAAATAAGTTTTATCAGTGATCAAATAAACAGACAACAAACATACTCTTGTTTTTACTCATCAGATGGGAAAAAAAAACAAAAGTCAACAGTATCGCATTATTGGCCAGGATGTAGAGGAAAGAGCACTGTCATTCACTGTAGTGAATACATGTTGGAGCAGCCTTTGGGGAGGACAACCAGGCACTACCAATGAAAATCCCAAAAGCACATTCTCCCTGATCCAGCAATTCCACTTTTAGGCATATATCCTATCAAAATGCATAAGTGCATATTGTACGTGCTCACATAGCACATATATATGCATGTGGAGATTTCAACAGGGCATCACTTCTAACTTATTTATTTAAATGGAAAACAACCTAAATATTCATTAATAGGAGAATGCTTAAATATATTCCAGTTTATCCAAGCTTTGAAGTGTTACAAAGCCACGATGAGAACCTGGGAGATCCCTATGGATTGATATAGAAAATGTCAATAACAGGTTGTTTAAAAAGCTGGTTGCAGGATAATATGCAGAGTATGATTCCATTTTTGAAAAATAAAATCCCAACACCAACTAGATGCGTCTCTGTGTTTTACACACATAGGTGAAGGGCTGGAAGTGCATAGACCAACCGGACAGTGGCTGTCTAATGAGTTTTAGGGTAAGACACAGAGAAATAATAAGCAAAAACATTCTACTTTTACTCTATATACTTCTGTGCTTAATCTTTTTTTTTTACAAGTACATGTTACTCTTGTATTAAAATTATTTTAGAAGATAAAAATGAAATAAATCTTGTGAATACTTTCATAACTACAGATAACTATAAAGCAAAAATTAAAATCAGGTAAAATCCCACCAGCCAGAGACATATCATTGACATTTTTCTATATTTTCTGACAAGCTTTTGAAAATGCACGCATATTACAAAAACCCAATTGGAAGGATTCTGTATATTTACCATATTATTCAAGATGCTTCAGAAACATAATTTGGTAGGTTTGTGCAAGATTCCTTATGATAGATCTTCCATGTGGTATTTATTCACACCCTTTCTGCTGGGTATTTAGGTTATTTCCAGTTTCCTCTTATCATTAATAATGTTGGGCTAATCATTTTTGTTTGTAAACCTTTGGTTATATCTTTGATTATTTTCCTCCCAAAGGATGAATTCCTAGAAGTGGAATTACGCAATTTTAATAAACACACTTTCTTTTATGACTTATATTGCTAAAATGGTTGTACCTTTTAGGCTCTTATAGACCGTCCATGAGAGTGCCCATTCCTCCCATCCACCCTCTGGTGTTGTCACTTCAAATTCACTTGCCAGGGTCAGCGGAGATTTTGGCCCTGCGCCTCCTCCGCACCCCCAACACGCGGGCTTGGGCTGCAACCTCTTCTCTGTCCTCTAAGCTAACCACACACCAGTCTCTGATCTGAAGCCGTTTTTCCAAAACACGAATCTGGTCCTGACAGTATCCTACCGAAACCTCTCAACAACTCCTCCTGGACTCCAAAATAAAACGCGGGCCCAGCTTGGGCCTCAGTTCCCCGGAACTGCCGCACCTGCGCGCTGCATGCCCCTCTCTCTCCTGCGCTGCTCCCTTTGCCTGGAGCGCTCAGTCACCGGTCAGCACCCTCCATCTGTTAGACCAGCCTGGGCACCCCCACCCACCTCACTGCTCCTAAGATGTCCATCGGTCTGTCCTCACAACTGGACATGACAGCCTTGGTTCAGGCCCACCCAAATTGCGTCCCCAGACCTGGCCCAAGTAATCATTTAGGAAAGAGTCGGGGAGCCAAGGACCTCGGGGGAGACAAAGACAAGCCCTCACTCCCTTCTCTTGGGCGTGCTGCTGAAGTCACAGCACTCAGTCCTGGGGCCTCTTCCAGTCCTAGGACTGCAGCTGCCTCACTGGGCCTCCCTCCTGGTCTGTAAGATGGAGATGACGCCAGGACCTTGTGGAGACCCAGAGTGGGAGCGTCTGCCCCTAAAATGATTAGCGCCTACTAGGCATGCCCCGCCCTGCCTCCCTGTGTGCTCCACCCAGAGAACCAGGGTGAGGCGAGTGAGGCACTAGCCTTAGGTGCAGAATTGAAGGGGTGCCAAAAAACTCAGTCATTGAGGTAAATATTTTAATAAAATATTAAAAAAGAAAAATCAACGTAAACAAATCCACACTGGACAAAAATGATGCGTGGGTTCCTTACCTGTCCCTCAGGCTCCAAGGGCTGCTTCCTGCTGGGTCTTGTGGGCAAGGGGCTCCGCTCTGAAGTGCTGCTGTCAGGGGCAGGCCGAGCAGCAGCAGGGGCCAGCGCTGCTTGGGGCCTGGGCTCTGCCTCCCGGAGTCCACATGCCCACTTGGCCTGTCCTGAGCCTCAACTGCCTTCAGGGTCAAAGGAACCTCCAGCCTGACCTTCAGCATAAGCTCCCTGGAAGGGGTGGGTGCTGTTGGCAGACACCCCAACTCCTCACTGGCAGTGGCCTGAATAGCCCCGTCCTCGGCCTGGACCTTCTCTGGTGCCTGCCCCCAGTGCCTGGTCCTCCGCGGGGTTGTTACCCTGGGAGATAGATCTTCCTTGGAGTGGCACCCGCCAACTGCCCTGCTGTAATTGGGATCCAGAGCTCAACCATCTCGCACTGAAACCCTGCTGGCCCCACCCCTGGGTGCTGGGCAGAGCACACCTGCTCCTGCCCCTTTCCCCGGTTCCCCAGGGGCGCCTCTGGTCTATGAAACATTTCCCTGGGGCCTGGAGAGGCCATGGAGGGCAACCAAGCACCCAGTGGAGGAGGAATTGCGTTCCTTGGGGTAGGCCTGGGGCTTCTCTTCTGGCCAGGCCCCCAGGCTGGGCCTCTGCATGCTCCACTCCTGCCAGTCAAGCCCAGCCCTTCCTTGGCTGGTTTGGCCAAGCCTGGTAGGTTTGGTCAGCTCCTCACTCGGCTTCTCAGCTAGGCAAGTGTCCTGCAGGGAGTGGTCTATACCCCTCATTCTGGCTGATGTTCTTGATGATGCTGATACTCTGGCTACTTGAATAATAAACTATGAGCAACAAAGTGGCTTTTGTCTCTGACCCAAGAGTCTCGTGTCTCCTGCTAGCATCCAGGAGTCTGAGGCAGGCTTACTTTCGGGCTTGCAAGCAGAGCAAGATTCTCAGAGCCCCTGATGTTCCTGAACATGACAATAAGGAGCAGGAAGAAAGAAGTGAAGTTGGTGATGACGATTAGGGCTTCATGGTTTGGCCAAACCGAGCAGAGCAGCTTTCGAAGCACCCCAGGCTGGATCTTCCCACTCCCCAGACCCTGCTTGGGCAACTGCTAAGGGGTACGGCCCAGGGCTGAGGGCTGCACTACACAGCACACACATCGCTGGCCTTGGAATCAGTCAAGGCCCTGAACAGTGTGACAGGGCATGGGTGCCCTAACAGACATTATGCTGGGCACAGGGGGAGCCCCTGGGAGGCCCCTGACCCAGCCCAGCTTCTCCCCATTTTGGTGCTTGGCCCACTCCAGCCTCTGACCTCAGGCTCCTGGCGCCTTGGGGACTGCCCCAGGGGTTCAGGCTGAAGCTGCTCCATCCCATCACCCCTATGTGGATGTGACACTCACCCAATGCCCAGGGCCCAGTAGGCGTGGTTCCCCTGGGGACAGCCCCAGGTCTTGGGGAGAAGGAGGGGTTGTCCCTACCCCCAGCTGCCTCCCCACTTTCTCCACCCCTGCACCTGCCTCAGCCTCTGGGCAGACACCACCACCAACCACATCCTCCTGTGGTGGCTGTGGCCGGAAATCTGGGTCTAGCTGTACCCTGGGGACCCTTGAGGGATGGGCTGGGCCTTCCAGCTGTAAAGGAGGAAAGAGGAAGGACATCTCTAAAATCAGAGAAGGAAAACTCTGACTCCAAAAAACCTCCGCTGCCTTGCGGCATACCTCTTCAGGGGAAAGGCTAAGGGAGTAAACCCCGACAGAAAATCCGGAGCCGGAGTCCCTAAGGCGGTTTGACATTGTAGTCAACACCGGCAACTCCTGCGGCGCACCTGAAGCCAAGCTGTATTGACTCCGTCTTTCCCTTGGACCCTTCAGCTGCGAAGAGAGGGGGGGTCTGCTGCATTGGCAACAGCAGACCCTCCATATCACCCTGCCCAGGCTCTGTAGCTTCAGCTTCACTGGAGAGGACACTCCAGCGTCATCGCAACAGCAGCAACAACGGCCATCTGCCTTCACCTGTAACAAGTGTGGCAGGGATTGTCACTCCAGAGTCGGACTGCACAGCCATTCTCGGCGGTGCAGATAGACTCTCGGGAAGCTACGCCATCGTCTCTCGAGACGGACGGCTGCCGACGACGACGGGACTTACCAGAACCAGCGAGACCTGGGAGCACTGGCCTTTTTGGACGTGGAGGAGACTAGCCGGAAACTGGGGGCTTTGGAAAATTTCCAGCGTTAACCTGACTCCCAGTCCAGCTACCTGGAGTGCAGCTGGAAGGAGAGAGCCCAGTAGGGGGCAGCAGAGACCAGCAATAGAGCGAGGCAACACCTCTGAAAGGGCTGGAGCTCGGAAGGGGGAGGCAGGCAGGAGGCCAGGTGAGGGGTCCACTGGACGGGGCCAGAAGCGGATGCAGGGGCAGGACTTTGGTTCCAAATCTTCGCCGGGACCCACCAACCCCTGGAACCCGGACAGGGTCTGGGGGAAGGCACGTGAGGAAAGTCATACCTGTGTAGGATGGGGTCCTGACTTTACTTAACAGAGTTGATGTTTTATTCATCATGGAATATTTTTTGTATTAATTTTTATTTCAAAAAATATTGCATTAAATATTATTTATCTCGACTAGTGAGTTTTGGGGCACGCCCTTAAATTTTGCCTGCACGAAGAATGTCTTACTTGCCTTGCCCTTCACTCTAGCCCTGGCTGTGTCTGGAACTCAGAGACTCCGGTCATTCCCAACTCGGGGGTAGGGGTAGGGGTGGATCCTTCTGGAATGGATGTGGTCAGCACCCTGCAGTTCGTGACCTTCTAACCAGGTGAGTCTCATTTGCATAGCAGAATCTAGTTTGGGGGTCCTTTCCAAAGGCTTTGGGAGGGGACACTCCCCTCAGGGGGAGACTGCATGGCAGCTGGTGGCTTTGCAGTAGCCACAGCTCCTTTCACTGCAGCTGAGCCACTCCCAGTGTGGTCCTCAGAGGACCAGCACACCAGGCTCCCCTGGGAGCCATCAGACACACAGATTCCCAGGCCCAATCTGAGCTGCTGCATCTGCATCTAGGAGACCCCAGGAGACTTGTCACCACGGAAACTCTCACTTCCTCCTGCTGTGTCCCCAACTCCTTCCTGGGCCACCTGGGACTTGGTGCTAAACTGTCCTGCCCTCATCAGACTGAGTTTGATTCAGGTGCAAGGCCTGTGATGATGAGGAAAAAAATGTTTTATGAGGAGACATTTTCTCCAGCCACCTGGGTGGTGTTTTGGAGGGAAGGTGAGATCCTTTCCAATTTATACTGTTATTATTTTTGACTTCATTTTGAATAGTTGTTCCTGCTATGACAGCAAGTTCTCTAGTGTTTTATTTGGTAGCATCTCATCTTCTGTCAATCTCATCCAGTGTCTTTTTCATCCCAAATAGCATAGCTTTTATATGTAGGTTTCCCATATAGATTTTGGTTTTCTGTGTCTTCACTTGCCACTTAAATCATTCATCCTCCCTTATGAACAAAGGAAATACCGTTACAGTAACGTTTTTTGTTTCCTATCTACAAATGATATCATCTGGGCAATTGCAGGGCCCTTTTGGGAAAAAAAGGTTCTTATTTTCATAACAGTTCATGTTTTCCTGATTCTTTGCAGGGAAGTGTGGATAGGATGACAGGCAATGGGGCTGTTCCCGTGTTGGATCTGAAACACCTGTGTTTCTCATGATGTCAGTGATTGCACTTGGGGATTCAGTGAAACACTTGGACACATGTCCATCCTGTGTCATCTTGCTGTCATTTATACTTTCTTAGATGCCACCGGGCTGACCTCAGCTTGGGGCTGAGTTTCCCTCCACTGGGGCCCAGATCTTCTGACCAGTCAACCTGAGTCTGAGTTGGGAGCTTCCTCCCCAGGCTGGGCGAAGGGACTGTGTGCCTTTGTGCTGATTCTGTCCCCTTAGTGTCCTTGGGTGGGGTGTTCCTCAGCCTCAGGTGCATCCCTCCCACGTGTGCTCATCGGTCTCGCAGGAGTATTTGCAGACGCTCAGAGTGTGGTCTGTGCAGCTCTCTCCTGTCTGCTACCCTTCCCTCCGGGTGTAGTTTTCCCTTTGGGCTCCTGGAAACACACTCTGACTCGGAACATCTCATGCAGTGAGGTGTCAGGTGACCTCTCTGGGAGGAAGCACAGAGGCCAGATTGGGAACTGCAAAGTGGTGACAGCTGAGGGCTCAGCTGGAGGCTGCTGGGTCCTTGTGAACTGAGGCAGGGCCTGGGGATCGTGGCATTGGGCGGTCAGCGGGCCTGAGTCACACTCGGGGAAAGGGAATGACCTCGAGGGAGGCGGTTCTCTGCCACATCGGAACTTCCCTGTGAGGGCACAGCTGGGTCAGCCAGGGGCTCCAGCAGGGTGGTGGGTGCTCACAGTTGTTGGCTCATTCAGAGTCCTGGGCTGCACGGGGCCTGCGGCCTGAGGAGCTGGGCGGCGCTGGGAGGGTCTGGGGATTAGCCCGGAACGTTTGTCGAGGAACGGCCCAGTCACCTGGTGTAGAAATTCAAGGACTGTTACTTAAGGACACAGAACTCCATCAGTCTGTCCTTTTCTCAGGCCTTGTTTCCAGAAGTGACACTCTGGCACAGACACACCAGGCCACCCTGGTCCTGCCAGCCCTGAGTCCACGCCAGTCCCACCCTCTGCACAGCTGCCTGAGGCTGAGAGAAGGGGTCACATGTTACCTGGGAATTAGGACCAGGGCCAAGCTGCTAATGGCTTTGTCCTCAGTCCTCGTGGAGCCTCAGGAGAGTGTGACACAGACGAAGGTTTTTGTCTCACTTCCTCATCTGCCTGTGTCACTGTGAGCATTACTACTGCCATCCCACACCTGACAGTAATAGTCAGCCTCGTCCTCGGCCTGGGCCCCGCTGATGGTCAGGGTGGCCGTGTTCCCCGAGTTGGTGCCAGAGAATCGGTCAGGGATCCCTGAGGGCCGATCATCATTATCATACATGACCAGCACAGGGGCCTGGCTGGGCTTCTGCTGGTACCAGTGAACATAACTACTTCCTATGTTGTTTCCCCCACAAGTGATCGTGGCTGTCTGTCCCGGGCTCACAGAAACCGAGGATGGCTGAGTCAGCTCAAAGGAGGCCACAGAGCCTGAAAGAGAGAAAAACAGGTGGGTTAAGGATGAAGAATCCTTCCCAGGAGACCCCTGCCTGCCCGTCCTGGAACAGGCTACAGGGACTCTCTGGGTCATCAGTGTCAGCCCCAGTGGCCCATGGGTCTGGCTTGTCCATGAAGGGTCTGAACAAAGGAGAACCCATTTGTGCCTCTCTCTCCTGGCTAAAGCAACCCCCCAGGCTCACACAGAGCCGGTGAGCACAGTGGGGGTTCAGCCCTGACAGCTTCTCATCTGCAGCAGTTATAGGGATTGGGTCCCCCACCCAGTGCCCCTCTGAGCTCAGAGTCAGAGTCAGGCTTATCCTGATCCCTGGGGCTGGGGTGGACGTGAGCCTGGGCACAGCACCTGTGCAGTGAGCGAGGAGACCAAGGAGGAGAGGGGTCCAGGCCATGGTGGAGGTGCCCCGATCTGCTCCCTGAGGCCTGAGGCTGGGCCTGTTTGCCCCAGGCCTCTCTTATCCCCTTGCTGGAGGGAGAGCTGCTGGTATGCAAATCAGCCAGGGCTCCAGGGCGCTGAGGTCTCTGATGTCAGAAGAAGACTCAGACCAGGGGCCCTTGGACCCCTCCCTCAGCTTAGTAGATTCTCCTTCTCCTCCCCTCCCACACCTGGGACTCCATCCTTGTCTCCAAGGCATACCGGATCCTGGCTGACCAGGCCATGGCAGAGCTCAGAGGTGGAATTGGTCTGTGTTTTCCAGGGAAACTGAGTCCTAAGATCAGTATAACCCTGTCCTGGGGCAGCCAGAAGTGCACTGTGCTGATGCTGAGGTTTCCCTGGGTCCCAGAACTTTTTCAATTTTAATTTTCTGATCTTGCTCAGGAACAATGTGGTCTCATGCCTAATTATATTTAGGTTGAATTCAGGTGTTGGAACTGGTCCTGATTCCACTTTTGGGGGCTTTACATAAAGAAATCCTTTGTCTTCCAGGACCCTTTGCAGAGACCCTCCTCACCCCCACCCTACAGGTGATACCAAGAGGCTCTGTTGGGTAGAGGATCCAAACCTAATCCCAACTCCTGAGTGGCAAGCCAGAGTAAGACCCTTCCCTTGCCAAAGGCATGTGGAGATTATAGAGAAACTCACAGTGCTGCCAGTTTCTGCTTTGGGCCATGGGACAGACCCAGTGTTCCAACAAACTGACTGGACATACGGGAATGAGAGCTGGCTGTGAATTCTAAGAGGTCTCAGTGACGTCATTACAATGAAGTGTTCATAGGGGATCTGGGAGAGACCGCAGCATCTCCAAGAGCAGATGAGAGTCTCATAGCCTGGAGAATTTGTACATCAGAGTCAAGGAGGATACTTTGTGAAAAGACATCTTTTTTCAGGAGTGAGGTCATGGCTACTAACGCCCCTGAATGTTAGAGCCCCTGATGGAAGGAAGGCCCACCCAATCCCCAGGGGGCTTTGCCATTGGACTCTCTGCTTTCCCCTGGTGGCTGCTCCCCACACTGGCTGTGGGGGCACAGGGGTGTCCTCTGTCCAGGTGGGTATTCAAAAGCTGCTGGTGAGGGTTTGATTCTCTAATCCATGAACTTCTGGCCCCAGGGGAGAACTCTGAGTGGTCCCTGCCTGCTTTAAACCAAGCATGAGGGTTCGATTACCAAGGAAAAGAAGAACATATTCATTTTGAGTAGGACTAGGTAGGTCCCACTAGGCATCCCTGTACCTGTCCTGGGCTTGTCCCTGGGGAACGCAAGGCTGAGGGAATGGTTCCCCTTGGTGCCAGCTGTGGGGGCAGAGACAGCACAGGATGGTGGAAGCTACTTTACCAAAGACAGAGGCAGGAGGACATCCAGCTAACAAACAGTGATTTAGACCCACTTTGGTCTGGCACTTTCTAAACTGGGAATTCCATTCATACAACCAGGCTCAGTCCCTGCTTGAAGGGAGTGTCGTCTTGCTGGTGGGCAGTGCAGTGACACATGGGTGAGGAGGTGATACAGACCTCCCACCACCTTGTAGCTGTGCATTGTCTTCTGTGTTTGTTTTAAAGATTTTATTTATACATTTTTAGAGAGAAGAGAAGGGAGGGAGAAAAAGAGGAAGAGAAACATCAGTGTGTGGGTGCCTCTCCTGCCCTCCCAGCTGGGGATCTGGACTGAAACGCAGGCATGTGCCCTGACAGGGAATTGAACTGGCTATCCTTTGGTTTACAGGCCGGTGCTCTGTCCACCTAGCCACACGGCCAGGGCTCTGTGATTACTTTAAAGCCAGACCCTCTCTCACGTTGTCTTTTCGTTCCTGAGCAGTAAGAGTTGAATACTGTCCTGTTGTGAGAGACTCATGATATAGGTGATAAGTTACTTAAACAAGGCAGCTGGTGAGTGAAGTAGCTCTAGGGCTCTAGCGGCCTCTGTCAGTCACCAAACCTCAGCCGTACGAGGAAGGCCTCCAGAGTGACAAGTCAAAACTTAAGGCCAGCAGTCAGGAAGAGCCAACTAGTTTAAGCTACACCCAGTCAAGTAATTTCCTCCTTGGCTTCTGCACCTTTCTCTCCTTCCCCGCCTCCTGCTGGCACAGTGCTCTCTACCCCGGGGGTTTGGCATGGCCTGATTTGAATGCATTTTTGTTCAAAATAACTGCTATTTTTAAATATATGCCTTTGTTTATGTTTTAAAGTATGTTTTGCAACATTTTTTTCTGTACCTTTAGGTTGTTCTTTTCACTTTCTTAAAACCTTTTTTATTTCAAAGTATAAGTTTTTAATTATACTCAAGTCTACTTTTTAAAAAATGTTCTTGTCACATCTACAAATCCTTGCCAAAGTCAAGGTCCTAAAATTTTTCCTCTATGCTATTTTTTTCAGGAAGTTTAGAGTTTTAGTCATTGTATTAAGGTTATTGATCCACCTTGAGTCTATTGTATATGATGTGAGTAGGGTTTTAACTTCATTCTTTTGTTTGTGATATCCAGTTTTCCCCGAACCATTTGTTGAAAAGACTCCCTGCTTTTAATGGTCTTGTTACCCTTTGAAAAGCCAGCTGACCATAGATGTGCAGACTAATTTCTGGGCTCTCAGTTCTATCCCATTGGTGTATCTGTCCATTCTTACACCAGTACCACACTCTTTTGGTTCAACTTTTCCATTTCCACAAAAATACACATGTGCACACAAAAGAAACAATTTATTATTAATAAGGATTGCACTGAATCCTTGCTTTGGGTGTTATCACCACATTAACAATATGAACTCTTCCAATCCATTCACACAAAATGTCTCTCCACATAACCTGGTCATTTTCATTCTCATTATAATGTATTGTATTTCTCAGCGTATATATTTTTCTTCTTCTTGGTTAACTTTTCTTCTCTATTTTATTCATTTAGATGTTTCTAAAAATAAAAAGGTTTTTAATTTACCCTTGAGATTATTCATTGCTGGTGCATAGAAACAACTGATACTTGCATATCAATGTATATCTCACAACTGTTGTGAACTCAGTTATTCTAGTGGACTTTTTTGTGGACTCTTTGGAACTTTCTATAAATTAAACTATATCATCTGAAAATAGAGATAATTTTATTTCTTCCTTTCAAATTTATATGCCCATTATTTCCTTGTCTTGCTGAGTTGCTCTGGCTGGAACCTCTGGTCCAAAGATGAACTGCAGAGGGGAGAGCTCTCAGTCTTTCCCCATTGAGTGTGATGTCAGCTGGGTGTTTCTCACAGTCTTTAGCGTGTTGAGATAGTTTCCTTCTACTGAAAGTTTTCTATGTGTTTTCTTGTTGTTTTTCAACATGAAAGAATGTCGGATTTTGTCAATTGTTTATCTGCATCCATTGTGGTGATGTATGTTTCTTTTCTCCTCCATCTAGTATTGTGGTACGTTCCCCTGATTGATGTTCTTAGGTTGAACCACCCTTGCATTCCTGGGGTGTTCCCACTTGATTGTGGCGCACAGTCCTCTTAATATGCTACTGGATTCTGCTCTTTAGCATGTTTTAAATGCATATTTACATCTATATTCATAAGCTATATTGGTCTGTCATTTTCCTTTCATGTAGGGTCTTTGACTGCTCTGGTAAGGATAATGTGACTTTACATAATGATTAGGAAGAGCTCCTTCCTCCTCTATTGCTTGAACGAGTTTTATAAATCTAGTGTTAATTCCTTTTCAGATGATTGTTATATAATAATCATTAGGGTCGCTTGCTCCAGGCCTATTCTTTATTCGGAATTTTAAATTATTAATTTAATCTCTCATCTTACTATAGATCTGTTCAGATTTTCTATATATTTTGAGTTGGTTTTGGTCCTTTGTTTGCTTCTATAACTTTGATCATTTTATGGAAGTCGTGTAATTTGTTGTTATACCATTGTTCATAGCATTGTTTGAATATTCTTTATTTCTGTAAGATATGAAACACTTACTCCAAAGACATGTTATACACCAAAATTACGTGAATATGGGCTTTTATATTGGTCTATGCTGTTACCTTTATTATAATATTTTATTTCTTAGCATATCTTCCAGTCACCACCTAATGTCTATTTATTTCAACGTGAAGGCCTCCCTTTAACATTTCTTGCAACATGGAAACATTGTCCTGCTGTGCACAATAAACACTTTCCTTCTGTGGAATTTTAGCCAAACTTGCCATAAGCCCAGAGTTATGAGGGATCCTACCTGATAGGGGATGGATCAGAGAGAAGTAATAAGCAAATATGAAGATGGGAAATTTTGGATCTTGTTGGATAGTAAAATTAAACAGCTGTGATAGACACTTTGGGCCACTGGAGAAATGTGAGATGGACTGGACAGACGATCATTGCTTATTTTGTGAAAGAGAAATAGAGAATGAGAGATAGAGAGAGCAATAGAGATACATATACGGAGAGCTAGAGATGGAGGAGAGAGAGCTATCTGGCCATGTAACCCGTCGTTACATCAGAGAGTGAGCGTATGGGTGCTCAGTGCACACTTCTTTCAACTTTAATGTCAGTCAGTTGACTTTAGAATAAGCTTCCTGTACTTTATTTTCAGACTGAGGAATTTTCAAAAGTATGATGAAAGAGACATGCATAATATTCATTATTTTAATCACTGTGATGGTTAATTTTGTGGGTCAACTTGACTGGGAAACAATGTCCCCAGATTAAACTTACATTGGGCTGTGTCTGTGTGGATGTTCCAGGATGACATAAGCTTTTGAACAGGTGGACTCAGTTGAGCAGATTGATGTCCCCCATGGGGATGGACACCGTAAAACCACCAAGGGCCTGAAAAAAACACAAGGAAGAAGAAAGCAGAATTCCTCCCTCGTGCCTCCTCCCTGAGGCTGGGGCCAGGGCACCTGTCTTCCCTTGCTGTGGACGGAGACTCACACCATCACTTCCGTGGCCTCAGCCTCGGGCTCCATCACACCCCTGGCTCTCCTGGGTCTTTGGTCTGCTGGGGCACATGGTGGGGCTTCTCAGCCTCCATGATGGCATGAGCAACTTTGCATAATAATCTCTTCACTTATACAAATCCGCCCTATTGGTTTTGTCTCTGTGGAGGAAGCTGAATGGTACAATCATTTTTATTGAATAGATGAACAATTCCGTAGCCCTAAAAACAATTAAAAGTTTGTGCATTTATCACCCCTATGTATTGTAGGAGCTTTTCCATCACCCCAAAAAGAAACTGTATCATTTAGATGGCAATTATGGGGATTTGGGAAATTGGGTCCAGCATGTGGACCATGTGTCCGGGAGAAAGTCCCCAGGAAGAAAACTAGGTGGTGTCTGCACTTTCTGTGAATCTAGGATAGGAAGGACCTGAGCCTGGGACTCCATCCCCCCCAGGCCTCAGGCTGCCCCTTAGGATGTGGGGACAACTTTTCCAAGAAACCTGATGACCCCAGTTCCTGTGGATTCTGCCCAGCAGGTCCTGTTCAAGGAGAATATCAATCATCTCAGACAGCTCTCTCTTGTGAGTCACCATGATGATGTCTGGGACCACTGTGTTATATCATGGCTTCCTAATCCTTTCTTTCCTACTCCAAGGTGGACAACAGCCTGTGTGGCTCAGAACAGCTGCTCTTCTCAGTTTTTCATCAGCATCAACTAGGCCCTGAGAGGACACAGAACGTACTCAGAGTCTCTTAGCCTTGGGGTGGGGGGACCCAGGAGGGCACCTGACCCTGAGGCCTGACCTACAGCTGCTCAATTGGCTGATTAGAGTGAGCAGCTGGCTGGGGCAAAAAGGTTTGTGTCCCACTTCCTCATCTGTCTGTGTCACTGTGAGCATTACCACTGTAGTCCCCCACAGCGCAGTAATAATCAGCCTCGTCCTCAGCCTGGGCCCCGCTGATGGTCAGGGTGGCCGTGTTCCCTGACTTGGAGCCTGAGAATCGGTCAGGGATCCCTGAGGGCTTACTGTCATCATAATAGATGACGGTTACAGGGGCCTGGCCAGGCTTCTGCTGGTACCAGGATGCATAACCACTTCCAATGCTGTTTCCCCCACAGGTAATCCTGGCCGTCTGTCCTGGGCTCACGGAAACCGAGGATGGCTGAGTCAGCTCAATAGAGGCCACAGAGCCTGCAAGAGAGGAAAGGAGAGGTTGGCATAAAATCAATGACCCTTCCCAGGAAACCCCTTTCTGTTCATCATGGAACAGGCTACAGGGACTCTCTGGGCCATCCGTGTCAGTCCCAGTGGCCATGGGTCTGGTTGGTCCATGAAGCCTCTGAATTAATGAGGACCCCTCATGCCCCTTTTTCCTGGCAGGTACAGTCCCTCAGGCTCACTCAGAGTCAGGACGCAGTAGGGGTTCAGCCCCCACAGCCCCTGAACATGCAGCAGGGTAAGGGGCATCGCTCCCTGGTGACCAGCACCCTGTGAGCTCAGAGTCTGGGTCAGGCCTGTCCGGACCCCTGGGGTGAGTGTGGGCGTGAGCCTGGGCGCAGCACCTGTGCAGTGAGCGAGGAGGCCAAGAAGGAGAGGGGTCCAGGCCATGGTGGAGGTGCCCCGATCTGCTCCCTGAGGCCTGAAGCTGGGCCTGTTTCCCCCAGATCCCTTTTATCCCCTTGCTGGAAGGAGAGCTGCTGGTATGCAAATCAGCCAGGGCTCAGGGGTGCTGCCCTGGGAGCTCTGTGGTTCCTGAGAGGGGCTCAGCCCCAGAGACACAGGAAAGGGAGGTGCGGTCCCTGCAGACCCCACCTCAGCCCAGGAGAATCTGGTTCATCCTCTGGTGCCATCGCCTGTAGCTGACATCTGCACCCCAGTCTCATGGCCTCACTCCTGGGCTGGCCTGGCCACAGCTGAGCTCAGATGTGACGTCTGTCTGCATGTTCTGAACCCATTATAGAGCGTTACCTATAGAGATGACCACGGGGAGCTTTAGGTGTCAGCAGTGTCCCACCTCAGGCACAGTTTGTGAGCCTCAGGGCCTGAATAAAACTTTCAGGTTGATAAGGGCACATGGAGTAACTAGGAACCCCTGAGATGCTTTAAGCTTCTGTACTTGGTTATAGCTCCTGGGACAGGTAATAGAGGTTGTGCTTAAGTGTCCTCAGAATGCACTAGTGCCAGAGATAGTTTCACTGCTTGAAAAAGGCTTGAAAGTCACAGTCTTAGAACAAATGGAGGGGGCTGGAGAGGTATGAATTACCTAGAGCTGTGATAGAAAAGTGGCAAATTCTACAAAAACCAAATCTGAGAGACACTAATTCAGAAAGTTACATCAGTGTCTAAAGTGATGGTGTAGAAAACTTACTGCTTCTCAACAGTCTCATGTGGTGGTTGATCCCTCTGTTTTAACACAATTATGTTATTATAATTATTAATAAAGGGACAGATGGTTCAAAATTAATGCCTTTCATGTTTCAATTCCAAGGGCCTAGTTCTCTTCAGTCTCCAGGAGGCTTTGCCAGGTGGTCTCTGCTGCCCCCTGGTGGCTGCTCCACCTTGGCTGCTGGAGGTGCAGGTGTGTCCTCTGTCAGGTGTAGCTTCTGAACCTACTGCTCAGGTGGTAACTCCCTGATCCGTGGACAGTTAGTTGTTCCCAGGGGAGGAATTTCTGTTCTATGCATAACCACGGCCTGTCTCAAGACCAGGTGCAAGAGGCTCAGATCACCCATAACCTTATGAACAGGGTCATTTGGAGGAGGAGGCAGCAGAGCCAACCTGAACCATCACTGCCCATATCTCTGGGGCTGCGGTGTTCATGTGGGTGGTTCTGGGAACACAGGGCTCAGGGACCACCTCTCACTAGTGCCCACCACAGGGACAGGGTCAAAACAGGACATTGGTGGCTTCTCCTTCAAAACTGAGACAGAAGAACACTCCCCCAGCAAACATTGATTCTGACCCA
This sequence comes from Furipterus horrens, assembly GCF_987537825.1. Classification (NCBI taxonomy): domain Eukaryota; kingdom Metazoa; phylum Chordata; class Mammalia; order Chiroptera; family Furipteridae; genus Furipterus; species Furipterus horrens. Next base: position 17,597,627 of record NW_028327181.1, on the reverse strand, counting down.
CTTTGTGGCAGACATTCATCTTGGGTAATAAGTGTGGACAAGACCTAGTCTCTGTCTCACTGATTCCAACGTGCAAATGGGGGCACACAGTGGATACACTACTCTGTGTGACACAGCAGACAGTCACCACCACCTTCTATTTGTGTCTTGTCTTCTATTCTCTTTTAAAAGGTATATTCAGATCTTTCTTGGTTGGTATTGATCTTGTTGCCCAGGCTGACCCATAGGTGTGTGAACCAGCTGGTTGTCTCCCTAAGAACTTGAGCTCTTGTGAAGGAGAGAAACAGACAAGACTAATGCAGCTCCTGCCCTCATGAAGCCGGTGTGACGGCAGGAACTGCAGCAGCCGCCCTGCATTCTGTCTGCACAGGAGTGAAAGCAGAGCCTCCCTGGTAGGGCAGGAGGAACAGGGGGTGAGAGCCTTGGGGACCTCACAGAGGTGGTGAGCACCGGGAGGACAACTGTCTCACGGCAGACTTGTTGTTGCAGGAGAAACACAGGCTCCAGCTGTCACATCTCTTATTGTCTCATGTATGTTCTGCATTAAGAGGACATTCCTGACTAATGAGAGGAGTAATCAGCACACATCAATCACTCAATCAACAAAAACAATTATAAGGAAATAATTGTGCAGCTGTTGGTGTATTGACATAATTAGTGGAAACCAGGGAAAAGTTGACAGGCAGGTTCTGTGTGGTGGGAGGGTGGAGGGGTCTCTCTGGACATGGCCTAGGAGCTGCTGTCAGGATGGAATAAGAACCAGTAGGAAGAAATGAGTCTGGGGACAGCAAACTGTGGGGCGGGATTGGTTTTTCTGAAGGTGAAGGACAATGAGAAACTAAGGTGTTTGTCATACAAATCAGTCAGTCCAATGTGGCGTAAATCTCTCACATTAAGGCACGTGGTACAGGGTTGGACGTCACACTGAGCACACACACCTGGCCCAGGAGTCACAGGAGCTGAAGGAGGATCCGGGGGAAGGAGGAGCCACGACAATGTGACCACTGTCCTATGTCAGCAGGTGAGTGAGCAGCTGAGCCATGAGGTCTGTCACTACTCAGGGGCTGCTGTGTCTCTTTAGGGTTGCACAGGAATTCACATGGGGACTTCCCTTGTGATTCTGAGAATTCTGACAACACATCGCTCCTGTTGCCTAAATATGATCTTGTGATAAAAGATCACATTGGACCTGAACTAGGTTTGAATGAGACATGTCAGTTTATTATAACAAGTTCCTCTTCCTCACAAACCTTTGAGGTAACACTGTCATATCTTTTCTTTAACTTACAGCATATACCACAATATGAACTGTAATGTGTCTTTGTCTTAAAGAGTGATTATCTTTTATAGAATCTAATATGGCAAAAGGCATCTAACCCTGGCCAGTGTGGCTCACTCGGTTGGAGCCTTGTCACTTAAACCAAAGGGTCCTGTGTTGTAATCCCGGCCAGGGCAGATTCCTGGGTTTCTGGTTTGACCTCTGGTTGGGGAGTGTTCGAGAGGCAACTGATCAATATTTCTCTCTCACATCTATCTTTTTCTCCTTCTCTTTCTCCCTCCTTTCCACTCTCTCTAAAATCAATAAGCATGAAATCAAGTGAGGATTTAAAATGAATTTCTCTGTTTACCCACATAGTCACTGTATCAGATGGTTTCCTCTGTGCAGGGTCCCATTTCTCTTTGTGTGACTGTGTTCTCTGTTCCTTCTGGTCCTGAGGGTCTGTAGGTGATCAGCTCTCTAAGGTTTGTCCCTCTGAGGAAGTTTTACTTTGCCTTCTTTTTTTTTTTCTTGCCTCGGGTTTATTTGCACAAGCACCATAGGACACCAGCCCCGTGCAGACAGCAGCCCAGGGGACACACCTGTCCTTCTGTCCTCACATCGGAAGGCAGAGGCCTCTACTGTGGAGCCTTTGCAGGGGCCCAGGCACCTTTGGGAGCCTGAGACTGAGCTGGTGCCCGAGCTGGGGCTGCAGTCAAAACCACACCTGCAACCTGGGGCTTGGCCTGAGCCTGGGACTTGGCCTGAGCCTGGGACTTGTCCTGAGCCTGGGGCTTGGTTGGAGCCTGGGGCTTGGCTGGAGCTTGGGGCTTGGCTGGAGCCATGGCCTTTGGCTGGCAGAGCCGGAGACCCTTGGCGATGTGGGCACGAGCCCGTTTCCCAAGCTTTGGGTGAGCGATGTAAGCAAGTCGGCTGAGCTTGTGGCTGCTGCCCTTTGGGATATTGGGCTTGACCTCCTTGGGCTTCACCAGGGCCTTGATAGTCTCAGCATGTGTGCTCATGTCCTTGACATTGTTGGCCAGCAACTTCTTCAGGCCCTTCTTGTTGTGCTTCTTGGCGAAGTGCATGTTCCTGAGGAACTTGGGGTCTACCCCCTTAAGAGATTCATATCTTTGTGATCAGGGCTTCTTGATGCCGTTTCTGTGCCATTTTCAGGACTGGTTGTATGTGGTGTGGTTCTTGGACTTGGCCATCTCTGCACCCAAACCCACGAGTCTTTGCCTTCTTCATTAAAAGACAGGCAGAGAATCCAGCACAGCAGGAGAACCCAGGCCGCGCTCCATGCTGGTCCTTCTGCAGACCTCCCAGTGTGCACCTGCTTCCCTACTGGACCCAGCTCTGCTCCCACCACGGGCTCAGACTCTCTGTCCTGCCTCTGCTGACGGACAAATGCTTCCTGCCAGACATCAGTCCTGACAGGACCCCTGTCATAAACCTTGTTGCACTCAGAGTTAAGAATTTCACTGCTGTGACCTCCACAGTCGCCACTGGAACCCCAATACCTATGTTCCTTCCCTAATACAAACCCCAGTAGGATCACAGAGCTCCATGACACTTGGGGACATGGTCCTCTTAGCCCAGCCTCTCTCCCAGGGTGTTTTCCCATCTGGGCTGGGCGGGGGTCTCCCAGCATTGTCGGCAAGGCCTGTTTGAAGAAGCACAAAGAATGCTGAGCTGTCCAAATGACCTAAATTATGAGCTGCAGCTGCCTCTCCTTAGGGGTATCAGTGGGAGGAGGTGCAGAATGATGGGGTTAGCAAAAAAAAAAAAGGGTCAAGGTCTCAGGGTCCTGGGGATGGAGAGGGAGCACACCCTCCAGACCACGTGGGGAGGTGGGGACAGGGGTGGAAGGTTTCAGCCTCACTTCCCATTAGTCTGTGTCACTGTGGCTTAACCTGTTTGGCCATCTATTGTATGGCTCTCACCACAGATATACTCAGCCTCGTCCTCAGACTGGAGGTTGGAGATGGTTAAGTAGCGGTCAGCCCCAGAGCTGGAGCCCGAGAAGCGGTCGGGGATCCCGTCCCCCTTGCTGTGGCTTCCGTCACTATTAACCTTCATCACATACCGAGGGACCTTCCCTGGGTGCCTCTGATACCAGTGAATGAAGTAGTTGCTATGCTCACTGCTCAGGGTGCAGGTGAGCTTGGCCGAGGCTCCCGGGGAGGCCGAAGCAGATGGGGGCTGGGTGAGCACAGGCAGAGCACAGAGACCTGCCAACACAAAATACAGGAATGATGCCGAACGCCCCCAGACTGTGCAGATGCCCCCGAATTCTGTGTTTGGAGGGGAGTATCTGTGGGCAGAACCCCTGAGTGCCCAAGGATGCTCTGACCTGTGGAGAAAACGAGGGGCAGGAGGTAGAAGGGAACCCAGTCCATGGTGGGAGGGGCTTCCAGGAGCTCTGCCCTGAGGCTGCCCGGCTGGCACTGGCCTCTCCAAGCTCCTGTCTTATCCTCTCTGCTTGCAGCTCCAGAGGGAGGAGCTTAAATGCAAACCTGATCTCTGTTCCTCAATTCGTCTGTCTCAGCTCTTGTCTGAGCCCTGAGCCTACGGCCTCCCGCGGTTGATTGCCTGAGGTCAGAAGCAGGTGCAGGTGTTGGTTTCAGAGTGGGGAGTTCATTTTACCCAACGGAAGTGTCTTCAAAGGATGCCTTACTCCCACCCCTTGTATGGGCACAGCCCATGGGTAATGAGACCCATCAGTCCTGAAGGCACGTTCCACAGCGCCCCCTGCTGTCCCCAGGGTGAATGTCATCGTACAATGTGGAGCTTACTCAACAGAATGAACCCTCAATAAATGTTAACACTTGGTGAGTGTTTTATCAGCACCCCCACCCTCCAATCCAGGAGACTGACCTCAGAGCCTGACCTTTGAAGCCCCTCCCTGCCCTGCCCCTTTCTATGTGCTGAATATCTTTCTCCTTCCCCGTCCCAGGCCTCCTGAGTCCCTGAGTCCCAGCCCTGCCTTCTGTATGCAGTCGCTCTGCCCTCCCTAAGTCTGGTCTGAAGAGCACTCATTTCTTCCCCGTGGTGGGATCTGAGATCCTTTTGAAATGAGAGACTGTGTGAACACAGAGGTGGGGACACTGAAATAATTACTGGTTTTCAAAACCTTAGTGTAAGAAAAATGTAAAATATGTCAATATTTTATATTTAATTCATATTGAAATGATAATATTTACAACTAAGTCAGTTAAACAAAGTATTTATGAAAATGAATGCCACTTGTTTCTTTGCGTTTTTAAATGTGGCCCGAGGAAATGTTAAATGACATATGGGGTTCAAAATGTTATCTCTGTGGGGCAGGACCGCACTTCAAAGTCACTCTATCAGTCACTGCATTTGAAATAGGAGAGAGAAGTTTCTGGCACCTTCAGGAGAAGACACATCTTAGCTTTGAGAGCAGAAGGAGAGGCCCAGGACGGTGGTGAAGACCAGGGACTCTGGGGCCAGAAGACCTCGGTTTGCTGCCACTTTCTAGTTCTGACCTCAAGCAAGTTGCTCATCCCCCAAAGGCTCAGATTCCCCATCTGTAAAGTGGGGTGATGATGAGAATGCTTGGCTCCCAATGGAGGATGAGAGGAGGGAGCTGAGATCGACCAAAAGGTTGGGAATGGGATTCACATGGAGGTGGGAGGCATCTTTGATAGCAGGACCACAGCTCCATCAGGCTCCAGGGCAGCTGGTGGCCGCTCAGGCCTGACCTTCAGCCAGGAGGAGCTCCCCCCACCCCAAGATCTGCTTCCTTGGGTAACACAGACAGGCAGACATCCATTGTCCCCCCATACTTTCCTGGTAACGGGAAGAGAGGACAGATCTGAAAAGGTCCCATCCTAGGACGGGATGACAACAGTAGCTAGAGCGGGATCTCAAAGTGGTGACAGCTCTAGTCAAACCTAGACCTGCATTATTGGGACACATGTAGGCCTGTCTCCTGCACAGTCTAGTTGTGTCTTAACACAAAGACACAGCAGGGACAGGGTGTGCTTCCAAGTGCCCTCAGGAGCTCATGGTCAGAAGGACAGACTTTGCCAACCGGTGGTAAAGAGGAGGGGACGTCTCTTCCTAGGTGTGAACCCAGAAGGTTTCCGGTCCCAGGAGCCCTGACAGCACACCAGGGGACAGGAGGACAGTAGGGCTGGCCCGAGATGCATTGTTTCCACTTCCCATCACTAAGACCCTGTAGGAAGAGCCCCATCCCCCTTCATGGGACCCACAATGACTGCCACCCCATGGCTGGGCTGAGCACAGAGGGACGCTCAGAGAGGCCTGATGCCCCCTGGAGTCTGTGAGGTTTGATTTTTGACCTTCCACCTCAGCCATGTTAGGCTGCAGTCAGGTGGTACGGGTATCAGGAGACACGACTGTAACGTCCAATGTCACTGCTGCTCCTGCACAGCTTATATGGTCACTGTCTGTCCAGGGGCCCAACATGCCTGGGCAAAGGGAGAAGTCAGGACAGAGTGTCCCCCAACCCTGACGGGAGGGACAGATGTGGATGGGGGTGAGTACAGGGTCAAGACCACAAGGAGCCTGGCTGGGAGGGAGAGCAGGTCAGCTTTATTACACATACGGTGGCTTCCTGTGGTGACTGTCCCCTGAGCCTGAGTAGCAGCTGAGCCACTCCCAGTGTGGTCCTCAGAGGACCAGCACACCAGGCTCCCCTGGGAGCCATCAGACACACAGATTCCCAGGCCCAATCTGAGCTGCTGCATCTGCATCTAGGAGACCCCAGGAGACTTGTCACCACGGAAACTCTCACTTCCTCCTGCTGTGTCCCCAACTCCTTCCTGGGCCACATGGGACTTGGTGCTGAACTGTCCTGCCCTCATCACACTGAGCTTGATTCAGGCGCAAGGCCCTGTGATGTGAGAAAAAGTGTTTTATGAGGAGACAGTTTCTCCAGCCACATGGGTGGTGTTTTGGAGGGAAGGTGAGATCCTTTCCAATTCATATTGTTATTATTTTCTGCTTCATTTTGAATAGTTGTTCCTGCTATGACAGCAAGTTCTCTAGTGTTTTATTTGGTAGCATCTCATCTTCTGTCAATCTCATCCAGTGTCTTTTTCATCCCAAATATCATAGCTTTTATATGTAGGTTTCCCATATAGATTTTGGTTTTCTGTGTCTTCACTTGCCACTTAAATCATTCATCCTCCCTTATGAAAAAGGAAATACCATTACAGTAAACTTTTTTGTTTCCTATCTACAAATGATATCATCTGGGCAATAGCAGGGCCCTTTTGGGAAAAAAAAGGTTCTTATTTTCATAACAGTTCATGTTTTCCTGATTCTTTGCAGGGAAGTGTGGATAGGATGACAGGTAACGGGGCTGTTTCTGTGTTCGATCTGGAACACGTGTGCTTCTCACGATGTCAGATTAGCACTTAGGGTTAAGTGAAACACTTGGACACAGGTCCATCCTGTGTCATCTTGCTGTCACTTAAACTTTCTTAGATGCCACCAGGAAGACCTCAGCTTGGGGCTGAGTTTCCCTCCACTGGGGCCCAGATCTTCTGACCAGTCAACCTGAGTCTCAGTTGGGAGTTTCTGCCCCAGGCTGGGCACAGGGACTATGGGCCTGTGTTCTGACTCCGGGGACTGTCCCCTAGGTGACCTTGGATGGGGCCTTCTTCAGCCTCAGGTGCTTTCCTCCCACGTGTGATCATCGGTCTCGCAGGAGCGTCTGCAGATGCCCAGAGTGTGGTCTGTGCAGCTCTCTCCTCTCTGCTACTCTTCCCTCCGGGTGTAGTTTTCCCTTTGGGCTCCTGGAAACACACTCTGAGTTGGAGCATCTCATGCAGTGAGGTGTCAGGTGACCTCTCTGGGAGGAAGCACGGAAGCCAGATTGGGAACTGCAAAGTGGTGACAGCTGAGGGCTCAGCTGGAGGCTGCTGGGTCCTTGTGAACTGAGGCAGGGCCTGGGATCGTGGCATCGGGCGGTCAGCGGGCCTGAGTCACACTCGGGGAAAGGGAATGACCTTGAGGGAGGCGATTCTCTGCCACATCGGAACTTCCCTGTTAGGGCACAGCTGGGCTCCGGCAGGGTGGTGGGTGCTCACACCAGTCGGCCCATTCAGAGTCCTGGGCTGCACGGGGCCTGCGGCTTGAGGAGCTGGGCTGCACTGGGAGGGTCTGGGGATTAGCCCGGAACGTTTGCCCAGGAGCGGCCCAGTCACCTGGTGTAGAAATACAAAGATCATTACTTCTGAACACAAGACTCCATCCATCTGTCCTATTCTCAGGCCCTCTTCCAGAAGTGACACTGTGACACAGACACACCAGGCCACCCTGGTCCTGCCAGCTCTGAGTCCATGCCTGTCCCGCCCTCTGCACAGCTGCCTGAGGCTGGGAGGAGGGGCCGCATGAGACCTGGGAACTGGGACCAGGGCCAACCTGCTCATGGCTTTGTCCTCAATCCTCGTGGGGCCTGAAGAGAGTGTGACACAGATGCAGGTTTTTGTCTCACTTCCCCGTCTGCCTGTGCCACTGTGAGCATCACTACTGCTGTCATATGACTGACAGTAATAGTCAGCCTCGTCCTCGGCCTGGGCCCCACTGATGGTCAGGGTGGCCGTGTTCCCCGAGTTGGTGCCAGAGAACCGGTCAGGGATCCCTGAGGGCCGGTTGCTATCCCTATAGATGACCAGCACAGGGGCCTGGCCGGGCTTCTGCTGGTACCAGTGAACATAACTACTTCCTATGTTGTTTCCCCCACAAGTGATCGTGGCCGTCTGTCCCGGGCTCACAGAAACCGAGGATGGCTGAGTCAGCTCATAGGAGGCCGCAGAGCCTGAAAGAGAGAAAAAGAGGTGGGTTAATGATGAAGGACCCTTCCCAGAAGACCCCTGCCTGCCTGTCCTGGAATGGGCTACAGGGACTCTCTGGGCCTTCAGTGTCAGCCCCAGTGGCCCATGGGTCTGGCTTGTTCATGAAGGGTCTGAACAAAGGAGAACCCACTTGTGCCCCTCTCTCATGTCTAGAGCAACCCTTCAGGCTCACACAGAGCCGGTGAGCACAGTGGGGGTTCAGCCCTGACAGCTTCTCATCTGCAGCAGTGTAGGGGCATTGCGTTGCCCCATGCAGTGCCCTGCTGAGCTCAGAGTCAGAGTCAGGCCTATCCTGATCCCTGGGGTGAGGGTGGGTGTGAGCCTGGGCGCATCACCTGTGCAGTGAGCGAGGATGCCGAGGAGGAGAGGGGTCCAGGCCATGGTGGAGGTGCCCCGATCTGCTCCCTGAGGCCTGAGGCTGGGTCGGTTACCCCCAGGCCTCTCTTATCCCCTTGCTGGAGGGAGAGCTGCTGGTATGCAAATCAGCCAGTGCTCTAGGGCTGCTGATGTCAGGGTCTCTGATGTGAGAGAAAGAACAGACTGGGAGCTCCTGGACCCCACCTTCAGCTTAGGGGATTCTCCTTCTCTTCCTGCCCTCACACCTGGGACTCCATCCTTGTCTCCAAGCTGTAGTAGCTCCTGGGTGACCAGGCCGTGTGTAGAGCTCAGAGGTGGAGTTGGTCTATGTTTTCCGGGAAAGCTGAGTCCTAAGATCAGTGTCACCCTGTCCTGGCGTGGCCAGAAGTGCACTGTGCTGATGTTGAGGTTTCCCAGGGTCTCAGGCCTTTTTAATTTTCATGATCTGATCTTGCTCAGGAACAAGATGGTACCAGACTTCAGGAATGTCTCATGCCTAATTGCATTTTGGTTGAATTCAGATGTTGGATCTACTCCTGAGTCCACTTTATGGTTTTGACTTAAAGAACTCCTCTGTCCTTTAGAACCCAATGCAGTGACCCTCCTCACCCCTACCCTACAGGTGATACCAAGAGGCTTAGTTGAGTAGCGAGGATCCAACTCTAATCCCAACTCCCGAGTGGCAAGCAGAGGAAGACCCTTCCCTTGCCAAGGGCACGTGGAAATTATAGAGAATTTATGGTGCTGCCAGTTTCTGCTTTGGGGCATGTGCTCCAGGGCCAGGTCAGAGGCGCAGTGCCTCAGTATCTCTGCACAGGGGTCAGGGCCAGGGACAACCCAGTGCTCAGAGAAACTGACTGAGCATACGGGAATGAGAGCTGACTGTGAATTCTAAGAGATCTCCGTGATTTCATTACAATGAAGTTGTATTCATACCCTGAGGATCTGGGAGAGAAGGCAGCAAATCCAAGAGCAGGAGGTGAGAGTCTCATAGCCTGGGGAATTTGTACATCAGTGTCAAGGAGGATACTTTGGGAAAGGACACCTTTTTTTCAGGAGTAATGCCATGGTTACTAACCCCCCTTAATATTAGAACCCCTAATGGAAGGAAGGCCTACCCAGTCTCCAGGGCGCTTTGCCATTTGACTCTCTGCTTCCCCCTGGTGGCTGCTCCCCACACTGGATGTGGAGGTACAGGGGTGTCCTCTGTCCAGGTGGGGATTCAGAAGTCGCTGGTGAGGGCCTGATTCTCTAAGCCATGCACTGCTGGCCCCAGGGGAGAACTCTGAGTGGCCCTTGCCTGCTTTAAACCAGGCATGAGGGTCTGATTACCAAGGAAAAGAAGAACATAGTCATTTGGAGTAGGAGAAGGATGGTCCCACTGGAGGCTTCCCTGTCTTGGGCTTGACACTGTCGGGGGTCGGGGGGCGGGGCACAAGGCTGAGGGAATGGTTCTCCCTGGTGCCGGCTGTGGGGACAGAGACAGCACGGGACAGTGAGTTTACTTTGCCGAAGACAGAGGCAGGAGGATATCCAGCTAACAGATTTGATTTAGACCCACTTTGGTCTGGCACTTTCTAAACTGGGAATTCCATTCATACAAACCAGACTCAGCCCCTGCTTGAAGGGAGTGTCATGTTGCCAGTGGGCAGTGCAGTGACACACGGGTGAGCAGACACAGCCAACCTTTCCCATCATCTTGTGCCTGTGCACTGTCTTTTGTTTGTTTTTAAGCCAGACCCACTCACGTTGTCTTTTCGTTCCTGAGCAGTAAGGGCTGAATACTGTCCTGTTGTGAGAGACTCACGATAAAAGTGATAAGTTACTTAAACAAGGCGGCTGGTGAGTGAAGCAGCTCTAGGGCTCTAGCGGCCTCTGTCAGCCACCAAACTTCACCCGTAGGAGGAAGGCCTTGATAGCGAGGAGTCAAAACCCAGGGACAACCAGTCAGGAAGAGCCAGCTGGCTTTAAGCTACAGCCAGCCAAGTGATTTCCTCCTTCGCTTCTGCACCTTTCTCTCCTTCCCCGCCTCCTGCTGGCGCAGTACTCCCGACCCCTGGGGTTTGGCATGGCCTGATTTGAATGCATTTTTGTTCAAATGAACCGCAATTTTTAAAGATATGCCTTTGTTTGTGCTTTACAGTGTGGTCTGCAACATTTCCTCTAAATCTGTAGGTTGTTCTTTTCACTCTGTTAAAAATGTTTTCTTTCAAAGCCTAAAGTTTTTAATTATACTGAAGTAAAGTTTTAAAATGTTTTTCTGTCACCTCTAAAAATTCATGCCAAAGTAAAGACCCTAAAAATTTTCCTCTACGCTATTTTTTCAGGAAGTTTATAGTTTTAGTAATTATGTTAAGGTTGTTGACCCACCTTGAATCAATTGGTGTATATGATGTGAGTAGGGTTTTAACTTCGTTTTTTTGATGGTGATATCCAGTTTTCCCAGAACCACTTGTTGAAAAGCCTCCCCTGCACCCCTGTCATTAATGATCTTGTTATCCTTTGAAAATTGACTTGACCATAGATGTGCAGCCTGATTTCTGGGCTCTCAGTTCTATTCCATTAGTGTATCTGTCTATCCTTACACCAGTACCACACTCCTTTGGTTCAACATTTCCATTTCCACAAAAACACACACATGCACACAAAAGAAACAATTTATTATTAATAAGGATGGCACTGAATCCTTGCTTTGGGTGGTATTGCCACATTAACAATATGAACTCTTCCAATCCGTTCACACAAAATGTCTTTCCCCATTACCTGGTCATTTTCATTGTCATTTAAAATGTATTGTTCTTCTCAGCAAACATGTTTTTCTTCTGCTTCATTAAATTTTTCTTCTGTATTTTATCCCTTTAGATGTTTTTAAAAATAAAATGGTTTTTAAATACCCTTGAGATTATTCATTGTTGGTGCATAGAAACAACTGATACTTGCGTATCAATGTATATCTCACAACTGTTGTGAACTCAGTTATTCTAGCAGGCTTTTTTGTGTGAACTCTTTGCAGCTTCCTTTTTTCTTTTTTTCAAGTATTTCGTATTGATTATGCTGTTACTGTTGTCCCAATATTTTCCCCTGTGCTCCCCTCCAACCACCGAGGGCTTGAACAGACACAAGCAGAGGAAAGGAGAATTCCTCCCTCGTGCCTCCTCCCTGAGGCTGGGGCCGGGGCACCTGTCTTCCCTTCCCGTGGACGGAGACTCACACCATCACTTCCGTGGCCTCAGCCTCGGGCTCCATCACACCCCTGGCTCTCCTGGGTCTTCCGTCTGCTGGGGCACATGGTGGGGCTTCTCAGCCTCCGTCATGGCGTGAGCAACTTCGCATCATAATCTCTTCACCTATACAAATCCACCTTGTTGGTTTTCTTTCTCTGCAGGAGGCTGAATGATACAACCATTTTTATTGAATAAGTCCACAGTTCAGTAGCACTAAAGACAATGAAAAAGTTGTATGCCATTCACTCCTATTTATTGTAGGAGCTTTTTTATCACCCCAAAGAAAAACTGTATCATTTAGACAGCAATTACGGGTATTTGGTACACTGGGTACAGCATGTGGACAGTGTGTCCAGGAGAAAGTCCCCAGGAAGTAAACTAGGTGGTGTCGGCACTTTCTGTGAAATCTAGGATAGGAAGGACCTGAGCCTGGGACTCCATCCTCCCCAGCCTCAGGCAGCCCCTTAGGATGTGGCCTCCTCCAGGCAGGTCCTGTTCAAGGAGAAGATCAGTTCCAGAGGGACTGCATCATCTCAGACAGCTCTCTCTGTGAGTCACAGGCGATGGCGTCTGGGACCACTGTGCTATACATGACTTCCATATCCTTTCCTTCCTACTCCAAGCCAGACAACAGCCTGTGTAGCTCAGAACAGAGGCCTTTCTCAGTTTTTCATCAGCATCAACTAGGCCCTGAGAGGACACAGAACCGCTCAGAGTCTTTTAGCCTTGGGGTGGGGGACCCAGGAGGACACCTGACCCTGAGGCCTGACCTACAGCTGCTCAGTTGGCTGATGAGAGTGAGCAGCTGACTGGGGCAAGGAGGTTTTTGTCTCACTTCCCCGTCTGCCTGTGTCACAGTGAGCATCACTACTATAGTCCCACACTGCACAGTAATAGTCAGCCTCGTCCTCGGCCTGGGCCCCGCTGATGGTCAGGGTGGCCATGTTTCCTGAGTTGGCGCCAGAGAATCGGTCAGGGATCCCTGAGGGCCGGTTGCTATCACCATAGATGACCAGCACAGGGGCCTGGCCGGGCTTCTGCTGGTACCAGTAAACACTTTTACTTCCAATGCTGTTTCCTCCACAGGTGATCCTGGCCGTCTGTCCCAGGTTCACGGAAACCGAGGATGGCTGAGTCAGCTCATAGGAGGCTGTAGAGCCTGCAAGAGAGGAAAGAAGAGGTAGGTTAAGGATGAAGGACCCTTTCCCAGGAGACCCTTGCCTGCCCTTCATGGAACAGGCTCCAAGGACTCTCTGGGCCATCAGTGTCAGCCCCAATGGCACATGGGTCTGGCTGGTCCATGAAGCCTCTGAACAATTGAGGACCCCCTCATGCCCCTTTCTACTGGTAGGTACCGTCCCTCAGGCTCACACAGAGCTAGTGGCATAGTGGGAGTTCAACCCCCACAGCCCATGAACATGCGGCTGGGTAAGGGGCATTGCTCCCTGGTGAGCAGGACCCTGTGAGCTAGAGTCTGGGTCAGGCCTGTCAGGACCCCTGGAGTGAGGGTGGGCGTGAGCCTGGGCGCAGCACCTGTGCAGTGAGCGAGGAGGCCGAGGAGGAGAGGGGTCCAGGCCATTGTGGAGGTGCCCCGATCTGCTCCCTGAGGCCTGAGGCTGGGTCGGTTACTCCCAGCCTCTCTTATCCCCTTGCTGGAGGGAGAGCTGCTGGTATGCAAATCAGCCAGGGCTCAGGGTGCTGCCCTGGGAGCTCTGTGGTTCCTGAGAGGGACTGAGCTCCAGAGACACAGGGAAAGGAGGGGCGGTCCCTGCAGACCCCACCTCAGCCCGGGAGAATCTGGTTCATCCTCTGGTGCCATCGCCTGGGGCTGACATCTGCACCCCAGTCTCATGGCCTCACTCCTGGGCTGGCCTGGCCACAGCTGAGCTCAGATGTGATATCTGTCTGCATGTTCTGAACTCATTAAAGAGCCTTAACTATAGAGGTGACAATAGGAGCTTTAGATCTCAACAATGTCCCACCCCAGCACAGTTTGTGAGCCTCAGGGCCTGAATAAATTCCCACGTTGCTAAAGGCACATGGAGTAGTTAAGACCCTGAGGTGCTGTAAGCTTCTGTGCTTTGTTATAGCTCCTGGGACAGGTCATAGAGGCTGTGCCTGAGTGTCCCTAGTGTGCACTAGTGCCAGGGACAGCTCTAGTGCCTGAAAAATGCTTGAAAGTCACAGGGTTTTAGCACAAATGGAGGGGGATGGAGAGGTATGAATTACCTAGAGCTGTGATAGAAAAGTGGGCAAATTCTACAAAAACCCAATCAGAGAGACACTGAGTCAGAAAGTTACATCAGTGTCAAAGTGATGGTATAGGAAACTTACTGCTTTCTCCACAGTGTGAGGAGGTGTTTAATCCCCCTGTTTTAACACAATTATATTATTATAATTATTAATAAGGGAACAGAAGATTCAAAATTAATCCCTTGCATGTTTCAATTCCAAGGGCCTAGACCCTCCCAGTAGCCCTGGCTGGTTTAGCTCAGTGGATTGAGCGTCGGCCTGCGAGCTAAGTGTCGCTGGTTCGATCTTCCAGTCAGGGTACATCAGAGAAGGAAAACTCTGACTCCAAAAAACCTCCGCTGCCTTGCGGCATACCTCTTCAGGGGAAAGGCTAAGGGAGTAAACCCCGACAGAAAATCCGGAGCCGGAGTCCCTAAGGCGGTTTGACGTTGTAGTCAACACCGGCAACTCCTGCGGCGCACCTGAAGCCAAGCTGTATTGACTCCGTCTTTCCCTTGGACCCTTCAGCTGCGAAGAGAGGGGGGGTCTGCTGCATGGGCAACAGCAGACCCTCCATATCACCCTGCCCAGGCTCTGTAGCTTCAGCGTCATCGCAAGATGTCGATTCAACACGGGAGGAGACAGATACCATGTCACTCCCGAGTTGGACTGCACAGCCATTCTCGGCGGTGCAGATAGACTCTTAAGAAGCTACACCATCATCTCTCGAGACGGACGGCTGCCGATGACGATGAGACCCTCCCAGTCTCTAGGAGACTTTACCAGGTGGTCACTGCTGCCCCCTGGTGGCTGCTACACACTGGCTGCTGGAGATGCAGGTGTGTCCTCCTGCAGGTGCAGATATTGAACCTACTGCTCAGGTGGTAACTCCCTGATCCATGAACTGTTGGTCCCAGGGGAGGAACCGCTGTTCTCTACATAACCACGGCCTGTCTGAAGTCCAGGCACAAGAAGCTCAGATCACCCATAAACATATGAACCGGTTCATTTAGAGGAGGACCGGGCGGGGCCCAGCTGAAGCAAACTACACATATCTGTGGGGCTGCGGTGTTCATGGGGGTGGTTCTGGGGACACAGGGCTCAGGGACTGCCTCTCACTGGTCCCCACCACTGGAACAGGGTCAAAACAGAGTGGTAGCGGCTTCTGCTTCAAAACTGTGACAGAGGACCACTCCCCCAGCAAACATTGATTCTGACCCATTTTCTCTGGCAGATGTTCCATCCTGGGTAATAAGTGTGAACAAGACATGGTCCCTTCTCACTGATTCCAACGTGCAAATGAGAGCGCACAGGGGACACTTGTTTGGGTGACACAACAGACAGTCACTACCACCATCTACTTGTATCTATCTTGTCTTCCAACCTCTTTTAAAAGCTCTTCTCAGACACTTTTGGCCGGTATTGCTTCTGTGGCCCAGGCTGACCCACAGGAGTGTGAACCAGCTGGTTGTCTCCCTAAGAACTTAGCCCGTGTGAAGGAGAGAAACAGATGAGAGTAATGCAGCTCCTGCCCTCACGAAGCCGCTGTGATGGCCGGAGCTGCAGCAGCTGCCCTGCATTATCTCTGCACAACAGGAGTGAAAGCAGAGCCTCCCTGGTAGGGCAGGTGGAACAGGAAGTGAGAGCCTTGGGGACCTCACAGAGGTGGTGAGCACCTGGAGGACAACTGTCTGACTGTAGACTTGTTGTTGCAGGAGAAACACAGGCTCCTGTCTGTCACGTCTCTTATTGTCATGTGTATGTTCTGCATTAAGAAGACATTCCTGAGTAATGAGAGATGTAATCAGCACACATCAATCACTCAATAGATTAATAAGAATAATCATAGGGAAGTAGTTGTGTAGCTGTTGGTGTATTCACATAATTAGTTGAGATCAGGCAAAAGGTGACAGGCAGGTTCTGTGTGTTGAGAGGCTGGAGAGGTCTCTCTGGAGGTGACCTGGGAGCTGCTATCAGGAAGGGAAGAGGAACCAGAAGGATGAAGTGAGTTTGGGGACAGCAGGGTCAGTGCCCTACGAGGCGAGTCTGGTTTGTCTGAGGGTGAAGGACAGTGAGAAACTAAGGTGTTTATGATACAAAACCAGGTCAGTCCAATGTGGCGTTATGTTGCTATTGTGGTTTATATTTTCTTGTTTCCAATCAGGAAATACTGAAGAGAAGACAGACTTGGTGAAAATTTCCTTTCTGGTGAGCAACACTTGTATGTCTATATATATATTTTGCCTGCTATTCTGGGATCCTTTGTCAGCTGGGTTTATACTTTCTCAGGTGGGGCCACAGCAGCTTGGAGTCTGGTGCTAATTTCCCAACCCTGGGGCCCAGCTTGCAGGCCCCCCGGCAGAGGGCTTGTGACTTTCACCACAGCTCTGTTTGGAGCCCAGGCGGCCGTGACATCTTTGCAGGAAAGTGTTGATTGGATGACAGGCAATGGGACTGTTCCCGTGTTGGATCTGGAACATCTCTGCTTCTCATGATGTCAGATTAGCACTTGGGGGATTCAGTGAAACACTTGGACACAGGTCCATCCTGTCTCAACTTGCTGTCATTTACAGTTTTTTTTTTTTTTTTGTCCCATTGACTTTAATGCAAGAGGATTCACATGGGAGGGGTAGGATCATTGCTGTCGAAAAGTGGGAGCTGCAACTGTAGAGGACCTGGATGAAAGGGGGCTTAGGAGGCAGAAAAGGGACCAAAACAAGGCATTGGGTGAGGATGGGCGCGATGAAGAGAAAGGCGTTAAAAGAAGAAAAAAGAACGAGTGCAGATGGTGCTAATAATGCGGGAATGTCCAGCTGTGTTTCTCCCTCCCATCCCCGAACTCACAGGCCTACCTGTTGCCCCACATGGCAGCCTTGGATTACACAGGGCCTCATGGAGGCGGAGATCTGCTTCAGGCCCTCTACTTGAGAAATGAAGGCCTTCAGGTTCGGGAGCTCATCCAGGCACTTGGGTTCAAATATACGCAGCACATCTAGGACATCATAAGTCAGCTTGTCTCCTGGAAACCAAGACAACTTCCCCTGAAACTGAGAGAAAAGCTTCAACTTTTCAGGGAGAAGCTTCAAAAAGTCAGGCTTCAGTTTCTCAAAGTCAGGGTTGTAGCTCGTCCTGATGTGGTACATTCAGATGTGCATAATCTCGTTCTCCAAACTGTCCGTGCGAATCTCCTCCTCTCCGTCTCCCCACGGATGCTGTGCTGGCAGGCTATGGGGTGGAGGATGGCATAGCTCTGGGTGACCGTGCAAGCCCCGTCAATTAAGTGGGCAGGTTGGGGATATCCAGGCCCAGCTTGAATTTTTCACTCAGCCACTGGCTTCTGTCATCGTCGGAAGTGTTCCTCATCGTGTGCTTCTCCTCCTCGTAGTTCGAGTCTGTGCACTCCAGGGGCAGGTGGGTGGCGTGGGCCAGCCCGTGGGTACCCAGTAGCCCAAAGTCATGGCCAAGGTGCTGGTTTTCGCACTTTGAGTGGTGGGCTTTTTCTAGGCTGGGCTTAAAATCTGTGGTCTGTCCCAAAGGAGGGGAGGGGCCTACACTTTCTATGATGTCACCAGGCAGACCTCAGCTTGAGGCTGAGATTCCCTCCACTGGGGCCCAGATTTTCTGACTAGTCAACCTGATTCTGAATTGGGAGCTTCCTCCCCAGGCTGGGCACAGGGACTGTGTGCTTGTGTGCTGATTCTGGGGACTGTCCCCTTATTGTCCTTGGGTGGAGCCTTCCTCAGCCTCAGGTGCTTCCCTCCCACATGTGCTCATGGTCTCGCAGGAGCAGTTGCAGATGCCCTGAGTGTGGTCTCTGTGCAGCTCTCTCCTGTTTGCTACCCTTCCCTCTGGGCTGTTATTTTCCCTTTGGGCCCCTGGAAACCCACTCTGAGCCGGAGCATCTCACGCAGTGAGGTGTCAGGTGACCTCTCTGGGAGGAAAGAGAGGCCAGACTGGGAACTGCAAATGGTGACAGCTGGAGGCTGCTGGGTCCTTGTGAACTGAGGCAGGGCCTGGGGATTGTGGCATCAAGCGGTCAGCGGGCCTGAGTCACACTCGGGGAAAGGGAATGACCTCAAGGGAGGCAGTTCTCTGCCACATCGGAACTTCCCTGTGAGGGCACAGGTGGGTCAGCCAGGGGCTCCAGCAGGGTGGTGGGTGCTCACACTAGTCGGCTCATTCAGAGCCCTGGGCTACACGGGGCCTGCGGCCTGAGGAGCTGGGCTGCGCTGGGAGGGCCTGGGGATTAGCCCGGAACGTCTGCTCAGGAGCGGCCCTGTCACCATGATGTAGAAATTCAAGGACCGTTCCTTCTGGACACAGGACCCCATCAGTCTGTCCTATTCTCAGGCCCTCTTCCAGAAGTGACACTGTGGCACTTATACTCCAGGCCACCCTGGTCCTGCCAGCCCTGGGTCCACACCAGTCCCACCACCTCCACAGCTGCCTGAGGCTGGGAGGAGGGGACACATGAGACCTGGGAACTGGGACCAGGGCCAAGCTGCTCATGGCTTTGTCCTCAGTCCTCGTGGGGCCTGAGGAGAGTGTGACACAGATGGAGGTTTTTGTCTCACTTCCCCATCTGCCTGTGTCACTGTGAGCATCAGTACTGCCATCCCACACCTGACAGTAATAGTCAGCCTCGTCCTCGGCCTGGGCCCCGCTGATGGTCAGGGTGGCCGTGTTCCCCGAGTTGGCACCAGAGAATCGGTCAGGGATCCCTGAGGGTCGATCATCATCATTATAGATGACCAGCACAGGGGCCTGGCTGGGCTTCTGCTGGTACCAGTGAACATTTTTACTTCCAATGCTGTCTCCCCGACAGGTGATCGTGGCCGTCTGTCCCAGGTTCACGGAAACTGAGGATGGCTGATTCAGCTCATAGGAGGCCACAGAACCTGCAAGAGGGGAAAGAAGATGTTGGCATAAGCATGAAGGACCCTTCCCAGGAGACCCCTGCCTGCCCATCCTGGAACAGGCTACAGGGACTCTCTGTGCCTTCAGTGTCTGCCGTAGTGGCCCATGCGTTTGGCGATTCCATGAAACCTCTAAACAAGTAAGGACCCCTGTGCCCCTTTCTCCTGCCAAGTACAGCCCAGAGGCTCTTATGTAGCCAGGGGCTAAGTGGGAGTTCAGCCCCTATGGCCATTCATCATGCAGCATAGTCAGTGGTATGGGATCCACCCCAAGCAGCACCCTCTGATCTCTGGTCTGGGTCAGGCCTGTCCAGAAACCTGGGGCTGGAGATGGGTGTGAGCCTGGGTGCAGCACCTGTGCAGTGAGCAAGGAGGCCGAGGAGGAGAGGGGTCCAGGCCATGGTGGAGGTGCCCCGATCTGCTCCCTGAGGCCTGAGACTGGGCTGGTTTCCCCCCAGATCTCTTTTATCCCCTTGCTGGAGGGAGAGCTGCTGGTATGCAAATCAGCCAGGGCTCAGGGGTGCTGCCCTGGGAGCTCTGTGGTTCCTGAGAGGGACTCTGCCCCAGAGACACAGGGAAGGGAATGGCAGCCCCTGCAGACCCCACCTCAGCCCAGGAGATTCTGGTTCAACCCCTGGTGTCATCGCCTGTGACTGACATCTGCACCCCAGTCTTATGTCCTCACTCCTGGGATGGCCTGGCCACAGCCGAGCTCAGAGGTGACATTTGTCTGCATGTTCTGAACCCATTACGAAGTGTTACCTATATATGTGACAGTATGAGACTTAGGTTGACAGCAGTATCCCACCCCAGGCACAGTTTGTGAGCCTCAGAGCCTGAATAGAATTCCCATGTTGCTAAGGGCACATGGAGTAAGTAGCTAGGAGCCCCAGGGATGCTGTAAGCTTCTGTACTTGGTTATAGCTCCTGGGAGATGTCATACATGCTGTGCCTCAATGTCCCCAATGTGCAACAGTGCCAGGGGTGCACCAGTGCTTGAAAAAAGGATTTAAAGTAACAAAGTCTTAGCAGAAATGGAGGGGGCTGGAGAAGAATGAACTACCTAGAGCTGTGATAGAAAAATGCACAAATTCTACAAAAACCAAATCTGAGAGACACTGAGTCAGAATCAGTGTCAAAAATGATAATGTAGGAAACTTACTACTTGCTCCACGGTGTGAAGAGGTGGTTAATCCCCCTGTTTAACACAATTATATTATTATAATTATTAATAAAGGGACAGATGGTTCAGAATTAATCCCTTGCATGTTTCAATTCCAAGGGCCTAGGACCTTTCAGTCTCCAGGAGGCTTTACCGGGTGGTCTTTGCTGCCCCCTGGTGGCCGCTCCACACTGGCTGATGGAGGTGCAGATGTGTCCTCTGTCCAGGTGCAGATATTGGACCGACTGTTGATCCCAGGGGAGGAATTGCTGGTCTCTGCATAACCACAGCCTGTCTCAAGACCAGGCACAAGAGGCCAGATCACCCATCATGATATGAACAGGTACATTTGGAGGAGGAGGGAACGGGGCCCACCTGAAGCATCACTGGACATATCTCTGGGGTTGTGGTGTTCATGGGAGTGTTTCTGGGGACACAGGACTCAGGGACTGCCTCTCACTAGTGCACACCCCTGGGACAGGGTCAAAACAGGGTGGTGGCGGCTTCTGCTTTAAAACTGAGACAAGAGAACACTCCCCCAGCAAACATTGATTCTGACCCACTTTATTTGGCAGACATTCCATCCAGGGTAGTAAGTGTGAACAAGACACAGTCCCTGTCTCACCGATTCCAACATGGAAATGGGAGCGCACAGGGGACACACTTGTTTGGGGACACAGCAGACAGTCACCACCACCTTCTACTTGTATCTTGCCTTTCAACCTATTTTAAAAGGTATATTTAGGTCCTTCTTAGCTGGTTGACCGAGGGTTGACACATAGCAGTGTCAACCAGCTGGTTTGCTCCCTAATAACTTAGCCTTTGTGAAGGAGAGAAACAGATGAGGCTAATGCAGCTCCTGCCCTCACGAAGCCGGTGTGATGGCCGGAGCTGCTGCAGCCGCCCTGCGTTCTGTCGGTAACGGAGTGAAAGCAGAGCATCCCTGGTAGGGCAGGCAGAACAGGGAGTGAGAGCCTTTGAGACCTCACAGAGGTGGTGAGCACCTGGAGGACAACCGTCTGACTGCAGACTTGTTGTTGCAGGAGAAGCACAGGCTCCAGTCATGATATCTTTTATTGTCATGTGTGTGTTCTGCATTAAGAAGACATTCCTGACTGGAGGGAAATAATCAACACACATCAATCAATCAAAAAATACAATTATAAGGAAATATTTGTGCAGCTGTTGTTGTATTTAGATAATTAGTTGAGATCAGGCAAAAGTTGACAGGCAGGTTCTGTGTGTTGAGAGGCTGGAGAGGTCTCTCTGGAGGTGGCCTGGGAGCTGTTGTCAGAAAGGAAAGAGGAACCAAAAGGATGAAGTCAGTTTAGGAACAGCAGGGTCAGTGCCCTATGGGGCGGGTCTGGTTTGTCTGAGGGTGAAGGACAGTGAGAAGCTAAGGTGTTTATGATACAAAACCAGGTCAGTCCAATGTGGCGTAAATCTCTCACATTAAGGCACGTGGTACAGGGTTGGACGTTACACTGAGCACACACACACCTGGCCCAGGAGTCAGAGGAGCTGATGGAGAACCCGGGAAAAGGAGAAGCCATTTCAATGTGACCACTGTCCTATGTTAGCAGGTGAGTGAGCAGCTGAACCACAGAGTCTGTCACTACACAGGGGCTGCTGCGTCCCTTTCGGGTTGCACAGGAATTCACATGAGGACTTCTCTTGTGATTCCGAGAATTCTGACAACACATCACTCCTGCTGCCTGAGTGTGCACTTGTGAGAAAAGATCACATTGGACCTGAACTAGGATTGAATGTGACATGTCAGTTTATCATACAAGTTCTTCTTTTTAACAAACATTTGAGGTAACATTGTCATATCTTTCCTTTAACATACGTCATATACCACAATATGTACTGTTACTATGTCTTTGTCTCAAAGAGTGGTATACTTCCTGCAAGGACTGGAGGCCAATATAATTGGAGTATGGTGTCTAAGGAGGAGAGACAAGCCTACCTCTGTAAAATACCAGGGGAGAGTTAAGGGGTTAAACAGTGGCAGCTACTCCCTCGGAGGGAACTGCGAGTATACAGTACCCCCCCACCTTCCTGCTCTGAGGCTAGAGAAAGAGACAAAATTTTATTCTTGGTGATTACTGCATTCCTTTAGCGTGCTCAAAAGTGGGCTCTTTTACTATCCAGTGACCTTGATGGCTTTCACAGAGGCTATAGAAGAGGCAAGGGAGATAGCAAGCTTGACAAGGCTTGTTCCTGGGACTGCTGCTCTTAGGTCTAAAATTTACAATATTTCAAAGATTTATATGCTTACTTTTCCTTCTTATTTCTTTTCCACTTCCATTCCCCTCCTGAGTTACACACTCCTACGTCCTTCCTTCCCATGCCATGTACAACTGTGGCATGTATCTCTTTCCTTTATTTCTTCTTACCCTTCTTCACAATCCTTCACCTTTGTAATTCCTTCTTTTTTCTTTCCTTCTCCCTACACAATCCTTCAATTTGCACAGACCATCTATGGCTTACTCAGACTTTCAGCAACATACATAATCCTTCTGACCCAATATTCCAAAAGAAACATAGTAAGTCCTTTAAAACTAAAGCCCAATTAGGTTGCTAAACATTTGACTTAGGGAGTATATTATGAAATAAAAAGGGGAAAACTTATGAATGAAGCAAATTTGAGTGAAGAAAAAAAAATTAGAATGTAAATTGAAGTGCTAGAGAAAAGCCACCTAGGAGACAGAGCTGCTAGAAGCCACCAAGGGGAGAGAGAGGCTGCAAGCTTAGTCCATGTAGTGGGTGATGGAAGTTCCCTATGAGGCCCCTGCATGTCTTAGGGGTAGACACCTCCAGGAGGCCCCCGCTCATGTAGCAACACCAGAGAACTCCAGCCAGAGGGAGGAAACTCCTCTCTTGTCTTCAGAGCCTGGGTGGAACCTGGGCACTCATTCTAGATTTCATTGTTTCTACCTCCAAAGATAGACCTAGCCTGTTTGAGTGCCCCACCCCCCGCAGTGCAGCATCTCCTTTACCCCAAAGTTAAGAAAGGCAGGAAATCCTTGCCAGTGAGACCATATTCACTGTGTTCCAAATGGCTGGAGACAAAGAGGGGGATCTGAGTCCGGATCATGGGTCATGATCCCAGGTCAGACTCACGGGTCAAGGTCCCGGGATTTGGCACCAAATATGTTACCGGAGAAAACCCTGCTTCTTCTCATTGATACAGTAAAAAATTACAGATCAGTGAGCCTATTAATGTGCATGCGAAGTTAGTGAATGGGAGAGCAAAAGCAAGGTGGCCAAAGCATGACCAGCACCTGTGTGGCCAGAGCCCAGGTGACCAGAGAAGAGAGAGAGTGGCCAGAGAGGTAGGGAGGCCAGGGTTTTCCTGTGTGACAAAAGGGTCAAGAGAGAAGGTGGGTGGGGGAGGGTGGGAGGATTGGGGCCTCCCACGTGGCCGAGAGAAAAGAGAGTGAGTCCTTTGTTCTGAGGACTTAAATAGTTGGTGGGATGGGAGTAGGGGAGTTACGTATTGATTGATGGGTAAAGATGGTGCCAGCTTTCCTGGGGAGACATGCTACATAGTCGTAGTGTGGGGGTCTGTTAGCCCAAATCTGTGTCTTGCTCTAGACTATTTGTTCATTTTGCATATGTGACGGGAGAGAGGCAGTTAACCAGAGTTGTTTTAGGGGCTTTCTTTGGGCGCTGTAATCCCCCTCTCCTTCCAGGCCTTGGGATGAACAGTCTCAAGGTTTTCCTCTTCCCAGCCAGTGGAGACGACACACACAGACTTTCAAGGGCTCCCTCCTCCTACACGATCATAGTTTTGTTTGTTGCCCAGAATGCCTGGAGGCCTTATCGGACCAGGCGGAGGATTACTGGGTCAATGGTTGAGACACGTCTTCATTCGCATCCGTCGTGAGGGTCCTGCCTTTATTTCCCTTCTGGTGCTTATTCGACTGAAGCACAAGGACTCTGCTGTCAGGGCCCAGCAGCAGGACCTGCCCCTCCAGCTGCTTCTGTCTCTCTGAGCACAACCCCGGGGGCAGGGCCTCCTGCCATGAGCTTCCCTCCCCTGCAGGGTCTGGTTCTTCCCCCAGGAGCCTGTCTCAGTCCCCAGGCAGCGCAGTCTCTACTGCACCTAAGACCCTTTGTCCCCCTTCAGCTCCTTCTGAGTCACAGCGAGGAGTGATGCACAGGTTCCCCAGGGTCTGTCCTTTGCCACAAGGACATTCTGCAGTTTCCTATGTGAGGGTCACTCTGAGGGTAAGTGTTCAAGGTCACCACTTTGCTGGGCTCTATGACAGTCTCTCCCTCACAGAACTGAATCTAATGGACACAGAAGGTACAAACGAGACAGGACCAGCCATGAGAGCTGCCCAGAGGGAAACACGGGCTCCCAGGAGACTCTTCAGCAACCGCACCTCACTCAGTCTTCATGGCATGATGGCTCCCTGAGGCTGGGACTTTGATACAGGACCTTAAAGGAGAAGGTGGAGTTAACCAGGTCAGGATGGGAACCCTATGGAGGATGAGGGGAGGGAGCTGAGATCGACCACGGGCTGGGCAAAGGGATTCAGGGGAGGTGGGAGGCATCTTTGATAGCAGGACCACAGCTCCATCAGGCTCCAGGGCAGCTGGTGGCCGCTCAGGCCTGACCTTCAGCCAGGAGGAGCTCCCCCGCCCCAAGATCTGCTTCCTCGGGTCACGTATGCAGGCCAATATACATTGTCCCCCGTTTACTTCCACGGGTAATGGGAAGAGAGGACAGACCTGAAAAGGTATCATCCTAGGAAAGGGTGAAAACAGTAGGTAGAGCAGAATCCAAGGTGACACCAGCTCTAGTCACACCTAGACTCTGCATCATTGGGACACATGTAGGCCTGTTTCCTGCGCAGTCTAGTTGTGTCTTAGCACACAGAGACACAACAGGGACAGAGTGTGCTCCAAAATGACCTTAGGAGCTCGTGTTCACAAGGGCAGACTTTGCCAAGTGGCAGTAGAGAGGAGGGGACTTCACTTTTTTGGCCTTGGACCCAGAAGGTTTCCAGCGCCAGGAGCCCTGAAAACACCCGGGGACAGGAGGACAGTAGAGCCGGTCAGGGATGCATTGTTTCCACTTTCCGTCACTAAGACCCTGTGGGAAGAGCCCCCTCCTCCCTTTATGGGACCCACAATGACTGCCACCCCATGGCTGGCCTGAGCACAGAGAGACACTCAGAGAGGCCTGATGCCCCCTGGTGTCTGTGAGGTTTGGTTCTCGCCCTTCCACCTCAGCCATGTTAGGCGCAGTCAGGTGGTGCTGGTCAAGGAGACACGACTGTAGTGTCCAGTGTCACTGCTGCTTCTGCACAGCATATGGTCACTGTCTCTCCAGGGGCCCAACATGGCTGGGAAGAGGGAGAAGTCAGGACAGAGTGGCCCCCAACCCTGATGGGAGGGACAGATGTGGACGGGGGTGAGTGCAGTGCAAGACCACAAGGAGCCTGGGTGGGAGGGAGAGCAAGTCACCTTTGCTACACAGATGGTGCTTCCTGTGGTGACTGTCCCCTGAGCCTGAGAAGCAGCTGAGCCACTCTCACTGTGGTCCTCAGAGGACCAGCACACCAGGCTCCCCTGGGAGCCATCAGACACACAGATTCCCAGGCCCAATCTGAGCTGCTGCATCTGCATCTAGGAGACCCCAGGGGACTTGTCATTATGGAAACTCTCACTTCCTCCTGCTGTGTCCCCAACTCCTTTCTAGGCCACCTGGGTCTTGGTGCTGAACTGTCCTGCCCTCATCACACTGTGCTTGATTCAGGTGCAAGGCCCTGTGATGATGTGGGAAAATGTGTTTTATAAGGAGACATTTTCTCCAGCTACATGGATGGTGTTTTGGAGGGAAGGTGAGATCCTTTCCACTTTTGATCTTTATGATTTTCTGCTTCATTTTGAATAGTCGCTGTTGATATGACAGCAAGTTCTTGAGTCTTTTCTTAGGTAGCTTCTCATCTGCTGTCAATGTCATCCAGTGTGTTTGTAATCCCAAATATTATAGATTTTATATCTAGGTTTCCAGTTTGGATTTTTGTCCTCTGTGTCTTCACTTGGCATGTTAAATCTTTCATCAACCCTTATGAACAAAGGAAATACCATTGCAGTAATTTTTTTGTTTCCTATCTACAAATTATATCATTGGGCAATTTCAAGGCCCTTTTGCAAAAAAATTGTTCTTATTTTCATAACAGTTCATGTTTTCCTGAGTCTTTGCAGGGAAGTGCTGATAGGATGACAGGGAATGTGACTGTTCCCGTGTTCGATCTGAAACACGTGTGCTTCTCATGATGTCAGTGATTAGCACTTGGGGATTCAGTGAAACACTTGGACACATGTCCATCCTGTGTCATCTTGCTGTCATTTACACTTTCTTAGATGCCACCAGGCAGACCTCAGCTTGGGGCTGAGTTTCCCTCCCCTGGGGCCCTGATCTTCTGACCAGTCAACCTGAGTCTGAGCTGGGAGCTCTGCCCCAGGCTGGGCACAGGGACTGTGTGCCTGTGTGCTGATTCTGTCCCCTTAGTGTCCTTGGGTGGGGTGTTCCTCAGCCTCAGGTGCATCCCTCCCACGTGTGCTCATCGGTCTCGCAGGAGCATTTGCAGACATTCGGAGTGTCACCTCTGTGCAGCTCTCTCTTCTTCGCTACCCTTCCCTCTGGGCTGTTATTTTCCCTTTGGGCCCCTGGAAACCCACTCTGAGCCGGAGCATCTCATGCTGTGAGGTGTCAGGTGACCTCTCTGGGAGGAAAGAGAGGCCAGACTGGGAACTGCAAATGGTGACAGTTGAGGGCTCAGCTGGAGGCTGCTGAGTCCTTGTGAACTGAGGCAGGGCCTGGGATCGTGGCACTGGGCGATCAGCGGGCCTGAGTCACACTCGGGGAAAGGGAATGACCTCGAGGGAGGCGGTTCTCTGCCACATCGGAACTTCCCTGTGCAGGCACAGCTGGGTCAGCCAGGGGCTCCGGCAGGGTGGTGGGTGCTCACACTAGTCGGCTCATTCAGAGCCCTGGGCTGCACGGGGCCTGCGGCCTGAGAAGCTGCGCTGAGCTGGGAGGGTCTGGGGATGAACCCCGAACGTTTGCC
Organism: Furipterus horrens; assembly: GCF_987537825.1. Classification (NCBI taxonomy): domain Eukaryota; kingdom Metazoa; phylum Chordata; class Mammalia; order Chiroptera; family Furipteridae; genus Furipterus; species Furipterus horrens. The sequence continues at coordinate 17,570,533 of NW_028327181.1, read as the reverse complement.
CAGGAGCGGCCCAGTCACCTGGTGTAGAAAATCAGGACCCATTACTTTGGACACAGGACACTGTCAGTCAGTCCTTTTCTGAGGCCCTCTTTCCAGAAGTGACACTGTGGCACAGACACACCAGGCCACCCTGGTCCTGCCAGCCCTGGGTCCACGCCTGTCCCACCCTCTGCACAGCTGCCTGAGGCTGGGAGGAGGGGCCACATGAGACCTGGGAACTGGGACCAGGGCCAAGCTGCTCATGCCTTTGTCCTCAGTCCTCATGGGGCCTGAGGAGAGTGTGACACAGACGGAGGTTTTTGTCTCACTTCCCCGTCTGCCTGTGCCACTGTGAGCACCAATACTGCTGCTCCCCGCTGCACAGTAATAGTCAGCCTCGTCCTCGGCCTGGGCCCTGCTGATGGTCAGGGTGGCCGTGTTCCCCGAGTTGGCGCCAGAGAATCGGTCAGGGATCCCTGAGGGCCGGTTGCTATCTCTATAGATGACGGTTACCGGGGCCTGGCCGGGCTTCTGCTGGTGCCAGGAAGCATATTTATCTCCAATGCTGTCTCCCCGACAGGTGATTGTGGCCGTCTGCCCCAGGCTCACGGAAACCGAGGATGGCTGAGTCACCTCATAGGAGGCCACAGAGCCTGCAAGAGAGATAAAGAGAGGTGAGTTAAGGAAGAAGGACCTTTTCCCAGGAGATCCCTGCCTGCCCTTCCTGGGACAGGCTACAGGACTCTCTGGGCCATCAGTTTCCTCCCCAGTGGCCGATGGGTCTGGCTGGTCCATGAAGGGTCTGAACAAAGGACGCACTCATGCCCCTCTCTCCTGGCTAGAGCAACCCTTCAGGCTCACACAGAGCCGGTGAGCACAGTGGGAGTTCAGCCCTGACAGCTTCTCATCTGCAGCAGTGTAGGGGCATTGGGTCCCCCCATGCAGTGCCCTGCTGAGCTCAGAGTCCGAGTCAGGGTTCTCAAGATCCCTGGGGCTGGGGGTGGGTGTGAGCCTGGCCGCAGCACCTGTGCAGTGAGCGAGGAGACCAAGGAGGAGAGGGGTCCAGGCCATGGTGGAGGTGCCCTGATCTGCTCCCTGAGGCCTGAGGCTGAGCCAGTTTCTCCCCAGGCCTCTCTTATCCTCTTGCTGGAGGGAGAGCTGCTGGTATGCAAATCGGCCAGGGCTCCAGGGCAGCTGAGGTCTCTGATGTGAGAGAAAGACTCAGACTCAGAGCCCCTGGACCCCACCCTCAGCTTAGGGGGCTCTCCTTCTCTTCCTGCCCCCACAGCTGGAACTCCATCTTTGTCTCCAAGCTGTAGTAGCTCCTGGGTGACCAGGCCGTGGCAGAGCTCAGAGGTGGAGTTGGTCTGTGTTTTCCAGGGAAGCTGAGTCCTATGATCAGTGTCACCCTGTCCTGGGGTGGCCAGAAGTGCACTGTGCTGATGCTGAGGTTTCCCAGGGTCCCAGGCGTTTTTAATTTTCATGACCTGATCTTGCTCAGGAACAAGGTGGTACCAGACTTCAGGAATGTCTCGTGCCTAATTGTATTTTAGTTGAATTCAGATGTTGGATCTAGTTCTGAGTCCACTTTTTGGTTGACTTAAAGAACTCCTCTGTCCTTTAGAACCCAATGCAGGGGCCCTCCTCATCCCCACCCTACAGGTGATACCAAGAGGCTTAGTTGAGTAGAAAGGATCCAACCCTAATCCCAATTCCTGAGTGGCAAGCAGAGGAAGACCCTTCCCTTGCCAAGGGCATGTGGAGATTATAGAGAATTCATGGTGCTGCCAGTTTCTGCTTTGGGGCATGTGCTCCAGGGCCATGTCGGAGGTGCAGTGTCTCAGTATCCTTGCACAAAAGTCAGGACCAGGGACAGACCCACTGCTCAGACAAACTGACTAAACATACGGGAATGAGAGCTGGCTCTAAATTCTAAGAGGTCTCAGTGATTTCACTACAACGAAGCTATGTTCATACCCTGAGGATCTGGGAGAGGCAGCAACATCTCCAAGAGCAGGAGATGAGAGTCTCATAGCCTGGGGAATTTGTACATCAGTGTCAAGGAGGAAACTTTGGGAAAAGACACCTTTTTTCAGGAGTAAGGTAATGAATGGTTCCTAACCCCTCTAAATGTTAGAACCCCTGATGGAATGAAGGCCTACCCAGTCTCCAGGGGGCTTTGCCATTTGACTCTCTGCTTCCCCCTGGTGGCTGCTCCCCACACTGGATGTGGAGATACAGGGGTGTCCTCTGTCCAGGTGGGGATTCAGAAGCCGCTGGTGAGGGCCTGATTCTCGAATCCATGCACTGCTGGCCCCAGGGGAGAACTCCGAGTGGTCCCTGCCTGCTTTAAACCAAACATGAGGGTCTGATTACCAAGGAAAAGATGAACATAGTCATTTGGAGTAGGAGAAGGATGGTCCCACGGGAGGCTTCCCTGTCCTGGGCTTGACACTGGGGGACAGAAGACTGAGGGACTGGATCTCCCTGGTGCTGGCTGTGGGGACAGAGACAGCACAGGATGGTGGAAGCTACTTTACCAAAAAGACAGAGGCAGGAGGACATCCAGCTAACAGACTTGATTTAGACCCACTTTGGTCTGGCACTTTCTAAACTGGGAATTCCATTCATACAAACCAGACTCAGTCCCTGCTTGAAGGGAATGTTGTCTTGCCAGTGGGCAGTGCAGTGACACACGGGTGAGCAGACACAGCCAACCTTTCTCATCACCTTGTACCTGTGCACTGTCTTCTGTGTTTGTTTTTAAGCCAGACCCTCTCTCATGTTGTCTTTTTGTTCCTGAGCAGTAAGGGCTGAATACTGTCCTGTTGTGAGAGACTCACGATAAAAGTGATAAGTTACTTAAACAAGGCGGCTGGTGAGTGAAGTTGCTCTAGGGCTCTAGCGGCCTCTGTCAGCCACCAAACCTCACCCATACGAGGAATGCCTCGAGAGTGACAAGTCAAAACCTAAGGACAACCAGTCAGGAAGAGCCAGCTGGCTTTAAGCTACAGCCAGCCAAGTGATTTCCTTCTTTGCTTCTGCACCTTTCTCTCCTTCCCCACCTACTGCTGGCAGAGTGCTCCCTACCCCGGGGGGTTTGGCGTGGCCCGATTTGAATGCATTTTTGTTCAAATGAACCGCAATTTTTAAAGATATGCCTTTGTTTGTGTTTTACAGTGTGGTCTGCAACATTTCCTCTACATCTGTAGGTTGTTCTTTTCACTCTCTTAAAAGTGTTTTCTTTCAAAGTGTAAAGTTTTTAATTCTACTGAAGTAAAGTTTTAAAATGTTTTCTTGTCACATCTAAAAATTCATGTTGAAGTAAAGGTCCTAAAATTTTTCCTCTATGCTATTTTTTCAAGAACTTTATAGTTTTAGTCACTGTGTTAAGGTTGTTGACCCACCTTGAGTCAATTGCTGTATATGATGTGAGTAGGCTTTTATCTTCATTCTTTTGATGGTGATATCCAGTTTGCAACGAGGAGGCAGTCCAGAAAAGATCGAGGCGGAAGCAGCGTCTACAGCAGCAACAACAGCCATCTGCCTTCACCTGTACCAAGTGCGGCAGGGATTGTCACTCCCGAGTCGGACTGCACAGCCATTCTCGGCGGTGCAGATACACTCTCAAGAAGCTACGCCATCGTCTCTCGAGACAGACGGCTGCCGACGACGATCCAGTTTCCCCAGAACCACTGGTTGAAAAGCCTCCCCTGCACCCCTGTCGTTAATGGTCTTGTTACCCTCTGAAAATTCACTTGAAAATAGATGTGCAGCCTTATTTCAGGGCTCTCAGTTCTATCCCGTTGGTGGATCTGTCCATCCTTACACCAGTACCACACTCCTTTGGTTCAACGTTTCCATTTCCACAGAAACACACACATGCACACAAAAGAAACAACTTATTATTAATAAGGATGGGACTGAATCCTTGCTTTGGGTGGTGTTGCCACATTAACAATATGAGCTCTTCCAACCCATTCACACAAAATGTCCTTCACCGTAACTGGTCATTCTCATTCTCACTTAAAATGGATTGTTCTTCTCAGGGTACGTGTTTTTCTTCTGCTTCATGAAATTCTTCTTCTGTGTTTTATCCATTTAGATGTTTTCAAAAATACAATGGTTTTTAATATACCCTCGAGATTATTCACTGTTGGTGCATAGAAACAACTGATATTTGCCTATCAATGTATATCTCACAACTGTTGTGAACTCAGTTATTCTAGCAGGCTTTTGTGTGAACTCTTTGCAACTTCCTTTTTTCTTTTTTTCAAGTATTTCATATTGATTATGCTGTTACTGTTGTCCCAATATTTTTCCCTTTGCTCCCCTCCAACCACCGAGGGCCTGAAAAGACACAAGCAGAGGAAAGGAGAATTCCTCCCTCGTGCCTCCTCCCTGAGGCTGGGGCCGGGGCACCTGTCTTCCCTTCCCGTGGACGGAGACTCACACCATCACTTCCGTGGTCTCAGCCTCGGGCTCCATCGCACCCCTGGCTCTCCTGGGTCTTCGGTCTGCGGGGGCACATGGTGGGGCTTCTCAGCCTCCGTCATGGCGTGAGCAACTTCGCATAATAATCTCTTCACCTATACAAACGCACCCTATTGGTTCTGCATCTCTGGAAGAAGCTGAATGATACAACCATTTTTATTGAATAGGTCAGCAATTCAGTAGCACTAAAGACAATGAAAAAGTTGTATGCCTATCACCCCTGTGTATTGTAGGAGCTTTTCCATCACCCCAAAGAGAAACTGTATCATGTAGATAGCAATTATGGGGATCTGGGACACTGGGTACAGCATGTGGACAGTGTGTCCAGGACAAAATCCCCAGGAAGTAAACTAGGTGGTGTCTGCACTTTCTGTGAAATCTAGGGTAGGAAGCACCCTGAGCCTGGGACTCCATCCTCCCCAGGCCTCAGGGAGCCCCTTAGGATGTGGGGACAACTTTTTCAAGAAACCCGATGATTTCTATTGCTGTGGCCGCCTCCAAGCAGGTCCTGTTCAAGGAGAAGATCAGTTCCAGAGGGACCACATCACCTCAGACAGCTCTCTCTGTGAGTCACAGGCGATGGCGTCTGGGACCACTGTGCTATACAGGACTTCCATATCCTTTCCTTCCTACTCCAAGGCGACAAAAGCATTTGTAGCTCAGAACAGCAGCCTTTCTCAGTTTTTCATCAGCATCAACTAGTCCCTGAGAGAACACAGAACCTGCTCAGAGTCCCTTAGCTTTGGGGTGGGGGGACCCAGGAGGACACCTGACCCTGAGGCCTGACCTACAGCTGCTCAGTTGGCTGATGAATATGAGCAGCTGCCCAGGGTAAGGAGGTTTTTGTCTCACTTCCCCGTCTGCCTGTGTCACTGTGAGCATTACTACTGCCATCCCACACTGCACAGTAATAGTCAGCCTCGTCCTCGGCCTGGGCCCCGCTGATGGTCAGGGTGGCCATGTTTCCTGAGTTGGCACCTGAGAATCGGTCAGGGATCCCTGAGGGCCGCTTGCTATCCCCATAGATGACCAGCACAGGGGTCTGGCCAGGCTTCTGCTGGTACCAGTAAACATTTTTCCTTCCAATGCTGTTTCCCCCACAGGTGATCCTGGCCGTCTGTCCCAGGTTCACGGAAACCGAGGATGGCTGAGTCAGCTCATAGGAGGCCGCAGAGCCTGAAAGAGAGGAAAGAAGAGGTGGGTTAAGGATGAAGGACCCTTTCCCAGGAGACCCCTGCCTGACCATCATGAAACAGGCTGCAGGGACTATCTGGGCCATTAGTGTCAGCCCCACTGGCACATGGGTCTGGCTGGTCCATGAAGCCTCTGAACAAATGAGGACCCCCTCATGCCCCTTTCTACTGGTAGGTACCGCCCCTCAGGCTCACACAGAGCTAGTGGCATAGTGGGAGTTCAGCCCCCACAGCCCCTGAACATGCAGTAGGGTAAGGGGCATCGCTCCCTGGTGAGCAGGACCCTGTGAGCTCAGAGTCTGGGTCAGGCCTGTCAGGACCCCTGGAGTGAGGGTGGGCGTGAGCCTGGGTGCAGCACCTGTGCAGTGAGCGAGGAGGCCGAGGAGGAGAGGGGTCCAGGCCATGGTGGAGGTTCCCCAATCTGCTCCCTGAGGCCTGAGGCTGGGCTGGTTTCCCCCCAGGCCTCTCTTATCCCCTTGCTGGAGGGAGAGCTGCTGGTATGCAAATCAGCCAGGGCTCAGGGTGCTGCCCTGGGAGCTCTGTGGTTCCTGAGAGGGACTGAGCCCCAGAGACACAGGAAAGGGAGGGGCGGTCCCTGCAGACCCCACCTCAGCCCAGGAGAATCTGGTTCATCCTCTGGTGCCATCGCCTGGGGCTGACATCTGCACCCCAGTCTCATGGCCTCACTCCTGGGCTGGCCTGGCCACAGCTGAGCTCTGATGTGATGTCTGTCTCATGTTCTGAACCCATTATAGAGCGTTAACTATAGAGGTGACAATAGGAGCTTTAGATCACAACAATGTCCCACCCCAAGCACAGTTTGTGAGTCTAAGGGCCTGAATAAATTCCCACATTGCTAAAGGCACATGGAGTAGTTAGAAGACCCTGAGGTGCTGTAAGCTTCTGTGCTTGGTTATAGCTCCTAGGACAGGTTATAGATGCTGTGCCTGAGTGTCCCCAGAGTGCACTAGTGCCAGGGACAGCTCCAGTGCCTGAAAAAGGCTTGAAAGTCACAGGGTCTTAGCACAAATGGAGGGGGATGGAGAGGTATGAATTACCTAGTGCTGTAATAGAAAAGTAGGCAAATTCTACAAAAACCAAATCCGAGAGACACTGAGTCAGAAAGTTACATCAGTGTCAAAGTGACGGTGTAGGAAACTTACTGCTTTCTCCACAGTGTGAGGAGGTGTTTAATCCCCCTGTTTTAACACAATTATATTATTATAATTATTAATAAGGGAACAGAAGATTCAAAATTAATCCCTTGCATGTTTCAATTCCAAGGGCCTAGACCCTCCCAGTCTCTAGGAGGCTTTACCGGGTGGTCTCTGCTGCCCCCTGGTGGCCGCTCCACACTGGCTGCTGGAGGAACAGGTGTGTCCTCTGTCAGGTGCAGATACTGAACCTACTGCTCAGGTGGTAACTCCCTGATCCATGAACTGTTGGTCCCATGGGAGGAATTGCTGTTCTCTACGTAACCACGGCCTGTCTGAAGTCCAGGCACAAGAAGCTCAGATCACCCATAAACATATGAACCGGTTCATTTAGAGAAGGACCGGGAGGGGCCCAGCTGAAGCAAACTACACATATCTTTGGGGTTGCGGTGTTCATGGGGGTGGTTCTGGGGACACAGGACTCAGGGACTGCCTCTCACTGGTCCCCACCACTGGAACAGGGTCAAAACAGAGTGGTAGAGGCTTCTGCTTCAAAACTGTGACAGAGGAACACTCCCCCAGCAAACATTGATTCAGACCCATTTTCTCTGGCAGATATTCCATCCTGGGTAATAAGTGTGAACAAGACATGGTCCCTTCTCACTGATTCCAATGTGCAAATGGGAGTGCACAGGGGACACATGTTTGGGTGATACAGCAGAAAGTCACCACCGCCTTTTACTTGTATCTTGTCTTCTATCCTTTTTTAAAAGCTCTTCTCAGACACTTTTGGCCGGTATTGCTTCTGTGGCCCAGGCTGACCCATAGGAGTGTAAACCAGCTGGTTTCCTCCCTAAGAACTCTAGCCCGTGTGAAGGAGAGAAACAGACTAAATTAATGCAGCTCCTTCCCTCACGAAGCCGGTGTGATGGCCGGAGCTGCAGCAGCTGCCCTGCATTATCTCTGCACAATAGGAGTGAAAGCAGAGCCTCCCTGGTAGGGCAGGTGGAACAGGGAGTGAGAAGCTTTTGGGACCTCACAGAGGTGGTGAGCACCTAGAGGACAACTGTCTGACAGCAGACTTGTTGTTGCAGGAGAAACACAGGCTCCTGTCTGTCATGTCTCTTATTGTCATGTGTATGTTCTGCATTAAGAAGACATTCCTGAGTAATGAGAGATGTAATCAGCACACATCAATCACTCAATAGATCAATAAAAATAATCATAGAGAAATAGTTGTGCAGCTGTTGGTGTATTCACATAATTATTTGAGATCAGGCAAAAGGTGACAGGCAGGTTCTGTGTGGTGAGAGGCTGGAGAGGTCTCTCTGGAGGTGACCTGGGAGCTGTTGTCAGGAAGGGAAAAGGAACCAGAAGGATGAAGTGAGTTTGGGGACAGCAGGGTGAGTGCCCTGTGGGGTGGGTCTTGTTTGTCTGAGGGTGAAGGGCAGTTAGAAACTAAGGTGCTCATCATACAAAACCAGATCAGTCCAAAGTGGCGTTATGTTGCTATTGTGGCTTATATTTTCTTGTTTCCAATCAGGAAATACTGAAGAGAAGCCAGATTTCGTGAAAACTTTTTTTTTGGTGAGCAACACTTGTATTTCTATATATATTTTTTGCCTGCTATTCTAGTTTATTCTAGGTTATTCTAGATTCATTAAAGTCATTGCAAACACTGGGATCCTTTGTCAGCTGGGTTTATACTTTCTCAGGTGGGGCCACAGCAGCTTGGAGTCTGGTGCTAATTTCCCAACCCTGGGGCCCAGCTTGCAGGCCCCCCGGCAGAGGGCTTGTGACTTTCGTCTACAGCTCTGTTTGGAGCCCAGGTGGCCGTGACATCTTTGCAGGAAAGTGTTGATTGGATGACAGACAATGGAGCTGTTCCCGGGGTTGGATCTGGAACACCTGTGCTTCTCACAATGCCAGATAGGCACTTGGGGATTCAGTGAAACACTTGGACACAGGTCCATCCTGTCTCAACTTGCTGTCATTTGCAGTTTTTTTTTTTTTTGTGTGTGTGTGTCCCATTGACTTTAATGCAAGAGGATTCACATGGGAGGGGTAGAATCATCGCTGCCAAAAAGTGGGGGCTGCAGCTGTAGAGGACCTGGATGAAAGGGGGCTTAGGAGGCAGAAAAGGGGCCAAAACAAGGCAGTGGGTGAGGATGGGGGCGACGAAGAGAAAGGCGTTAAAAGAAGAAAAAAGAACGAGAGCAGATGGTGCTAATAATGCGGGAATGTCCAGCTGTGCTTCTCCCTCCCATCCCCGCACTCACAGGCCTACCTGTTGCCCCACATGGCAGCCTTGGAGTACACAGGGCCTCATGGAGGCGGAGATCTGCTTCAGGCCCTCTACTTGGGGAATGAAGGCCTTCAGGTTCGGGAGCGCATCCAGGCACTTGGGCTCAAATATACGCAGCACATCTAGGACATCGTAAGCCAGGAAATCCACATAAGTCAGCTTGTCCCCTGGAGACCAAGACCACTTCCCTTGAAACTGAGAGAAAAGCTTCAACTTTTCAGGGAGAAGCTTCAAAAAGTCAGGCTTCAGTTTCTCAAAGTCAGGGTTGTAGCTCGTCCTGATGTGGTACATTCAGATGTGCATAATCTCGTTCTCCAAGCTGTCCGTGCAAATCTCCTCCTCTCCGTCTCCCCACGGAGGCTGTGCTGGCAGGCTATGGGGCGGAGGATGGCGCTGCCCCGTCAATTAAGTGGGCAGGTTGGGGACGTCTAGGCCCAGCCTGAATTTTTCACTCAGCCACTGGCTTCTGTCATCGTCAGAAGCGTCCCTCATTGTGTGCTTCTCCTACTCGTAGTTCGAGTCTGTGCACTCCAGGGCCAGGTGGGTGGCGTGGGCCAGCCCGTGGGTACCCAGTAGCCCAAAGTCATGGCCAAGGTGCTGGTTTTTGCACATTGAGTGGTGGGGCTTTTTCTAGGCTGGGTTTAAAATCTGTGGTCTGTCCCAAAGAAGGGGAGGGGCCTACACTTTGTATGATGTCACCAGGCAGACCTCAATTTGGGGCTGAGTTTCCCTCCACTGGGACCCAGATCTTCTGACCAGTCAACCTGAGTGAGTTGGGAGCTTCCTCTGCAGGATGGACACAGGGACTGTGTGCCTGTGTGCTGACTCTGGGGACTGTCCCCTTAGTGTCCTTGGGTGGGGCCTTCCTCAGCCTGAGGTGCTTCCCTCCCACATGTGCTCACGGTCTCGCAGGAGCATTTGCAGATGCCCTGAGTGTGGTCTCTGTGCAGCTCTCTCCTCTTCACTACCCTTCCCTGCAGATTGTTTTTTACCGTTTGGGGCCCTGGAAACGCACTGTGACAAGGAGCATCTCATGCAGTGAGGTGTCAGGTGACCTCTCTGGGATGAAAGGGAAGCCAGACCTGGCTGGAACTGCAAAGCGATGACACCTGAGGGCTCAGCTGGAGGCTGCTGGGTCCTTGTGAACTGAGGCAGGGACTGGGTGTTGTGGCATCGGACGGTCAGGGGGCCTCACACTCAGGGAAACAGAATGACCTTGAGGGAGGCAATTTCCTGCCACATCAGAACTTCCCTGTGAGGGCACAGCTGTATCAACCAGAGGATCCAGCAGAGTGCTGGGTGCTCACACTAGTCGGCTCATTTAGAGTCCTGGGCTGCACGGGGCCTGCGGCTTGAGGAGCTGGGCTGAGCTGGGACGGTCTGGGGATTAGCCCAGAACGTTTGTTCAGGAGCGGCCCAGTCACCATGATGTAGAAATTCAAGGACCATTCCTTCTGGACACAGGGCTCTGTCAGTCTGTCCTTTTCTCAGGCCCTCTTTCCAGAAGTGACACTGTGGCACAGACACACCAGGCCACCCTGGTCCTGCCAGACCTGAGTCCACTGCTGTCCCGCCCTCTGCACAGCTGCCTGAGGCTGGTAGGACGGGCCACGTGAGACCTGGGAAATGGGACCAAGGCCAATGGCTTTGTTTACAGTCCTTGTGGGGCCTGAGGAGATTGTGACACCGACGGAGGTTTTTGTCTCACTTTCCCGTCTGCCTGTCACTGTGAGTGTTACTACTTCTCACGCATACTGCACAGTAATAGACAGCCTCGTCCTCGGCCTGGGCCCCGCTGATGGTCAAGGTGGCCGTGTTCCCCGAGTTGGCACCAGAGAATCGGTCAGGGATCCCTGAGGGCCAATCGTTATCATCATAGATGACAGTGACAGGGGCTTGGCCAGGCTTCTGCTGGTGCCAGGAAGCATAGTTACTTCCCATGCTGTCTCCCCCACAGGTGATCGTGGCCGTCTGCCCTGGGCTCACGGATACCGAGGATGGCTGAGTCACCTCATAGGAGGCCACAGAGCCTGCAAAAGAGATAAAGAGATGTTGGCTTAAGGATGAAGGACCCTTCCCAGGAGACCCCTGCCTGCCGGTCCTGGCACAGGTTACAGGGACTCTCTGGGCCATCAGTTTCCTCCCCAGTGGCTGATGGGTCTGGCTGGTCCATAAAGAGTCTGAACAAAGGAGGATGCACTCATGCCCCTCTCTCCTGGCTCAAGGAACCGTTCAGGCTCACAAAGAGCTAGTGAGCACAGTGGGAGTTCAGCCCCGACAGCTTCTCCTCTGCAGCAGAATTATGGGCATTGGGTCCCCCCACTCAGCCCATGGCAGTGCTCAGAGTCAGAGTCAGGCTTATCCTGATCCCTGGGGCTGGGCGTGGGCATGAGCCTGGCCGCAGCACCTGTGCAGTGAGCGAGGAGGCCGAGGAGGAGAGGGGTCCAGGCCATGGTGGAGGTGTCCTGATCTTCTCCTTGAGGCCCGAGGCTGGGCTGGTTTCCCCCCAGATCTCTCTTATCCCCTTGCTGGAGGGAGAGCTGCTGGTATGCAAATTAGCCAGGGCTCCAGGGCTGCTGAGGTCTCTGATGTCAGAGAAAGACTCAGACCAGGGGCCCTTGGACCCCTCCCTCAGCTTAGGGGATTCTTCTTCTTTTCCTCTCCCACACCTTGGGCTCCATCCTTTTCTCTAATTCATACCAGCTCCTGGCCGACCAGACTGTGGCAGAGCTCAGAGGTGGAGTCGGTCTGTGTTTTCCAGGGAAACTGAGTCCTAAGATCAGTGTCACGCTGTCCAGGGGCAGCAAGAAGTGCACTGTGCTGATGCTGAGGTTGCCCAGGGTCCCAGACCTTTTTTAATTTTAATTTTATGATTTTGCTCAGAAACAAGGTGGTTCCAGAGCTCAGGAATGTCTCATGCGTAATCGTATTTAGGTTGAATTCAGATGTTGGATCTGGTTCTGACTCCACTTTTGGGGGCTTTACATTAAGAAATCCTCTGTCTTCCATGACCCTTTGCAGATACCCTCCTCACCCCCTTCCTATAGGTGATACCAAGAGGCTTAGTCGAGTAGAGAATCCAACCCTAATTCCGACTCCTGAGTGGCAAGCCAGAGGTAGGCCCTTCCCTTGCCAAGGGCACTTTAAGATTATAGAGACTCATGGTGCTGCTAGTTTCTGCTTTGGAGCATGTGCTCCAGGGCCAGGTCAGAGGTGCAGTGCCTCAGTTTTTCTGCACAGAGGTCAGGGTCAGGGACAGACCCAGTGCTCAGACAAACTGACTGAGCATACGGGAATGAGAACTGGCTGTGAATTCTAAGAGGGCTCAGTGATTTCATTACAATGAAGCTGTGTTCATACCCTGAGGATTTGGGAAAGACGGCAACATCTACAAGAGCAGGAGATGAGAGTGTCATAGCCTGGGGAATTTGTACATCAGTGTCAAGGAGGATACTTTGTCAAAAGCCACCTTTTTTTTTTTCAGGAGTAAAGTCATGGCTACTAACCGCTCTGAGTGTTAGAACCCCTGATGGAAGGAAGGCCTACCCAGTCTCCAGGGGGCTTTGCCATTTGACTCTCTGCTTCCCCCTGGTGGCTGCTCCCCACACTGGCTGTGGAGGTACAGGGGTATCCTCTGTCCAGGTGGGTATTCAGAAACCCCTGGTGAGGACCTGATTCTCTAATCCACGCACTACAGTCCTCACGGTAGAAATTGCTCTTCTCTACATGGTCCCTGCCTGCTTTAAACCAAGCACGAGGGTCTGATTACCGAGAAAAAGATGAACATAGTCATTTGGAGTAGGAGAAGGTAGGTTCAACCTGAGGCATCCCTGTACCTGTCCTGGGCTTGACACTGGGGGACAGAAGACTGAGGGACTGGATCTCCCTGATGCCAGCTGTGGGGACAGAGACAGCACAGGATGGTGGAAGCTACTTTACCAAAGACAGAGGCAGGAGGACATCCAGCTAACAAACATTGATTTAGACCCACTTTGGTCTGGCACTTTCGAAACTGGGAATTCCATTCATACAACCAGGCTCAGTCCCTGCTTGAAGGGAGTGTTGTCTTGCTGGTGGGCAGTGCAGTGACACACGGGTGAGCAGGTGCAGCAGACCTCCCACCACCTTGTAGCTGTGCATTGTCTTCTGTGTTTCTTTTAAAGATTTTATTTATTTATTTTTAGAGAGAAGAGAATGGAGGGAGAAAGAGAGGGAGAGAAACATCAAGGTGTGGTTGCCTCTGGTGCGCCCCCAACTGGGGGCCTGGACCGCAACCCAGGCATGTGCCCTGACTGGAAATTTAACTGGTGGCCCTTTGGTTTACAGGCCGGTGCTCTGTCCACCTAGCCACACCAACCAGTGCTCTGTGATTATTTTAAAGCCAGACCTTTTCTTACATTGTCTTTTTGTTCCTGAGCAGTAAGTGCTGAATAGGGTCCTGTTGTGAGAGACTCATGATAAAAGTGATAAGTTACTTAAACAAGGCGGCTGGTGAGTGAAGTAGCTCTAGGGCTCTAGTGGTCTCTGTCAGCCACCAAACCTCACCCTTACAAGGAAGGCCTCCAGAGTGAGAAATCAAACCTAAGGACAACCAGTCAGGAAGAGCCAACTAGCTTAAGCTACAGCCAGTCAAGTAATTTCCTCCTTCGCTTCTGCACCTTTCTCTCTTTCCCCGCCTCCTGCTGGCACAGTGCTCCCGACCCCTGGGGTTTGCCATGCCCTGATTTGAATGCATTTTTTGTTTAAATGAACCTCAATTTTTAAATATATGCATTTGTTTATCTTTTACAGTATGTTTTCAATGTTTCTTCTAAATCTGTATGATGTACTTTTCACTTTCTTAAAAAATTTTCTTTCAAAGTGTAAGCTTTTTAATTATACTGACGTCCAATTTAAAAAAAATTTTTCTTGATATGGTTAAATACCCATGCTAAAGTCAAGGTCCTAAATGTTTTTCTCTATTTAATTTTTTCGGGAAGTTTACACTTTTAGTCACTGTGTTAAGGTTGTTGACCCACCTTGAGTCAATTACTGTATATGATGTGAGTAGGGTTTTAACTTCATTCTTTTGATGGTGATATCATAGTTTCTGTGAAATCTAGGGTAGGAAGGACCCTGAGCCCAGGTCTCCATCATTCCCAGGCCTTAGACAGCCCCTTAGGATGTAGGGACAACTTATCCAAGAAACCTGATGACCTCAGTTCCTGTGGACTCTGCCAGGCAGGTCCTGTCAAGGAGAAGATCAGTTCTAGAGGGACCACATCATTTCAGACAGCTCTCTTTTGTGAGTCACGGGTGATGACATCTGAGACCACTGTGCTATACATGGCTTCCTAATTCTTTCCTTCCTACTCCAAGCCAGACAACACCCTTTGTAGATCGGAACAGCTGCCTTTCTCAGTTTTCATCAGCATAAACTAGTCCCAGAGAGAACACAGAACCTACTCAGAGTCCCTTAGCATTGGGGTGGGGGAACCCAGGAGGACACCTGACCCTGAGGCCTGACCTACAGCTTCTCAGCTGGCTGATGACAGTGAGCAGCTGGCCAGGGCAAGGAGGTTTGTGTACCACTTCCCCATCAGCCTGTGTCACCGTGAGCCAATGCCAGCTGCTCCCACTGCCATCACTTACTGCACAGTAATAGTCAGCCTCGTCCTTGGCTTGGGCCCCGCTGATGGTCAGGGTGGCCGTGTTCCCTGAGTTGGCACCAGAGAATCGGTCAGAGATCCCTGAGGGCCGATCATCATCATTATAGATGACGGTTACAGGGGCCTGGCCGGGCTTCTGCTGGTGCCAGTCAACAATTTTACTTCCAATGCTGTCTCCCCCACAGGTGATCCTGGCCGTCTGTCCCAGGCTCACGGAAACTGAGGATGGCTGAGTCAGCTCATAGGAGGCCGCAGAGCCTGAAAGAGAGGAAAGGAGAGGTTGGCATAAAAATGAATGACGCTTCCCAGGAGATCCCTTCCTGCCCATCCTGGAATGAGCTACAGGGACTCTCTGGGCCATGAGTGTCAGCCCCAGTGGCCCATGGTTCTGGCTGGTCCATGAAGCCTCTGAACAATTGAGGACCCCCTTATGCCCCTTTCTACTAGTAAGCACAGCCCCTCAGGCTCACACAGAGCCAGGGACACAGTGGGAGTTCAGCCCCCACGGCCACTGAGCATGCGGCAGAGTAAGGGGCATCGCTCCCTGGTGAGCAGGACCCTGTGAGCTCAGAGTCTGGGTCAGGCCTGTCAGGACCCCTGGAGTGAGGGTGGGCGTGAGCCTGGGTGCAGCACCTGTGCAGTGAGCGAGGAGGCCGAGGAGGAGAGGGGTCCAGGCCATGGTGGAGGTGCCCCGATCTGCTCCCTGAGGCCCAAGGCTGGGCTGGTTTCCCCCCAGGCCTCTCTTATCCCCTTGCTGGAGGGAGAGCTGCTGGTATGCAAATCAGCCAGGGCTCAGGGTGCTGCCCTGGGAGCTCTGTGGTTCCTGAGAGGGGCTCAGCCCCAGAGACACAGGAAAGGGAGGTGCGGTCCCTGCAGACCCCACCTCAGCCCAGGAGATTCTGGTTCCTCCTCTGGTGCCATTGCCTGGGGCTGACATCCGCACCCCAGTCTCATGGCCTCACTCCTGGGCTGGCCTGGCCACAGCTGAGCTCAGATGTGATATCTGTCTGCATGTTCTGAACCCATTATAGAGCGTTAACTATAGAGGTGACAATAGGATCTTTAGATCACAACAATGTCCCACCCCAGCACAGTTTGTGAGCATCAAGGCCTGAATAAATTCCCATGTTGCTAAAGGCACATGGAGTAGTTAGAAGACCCTGAGGTGCTGTAAGCTCCTGTGCTTGGTTATAGCTCCTGGGGCAGGTTATAGATGCTGTGCCTGAGTGTCCCTAGTGTGCACTAGTGCCAGGGACAGCTCTAGTGCTTGAAAAAGGCTTGAAAGTCACAGAGTCTTAGCACAAATGGAGGGGGCGGGAGAGCTATGAATTACCTAGAGCTGTGATAGGAAAGTGGGCAAATTCTACAAAAACCCAATCAGAGAGACACTGAGTCAGAAAGTTACATCAGTGTCAAAGTGATGGTGTAGGAAACTTACTGCTTTCTCCACAGTGTGAGGAGGTGTTTAATCCCCCTGTTTTAGCACAATTATATTATTATAATTATTAATAAGGGAACAGAAGATTCAAAATTAATCCCTTGCATGTTTCAATTCCAAGGGCCTAGACCCTCCCAGTCTCTAGGAGGCTTTACCGGGTGGTCTTTGCTGCCGCCTGGTGGCCACTCCACACTGGCTGCTGGAGGAACAGGTGTGTCCTCTGTCAGGTGCAGATACTGGACCTAATGCTCAGGTGGTAACTCCCTGATCCATGAACTGTTGGTCCCAGGGGAGGAACTGCTGTTCTCTAGATAACCACGGCCTGTCTGAAGTCCAGGCACAAGAAGCTCAGATCACCCATAAACATATGAACCGGTTCATTTAGAGAAGGACCGAGAGGGGCCCAGCTGAAGCAAACTACACATATCTGTGGGGCTGCGGTGTCCATGGGGGTGGTTCTGGGGACACAGGACTCAGGGACTGCCTCTCACTGGTCCCCTCCACTGGAACAGGGTCAAAACAGAGTGGTAGAGGCTTTTGCTTCAAAACTGTGACAGAGGACCACTCCCCCAGCAAACATTGATTCTGACCCATTTTCTCTGGCAGATGTTCCATCCTGGGTAATAAGTGTGAACAAGACATGGTCCCTTCTCACTGATTCCAACGTGCAAATGAGAGCGCACAGGGGACACTTGTTTGGGTGACACAACAGACAGTCACTACCACCTTCTACTTGTATCTTGTCTTCCAACCTCTTTTAAAAGCTCTTCTCAGACACTTTTGGCCGGTATTGCTTCTGTGGCCCAGGCTGACCCATAGGTGTGTGAACCAGCTGGTTGTCTCCCTAAGAACTTTAGCCCGTGTGAAGGAGAGAAACAGACGAGGCTAATGCAGCTCCTGCCCTCACGAAGCCGGTGTGACGGCTGGAGCTGCAGCAGCTGCCCTGCGTTCTGTCGGTAACAGAGTGAAAGCAGAGTCACCCTGGTAGGGCAGGTGGAACAGGGAGTGAGAAGCCTTTGGGACCTCACAGAGGCGGTGAGCACCGGGAGGACAACCGTTTGACTGCAGTCTTGTTGTTGCAGGAGAAACACAGGTTCCTGTCTGTCATGTCTCTTATTGTTATGTAAATGTTTTACATTAAAAAGAAATTCCTGAATAATGAAGGAAACAATCACCACAAATCAATCACTCAATAGATCAATGAAAATAATTATAGGGAAATAATTGTGCAGCTGTTGGTGTATTTAGACAACTAGTTGAGGTCAGGCAAAATTTGACAGGCAGTTGCTGTGTGGTGAGAGGCTGGAGGGGTCTCTCTGAAGATGACATTTGAGTTGTCGTCAGGATGTCAGGATGGGAAGGGGAACCAGTAAGAAGTGAGTTTCGGGACAGCAGGGTCAGTGCCCTGTGGGGCGGGTCTAGTTTGTTTGAGGCTGAAGGACAGTGAGAAGCTAAGGTGTTTATCATACAAATCAGTCAGTCCAATGTGGCGTAAATCTCTAACATTAGGGGATGTGGTACAGGGTTGGACATCACACTGAGCACACACACCTGGCCCAGGAGTCAGAGGAGCTGAAGGAGGATCCGGGGGAAGGAGGAGCCACGGCAATGTGACCACTGTCCTGTGTCAGCAGGTGAGTGAGCAGCTGAACCACAAGGACTGTCACTACTCAGGGGCTGCTGCGTCCCTTTGGGTTGCACAGTAATTCACACAGGACTTCTCTTGTGATTCCGAGAATTCTGACAACACATCACTCCTGCTGCCTGAGTATGAACCTGTGAGAAAAGATCACATTAGACCTGAACTAGGTTTGAATGAGCCATGTCAGTTTATTATAACTTGTTCTTATTTCTCTCAACTGTTTGAGGTAAGATTGTCATCTTTGCTTTAACATACGCCATAAACCACAACATATATTATCATTCTGTTTTTAGCTTAAACAGTCATATCTTTTACAGAATTTAATATGGCAAAAGTGTTTAACCCTGACTGATGTGGCTTAGTTGGTTGGAGCCTTGTCCCTTAAAGCAAAGGGTTGTGGGTTCTATTCCCAGCCAGGGCACATGCCTGGGTTTCAGGTTTGATCCCTGGTCAGGGAGTGTTTGAGAGGCAACTGAACAATATTTTTCTCTTCCATTGATGTTTCTTTTCTTCTCTTTCTCCCTCTTTTCCTCTTTCTCTAAAATAAGTAAGCAAGAACTTGAGTGAGGATTTTTTTTAAAAGTCTCTGTTTATCCACATAGTCACTATATTGGATGGTTTCATTTCTCTGTGCAGGGTCCCGTTTCTCTCTGTCTGATTGTGTCCTCTGTTCCTTCTGGTCCTGAGGGTTTGTAGGTGATCAACTCTCTAAGGTTTGTCCCTCTGAGGAAGTTTTACTTTGCTTTCTTTTTTTAAAGACACTTCACTGGGTAAGACTGAAAGTGTTTTGTGCCTGTGTGCTGCTGCTCTCAGTATCTAAAGGCCCTGCTCTGCACTCCCTCATTTGCTCTGACCCTCCCGCTGCTGCTTCGCTATAGAACATGTCCCGTTTCTCTGAGGTTTTTATAATTTTCTCATCAACACTGGTTTTGAGGAATTTGGTTCTGATGTGTGTTGTTGTTTCCTATGTAGTTTTTGGTGTTTAGGGTTTGTCGAGGATTTTGGATTTGTGGGATCCCAGGTTTCACCAATATTAGAACCTATTTGGTCAGTATTTCCTCAAATATTTTTCTACCTCCCCCCAAAACATTTCTGCTACAAAGAGTGTGTTTACATGCATATCAGCTCCTTCAGGCTGTCCCACAGCACACTGACACTTCTGTTTATTCTTTCAGTGTCTTTTTTGTCTGTGGTTTCATCTCTTTTCTATAGTTTCTCATCTGCATCACCTGTTCCCTGACCTTTTCCTTTGTGGTGATTCACTCCCTGTCATCGCATCATTTTATCTCAGATGCTGTAGTGTCTGCACCTGGGTGTTCACCTGGGTGGGGATCTTTGTCTTCGTCGTCTGCAATTACCATGCTCAAGCTTTCTCTTATACACCAGAACACATGGATACAAATATTCTTAAAATTCTTGACTACAAATTCCACCCTCTGAGAAATTTCATGGCAAATCTGATTGATTGATTATGTTGCTTACTATTGCTCGTAATTTTTTGCTTCCAAACAGGAAATATTGATGTGAAGCCAGACATGGTGGATATTTCCTGGTTGGTAAACAATACTTGCATTTCTACATGTATATTTTATCTGCTATTCTAGGTTATTCTAGAATCATTAAAGTTAATGCAAACACTAGGATCCTTTGTCAGCTGGGTTACACTTTCTTAGGTGGGACCACAGCAGTGTCTCCTCTCTGACTGCAGGACAAGATCGACTTAAAATGTTGTAAGCTTGGCAAGCGCTCTGGTGTCTCTGCATGTCCCTCTGGCCTCTGAAAGTCTCCAAACTCACTGTGGTGTCAGAACCATGAACACTGGCCACTCCCTGGAAGCACACAGGGAGGTGGGGAAACCTCATGGGTTGAGTTGAGGGTGATCTTTCTGGCAGTAAATGTGAGGGGCACAACCGGGTGACCTGTAATGTGGAGACAGATGAGGACCGAGATCAGAGGCCCTACAAGTTCATCCTGCACTGAGGCAGGGCTTTGGGATCCTACCCTCAGACAGTTATTTGATCTGAGCCACACTCTGAGAGGAGCTGACCTTGTGGGGGAGGCAGTTTTCTCTACCAACGACACTTCCCAGTGAGGCAGCCCTGTGAGCTGCCAGGACCCAGCTGGGTAGTTCTGGAGAAACATCCAGGACAGTTGACCGTGAGGGGCCCAGTATCCATTAAAAGGATACTCAGATTTTGTTTGCACTGGTGTGTGTCTTGGTTTGTGTGTCCTTCCACTCATGCTCTCTGTATGTAGCCCACATGCAGGCCCAGGCAACACCAGCGCAGCCTGTCCTGTGAGAAGCACCCGCTGCTGTCCCGCCCTCTGCAGAGCATGTGAGGCTGGGAGAGGACAGCCTGAGGATCTGAAATCTGGGGACCTGGGCCAGACCTGTCATGGCTTTGTCTACGGTCCTATTCGGGCTGGTGGAGACTGTGACACAGATGGGGAAGAGGGTTTATGTCTCACTTCCCTGTCCGCCTGTGTCACTGTGAGGATCATTATCGGTCTCTGATGACTGACAGTAATAGTCAGCCTCATCCTCAGCCTGGGCTCCGCTGATGGTTAGGGTGGTTGTCTTCCCTGAGTTGGAGCCAGAGAATCGGTCAGGGATCCCTGAGGGCCGCTTGCTATCCTTATAAATGACCAGCACAGGGGCCTGGCCGGGCTTCTGCTGGTACCAACGAGTATATCTTTTATCCAGTAAATCTCCCGTGCAGGTGATCCTGGCAGTCCCTCCCAAAGCCACTGACACAGGAGGCGACTGGGTCAGCTCGTAGGAGGCCACAGAGCCTGTAAGAGAGGAGGGGAGAGGGGCTGAGGATACAGACCTGTTCCCAGTAGCTTCCACCTTGGGTCTGTGCCTCGACTGAACTCAGGGGTTGGGGAGGTCCAGCTGAGGGTCCTGTGGGGCTGAGCCTCAGGCAGGGCCTGTGAGGGTCACCTGTGCAGAGAGTCAGCAGGGGGAGCAGGAGAGGGGCCCAGGCCATGGTGGACGCCCCAGGCTCTGCCTCTGTGCCCACAGCTGGGGTTGGTCTCTGGGCCTCTCTTATCCTCTGCAAGGGGCTCCTCATGCAAATCTTCCTTCCTGCCTGTGGCCTTTTTGAGGGACTCCAGCTGGGCTCATGGAGGGTTGACAGTCAAAACCTTACTCCCAGACTCAGAACCAGTCTCCCCTGAGCTCTCTGGGGTGTTGAGGGAGACAGTGCTGACCCTGAACAGGCACCAGCACACCCACCTCTGTCTGGTCCCTGGGCCACCTCCTTAAGTTTGGGAACAATCCTCATTCATCCTCTCAAGTGATGCGATTAACCACAGGCAGGGCAAGCTTATAGGGACAGGGGTCATGCTGGTGTGTGACAGGCCACATTCCATGATCAGACACTTGAGACTGGTCATATACCTTCCAGGAAATTGGGTTCTTTCTCCCTTACCTATTGGAAGAAAATATAAGAGGTTTTTTGAAATCTAGAGCCCTGCAAAATACCTTGATGACACCAGGTGCACGATTCATTAAAGGACAGGTTAATTGGATGGACCACATTGGAGAATTCTGAAGTTATTATTTCGCTTTTCAGAACTGCCTAAAGAGGCAGAAAAGAACAAGAAACTGAGAGAAAATATTTGCAAATTAAATATCAAATGAAAAATTACTCTTAAGAGTATTAAAAGAACTCTTTAAAGAGTAAAAAGGTAACAAATGTAATAGAACACGTTTAGAAAATGGGCAATGGACAAGAACAGACCTGTCTGGAAAAGACAGAGAGACGGCAACAGGAACATAGAAAGACACTTGTCATTAGCCATAAGGAAGATGGAAGTCAAATAATGGAGATGTCACCACACACCTGTCAGAGTGGCTAAAGTGAAAAAAGTGACAGCCCTCAATGACGGCACGACCAGTGGTTACCATATGACCCAGCAGTCTAGGGCATTTATTTTAGACAAGTGGAACCTGATGTTCACAGAGAAACTACATACGCATATATGTTCATGGCACACATATGTGTAACATTCCAAGGTGAGAACAATCCAGATGTCTCTGCTGAGGCAGACAGTTAAATAGACTAGGACCCGCCCAGAACATGGAATTCCCCTCAGCCAGGAAACTCAATGTAGGGCGATTTGGAGGAATCTACAGGGGGTTATGTAAAGCAAAACATGCCAATCCCAGAGGGCCACCTACTATAAGATTTGATATTTTAAAGTTTCAATAGACCATTTGTGCAAAGAAATGTTTTAGAAATGAAGAACTACCTAGTGGTGCCAGGACTTAGGTTCAGGGGAGGGCACCTCGGAGGGAGGAGGCGGATGCTGTCATAAAAGGACCCCATGAGGGCCCCTTGGGGTGATGGGCGTGTTCTGTGCCTTGACGGCTGGGTGGTTACATGAATGGGCTGTGGGATACATGACATCCCTGAGAGAACACACACAGCATTGGAGGAGGAAATAATTAAAGGAAGAGTTAATGAAAAGAAACAAAGCATAAGATAGTGAAACTGAAGAATAAACACGACAGTAAAGGGACCAGAGAGAGAAGGTGGCGTCCTCAGCTCACTGTCCCTCTGGCACCTGCCCTGTCCCACTCTCATGAACTCCATGTGGCCTCCTGGGCAGGCTTTGGGACCTGTTTCAGCTGCTCATACTGGAGACTCTACTGGGAAGGCCACAGGCAAGACAAATCTTAATTTTCTTTTTTCTTTTTTAACAGCTGTATTGGGATAGAAGTGATATCACACAATAACTTTTGCTGTAAACTTTTAAACTTTCTGGGCTCAGAATCACCTGGCATCTCTGAAACCAAAGCCACAGGTAAGGAGCAGACATGAAAGGGACACTTCTTCACACTGTTCATTAGTCATTTCACATGACAGAGCTGACAGTGGTGTCGCTGAGACCCTGACCCTGTCACAACCTTGATCACAAGAAATGGCCTCTAAGGGGACCCCTTGTCCCTCTGTGACCTGGGATGTGAGGTGGCAACTGCCTCACTGGCTGGTCACCATCTGAGCACAGTATGAGATGACCTGTATCTGTTTCCTTTCCACTCACTGTCGTCACTAACACAGGTTGTCCCTCTGTCTGCCCATCGAGTCCCCTGCTGACTCTCTTCCATGTTATTAGCACCACAGCCCTGGGTGGCCATGGATGAGATGTGGTCCACACTAGGGTATGGATTTAATCACCCACATTCCTCCCAACACCCTTCCGTGTCCTGTAAGAGGTGCAGGAAACTCCCACTAGAGGACCCGCGAGAGCCTTGTTTGGGACAAAGTCCTGTATCCCTTGTAGAGAACTACCCTGGACAGAAGTGAGGAGACAGAGATGGCCTGTGACTCTGTGAGTCCAGCCATGTTGGCTGATAGAGGTCACAGCAGGACTGAGCCTGAGTCCGTCTCTCCTTCTGCTCAGTCTGCCCCCTGTCCCCTCCCTCCCTGGCACCAGCCCCCTTCTCTCTTCCTGCCTACTGGGGAGTCACACAGACCACGGGCAGCTCCAGGACTTTCATCTCAGAATCAGTCACTGGGACCAGCTGTGAAATCCTGCCTGACCCAGCTCAGTTCAGTGTCCTAGAATCAATGTTACTTTGGATAATAATGCTGCTCTATGATGACTCAAGGCTGTGCATGTGTGTGTGAATTGTGCTTTTATTTTTTCAGTTTCCAGAAAATTTATGGAGGAAATCCACATATCCAGTAAAGCTGTCACCCCTAAATGTATTTAAGGTAGATCATCCACCCAGCGGGTTGAGTCTTGGGGGGATCAATGTGCTTTTATCTCAGTGTGTCCTATCCCTATGCCCTGCACTGGTCCCAGTGAGCACTGTCCTACCCTGTCCTTAAAAAAGTGCTGTGGGCAGATGTGGAGCCTTTCTTGGCACCACAAGCTGAGAGTCTAGCACAGCAGGAGGACCCAGGCCACGCTCCATGCTGGTCCTGCTGCAGACCTCCCAGCATGCACCCGCTTTCCTACCAGACCCTGCTCTGTTCCACCAGGGCTCAGACTCTTATGTCCTGCTTCTGCTGAGGGACAAACGCTTCCTGCTCAATCTCAGTCCTGACAAGACTCCTCCTTCACTCCATGGTGCCCCTGAGTCAAGACACTCACTACAGATGACTTCCGAGGTCACCTCTGGAATGCTGAGACTGATGTTCCTTCCCTGAGCAGATCCCTGTGATGGAAGCACAGGGCCTGATGGCTGTGAGGACGTTGTCATCTCAGCCTTCTGTCAGGGTCATGTTTCTGCCTGGGCGGGTCTGATCTGTCCCAACACAGTTCCCACAGGAAATAGAATTTAAGAGTTGTCAAAATGACCTAAATTATGACTTTTCATTTGCTTCTTTCTAGTGGAGTCTTGAGGAGCAGGTGCAGGATGATGAGATTTGCACAGAGAAGAGTGAAAATCTCGGCATCCTTGAGATGGACAGGGAGCAGGTCACCCTGAGTCCCCGAGGGGACAGAGGAGGTAGGTTTTAGCATCACTTCCACGTTGTCTGTGTCACTGTGGCACCATCACTATAGCTTACACCACAGATATACTCAGCCTCGTCCTCAGACCGGAGGTTGGAGATGGTTAGGTAGCGGTCAGCCCCAGAGCTGGAGCCCGAGAAGCGGTCGGGGATCCCGTCCCCCTTGCTGTGGCTTCCGTCACTATTAGCCTGCATCACATACCGAGGGCCCTTCCCTGGGTGCCTCTGATACCAGTGAATGTAGTAGTTGCTGTGCTCACTGCTCAGGGTGCAGGTGAGCTTGGCCGAGGCTCCCGGGGAGGCCGAAGCAGATGGGGGCTGGGTGAGCACAGGCAGAGCACAGAGACCTGCCAACACAAAATACAGGAACGATGCCGAACGCACCCAGACTGTGCAGATGCCCCGGAACTCTGTGTTTGGAGGGGAGTATCTGAGGGCAGAACCCCTGAGTGCCCAGGGATGCTCTGACCTGTGGAGAAAACGAGGCGCAGGAGGTAGAAGGGAACCCAGTCCATGGTGGGAGGGGCTTCCAGGAGCTCTGCCCTGAGGCTGCCCAGCTGGCACTGGCCTCTCCAAGTTCCGGTTTTATCCTCTCTGCTTGCAGCTCCAGAGGGAGGAGCCCTGAATGCAAATCTGTTCTGTTTTCCATCTTGTTTGTCTCTGCTCTTGTCTGAGCCCTGAGCCTAAAGGCCTCAATCTGGTAAATTCTTGGGGTCAGAAGAAGGTCCAGGTGTTGGTTTCATTGTTAAGAGTTGATTTCACCCAACTGAAGCGCGTTCAAGGAGCCTCAGTCATGCTCTTTGCCCTTGACCACAGGCCAAGGAACTTTGACCTATAAGTTCCCCAAGCCGGTCCCACAGTGCCCCCTTGTGTCCACAGAGTGAATGTCATCCTACATTTGTAGCTCCTTCATCAGTGACTGCTTCTGAGAACTTAAGGGATGGTGAACCTTGGTGACTTTTATATGCACCCCTCACCTGACATCATAATAACCTAATATTAGCGCCCTGCTGAAGGCCCAGCCTCTCCCCCTGTCTAATGAGCAGGGAGCCGTCATTGTGAAGTTAATAATTTCCCCAAAGTCCCCCAAAAGTGATGATGAGTCAAGGTTCCAACCCAGGAGATTGACCTCCGAGCCTGAACTTTCAGTCTCATCTTTGCTCTGCCCCTCTCTGTGCCCCATATCCTCCGTCTCCCCCGTCCCAGCCCTCCCGAGTCCCTGAGTCACAACCCTCTTTTCTGTGTCCAGGTGCTCCGTCCTCCCTGAGTTTGGTCTGAAGAGCGCTCAGATCTTCACGATGTTGGCACCTGAGTTTCCCAGGGAAACACAGGACTGTCTGTGGGGAAAGGTGGGGACACTCCCTGTGCTCCCCCCATGGCAGACAGCACAGGATCATGTGTCAAAGGATCACTGGGGATCAGGTGACGGGTTAGGCTTCGTGTCAGGCTGGGTTTATACCAGAATTGGTTTTCTAACCTGGTCAAAGCCACTGAGTTTCTCAGAAGAGAAACTTTTTAATTTTATAAAACATATTTGGCAAGAAAGCACTTTTACGTACTATCCTGGAAAATATATGGCTGTCAAGCTAGTACCGTTGAGGATGCAATGAAATGAATTCACTTACGAAATGTTGGAGACGTTGTACATGGAAATGCTGTGTGGAGCACCACAGTGACCCGTGTGCATGGACAGAAAGACCCCGACTCACTCCTCTGGGTTTGGGCTAAAGAGACAATGGGGACGAGACCAGAGCCTCGTGCCTCAGACACGCCCACCCTATTCCCTTCAGAGGGGGTGACAGCAGGTCCTCTCTGCGCTTCCCGCCTGGTGCTTCCACTCCTCACACTCACACCTCAGGGCCTCCCCATGGGGCCCCGCTGGCCACCCATCCAGGCCGGTTCTCACACCTGTGCTGTGGGTCCTGACACTGGGAGGGAGCCTGTTAGTGCCGTCCTGGAGAAGTGACCTTCAAAACATGATCTGGGCTTGTGAGTTAGGCAAATATATTTCCTTGTATAAAACAGCAACTCATCCTACTTCAATGAAATATAACTTAGCCTTCCTGCTAGTCGCTGCAAAAAATATAACCTTATGTATTATGCAAAGTTTATGGAAATTATCTTCCCCCTGAGAGGGATACTTTCTGCAATATTTATTTAATAATACAAAAGGAATATTGTCATCATTACACTGACAAATAATAAAATGTGTTTGATAACTCAGTATCATCTTTAAGATTATAGTTATATTTAATATTGTGCATTTGAGAATGGAACTAATGTGGATGCATGTGTAAATATTCCCTCCAATGTGCTGTCTCAACCTTCTTGATATGGGTGAAAAGTGGGGCAGCCTTTCCTGCCTAGTGAGGCCTCTGGGTCCTGAGAGCCTCCATCACCCTTTGGTGGCTGTGAGCATGTACTGCAGGGACAGTTACCCAAGGACACCTCGCCCATCTAACCTGCTCTGTCCAGTAAGGTGGCAACAAGACACTCACAGCTGTGGAGCATGAAATGTGCTGTAGTTCTGAAATACACACCAGATTTCAAAGGCAGTATAAAATAATGTAGAATATATCAATATTTTTATATTTAATTCACATGGAGATGATATTTTCAACTAATTGAATGAAACAAAACATATTAAAACAACTAATTCCAACTGTTTAATCTAATCTTTTAAATGTGGATCCTGCAACATTTAAAATTATCTATGTGGTTCATATTGGACAGGGCTGTACTTTAAAGTTCCAAGATCAGTCCCTTGCTTAGGAAAAGGGGAGAGAACTTTCTAGCACTTTAAGGAAAAGCTAAGTCTTAGTGTTTAGAGCACAAGGAGGGGCCACAGGATGGAGGTGAAGACCAGGGTCTAGGGATGTGCTTCTGTTACAAATGCACTAACCCCAGTCCTGAGGGCTCTACCTCACAACCCATCACCTCCAGGTGTTCCCATCTATGAATACTCCCACCTTTTGCTTAAGATTTCAAGAAATGAATTATGGAGGGACTTAAGTATTCAGACCATAGACCTGGCAAAATTTTAGTTGTCCTTTCAGCTCTGTGTACACGTCACATAGGGAGTGGCCTCCAACCACCAGAACATTTGGTACACGCATCACTATGTGTTAGCATGTAACACAAAGGATGCTCCCAGTTGGGTGTGAGATATCCAGATACTTTGCATGGAATAGCACCCTTATCCATTCTCTGCACCTCTGTCTTACCTTTTTGATGCCCTGACAGGAAAGAGAAATAATAGGAATCAATAACTCCAATGGAAAGGCCTTTGAAGACTCAGTGACAGGGCCATGCATGTGACAAACCTTTATAGGGCTGCGGCCAAGTCCTCCAGGAGCTGTATGTGCTCTAAGTGGGAGCGTAAGATATGCTGTGCTCCTCCCATGGGCAGAATTCCTGTATCCGGGGATCAGAGAGTGGACATGGGGGAAACATTACTCCCTACCATCCCTGGGGAACCTCCAGCAAGACTTTTCTTTCCCATCCCTGAAAGTTTCCGCTCTGCACGATGCATGAAATTGGCAGCTGAGACCGTTTCATGGCTCCTGACTCCTCCTGACAGTGATTCCTCAGGCCAAGCTGGTGTGTTGTCTGGGGTGGGGGGATTGGGTTGCTTCCACACAACAGGGGTAAGCAGGAGGATGAATAGACCACAGAGGACCCTCCATTTCTTCCTGTGTCTGTGATCACAGTTGTAAAATCACAACAACCTAACTCTGCAGGACTGATAATGGGCCACCACCTTCCAGAATGAAGGTTTGGTCAACGCACCTGACAGAAGACAAGGACTAGCTAAGGTATGTGCTGAGGGCAAGGGGCATGTGGAGTGGGTTGGGAAGAAGGTAACCACAGATACCAGCTCTGAGCTCTGGGTATTTGCAGAAATGAGGACTATAGGAGTAAAAACTATTTCTTCCTTATATTGATGTGTTTATGTTTGGAGACATATTAATCATATATTCTTGTAAAGTTGCCCTGTCTCATTCCATTTTTATTTAACATAAGACATGTTAGCAGTAACTTTCTATCTCACCATTTAAGTTATAAAATATCAAATCAACTGGGAGACACTAGCAGCCAAAAATGTATTTTGTATCGTCTTGTGGGAAAGGGTGATCGTGTTTGTGGTTGTACACAGGATAGTTCTAGCATATTCACGGGGACGTGACTACCGTTGTATTCTTTACTTTGGAAATTGTGTGGGCTGTGGAGATGTCAGTGGGTTTCGTGGTGACAAGGGGCGGGCTGTGGTGGCTTATTAAGTGTCAGTGTTGATAAGCAGACTGTATTTCACAGAATTATTGTCTCTGTATATTTCTGGGTAGCGTGGGCATGAAGAGACATTCTCATGTAAGATTTGGAGGGTCGAAGGGAAGCAGCATCCGCTGTGCAGCTCACACCACGGTTGTGTACCTGCTGCGTCACTCTGTAGGAGGAGGCGACCGCCCCGATTTCCTTGGAGTCACCTTCAGGATGGAGGTGACGCTCCCACGGTCTCTCTCAGAACTCACAGCACCTGGTGTGTTAGGCTCTCCTTTCTATAAAAATATAGGGAACAATCAGATCTGTCTGGGGACTGTGACATGTACATTGGGGATTTAGGTGAGAAGCAGAGCTCTGGGGGTGTACAGAAGCCACCTCAGTCCCTGATGGCCGTTTTTGGGACAGCTAGCTGTCTTGGATCGGGTTTCCTGGGAGCAGACATGAGATGGAGAACGGGGTGCACAGGAACTCTGGAAGGAGTGAGGGCGGGGAGACTGGGAAGGAGGAGAAGGTATTCCTCACAAGGCCTGAGGGTCCTCAGGGAGCTCTAAGGCTGTCATGGTTTTGCCACCTTCATTGAGTTGGGGTCTTGGGACCTTGGCCCCAGGCAGTCATTACACTGACCTCTCTCAGGAGGGCAGGGACCTGGGAGCTGTTTTCTGAACCACCAGTGAGGGCACAGCTGTGAGCTGCCAGGGTTCCCAGCAGTGCTGGTGGGTGGGGGAGCCCAGAAGAGGGACTGCGAGGAACACCACAGTGTGCACCACACTCCTTTGCTCCAGTCAGAATCCTAAGCTGCCCTATGAGCCTGGGGCTTCAGGAACTCAACAGAGCTGGAAATTCTGGGGTCTGATCCTGGTCAGTCAGGTGAAAAAGTGACCCAGTGACCACCATATGGAATTTCAGGGACAATGACCATGGTTGGATATCTCCTTCTGCCTGTCCTTCCACCCAGGCCCTCTGTCCCCAGTTCACACCCAGGCCCAGACAACACCAGGACAGCCTGGTCCTGCCATCCCTGACTCCATTCCTGACCCACCCTCTGCACAGCCGCCTGGGGACCCGGGGATCTGCACCAAACCTGCTCATGACTTTGGCTACAGCCTGCCTGGGGCTGGAGAGAGTGTGACACAGTTGGGGAAAGGGGATTTTGTCTCACTTCCCCGTCTGCCTGTGTCACTGTGAGCAGTACCACTGCTGTCCCATGACTGACAGTAATAGTCAGCCTCGTCCTCAGCCTGGGCCCCGCTGATGGTCAGGGTGACAGTCTTCCCTGAGTTGGCGCCAGAGAATCGGTCAGAGATCCCTGAGGGCCGCTCGCTAAATTTATAAATGACCAGCACTGGGACCTGGCCGGGCTTCTGCTGGTACCAAGATGCATATTTTTTCCCTATTAAATCTCCCGTGCAGGTGATCCTGGCTGTCTCTCCCAAAGCCACTGACACAGGAGATGACTGCGTCAGCTCGTAGGAGGCCACAGAGCCTGTAAGAGAGGAAAGGAGAGGAGGCTTGAGGATAAAGGGTCCCTTTCCAGGGCGTCCTACTCTGAGGTTGTGCCTGGGCTGAGTCAGGGTGCTGTGGGGGCTGAGCCTGCAGACAGGGCCAGGGGGGCAGCACCTGTGCAGAGAATTAGGCAGGAGAGCAGGACAAGTGTTCAGGCCATTGTAGGATTGCTGCAATCTCTTCCTGAGCTCACAGTTGAGGAAGGGGCCTCAGGGCCTCTCTTATCTTCTGGAAGGGGGCAAGGATCCTCATGCAAATCTACTTCCTTCTTTCTTGAGGCGCTTGGGTGACTCCCTGCTGAGTAGAAAAGGGCTCAGTTAAAGGAGGCTGTACCCAGATTCCCCAGAGCTCTCTGTGGTGTAGAGTGAGACAGGGCTGACACCTGACCCAGCACCTGCACACACACTTCCGGCTGAGTCCTGGGCCTTCTGGGTGGACTTGGGGACAACTCTCAGTCCTCCTATGTGGTGATGAGATCATCCATGGGGGTTGAGGGGCAGGAAGTGATTGAAGCAGGAGCTTGTAGAGACAGTGGTCATGCTGGTGCAGGTGAGGCCAGAGTTCCTTGTTCAGATACACACAAATCGCTCGTGTTCCTCTGAGGAAATCCTTTTTTTACGTTTTGGGAAGAACACCTAGTAAATATCTTTGGGATTCTAGGGCTAGGCAAGAATTTTTGAAGATGCCAGAGCTTGGTTTGTAAAAGGAAAGAATGATGAACACATTGAACCTCATCAAAATATCTTTTGCTTTGCAAATATTTCTAAAGTGGATGAAAAAAACCCAGAAACAGAGAGAAAATATTTGAAACCACGTACCCAATGAATGTGCATTTGGAGACACAGAGTCCCTCATGCACGGCTGATGGGAATGTGAAATGGTGCCGACGCTCTGGAAAGAGTTTGGCAGCTCCTTAAAAAACTAAAGCTGTGGTTACCACACAACCGGCAGCTGTGCTCTGGGACATTTATTTCAGAAAAGTGACAACTTACGTTCACAGAGAAGATTTTGCTGGCCAAAATGGGGTTCTCTCATGGAGTTGCAAGGAAAGCATTCCAGAGACCCATGTGAGGGAGGCTGTGGTTTCATGGTAGATTTATTTGGGTGGAAACAGAAGACTGCCCCCAGGTTCCCAATATCTCATCGTTGTCGATCCGGCTACAGAAAAAGGTCCAATCGTGTCTTCATCAAGCCCAAAACAAAAGCCATGGCTCAAAATTTCTGTGCTTTGGTTCAGTCCAGTGTTTGTCACTGTCCTCACCAAGCTAGCTTAGTCTGTGTCCCTGGCTGCACTCTGGCAGGTGTGGGCCCAGGCCCGTGCTTGGGGTCTGTGTGGCCGCCAGGCTACAGATGGCTGCTAGGCACAGGCCGTTGCCATGGGGAGTGCTTGAGGAGGACCAGGTGCCCTTTCAAACTAACAAATCAATCTTTTGTGGGCTGTTGCTGGGTCCTCCCCCTAACCAATTCATCTCCTAGATCCTCCAGGGTTGTGTTCCTTATTCAATCCAATCCTTTTCCCAGGCTAGACACTGCCCCCTTAAGGTCACCATCTCAGTTGCTACTGAGCCTGCCTCAAAGTAAGACTTTCTCCTGCACCATCCTGACCTCTACTGGGCATGTGCCCAGCAGACGAATTTCTTCTGCTGTTTTTATTCCTCCCTGGGTGGTGACCAGTAATGATCCTTCCTGCCAGCGTCAGGATTGGAGGTCCCCTGGCAAGTGTGTGAAGCTGTATCTATCTTCCTAGTGAAGCAGGCCTAATATTTGATTCAGCTTCCCAGTTTATTATGATTCATAATGTTTGATTTCCTTTTTAATTCTACCTACCTATCCCAACAAAACTCTATGATCCATAGCACCCTTGTGTATAATGTTGCCAAGTGAGGGATGGTTGCTATCACTACAGATGACCAGCACAGGGGCCCGGCCTGACTTCTGCTGGTACCAATGCACAGCATATGCTTCCTCAAGGATATCCCCTGGCAGGTGATCGTGGCCGTCTGCCCCAAGGCCACAGATACCAAGGGAAGCTGTGTCAGCTCATAGGAAACCGAAGAACCTACAAGAGAGGAGATGAGAAGGGGCTTGAGAATGAAGGCTCCATTTTCATAAGGTCCCATCCTGAGGCTGTGTGTGAGCAAAGCTCAGGTTTGGGGGCAGGCCCAGCTCAGCCTCTTGTTGGGGCCTGAGAGGCAGGCAGAGCCTGGGGGCAGCACCTGTGCTGAGAATGAGAAGGGGGAGCAGGAGAGGGGTCCAGGCCATGGTGGAGACACCTCAGAGCTCTGCCTCCTGAGACCTCATGGCACCACTGGGCTCCCCAGGCCTCTCATGACCTTCTCAGTCCTTTGGGGCCGTGATTTCTGGTGTTTATGCAAATATACTCCTCATCTGGGTTCCAAATTGTGGAATCAGCAGAGATCATTTTTACCACCCACAGGGGGCAGGGCAGGTGACTGAGGAGGATGGGTTGAGTCCCCAAATTCTTCTAAGCTGCTTCTGAGATCAGAAAATCAGCTGTAAACTCTAAGATCCATGATCACAGTCACCTTCCTGGGGTCTGACCACAGGACCACGGTCCCAAATCCTCCTGGCCTGGGGTCTGTCCTGGGCTGGCTCAGCAGGGCTGTGGACCTTCCAGGAGCCTGGCCATGGGGCTGAGCTGGGCCCTCTGAGAGATCAGTGACAACACCTGATCCCACAGCTGGTGGCCACGGTACCTGACCTCTTCCTCCCCCTTCTTCACATCCTGTCTGTGTCCCCCAAGCACGTTTTTGTTTCCGTCCTCGGCATTTATCAGGCATGGTTCTGTGGTGTTAGGTTGCTTGTCCATCGTTTCATAT
This sequence comes from Furipterus horrens, assembly GCF_987537825.1. Taxonomy (NCBI): domain Eukaryota; kingdom Metazoa; phylum Chordata; class Mammalia; order Chiroptera; family Furipteridae; genus Furipterus; species Furipterus horrens. Next base: position 17,537,586 of record NW_028327181.1, on the reverse strand, counting down.
GTGATGTTTTCCTTGTTAAATATCCTCCTGATTTTGAAGATTCAAACCAAGGCTTAGTCTCATTTTACATCTGGCGTTTGCCTACCTTCTACGACACCCCCTCTCCACATAGACTAGTAATTAGCGTTGCCAGTTCTTAGGTCCTTTGAAAATTATTCATCAGTGCTTAACTAACCTGTTAAAAGCACCAGAAATCTAGACCTGACTGCGACACCAGCTTTAGGTTCCATGTTCTCTGTGAGGTTCCCCAGAGTCCTGGTCTTCATACCCGTTGTGAGCTCTGGAGACCAGAAGGTTCCTGTTCTCTCTATCGAGGCAGATCCTGTCCCCGAACAAGGAGAGCCCTGTGACGAGAGCTGTGACCTGAGTAGTGAGAATCCACTTCACTCAGAGAGAGTCTCCTAAAGTGTCTCCGATGCTCCGTCCAGAGACCAGAGGTTCTGAGTGCACCCCACCGCACCCCAAAATGACCCTGAGCAAAGGAGCTGCAGCCCCAAGGTCAGAGTGCACCTGGAGGTAGGGACAAGAGGCAGAGGGTGGGAGGTCAGGGTGTCTCTTGCCATGCCCAGACAGAGGGTCAGCCCCTGGGATCCCTGCTGGACAGTGAGGTGACCTGCATTTCAGGTGAAGCACTTGCTGTTCCTGTAAGTGTCCAGGGCTGACACTGTGTGAGCCTGATGGTCACAATATGGCCATTGAGTCTCAAAGTGTTGTAATGGATTTCCTGAAATCCAGCGCCTGCAGTGAGCCTTAGACACTCCTGCCCTGGCTGCCCCCGGGTGCAGCTCTGCTGCCCCCTGCTGGTGTGGAACTCAGACCAAGAGCATCCCCCTGCCCTTGTCACCAGAGAGGGTGTGACCCACTGCCCTGTCCTGCCTGGCACAGAGAGGTCACATAAGAATTGCAGGGAGGCAGGAGGTGCAGTCCTGGTAACCGTGTCCCAGGGTTAAAATGCCCTTCCTGGTGACAGGTTCTGGTAGAAGAATGGTGGGTGCAAAATAAACTCTGTTCTTTTGTAAAGCACTAAGAAACCCCTGTGACACCCTCTAGGGACGCAGGCTTTCTGTGTATTTAAAAACCAACACTGTCTCCACCTTGACCTCAATAAGGACTGTTGGGACCCAAGATGTCTTTGCACTGAAGATCAGTTGTGCACTTAAATCATTATCATTGTTATAATCCTGATACCATTATTTTATTTCCTCTCACACCTCCCAGAGTGTGTAGTGGGAGGATGTCTACACCTGCCTTGTCTGCCTTTGCTGAGACTGAGAGTCTCCTGATGATTCAGATCTGGGAGCCCGACCCCCTGCACAGAAATCAGAATCTGCAGGCCCCTCTCCAGCGTTCCCCAGAGGATGGACTGGAGGAGCAAGACCTGGGCCTCAACTGACCTCCTGCTGAGTCTCTAAGACCCTTTCTTTTCTTTTGTATCATTTAATTTGGGGGGAAAAATGAGTTTCCAAAACTAAGTATAAAATTTTCTATTTCATAGCAGATAAAGTTGAGGCCTAGAGACTAAATTTCCCAGGAAAACAGAAAAAAGGAGGAGAGTCTAGAAGTGGAGCCCATGGGGCCTGGATTCTCACCTTGGCTCTTTGGGGCAGAGCTTGACCAGAGGTGAGGGAGGGACCATGCGGGCTGCTGTGTGGTGGGGCTTGTGTGCTCCAGGCTTATTGTCAGCATCTTGACCCTCTCAATGCGCACATTGGGTGTCAGTGGGCTGTGCCCAGGTTAGAGCTGAACCTGTAGGCATCAGGGAGCTGCTTTGCTGTGCAGGGACCTGGCCTGGGGCCTGCTGGCTGTTTTACTGTACTGATTGGTCATCAGCTCCCAGACAGGTGGGAGTGACAGGTGTGTCATAGCTAGTCTACTGGGAGCAACTGAGTCTTCAGGAGACCATAGGCCTTCAGGCCAAGGGACTGTGGGGTCACTCTCTAGGGTCCTACCCCTTGCAGTGACTCCTGGGCAGAGCTCAGGCTCTGGGTTCTGTGGGTGCCGAGCCTGCAGGCAAGGCCTGGGTGCAGCAACTGTGCAAAAGGAGCAGAGGAAGGGTCCAGGCCTCAGTGGGATGCCCCAGGTTCTGAATCCACTTCTAATCCCTGCACTCAGCACTCACCAGTCCCCGAGAAAATGCATTTTAGAAATCTGTGCTGGAGAGAACTCTATTTCTGGGCGGGATCTATGAATCCCGGTGGTGTCAGACACTTACCTCCTTCTCATGTACTGTGTCCTGTACTAATTTGTTCTATTTCTTATTATATTTGTTCTTTATTGCTGATCCCCACCAGGTCAAAGCTCCACGGGGCTGGCTTTTTGTCTGTTTTCTTCACTGTTGCATCCAGCACAGTGAACGGTGTCTGAGACCAGTCAGTGAATTGGCACTAACTTCATGTTGTTACCTCATGCGCTAAGCTTAACACGTTCACAGTGACATTAGATGACCATGCGTCATTCAAAAATTGATTTCAGATTCTCTAATAGATGTTTTAGTGGAATTAGTGACTTGGAGAAAAAGCAAATCTCAGCCTCAATCAACCTAAGCAGGGGTCAATGTGGTCCTCACTGGCCCTGAGGCATTACTAGGGGCTCTGTGACTCTGCCTTTCTCTTCCTGGTGAGTAGCGGGAGGTCCCAGGTGGCCTCTGTCAGGGTCATAAGGCAGTTGGGCTCATGATCTTAAGAGTTTCTTTTCTCAAAGGAGAAATATAAAGTTCTACAATCAGATTCAGGTACTTCCATATCTTTTGGAGAGAGGAGGAAGAGAGAGGGAGAGGGAAAGGTAAAAAAAGAGGGAGAGAGATCGAATTAGCAATTAAACATCTTCCTGCTAAGAAGAGCACAGCTAAAAAGGCTTCACTGGCAAATTCTATCAAATACTTAAGGAAGAAATAACACCAGTTCCACATGATCTCTCTAAATATATTGAGGCAGAGAGAGCAATTTCTTGTTTATTCTCTAAGATCAGCAGTACTGTGATTCAGACAAAACCACAGAAAAAGGAAACTATGGACAAACACCCTGGTGAGTGAATAACAGACCCTCAGTCACATGTCAAACAGAACCACCACGCAGGAGCCCTGTGCCCCCAGCGCTGGTCTGCGCTTCCGTGGCCTCTCTCTCTTTCCCATGTATCTTCATCATCTTCCTATTCACCTGGAAAGTTCATGTGTGTTTCTTGTAGGCAGACTTTAGCTGAGTCTTGCTGGAAAATTCAAACTAACCATAACTGTCTTTTTGAATATATATTTTTTATTTCATATTATCGCCTTTGTTGGCTCGTTAATATAACTTTTGTAAAAAAGGGTTTATTTTAATGGTTGCTGTAAGGTCTACAGGACAAATCCAACTTCTCAAAGTCTGCCTTCAAGTGCTGTTATATTGCTTCACATATCATATAGGAACATTTTAACATGTCCTTCCTCCTCCCAACCCTTTTACTAACATTGTCAAATATTTTGCTTGAAGATGCATTATAAATGAACTGCGGCATACACTGTTACTGTGTTTTGCTTTAGACAATATAATAAAAAGTTTCTGTTTATCCATATAGCTACCATATCCGATACCTTTTGTTTCTCTGCATGGATTCCTGTTTCTATCTGGTTCACTTCCCGTCTGTCTGAGGGGGGTCCTTCGTTCCTTCTTGTATTAAGGGTCTGCTAGTGATCAATTCTGTATGTGGTTGTATGTCTGAGGAAGTTTGGTTTTGCCTTCCTTTTTCAGAGGTATTCCTCTGGGCGGAGTTGAAAGTTGACAGCTTTTTGTCGTTAGTATTCTGAAGATGTTGCCCTGGGTTCTTTCTGGTTGCGTTGCTTCAGCCGAGAAATCTGTTCGTATCATTACGGTTCTTCCTCTGTACAACATGTCTTTTTGCTCTGCTTTTCTGCTGGCCTCTCCCACACTGGTTTGGAGGAATGTGATTGTGGAGTGCGTTGGCACTGTACCCTTAATGCTTCTCATGCTTGGGGTTTGTCGAGTTTCTGGGGTCTGTGGGTTCCCAATGTTCACCAAAATGAGAACATTTTTGGCCAACATTTCTTCAAATATTTTTATTTTCTACACCCCCACTCCCACCCCACCCTTCAAATCTCTCAGAATCCTAGGCTGCCATCAGATTAAGGAACTTCAGGAGCTCAGACGAGGTGGATAGTTCTGGGGATTAATTCAGGACAGTTGACCCATGAGTGACACAGTCTCCATCATATGGATATCCAGGGTCCTTTACCACTGGATGGATGTCTTCCCCTGTCTGTCCTTCCATTCGAGCCCTCTGTCCCCTACTCGCACCATGATCTTGAAAACACCAGGATGGCCTGGTCCTGCCATCCCTGAGTCCATTGCTGTCCCGCCCTCTGTACAGCTGCCTAGGACTGAAAGGAGGGAGCAGCCTGGGGATCTGCGACCTGGGGACCTGGGCCAGACCTGCTCTTGGCTTTGTCTACAGTTCACCTGGGGCTGGAGGAGAGTGTGACACAGATGGGATAGGGGGGTTGGTGTCTCACTTCCCCATCTGCTTCTGTCACTGTGCGCCTTACTATTGCTATTGTATGACTGACAGTAATAGTCAGCCTCATCCTCAGCCTGGACCCCGCTGATGGTCAGAGTGTTTGTGTCCCCTGAGTGAGAACTGGAGAATCGGTCAGGGATCCCTGAGTGCCTGTAGTTGTTATGATAGACGATCGGCAACGGGACCTGGCCGGGCTTTTGCTGGTACCATTGAGCATAATAGCTTTTTAGGATCTCTCCCTGACAGGTGATCCTGGCCGTCTGTCCCAAGCTCACAGACACTGCTGGCTGCTGAGTCAGTTCAGAAGAGGCCACAGAACCTGTAAGGGGGGACAGGAGAGGTAAGTGTGAGGATGAGGGTTTCACTTCCAGAACGGCTCACCCTGCAGCATCCCCTGTGCTGAGCTGAAGGTCGGGGCCAGGTTATTCCCTGGTTTCCTTGGGGACTTAGCCTTGAGAGACAGCACCTGTGCAGAGAGTGAGAAGGGGGAGCAGGAGAGGTGTCCAGGCCATGGTAGAGACGCCCCAGGATCTCTCTCTGATCCACACCTGAGGATATGGCTTCAGGGCCTCTCTTATTCTGTCTAAGGGGCTCCACATGCAAATCCACTTCCTTCCTCTTGTGGCCTTGCTGAGTGGTACCGGCTGAGCAGAGAGCAGCTGGGTCCAATGGAGGATTTAAACTTGGGTCCTAACACCCAGGTCTGTACTCAGGTTGCTCAGAGCTCTCTGTGGTGTTGAGTGAGACAGTGCTGACCTCTGACCTGGCACCTGCACCCACACCTCAGGCTGAGCCCCGGGTCTCCTCTCTGGGCCGGGGTGGGGGGGACCCTCAGTCCTCCTCTAGTGATGAGATCTTCCTTGGGGGCAGGGTGGGGGTGCTGGAAATGGGAGCTGGTAAGGACAGCTGATATAATATGCCAGAATTTCATCATGGACACAGTGAAATTGGTCATGTGCCCCTGGGGGAATTTTTATTACATTTTAGAAAAAAACAGGAAAAAAGTCTTTTGTATCTTTGTCCAGACAAGAATTCCTAGACTTCATAACAAATGCTTAATATGTAAACAGAAAGAAGATAAATTGAAACCCATTACAGTTAAAAATTAGTTCTATAAAAGGCCCTTTTATGGAGTTAATAAAACAAGTAAAGTGGGAGAAAATGCTTGCCAATCCCAATCCATCAGAGAACTATGGGTATGAAAGTTTCAGAATTTATTAATAAACAAAGGAAATAGCCCTGGCCGGGGAGCTCAGTTGGTTGGAGCGTTGTCCAAATATACCAGGGTTGTGGGTTTGATCCCTGGCTGGAGCGCATACAGGAGTCGACTAACAAATGCATGGATGGGTGGAGCAACAGATTGATATTTCTCTCAAATTAATTAAATATTAAAAAATAAACAAATACATTTAATTTGAAACTGGGCAAATCACATAAACGGACAGTTGATGGAAAAATATACAGATGTCAAATAAGCACACAAAAATGTTCATCAGTAGTCACAAGGGAAGATCAATTTAAACCATAATAAAATATCTCTACACACCTGTCAGAATGGATCAGATTGACTAAAGTAAAAATAAAGCAACACCAAACACTGGCCAGGTAGCAAGAAATGGGTCACTCACTTATTGCTGTTAGAAACGTAAAATGGCAGAGCCACTCCGGAAAAACAGTCTTGTAGTTATTATAAAACTGAATGTGCAAATGCCATACAACCTAGTCACTGCATTTGGGCATTTATTTCAAAAAGCTAAGAAATTATGTTTATGTAAAAACCCATAGACAAGTGTTCACAACCCCTGTCTAGTCAGCTCTGGCTGTGTTAACCAAAGACCACAGAGTTGCTTAAAGTTAGAAGTGAGAGAGAGAGTGGGGGAGGAGAGAGAGAAAGAGAGATGACAGATGACAGACAGTGACAGTCTGAGAGATGCAGGATGTGCAGGGGGAAGGGGACAGCTCACCACACACTCTCACTTTCAGCCTAGCCTGCCTGTCACACTCTCAGCCACATCAGCTCCAGCTGCCTCCAAGGGCAGGTCAGCTGCTTCCTGCATTTAATCATTAATAGCTCATCAGGCTTTAATTATTCCCCTAATATAACAGTGACACTATGTGGCATCCATTCTGAAGATCGCAGCCTGATGTCCTGGGATCCATCCCAAAATCATGAGACAGGATTGACCTGAACCTGCACAGGTCAGTGCCCAGCCTTGCTGGTCACCTACCTGTGAGCAGGTACCCAAGTACTTCGACCCATGCAGCTCCTCCAGGTGGACTCTATGGTGTTGGTGTGTGTGTGAAAGGTTCTGGCATTTCAGTTTCCAGAAAAGTTAGCAGAATATCAACCCATCCAGTAATCCTGTCTACATCACCCCACAAATGCAATTAAGGCAAGTGACCCACAGGTCAGAGACTGCAGGTAGGTGGTAGTCAACATATTTTCCACTCAGTATTCCCATCCCCCATGTCCAAGTTAACATTGTCCTGCCGAATCTCTAGAAAAAGTCCTGTGGGCAGATGTGAAGCCTTTCTTGGCACCACAAGCTGAGAATCAAGCACAGCAGGAGGGCCCAGGCCACGCTTCATGCTGGTCCTCTTGCAGACCTCCCAATGGGTACCTGCTTCCCTACCGGACCCAGCTCTGCTCCCACCATGGGGTCAGGTCTCTCTGTCCTGACTCTGGTGAGGGACAAATGCTTCCTGCCCAACCTCAGTCTTGACAGGACTCCTGCTTCACTCCACAGTGCTCCTAAGTCAATAGGTTCACTGTTACAGCTTCCAAGGTCACCTCTAGAATGACAAGATCTATGTTCCTTCCCTGAGCAGAGTCCCAAGATGGGAGCAAAGGGCCCGATGGCACCTGGGGACATGGTCATCTCAGCCCAGCCACTCTCTCAGGGTTGTGTTTCTGTCTGGGCTGGTCTGGTTTCTTTGAACATCCTGTCTACAGGCCTGAATTGAAGGAAACAGAACATTGTTTTGTCAAAATGACCTGAATTATGACCACATCTGACTTTCCCTAGTGGTGTCTTTGGGAGGAGTTTGCAAGGGAAGATGTAAATGTCTCAGGGTCCTGGAGAGGGACAGGGAGCAGCTCACCTTAAGTTCCAGTAGAGGAAGGGAACAGGGAGAGGGAGGTTTTGGCCTCACTTCCCTTCATCTGTATTTCTGTGGCTTATGTGAAAAGGCTGTCTTGTATATGGCTCTAACCACAGATATACTCAGCCTCGTCCTCAGACAGGACATTGGAGATGGTTAGGTAGCGGTCAGCCCCAGAGCTGTAACCTGAGAAGCGATCAGGGATCCCGTCCCCCTTGCTGTGGCTTCTGTCACTCTTAATGTACATCACATGCCGAGGGGCCTTCCCTGGCTGCTGCTGATACCATTCAATGGTGTAGGTGCTGTGCTCCCTGCTCAGGGTGCAGGTGAGCTTGGCCGAGGCTCCGGGGGAGGCAGAAGCAGATGGGGGCTGGGTGAGCATAGGCAGAGCACAGAGACCTGCCAACACATACATGTGATGCCATGGTGGATCATCAGAGCAGTTGTCGCTCTACTTCCTACTAGTGTTCAACACAACGACATTGTCACACACCCACCTTACAGGCAGGCTCACCCTGTGACCAGCATTACACAGACTCAGGACTGTAACTCAGGACCTTATTCTGTGTCTCCAAGAGCAGAGACCCCTTCCCACTGTGCTGTGAGCCAGCTGGGGAGGGGTCCACGTGTGTCACTGTTGCAGCCTAGATGATTAAAACATGAAGGTGCTGACCCTTTACAAGGAATGGATGAAGTAGCTGGAAAAATCTGAACAAGGAAATTCAACAGAGAACATTACAACAAAGATGTAACTTTCAGGTAGGATGACCATCCACCCTGATTTGATGAGGATGGAGGTCATTTTCAAGAACTGGCACATTCAGGGCTAAAGCTGGGAGAGTTTTTACAACCTGGGATGATGAGGTCGCTGCACCAGGTCTTCTGGCATCTAAACCCAGCTTCATTCAATGGCCAAAGAATTCTTAGCCTGATAGTTACGTGCATTTGTACGTTGTGGTTCATTGAAGCCAGAATTAAAGCTAGAAATGAGTTGGATCATCATGAAAATTGCATACTTTGGGGGTGCCTGAGGAGTGGGGGCCATGCACAACACATGTCTTGAAGAAACAAATGGCCACTTGGAGAGATCCCATCATAATGGGATGACATTTCATGTGCAGGGCTGCATCCCGGAGAATCATTCAGGAATCAGAGGGGAGGGGTGATGCTGAGAGAGCCAGAATCTTTCATTCAAATTCCCACATCAAAATTTCCTTGGTTATGAAGATCATTAGGAGCTCAGAAAGGAAAAATGAACAAAAGAATAAAAGAAAAAAAGAAGGAAGAAAGAAAAAAAACAAAGAAGGGAGGGAGGAAGGGAGGAAGAAAAAACTTCTACTTTGTTTTCATTCCAGTCCAGTTGGCATACGTATGGGAGACCATGGATTTAATGTGAGGATTTCCCAGAGGACTGTGGGTAATCTGCCCAACAAGCAGAGTTGGGGCTTCCTTGTGGCTGTTACAATTAAGTGTTTGAAATAAGTGGCTTTCTGGATCCACAAAGTACATGCAAAGACAATAAACAACAGAGAGAGTTGTTTTATTTATTTATTTTTTTGTTTGGATTTCATGTGAGAGAGAACACCTGAATAAAGAAAACACCGCATTCTCAAAGCTTTGGGAGACGAGACAGGAACACGTAGAGAATGAGTTCTCCAGTCCATGCTCCATGAACCCCTGCTCAGGGTGAGGAAACCTCTTCAGCGCAGGGAGGGAGCCAGTGAGCACAGGGCAGGTTTTGGTCTCACTTCCCCATGAACTGGCACCACTGTGGAGAGTGCCACTGCTTGTATATGAACAACAGTAATAATCAGCCTCGTCCTCAGACTGGAGCCCAGAGATGGTCAGGGAGGCCGTGTTGCCGGACTTGGAGCCAGAGAAGCGATCAGGGATTCCCGAGGGCCGATTACTGACATCATAAATCAGGAGTTTGGGGGCTGTGCCCGGTTGTTGTTGGTACCAGGAGACAAGATTATAACGTCCAATGTCATTGCTGCTTCCAGCACAGGAGATGGTGACCGACTGTCCCACAGCCCTGGACATTGAGGGAGGCTGAGTCAGGGCAGACTGGGCCCAGGAACCTGAAAAGAAGAATAACACACTCTGGTAATTTCTGGGACTAGGTGAGCCTACAAGGAGGAGAACAAGGATCAGCCCAGATGTCCCCATGGTCCCTTCCCTGGAGGCCTCACCTGAGTCCTGAGTGAGGAGGGTGAGGAGGAGCAGAGCCCAGGCCATGGTGGCGATACCCCAAGATTGTTGCCTTCTGTGCCCCCAAGCCTGGACCTGGCTCCCTCAGACCTCTCTTATTCTGTCACCCTGCCCTAGAGGAGGGAGGGCCCTCCATGCAAATTTGCTTCTGATGTGTCTCCTTACCCTACTCAGACCTGAGCCTTGATTCTAGATATTTTGCATCCCTGGACAACAGAGCAAATCTGAGGCATTCAGTCTCTCTGACATGGATTTTCTAAGACTGAGCCCATGACAATTCCCACGGAATGCAGTCAGACTTAAAAGGTCCCCATCCTTCCAACGATGGGTGTCATGATGTGGTCAGTTGGCGAAATAATCCCAGTATTTCTTTTTCTTCTACATGGGTAAAGGGTGAGGGCAGCGTTCAGAAGGTCTGGTAGTAATCTAATCAATTTTCTTCCCAGTCACAGAAGACAGAGCTGGTGGTTGATCACATCCCGCACCCCATTCCCATCCATCCCCCTCAATAGGATGGGTCCTACTCCTATCTGTTCCCTGTCTCTGCACTGAGGCTGAGATTTGGGGACATTTATGGTCCTCTCTTGCAAAGCATTTTGAAGCAGTACTGACTGGGGACACTGCTTCCAAATTCTCCCTTAGGATGAGCTCAGCTGGAATCAAATTTTGGCACCTCATACAGGCCGGGCTAAAGCACAGCAACGACCACCCCCAAATCCAGGCTTTCACTGCCACCTGGTGGCTAACACTGGAGTGACAAACTTCAAGTTGGAGTACCTGGCAAGAAACGCCCTGCTCTGCTTACCTCCCAGGTTCCCTCTTTCTCATCTCAGCTCAGCACCAGGCCCCTCGATTCTGTCTGTGAAAAAAAAAAAAAGAAAAGAAAAGAAAAGAAAAGAAAGAAAGAAAAAAAATAATAACTGGCCAAAATGGAGCCGCTTTTGCTAAACCGCATCACCAAACCAAAACTTGATACCTAACCTAATTGCAGTTTCAGCTGCCCCAGGGATGGATTTTTAAACCAAGCAGTCTGGTATTTCCTGGTCAGCACTAGTCAGGTCCTCTGCCTGATGAGACCCTTCCCTTCCCTCAGGGAAGGTGTCCTCGTCTGAAATAATCTACTCTTTTGACTTCTTAGCCCCACCCTCTTTCTGCCTATAAAAACTTGCCACTTTGTACACTCCTTAGGAAGCCTTTCCAGCTGCTAGATAGGATACTGCTCAATTTGTGAATCATGTCAGAAAGCCAATTAGATCTCCAAATTACTTGGTTGAATGTTGTTCTTTAACACTTCTAGTCCTCTTTATGGTCCTCTCACTTTGTCACGAGCTTGTTCTGGAATGAAATGGGCTACCTGCCATATCTGGTGGTCCAGATCCACCTTCTCAGGACAATTGTCTGGATGACCTCGTCACAGACCTCTCAGGGCTGAGGAAACATTAGACATGAAACAATACCAACCCCGGTAGGAAGGCTAGGTGAGAATAAGGGATGAAGAGAAGACTGATTGCCTTCTCAAAATGAAGGGAAAAAATATTCCAAAAAGAAGAAGAAGTCCACTAGGACTGAAAATAATCTAAAAAAAGACAGGGTGGAATTTCAGTGTTTGAAGATTCTTGAAAAGGAGAACAGGGTCAGGATTGCTCCAAGGATGCCATTCCAGGGACCTGTGATCAGGGAGTGTCTGTCTGTCCCAGGGGATTAGAAACTTTCATCCCATTGTTCCCACACATTGAAACAACTTCATCCCATAACTGTGCCCCATTCCTGAGGTAACATCTCTTCCAGTCACACAGAGATGCTGCTCTTTTCTAGGAAAAGATGGGCTTGGGGTACAGACTCCAATCAGGGCTGGCATATTCTACCCAGAATGAAAACAGAAATGTCCACTCAGGAAGTAGGATAAGAGTTTTATGAAGTGTGAATATTCTGAGGACACTATTTTAGTGTCACTATACATAACAAGTGACAGACTTGTTCAAGAGGGCAAGAAGGGTGAGGCCTTGGTTAAGGGTAGGATGAACTAAGAGTGAGATCTAAGAATTGGGGAGAAAGTGGTAAGAAAAACATAGAGGAAACAACCTTCTAAATTGCTCTTGAAGTTCCGCGCCCACCTATGAAGTGTGCTTGAGTGGACTGGACCCCAAAAGGAAGGACAGATTTCAAAACAGAATTAAGAGGCAGCCCAGTGCCCAGTTCCCACACGGGCCATTTGGTGGTGTACATTGGTTGTAGATCCACGTAATGCTGCCACAATTTAAAATTGAACTGACACTTAAACCCCAATCTATAGACAGCTGGCTGGAACTTACTGGCCAGCACAACTGGCAGATTGCCTTCTAAAATAAAAAGTCAACATTACATTTAAACAAGATTCACTGTTTCACAACATAATATAAGTTAGGTCCAGAAGAGAATCCTAAATTACTAGACATATGAAGAACAGGATAACCTCAACTGTAGGGAAAGATAATCAATCGATGGTAACCCAGAAATGACTCAGATGTTAGACTTATCTGAGAGAAGATTGAAAACTAAGCTGTTATTACACAAATGACTTAAGTACAGAAAACCCTCTTGAAATGAATGAAAGAGAGAAAGTGCCAGCAAAGAAACAGAAGATAATAAAAGCAAATGGAACTATTAAAAGTGACAAGTACACTAGATGGTATGAATGGCATTTTTCCACTGCAGACACGTCTCTTCTCTATAACTATGAAAACAAATAGCCTTTTAACAGAAATTATTCAAAATAAAACATTTTTTAAATTAAAAATATCAGTGAGATGTGAGATAACAAGGGAATTATTAAACATGTAAGTGGAATCTCCAAAGTTGAGGAAACAGCAGAAAAACATTTCATGGCCAAAAACATTCAAAGTTTAAAAAAAACAACCTATGAACTCATAGATTCAAAAAGCTCAACAGAGCCCAAGCACAAGAACCATGAAAAACAAAACACAGCAAGGACCATCCAGACCACTTCTTGTTTTTGTAGAAACGCTTCTAGAGCCCTCCTTAAGCTCCAATGACTATTCGGTTGTTAGTAAAATGTCAACAACAGAAGTTTATTTTCTGTGAATTCTGTGAAAACATTTCTCTCCCTCTCCCTCCCACCCTCTCCCTCTCTCTCTCTCCCCCCATCACTCACAACACAACCTAAAGTCTTAAGGCTACTTCTATCTCTGCCCAACGTGGGTGCTGGATCATAGTATCACCGTTTTGGCATCTCAGGTGACCTACTCCTACAGGAGCAAGAACTACTCCTGGATCCATCCTAGGAGACTGTGGGAACATAGAGAATAGAGAATATACACCTGGGCAGTAGTAGTTTAAGATGCTGGATTGAAAGTGAGTGAACACACACCTCCGTGTGCTGCTCCCTGAAACGCCACCAGAACTGTGTTTGAAAGGATTCAAATAAGTGAGAAAATAAGTATGTTGGTAACTGGACTATGGAGGAAAAAACAAGTCAGGAATTCAATGCACATGTGTTACCTGACATAGGCTTGTCAACGCCCGATACCGAGGCTGCAGGAACATCAACCTGAGATATCTGTTGAATTCTTGGTTGACGATGGGGTCCAAGTGATGAAGGGAAGTAAAACTAAAGTTAGAATGAGCGAGGAAGCTTTTAGAGAAGCAGGTAAATGTTATTTGGAAAAAGTAGCCTGAATCCAACAAGACAGAAAATCTGCTAAAAAAATAAAATCAGCCTAACATTTTAAACAAGACACATTGTTTCATAAATAATGTTGGCTATATCTAGGATAGAATATACACAAACAATGAAGAAAATCTCAGTTGACTAGAAAAGACATTTACCGCATGCTAACCCCAATATGACAGGTATGTTGAAAATATTTTCCCCAAACACTTTAAAACAGCTATTTAAAAGCTGATGAAATAGGAGAAATCCTCCTGAAATGCATGGAAATATAGAATGTCTCAGCCAAGAAGTAGAAGATATAACGAAGCACAAAAAAACAAACATAAACAAAAGAACTACACTATATGGAATTGACTACAGAGTGGAAAATAAAAGACTAGTGACCTTAAAGTCATAGTAAAGGAAATTGTATAATGTAAAATATGGAGAAAAAAATAAAGAAATAAAATCAAAAGGTATCTGTGAACTTAAACTTGAAGTGTTCCTTCAAGTGCCTACTACCTATAAAATTGAAGATGTTAAAAGAAAGGACACAGAAGAATGGGAAGAAACCTACAATCCAGAAACTCGATGAACCCCAAGCACAAGAAACATGAAAAAGAAAGAAAGAAGAAAGAATAATAATTAGAAAAAAAAACATCACAAGGCACATTTTACCCAATTCTTGGTTCTGTGGACCTCTTTCACGACCTTTCTTTGGCTTCTTTAACTTTACATTCATTAGTAAAATATCAACCAAGGGATTTTATTCCCTGAATCCCCTTGGGTTGTAAATATGGAAGTGATGGGAGTGAGGAAAACAAAAATTAGAGTAAGGGGATGTTGTCACGTAAGCAGAAAAATCTCCAGATCCCCTCCCTGCCAGCACTAAGGCTAACAGACCACACTCCACCGGCCCCTCCCCTGACCAGCTTTGTCTCGGCAAAGGACAAAAGGCATAACTCAGGATAAGAGGAGTCCAAGTAGAGTTGGTGCCATGGGTACCATAACGAGATGCCTTGTGCTTTATAAATGTTGAATCCTCTGACTGCCTCTCTCTCATTCTACAGGTTGTCTCTACTTTGTGAAGATGCCCAGGAATACTACTGCACTCCCGGGGCTTTGGTGGATCACAGAACCCAGCTGAAAACTGCCGATGGCCCCTCACCTCCTACGGGTTTTCTCCACAGAGACACATACCCTATGGGCAGGTGCAGCCTCTGACCAGCCCTAATCAGACCAGGGGTCATGGGTCATGATGTTCAGACCCCGTGAACAGAGGCCCTTGTCCACAGTTTGGTGACTCGGCTGCTTCGGTCTCCACATGTGCAACCCATTTCAGAAGGACATGATTAAGGTACTAGCCATTTACTGGGGGGGGGGGGGGGGCATAAAGGAATGGAGCTGGAACAAGATTGGAACATAACTGAAGAAGAAAAACATTATGAGGAAGTTGTTAGGTAAGGTGACCATCCATCCTGGTTTGCTCAAGAATGAGGCCATTGCCTCGAATGACACCTTAGAGTATTAAAACCAGGAAAGTTCTAGAACTGGGAAGACATGGTCACCCTATCAGGCATTCTGGAATTTAAGCCTAGTTTCAAAGGAGTTAAACAGAATTTTACACAGATATTTAGGTGTTTGTGTACTTGGGGATTCATTAAAAGTGGGAATCAGGTAGAAACCTGGTTGGTTCACCATGGAAACAACACACATGAAGATCCTGGAAGAACCGAGGGCAACCTGCTATTTCTTCTCTTGTGGAAGAAAGAACTCATTTTCAGAAGAGCCCATTCTAATGGGGAGACAGTCCACGTACAGGGCAGCATCCAGGACAGCGGTTCAGGTATCTAGGGGGCCAGGGGCAGAGGAGTCTTACACACCATAGAGCCTGTCACTCAAATTCTCCAAGCTCAGCCCCCAAGGGTATTTATTGGTCAAAGATGAGGGACAATGAAAAGAAAAAGATGTTCTGTTTGTCCTCATTCTCTCAGCAATGCCTTCAGATATCCTCTTGGGTGCTGTTGCTTTGGGAATAGATATGCAGAACAATAACCCTTGATGGGGAACTATCCTGACTAGAGCACAGTGAACACAGAGTTGACTATGACAGTCATTTTGTAACCGAATGCAGGTTCGGCTGCCCGCAGCTTCAAGAGGCAATACTGGAGAGGCAAGTGCTGATGTAAAGGTTTTATCCAGGTACCAGCAACCCGGAAGATGAGGGACTTAGTTTCAAAGCCCATCTTGGCATCTCAGGCACCCCGGCTAGTTAATATAGGGAACGGCGGGAAGAGGGGAGCTAAGGAATTTCTGGCGACACGCAGTTTCTCAGCTCTGCTCTTGGGTAAGGTCAATGTTATCTCCTGTGTGCATGATCATGTAGCTTCAAAGCTCCATCCACAGTTTTACTGCTGATATCTGGGAACAGGACGTGCAGGGCAGCATTTCTGCTGCTTCTGATATGTGTTGCTGACCCTTATCCAATTTCTTGTTTTCAGGGTCATTCCTTGGCTAAGCAGAAGCTGCAACTGCTGATGTCTTTAAAACGCTTACCAGGAAACTGTTAATACACGAATCTTCTATGAGATTTTTGTCATGGCCTATTCTAAAATTGCCACCCAATTAGTATAATGTGTTTATTTCAATCACTGTTACAATTTCTGGAGACCTGGATCCAGGGTGGTGAGTCGCTGTGTCAGTGGAGAAATTTAAAGTCCGATTTCCCTGAGAACAGCAGAAGGTGCCCCAGGCAGGCATGTGCTTCTCACTCTGCTTCAAACAATAAAGAGATGGATTTGGCTCTGGGGACACTTTACACAGGACAAGAGGAAACTGACATGATACCCTGAACATTCACAAGAGAGTGTTTTCGTTTGAACTTCACAGTAGGAGAGGAGATAGGAAGAAATGGAATCCAGGCCATGAAGCATGAAGCCCTGTCAGCTCAGGATGAGGAAGCATCTTCAGAACAAGGAGAGAGCTTGTGAGCAGAGGGCAGAATGTGGTCTCACTTCCCCACGAACTGGCACCACTGTGGTAAGTGCCACTGCCCATATATGAAAAACAGTGATAATTGGCCTCGTCCTCAGACTGGAGCCCAGAGATGATCAGGAAGGCCGTGTTTCCAGACTTGAAGCCAGAGAAGCGCTCAGGGATCCCCGAGGATCGAGTACTTACGTAATAAATCAGGAGTTTGGGGGCTGTGCCTGGGCGCTGTTGGTACCAGGAAACATAATTATAACGCCCAATGTCATTGCTGCTTCCAGCACAGGAGATGGTGACTGACTGTCTCAGAGTCCCGGACACTGAGGGAAGCTGAGTCAGGGCAGACTGGGCCCAGGAGCCTGAAAAGAGCAAAAACAAACTCTGGTAAGTTCAGTGCTGGGGCTCAGGTGAGACTAAAAGAGGAGACAAAGGATCAGCCAGATGTCCCTGTGATCCCTTTCTGGGAGGCCTCACCTGAGCCCTGAGTGAGGAGGGTGAGGAGGCTGAGGAGGAGTGGAGCCCAGGCCATAGCAGAGATGCCCCAAGAGTACTGCCTTCTGAGCCCCCAAGTTTGGTCCTGGCTCCCCTAGACCTCTCTTAACCCCTCCCCCATGCAAATCTGCCTCCTGCACCGGCCTCTCCCTACCCCCTCAGAACTAGCCTTGATTCTAGATATTCTGCACACCAGACAGAGAGCTCAGCTGAGGGATTGAAAGTCTTTGATCTGTATTTTCTGAGTCAGGATAGGCTGAGCCCATGACAGAGCCCAGGAAATGAAGACAATCTTGGGTTTCCCTTTCCTTCCTATTGCAAGGGTCATTGTGGCTCCCAACTGAGGAGTCTTAGGATTTCAGCTTCTTTCTCTGAGGGATGAAGGTGAGGACAGAGTCTAAGTCAGGCTGGAAGAGATCCAACTGCTAAGTTTCCAGGAGCAATATGCAAGGCTGGGTACTCCTCATTTTCCTTCAAACCTCCCTTGCCCTTTTCATAGGATGGGTTCTCATGCAGTGATCTGTCCCTGCCTGTGCGTTGGCTGTGTCCTGAGTCTGAGCCCTGGAGCGCATTTACTGAACCTTGTATAAAGAACTTACTGGGGTATAACAGATTTTGGACCTTACCCCCACGTCCACTTAGGGATACTCAGAGGGACAGAGCTCCTAGGACTTCATACAGCTCAGGGTAAACCACAGCAAGAACCTTCCCCAAGTTCAGGTCCTCACTGCCCTCTGGTGGCCATAGATGATGTGACATGAGTACCGGGGAAGGCACCCCAGTAGGAGCTGGAAATTTCTGCTCTGCGCCTACACCTACTGTTAATACATTGGACGGATAATAAAATCAACCCCAGTAGGAAGGTTGCATGAGAGAAAAATAGGTCAATAAGAGAGCACTTGGCTCCTCAAAATGTTAACAGGAAAAATAGTGCTTGAAACAGAGGGAGCTCAGTACGATTCAGCATGACCTAATAGAAAACAGGACACGAACTCTGAGAGTAAAAGGTCAAGAAGAAGGGGACTTGGGTCAGGATTGTTCCAAGGGCACATGGGACTTCTCGTTAAGTCTGTCACATGGAACAGGTGATGTTCTTCATCTTGCCCCCCTTGTGCACATTGACTACTCACATCAGAGCTGCGTGCCTTCCTGAGACAGTCTCTTCGTCAACAGAGAGATGCTGAACCTAACGGGTGTTCTCGAGTTACATGGGTTTGTGATGCGACTCCAATCACAGCTAATTGATCCTTACCAGAATAAAAATGTCTGCTAAGGAAATGGACAGGGTGTTCTATGGTTTGTGAGTATTCAGAGAAAACTATTTTGCTGTCATTGTTAATATCTCATGACAGACATTTCCAACTGAACAAGAGAAGAGACATCACAGCCAAGGGTGGGAGGAACTAAAAGTTGGCCTCTGGGATGGAGGGAGGAGGAGAAGAATATTCGGGGGAAGTGATACTTTTAGCTTTGTGACTATTGTTTGTGTATCTTCAACATTTATGTGCCACATTATTTTTACACTAGTTTAGATAATATTGTGTATAATTTGAGATGATACCAAGAGAGATAATAAGTCAATGACCTGCTCAGAAATCCATTA
Organism: Furipterus horrens; assembly: GCF_987537825.1. NCBI lineage: Eukaryota > Metazoa > Chordata > Mammalia > Chiroptera > Furipteridae > Furipterus > Furipterus horrens. Next base: position 17,519,032 of record NW_028327181.1, on the reverse strand, counting down.
AGCAGGGAATGTGTGCCTGGATTAGAGACCAGAAGTTTGAATCTTTGTCTCTTAGGATCACCATGGAGAGGCCCCCAGGGAATACTGTAGGTATCTGATCTTTACAAGGATCCACCTTGACCTCTGTTCTATGTTCTATTACTGCAAATTGAGGATTCTTATTCCATGCTACAGGTGAACCCAATTTCATTTAAAATATCCTGGATACATATCCCACACATTAAGATATTAAACAGTTTAAAGAAACAAAAATGTCATCAATTGGGAGACAAAAGGACCAATACCAAAAAAAGTTGTTAATCAATTAAATCAATGCACATAAATTAAAAATATTCAAAATTAATTTCAATTCTATTATCTCTCAGTACAAAATAAAACTGATATTTTTCTGCACAAGCACAATTTCTTAAGGAAAACAAACTATCTGGAAGAAATGCTGTGGGAAATGTGTGACACCTAACCCTGAAATATGCAGGCAGTTGAATGGGAATTTGAGTATTGATCATCTGGCTATGCTGATGATAAAACTCTGGGGGATGATTTTACAATGAGGACACCAAAACACTTAATCTCTTCTACTGGAAATGATCCCTCTGTCACATTTTTTACAAAATTAAAAAAACTTACCAAAAATTTTTAATTAAAAAATTAAAAGAGAGAGAAATTGTATTATTGAGAAAATGTAATTGCCATCTCTGCAAATTAGTCATCAGGGAAACAGATACACAGAGCGATGGTATTTCCAGACATGTCATATTCAGAGTAATCCTGTTTACTTCACATCTAGCTACTGGTTTTCTATATACTGCACAAATTACAGAACTTCTGACTACCACCTGAAAAGGAAATTGTTGCACCACCTCAGAATCAGACACACAGAAGGGACATTGGTGGCTGCCTGCCCTCCTAACTCACATTCAGAATATTCATTTTAAAAATCGGTCCTGTTACACATTTGGGGAGTAAGTGTTAAGATTGCTCCAAAGACAAAAACCAGAACTTAGCTCCCCACCTCCTATTTGTTGTCTCCACAAGAACACACTGGGCTATGACTCAAGGTTCTATTCTGTGTCTTCAAGAGAAGATGGCCCTTCCCTTTGGTGCTCTGACCAGTGGCTCCAGGGTCAATCTGTATCACTCTATTGTAAATGATTAAAGCATAAAGGGACTTAACATTTCCTGGGAAGATAACTGAAAAAATAATTGTGAAAAGATTGAAGTGTGTGAACATTATGAGAAAGACTGAGTTGATGGAGTGACCAACATTCTGGCTTACACAGGAATGAGGGTCCACTGGGCACATGTGACTTCCGGTACTAAAACCAAGAGAGTGAAGATGGTCACCCTACCAGGTCTTCTTGAACTTAAGTCCAGTTTCCATCATAAGTCCAACAAAATCTCGCACAGATATGTACTTTTTTTGTATTTAGCGATCATTATAATATAAAGCCTAGCTAAAAATTTTACATGAGAAAATTAAACATCAGTGAGAACTCCAGAGGAATTGGGGATAGGCTCATGAGTTATCTCCTCCTTGTACAACCAAGGAACCATTTGGGGAAGATCCCGTTCTAATGAGAAGAAAGTGCATGTGCTGGGAGGCTTCAAAACTATGTCATCTGTGGATGCAGATCTAGGGAGGTACAGGGAAGGAATGAAAAGAAAGTACAGTGGCTCTTTGGGGAGTGGGATAGATGGATATGCTTTGGGTGGGTAGGTCTAGCCATGGGAAGATGTGGTTCCTATTTCTTATTCTTTTTGGGAATGATGTATATCATAACAGAAGGAATTTAAAAAAGTAAACTGAAATACATCTGAATTCTTTTCCTTTCCATAGCTCCATAGACAATAACTCAGAAAAATGTAGACAGGGAGTAAGTTTTTATGACAAACCACAAGTAGAAGGTGAAAAACCTGTCCTTTTAGCCTTTTGGAGGTGGTACAAAGTTACTTAGAACATTTGACGAAGACACGGGGAAAGAGAAAGAAACAACCAGGAGAAGGAGGAAGCCCCCTCGCACAGTTGATGAAACTGAGGTGCAGGTGCCTCCCTGCCCTCTCCACTTCATCCAGGACATGTTCAAAAACAGATAGAAAGGAGGAAAAATGCTCTTCAACAGGAAATCCTTAGGCGCTAAGAATAAATGAAAAATGAAGCCTTGGCTGCCTCCTATGATTTCCCTGAAAGTATTATATTTTTATTTCCTCATGTGAAGTGACATGAACCTAGGGTTTTTGATGCCCTAGATCCTGAAAGTACTTCTCTGCCCTTATTTTGTGACAGAAGACACAGATAAGTTAATGGGATTCCATGAATTGATTAATGAATAAATAAAATGAGGCACATCCATACAATGCAATATTACTAGGCCATGGTAAGTGGTGAAGTCCTGACATATGCTTCAACTTGAATGAACCTTGGAAACACTTTGATAAATGAGAAAAATCAAGCACAAAAGACCATATAGTGTGTGATACCATCTATGTGCAACGTCCAGAACAGGCAAATCCATAGAGACAGAAAGTAAATGAGTAGTTTTAAGGGGTTGAAAGAAGAGGAAAATGGGGAGTGACTGCTAATGGATGAGACGTTACTTTTAGGGGGATAGAAACGCTCTGAAATTATAGAGTGTAATGTATGCATGTACTTGTGAATATAATAAAAAACAGAATTATAAACCTTGAAATGTTGTATGTTATGGAATGTGAATCTGGGAAAAAAGATATTAAAATTAGGTGCTGGTGGCTATAGCTTAGTCTCAAGATTCAGAAAATGAATGTTATGTGTGTGTGCATGTGTAATGTATGTATACTTAAATATATGTATATACCTATATTCATACACATGCATTTTTATGCATGTGCTAGGAGATGAAAAATAAGGAAATATAATGAAAAGCAAATATGGTAAATGTTAAAAAGTGGTGAATCAAGGAAAAGGTTATATAGGATTTCTTTATATTATCTTTAAATTTTTGTTTGTAATTATTTAAAAATAAAATAATAACACGAAATAAACAAATGAAAGCCTGAGTTTAGGTGTGAGGGGACTTGAGTGAGTTCAAAGGAGGTTTTGGTCTCACTTCCCCATGAACTGGCACCACTGTGGAGAGTGTTACTGCTTGTATATGAACCACAGTAATAATCAGCCTCGTCCTCAGAGTGGAGCCCAGAGATGGTCAGGGAGGCCGTGTTGCCGGACTTGGAGCCAGAGAAGCGACCAGGGATTCCCGAGGGCCGATTACTGACATGATAAATCAGGAGTTTGGGGGCTGTGCCCGGTTGTTGTTGGAACCAGGAGACAAGATTATAACGTCCAATGTCATTGCTGCTTCCAGCACAGGAGATGGTGACCGACTGTCCCACAGCCCCGGACACTGAGGGAGGCTGAGTCAGGGCAGACTGGGCCCAGGAACCTGAAAAGAGCAAACATACACTCAGTGCTGAGTTCAGTGCTGGGCCAGGGTGAGTGTGAGGAGGAGAAGGCCACGGATCAGCCCAGATGTCCCCATGGTCCCTTCCCTGGAGGCCTCACCTGAGCCCTGAGTGAGGAGGGTGAGGAGGAGCAGAGCCCAGGCCATGGTGACGATACCCCAGGAGTGCTGCCTTCTGTGCCCCCAAGCTTGGTCCTGGCTCTCCAGAACCTCTCTTATCCTCTCCCCCTGCCTCAGAGGAGGTAGGGCACCTCCATGCAAATCTGCTTCCTGCACCTGCCTCTCCTCGCTTCACTCCAACTTGACCTGGAGTGTAGATATATCTGCAACCCTGAAAGGAAGAGCATTCTCAAGAATTAAACTCTTGCCCTGGCCAGGCAGCTCAGTTTGTTAGAGCATCAGTACTGATACACTGAGGTTTCAGATTCCATCCCCAGTCAGGGCACGTCCGAGAATCAACCAATGAAGGCATCAATAAGTGGAACAACAAATTGATGTTTCTCTCCCTCTCTCTCTCTCTCTCTCCTCCTTTCTCTCTCTCTAAAATCAATCAATAAAAATTTTTTTAATGAATTAAACTCTTTAATATGTTCTAAGTAAATTAGACTGAGCCCAGAACAGTATGCAGAAATGAAGCCAGGTCTTTTCTGTTGCGGGAGTCATGGTGGTTCCTGAGTGAGAAATCTCACTACTACCTCTCTGCGCTGTGTGGGGAAAGGTGAGTACAGGGTCCCAGATGGCTGACAAAGATCCAATTGCTCTATTTCCCAGGTATCAATGGCAGAGCTGAGGACCAAGTATCACCCTCAACTCCTCACTCCCTTTAGTTAGGATGGCGCCCCATTCATGGCTTCATCCTCTGTCTTTGCAGTGGTTTGAGACTGAAGCCTGACACCAAGCCCTTAGACGTCTTAGCCTTTTTAAAAGGTGATTTATTGAGCACAACAGTTTTGGGACATAAGGGGTTCAGAGGGAAGCAGCTCCTCAAACTTCATCCACGACAGGGAAACCACAGCAAGCACCTTCCCCACATCCAGGCCCTGGCTGCCCCCTGGTGGCCTAAGATGGTGTATCCCAGGCACCAGGGAAGGCAGCTGAGCGGGAGCTGGAAATCCGTTTGCTTCTTTCCCATCTTCTGTCCTTCCCCGTTCAGCTCAGTACCAGGACCCCGATCCCTTCTATTTCCCTCTAAGCCCATCTAATATGGAACGTGTCACCTGCCACACCAGGTGGTCCAGATGCTCACGTCAGGACTATTTAGCATGTCCCACCACAGACCTGGCACAAGGTAAATGCTTGTGAAGCAGCTCTTGGCTCAAGGTGAGGAAATAGTAAATAAAAGCAGCCCAAATAGAAAGGCCGGATAAGAAACACGGGACTAAGTGAAGACAGCCTGACTTCTCACAGTGTGGAAAGAAAAGACATGCGCAAAGAAGAAAAAGCTCTGTAGGATTGAGAAGTCCCGGGGGCTTAAAGTAGCAGAAATTAAGGTGTCAGATGGGCTAGTTCCTTCTGGAGGTTCCAGGGAGAATCTGTTTCCTTGCTCTTCCCGCTGCTAGGCTGCCAGCATTCCTAGGCTCTATGGTTAAATCTTCTTTTCCTTTTCTGTCCTAAAATCTGCCTGCACCTTCTTCTTATAAGGACATGTGATTACATAAAGGTACACTGGATAGTCCAGAATGATGTCCCTTGACTTTGTATTAGTCAGGCTTCTCCAGAGGAGCTGAACCTACAGGTGATCTCTCTCCCTCTGCTTATATATATGACTATGAGGAATTGGCTCATGTGATTAAAGAGACTGAGAAGCCCCACAATCTGCAAGCTGGAGGCCCAGGAAAGCTGTTGGTATAATTTAGTCTGAATCTGAAGACCTGAAAACCAGAGGAGCTGATGATCCAGTCGGAGGACAGAGGAATATGAGATGAGATGTGATGTCCCACCTGAACAGTGAGACAGGAAAAAAGGGGGTGAATTCTTCCTTTTGTTCTGTTCAGGCCCTCAGTGGATTGGATGATGCGTATCCACACAGGGAAGGTGATCTACTTTTCTGAGTCCACCAATTTAAATGATAATCTCACCTGGAATACCCGCTCATAGATACAATCAGAAATAGTGTTTAATCTAGGTTCCCTCCCCTTGATGAGTAAAGCCAGCATATAAAATTAACCATCACAGTCTCCATTGCAAGATCCTTCATCACATCTGCAAAGTCCCTTTTGCCTTATAAGGTAACACTCGCAGGTTCCAGGAATTAGGACCTGGATATCTTTGGGCGTCATTACTGAGGCTACTGACCGGCCTTCAAGTCCTACAGAGGCACCCACAGGAAATGCTCTCGGGGGCTGTTCTCAGGCTGTTTTCCACAATAGCACACTGACACATTCCATAAGCAAGAGTTATCCACAACCCATTTTTAAAAGTCACTTAAAATGATCTGCCTGTCCTCCTTTTCTTGGAAACCTGGGAGACTATTTCTACTACTTGAGCCTGTACAAAGAGAGAACTCACAAAGAAAAGTTCTAGAAATATCCACTGGTATAATCCTGTCTTGCTCACATTCTAGCTACTGGAGATCTCACTACTGCTTCCCATGAAAATATGTCTCACCATAAATCAAAGAGGACATTTTCCTTCCACAATCAAAGGAATTTTAGGAAGTAATTTATGCATTCCCACACTTGTCCCCACAGGATTCTTTTCTAAGGGATTCCATCCCTCCTATCACAGGCCTGGAGGGGCTTCCAGTGTGAAGCCTTCATGATATATGGGTGGCACCTCTACTTCCTGTCCTTTCCTTCCAAGCACTGTAGGATTTAAAAAAAATTTTGACCAGGTAATTTCCTTTTTTAAAAATAAATTATAGATACTTTTGCCATTTATCAAAGTTCATGAAAGAACTCCCCAAATTACTAAATCATCTTCATTCTTCAGGAATTATTCACACACAGAGCAGACCATCATTTCATATCTTAAATCCCAAGGCTCTCATGCACTCCTTATGGGCCTTAATTAAATGTCCACAGTGTTCTCCTTTCTCAACGATGCACGCGTCACTCGCCTTCGTGGTGTCCTGGCAGGCACAGCGGGGCTTCAGCAGCTTCTTCTCCTGCATCCCAGGAGGGGCAGGGCCAGCAGCCACCAGACGCAGCGCCTTGCAGGCTGAAAGCAGCAACTAGTATTGGCATTATGACTTTTATGCCAAGCATGGTTAGGTGGAGAATTCAGGTTCTTTCCCCTTCAGGCTTACTTTGGGTGACCATAGAAAAAACATTTTTTTCCTCTTTCAGTTCATCTCTAGCTCATCTCTTCACAGGCCAGCAGAGACCCAGCCTCTTTCAGTTGCAAACACACACACAGAACAGCTCCTTCAAAAGCATCACCCCTCCCTTTCTTCCCTCACTCAAGGTTTTTAAAGTCTCCACAGTGATCATAATAACACAGTGCAGGTTGACTGAACTTTCTAACATTTCCAAAATGAAAATAGCTCTATTTTCATCACTTGTCAAGGAGAAACAATTATGACAGAAAACATTTTTTAAAATACAGAAAAGTATTTTACAATAACCAGTATTAACATTTTCGTGATCATCTTTGGGACATATTGACCTGCTTATCTAAGATGTTCACAAATGTAAATTACAAATATTCCAGGAGCATGAGGCCCTGTAACTTTGAGTCTCTCTTCCACACCCAGGCCTAGTATAGCCCAGGAATATGGTAAATATTGTGAAGCATTACTTGAGGCAATGAAATAAATGTATGTTATATTCACGTTTAATTTTACATGAATGGGATTGCATTACATAATTAATAGGGTGGTCTGCATTTTGTTTTCAAATATTACAGGCCTCATCTTTTTAGTATATCAATCTCAGTGAGTATGACAAGCATCTAGATCATGAAAATAAGGATGGGCAATCTTCAAATGGACTCCCTTTTCAGTTCACACCCCACAGATGCGTCCACTGCCCTCTCCACCACTCTCATCACCCTTGCCTCTGCCCCAGTCTTATATGTTCTCAAACTGGCCACGCACTTTACTCTCTCATGATCTGTGCAGTCTGTCCTCATGCCCAGAATGGGATCCTCTCAAGGCCCCAATGGCTGCTTCTTGCTCAGGTCTCCGACAGGAGTCTGCCTATCTTTTTAACTTTCCATACCAGCCCCTTTGTTTTCTTCAGAGAATTAGTTACAACTGGCCACTTTAAGACAATGGTCTTCTTGTTTTTTGGTGGGTTTTTTTCCTCTGTTTTCACCCTAAACCTTATGAGTAGAGACTGTGTGTACCTCAGAGCACTGCATTAGCAGCCACTCAAGGACAAATATTTGCTGAATGAGTCTAAAAGATAGGAGGGTAGGGGAAGTGGGCCTCCAATTCCAAGGTGAAAAAACTGAGTTTTTAATCAGCTATATTCTAGGTGACAATCCCAGATCCAAAGGGGATCGACGCAATGACCTCATTTGTATTCATTCATTCACTCATTCACTCATCTATGTACTCTGCTACTTCATAAGCATGGGGGTGTCTGGAGGAATGGCAGGGTAGATCCACAAAAAACCGCCAGACTTAACCACCCTGCCTGTTACTCTCAGCCACCCGACCTTCCTAGAGCCTGTGATAAGAAGTCTCAGGGTCATTTGGATGACAGGGATACAGTGCCCACTACCCCTTCCAGAAAAAGTCTCACAGTTTGAGGAGGCTGAGTATTTCCCAGGCCTGGGAGAGCAAGCTGATTTTGAAAGACCCAAGGAGATCCTTTGGGCCGACTTGAATGACAGGGCTGGTGCCCCCACTTTGCTCCTAACCCCTCCTTCTCTCCTCACCAGGAAAGGGTCCTCACCCATCTGAGTCTTGCCATCCCTGAAGAAGCGTGACTTTTCTCCCCTAAAGGAACCGGCAAAAAGCTGGCCCCCAAAGCGGACACGTGGAGGATCCCAGGCTCCCAGCGCCCCCTGGCGGCGCCACAGGGTATCCCCAGGTTTAAGAGAAGCCGCTCTGCGAGAGGCGGACGCCAGTCTCTGGCGCAGCGCCCCCACAACGTGTCCTTGGCCTTATTGACCTGCTCCCCTCCTCAGGAGCGGGCCGTCGGCTTTTTCGGTTTTCAGGGCCAGTTGTGACTTTGTCCAAAGCGATTTGTTGGTGAGAAGAAAAGAAGCCTTGCATTTAGGTGGAGTGGACGCTTTGAATCATTTCAAGGATTGGGGGTGGTGAGTAGAACAAACCACGCCGGGATTTTGGGCTTCCGAAAGCGCTCTGGGAAACCACAGCTGAAGGGAAGTCTGAGGAGAGTACACTCTGGAGAGAGTACAATCTAACTGAATCTGGCTGGGTTCTCCTCTGCCCAAGGGGTTACAAAAATGGACAAGTCCAGAAAGTGGGGGACAGTGGACTCGCCAATGACAGGGACATCTTTTCTAGGCGAGGAAGGTAGAGGTGGGACAATAACCCATGGTCAGGGGATCCGAGAGGCGACCCTGGCACTTCGCAGAGGGAAAGGAGCACGGGGTGGAGAGTTGGGGATAAGTTGGGGTTGGGCGTGTTCCGGACCTTCCTCCTCTTCTTCTACAAACCACAGCCACCCCCCCGCCTCAACCCCATCCCTCTCTACCCTATCCCCATACCCCTGCCCACCCCCACTCACACACGTGCAGCCTAGTGGGTGTGGCCACAGGCACCCCTCCCCCCTTCCCCATCCTCTCAGCAAGAGAAAACAAACCCCTTCTGTGCTCCCTGGGCGACCCCATTCGTGATGTCAGGATCTCGCAAGACTTCGCCCGAGAAGGAACCCTAAGGCGGGATTGGTTAGATACTGCTATTTCCGGCGGAGCTCCGGGAGCTTGCTGCGTCACTTTCCGTTTCTTTCCCTCCAGACGCTGTGCTTGCGGCCGCGTGGCGCCGTGCGCAGTCTCTCCAAAACGTAAGTTCAAACCCCACTTTTTCGCAGGGTGAAATTGCGCTAGTCACCAGTAATCTTCAACCCCTCCCTTGCTTCTGTTTTCCATCTGAAAATGAGTTATCCCAACGGAGGTTGGAGTAAAGGCCTAGCCCAGGTCACGTGCTCCGTAAAAATGACTGCGCGGTTTTCAGTTTTAGTTGTAACGATTCATCGAACTCCGGCCTCTGCGTTTATTGTTTGTTCTCAGCTGGCCGTATTTGCCTTTGAGATGGGTTGGCTACCCTAGGAATCTGGGTCTTCGGGAGGTGCCGGGGCATGAGGGGCAGAGACGTGGCTGCGGGACGGTAGTCAGTATTCAGGGGGGAAGGCCCGCCTTTTACAGAGGGCGAGGTGTATCACCCAGATTGCCCTCTGGTGCAGCCAGTGAGAAACTGGTAGTCACCTTCGGAGATAAGAGGTGATTCCCACTGAGAGGACAGGATTGTATCTCCAGTTTTCTGTTTTCTCAGCAGTGTTCTCAAAGATTTTCACAGGAGCCGTTGGCTTCCTAAATACTCGTGTTAACACACTGTCTCCTTGTTTTTGGAGCATTTTGGTTCTTGCTCTCAGACTTGGGTGGACACAGGTGGCTGAGACCATAGGACACCAGAGAAAGCAAGTATTGGAGCACCTGAGACCAGTCTGAGCTGGACCAGAGTGGAAGGAAGACATCTTCAGGTAAGCTTCTTCAGGTGTCTGGAGAAGCTTATTGCCCCCCTTTGTTCTTATCCTGGATCAACTAGGTGGAATCTGCCTCCTGAGGTCCCTAATGGGGGAGGAGAAGCAGGAGCAGCTGTTAGGCTCTCAAGTCATTTTCCCAAGAGAACATCTGTTCTGCTGCCTTTTTATGAGAGGGGAAGAAAAAAAAAAAAAAAAGCAGCAGCAGCTGTAGAATGTTAGGGTCCATGTTCCCAAAGCCGTGGTTACATTCAGAAACTCTACTTGGGGTACAGGAGCAGGGCTGACATCAGACCCCACAGACTTGACTCATGTTTGGTGCCAAGCAGGTTTTGGTCTCACTTCCCCATGAGCTTGGACTAGTGGTGTAAGGGATCCTCCTTGAAAGAAAGCAACAGCAGTGCACAGCTTGTCCTCTGGCCACAACCCAAGGAGGTCAGGGAGGCCTTGGAGCTGGAGAATGGGGCTGGATGATGGCTGGCCTCATACATTGGGAGTATCAGGCAGCACACAGGTGCTGTTGGTATTAGAATGCCTAGTCGTAACCCCCAGTGTTGCTTCTGATCTGGTTCTTCAGGGGAGGAAATAACATTTACCTCCAGGGAGGGAGGAACATTGAATCTCTTCCCTGCTCTCACCCATCACCTTCGGTTTAAGAGATTCAGCTAGTTTCCTTCTTAACCGCTACCCTTTTAAGTTTTCAAGTTATCCAGATCAAAGTCTTTGAATTTCCCCAAGCAAAACAAATTTTACTTTCTCCTGGACAATTCCCTTGGCCACATTACAAACTTGCAGCCCCTGCCTTCTCCTGGCCAACTGCTAGTTGTAATTTTGTCTCGACCTCCTCCAGGGAAGCCTTGATCCTCAAAATCTGTTGTACCTCTATTCCTCGTTGAATGGGCACACAATTTGCAATTTTAGGTAACAAAGTGTAAATGAGTATTTGATATTCAAGAAGTTTGTTTTTTCTTTTCCTTTTGGGATGATACCACGGCCCACCTACGGCTGCCTTAACTAGAACCTTTCAGAATATTCATGTGGCCCAGACGCTCCCAACTCCATTTACAGGCTGGTCTCATTTTCTTTTTCTTTTCCTTTCACAAATGGACATAGTTAGTTGTATGGAGAGTGAAAAACCCAATCAGGGTTAACTGGGTGGAGATCTAGTAATAAGGTTTTGCTTTCAGTTAGAAGTTGAAATTTCAGCTAGGACTTCAAAAGGAAGGTGTATCCGGAAAGGACAATAATTGTTCCTGAGGAAGCAGAGGAGGGACCAGAAGCTAGAGCACCAGAGTCACTGTGGAGGTCTGAGCTGAGGGCTCCGTGCACCATGCCATGCCCACTCGGGTGAGTCAGGAGCTTCAGGTGATCTCCAAGGACCTGCAGGCCAAGGTCACACAGAGAGTTGTCTTTTTTTTCCTTACAAATAAACAGGCTCTGCTTTTGCCTCAAAATGCAGTTTTGTCTTGATCCCAAACGTATTTTGATTTCTTGTTCTGGTGCATTCCATTTTATAGTGTTTATAATGCAGGTTTTCCCTGTTATCTGGAAGTAGAACATTCCTACAAAACTTCTTGTAGGCTGAAATGGCAAATCCTCTTGGGATTTCTTTCAGTTAGCGAAAACAGGTACTAAGGTAGGACTTTCATAGAAGCAAAGTGATGTGACATGAATTTTTGGGACATGGAAGATCATACCTGTGTTTCTTAACAAGCAGATTAAAGAAAAAACAAAACATCAAACTCATTGGAAATTTTTTATGACATTTAAAATATTTAGTTTGTGACAAGCTCATTTATGTTTTTGTAATTTTATTAGCTAATTCGAGCTTTTTTAAAGTATATTTTGTTGATTATACTGCTACAGTTGTCCCATTTTTTTCTCATTGCTCCCCTCCACCTAGTACCCATCTTCCCTCCAGCAGCCACCCCCCGACCCCCGCCTTAGTTCATGGCCATGGGTCTTGCATGTAAATTCTTTGGCTTCTCTATTTTCTATATTATTATTAACTTCCCCCTGTCTATTTTGTACCAACCAATTATGCTTCTTAGTCCCTGCACCATTTCCCCATTTCTCCCTCTTCCCCCTTTCAGCTGATAACCCTCCAAATGATCCCTGTACCTATGATTCTCTTCCTACTCTGGATGTTTGCTTGGTTGGTTTGTATTTTTTTAGGTTCTGCTGTTGATAGTTCTGAGTTGTCATTTTAATGTCCATAGTTTTTATCTTTTTCTTAAATAAGTCCCTTTAACATTTCATATAATAAGGGCTTGGTGATTATGCACTCCTTTAGCTTTACCTTGTCTGGGAAGCAACTTTATCTGCCCTTCCATTCTATCCAGCTTTGCTGGATAGAGTAATCTTGGTTAGGTCCTTTTCATCACTTTGAATACTTCTTGCCAGTCCCTTCTTGCCTGCAAAGATTCTTTTGAAAATCAGCTAATAGTCTTATAGGAACTCCTTTGTAGGTAACTCTGCTTTTCTCTTGCTGCTTTTAAGATATCTTTATCTTTAACCTTTGGCATTTTAATTATGATATGTTTTGGTGTGGTCCTGTTTGTGTCCAACTTGTTTGGGACTCTTTGTGCTTCCTGGACTTGTATGTCTGTTTCCTTCACCAAATTAGGAAAGTTTTCCTTCGTTATTTTTCACATAAGTTTTCAGTTTCTTGCTCCTCCTCTTCTCCTTGTGGCACCCCTATGATTCAGATGTTTGCACATTTAAAGTTGTCCCAGAGGTTCCTAAGGCTCTCCTCCTTTTTTTGAATTCTTATTTCTTCATTCTGTAGTGGTTGACTGTTTCTTCCTTATGTTCCGGATTGTTGATTTGAACCCTGGCTTCCTTCCCCTCACCATTGGCTTCGTGTGGATTTTCCTTCGTTTCACTTAATGTTGCCTTCACTTCTTTCCTTATGTGTTTGTCATGCTTAATCTTGGCAAATCTGTGAGTATAGTTATTCCCAATGTTTTGAACTCTGTGTCTGTGAGGTTGGCTATCTCCTCTTCGCTTAGTTCTCCCAATGGAACCTTGATCTGTTCCCCCCTTTGGGCCATACTTCTCTGCCTCCTCATTCTGACAGTCTCCTGTCTTTTCCTTTGTCTTAGGTAGAACTGTCCCACCTGTTACATTGTAAGGGGCAGAGCCTTAGGTATTTGTCAGTGGGGGATGACCCGTTTCACCATGTTGTGGCACTGTATGTGAGGGAGGGGTCAGAGAGGGCACAATGCTACTTGCTCAGCATTTGCCCCTTTAACAGGCACTTCTCCCACTTCCCGTGTGATACTGTCACCTCTCTAGCTGTTGACCTGGTTGTGGTTCCCAGAGTGGGTGGGTCTGTGGATGTTCTAGGACCATGGGTCCCTGTGAACAAGTGGACTTTGCTGAGAGACTAGCAGTTTCTGTCACCGCCCCAACCCCCACTGGTTTTCACAGTCAGAAGCAATGAGGCTTTTATTTTCCCCAGTGCTGGGAACGTGAGCTGTGCAGTCAGGTCTGGGGCTGGGGCTAGGGTCGCTCCCCATGTGTCCCTCCCAACTTTTATAATGTGTGGCTGCTGCCGCCGCCGCCACCACCACCACACCATGTCCTCTCCGCTCTGTCTCTGCCCCTCCTACCTGTCTGGACAAGTATTGCTTCTTTATATCTTTCTTTTGGTGGACTTCCATGCAGTTCAGTTTTCTGGTAGTTCTGGTTGTATAGTTTTGAGGTAGTTGTATTTCTTCTTATTGTTATGGAAGGTGGTGAAGCATGTCTACCTATGCCTCCATCTTAGCTGGAAGTTCTAAAGCTTTTTCTTAAAGTAAAAACAAAAACAAAGAGCTTAGAAAAGATTTTATAGTTCCTTTTTAGGCGGAGGCTTTTTTCTGTTTGTGAGCTCTTTGTTCCCGTGAACAAAGTAGTAATTCTAATATTCATAGAAGGGATACAATAAAATGTTCATCTTTGGGTTAATGTATATTTTTCTCATCTCTAGCTTTCACATGTTATATAATACTGTTATGCTGCTTTTATAGTTTCTCATTCAAAATGTTTTAAATGACATAATGGTACCCATTGTGTGGTTGTTCCTTAATCTTTCCCATCTGGATTATTTGTTGGAGCCTGGAAAGAAGCTCTGCTGGACCACGTGGTGCTCCTTATTCCAGTTGTTGTCAGTCCTTGAATGATAATCAGAAACTTTTCTCTCTGAAAAGCGTGTGATCAGCTCTCAGGCTTCTCAGTACTCAGTTTGCAGCAGAATTAAATGCAGCCAGTGGGTAGATGTGGGGAGGGGCCAGTGGTCATCTTGCCCCTCCTTGGTACCTTGAGAGATGCTTGCCCTGCCACCAGCAAAGGCAGAGCTATGGCTTTGTGGCACCTGAGCAGCAAATGGAATCGGGGTAAACTGAGGACTGCCTTACTGTGCCTCTGAAGGGTGGAGGGACAGTGGGGTTGCTCATTCTCAGTCTAACAAGGATGTCTTGCTCCCTGGATGTCTTCCCATAATCTGTTTCAGAGCAGATTCATCAGGATGAGCCTCCCAACCCCATGCAGACTCCTGGAACTGGCTTGTCAGAGCCTGGTAAGGGATGAGGCCTTGGCCATCAGTGCTGTGGAGTTCCTGCCTGCAGAGGTCTTCCCACCTCTGTTCATGGCAGCCTTCGCTGGGAAGCACAACAAAGTCCTGAAGGTGATGGTGCAGTCTTGGCCCTTCCCCTGCCTCCCTCTGGGGGGCCTGATGAAGGGTGAGCAGCTTCAGCGAGAGACCTTCCAGGCTGTGATTGATGGACTCGATGCCCTGCTTGCCGAGGAGGTTCGCCCCAGGTGAGGGGGATTCAGTCCAGTAGGGCCCTGGGGATCTGAGCAGGTACAGCTGGGATCAGGTACAGTACAGGGCCATAGGGAGAGCTAGAGGCTTCTGATGGCATCAGGATGCTCAGGGAGGCCTTGGGACCATTGCTGGGGTCATTCTGGGAATACGCTTCTGGCTGTATAGGGTTGATTAAGATGCAGAGGCTACCAAAGGAGCACGTGCACTTAAAGGTACCAGAAATGGGAAGCAGAAGGGATCCCAGTAGTGCAAGGAGAAGCTGATATCTGGGATCTGGAGTAAAAGTGCAGTCGCATCTGGTCCAGGTGCCCAGATTCCTTGACTCATGGTCAGGGCTTTATTCCCTATTATCTTATTGTATCTTAGTCTATCTCCAATTTTCTCTGCAGGAGATGGAAGCTTCAGGTGCTGAATTTACAGGATGCTCACCACGAGTTCTGGACCGTATGGTCAGGAACCAAAGCCTCTACGTGCTCACTGTTGAAGCCAGAGGCAGCCCATCCTATTGGGAAGAAGCAAAAAACGGACAATTCAGTAGCCGGGTCCTTGACCCCTGTGGAGGTGTTCATAGACCTCTGCCTCAGGGAAAGTCACCCTGATGAGTCCATCAGGTATCTTATTAAGAAAGTCACTCAGAGAAGAGGTTTACTGCACCTTTGCTGTAAGAAGCTGAAGATTTTTGTGGTGTCGTCACAAAACATGAATATCCTCAAGATGGTGCAGCTCGACTCTGTCCAGGATTTGGAAGTAAATTGTACCTGGAGGCCATCAGCTCTGAAGAAGTTCATTCCTCAGCTGAGCCAGATGGGGAGTCTGCGCAGGTTCCTTCTCTCCCACATCCTCCTGTCTTCTCACATCACCCAGGTGCAGGAGGAGTGTCTTCGCCAGCTCACTTCTCAGTTCCTCAGCCTGCACCACCTCCAGGAGCTCTGTTTAGACTCTCTCGCCTTCATTGAAGGCCGCCTGGACCAGGTGCTCAGGTGAGAGATGGCAAGGATTCTCTGCACACCAGACCAAGCCCTTTTCATTTTAGTCAACAATAATGGTATCTCCTGTGCGCCATCTGTCAACAGTGCCAGGGTGTATGAGTCACTAGATGGTCCACACAGTCAGTGTCTTGTTCACTGCTCTGTCCCCTTGCATGTTGTCACGTAGCCCCCCGAAGGCTGGAGGTATGAATTAGGATGCATGCTATTGAAGAGACTCCTTGGTAGGAATCTATATAATGGGGGCTTCAGGCCAGGTGAGGGTAGCTTAGGGAATTCCCTTAGGAAGTGATGTCTAAGGGAAGATGATGGAAAAGAACTAAGTGAGGATGGCAGTGATAAAGGGAAAGCCCAACAGAGGTGAGGTTTCAGATGTTATGCTCCATAGTTAGCAGTTTGTCAGTAGGAGCTTCTCACTTCGAACCTGCTTCTAGTTGTCTGTCTGCTGAGAGTTGCTTTAGGCTCCAGCTAAGGGACTGGGAAATTCAGGATTCGGGAGTGAGGAATTATAAAAGGGGATAGATGATTTGTGGACGATGCAGTGATATGTTAGTCCCTGCAGGCTGGCAGCCCCCTGCCCAGATTAATCTTTTCTGCACACCTGCCAGTAACCTCATCAGGCTCAGAGATAAGGGGGACAGGGGTTCAAGCTGGGGCTAGAGGGAAGCCCAAGTTGAATGCATGTTGGATCATGCCTCCCAATACTAAAATTCACTGGTTCCCTCCTGCTTGAGACATTGGGTCAGGCTCCTTTCTGAGCACCTCCCATCTTTACCTCCATTCATACTCACTACACCTACATGTGTGTGTATGTGTGGGGGGATGATATCCTGTTTTGACACAGAGCAAAGGTGTGGGAGAGATTTCATTCACTTGATTAAGTCACACAGCAAATAAGTGATGGAAAAAGGACTCCACTCAAACTTGCACTGATTGAATGCCTCTTTTTACCACGCAGCATCTTGGGGGTTTTGGTGAAATGAGCCTCTCTTCCCTTAAGGCCTGGGTAATCTCCACCTCTCTGTGCCCAACAGCTCCATCTCCCAGAACTAACTGCTGTGTCTCTCCCCAGGTGCCTGCAGACCCCCTTGGAGGCCCTGTCAATCACTAACTGTTCGCTTACAGACAGTGACTTTGCATATCTGTCCCAGAACCTGAACGTCAGTCAGCTGAAAAGCCTGAGTCTCAGAGGGCTACAGATGACCAGTACGAGTTCTGGGCCCCTCAAAGTTCTGATAGAGAGAGCCTCTGCCACCCTCCAGGACCTAGACTTGGATGAGTGTGGGATCCTGGACTCTGAGTTCATTTATATTTTTCCTGCCCTGAGCAACTGTTTACAGCTCACGACCCTCAGCTTCTGTGAAAACGCCATCTCTGTGCCTACCCTGGAGGACTTGCTGCGCCAAACCATCAGGCTGAGCAAGCTGAACCACGTGCTGTATGCTGCCCCGCTGGAAAGTTACAGTGAATTGACTGGCACCGTCCACCTGGGCAGACTTGCCCAGGTGCACGCCACGCTGAGGCAGATGTTGGAGGAGTTGGGGCGGCCTGACATGGTCTGGGTCAGTGCTAGTCCCTGTCCTTGTTGTGGTGATAGAACCTTCTATGACCCAAGTCCCATTCTGTGTCCCTGTTACATGGCTTTCTAGCTGGCTGCACATATCATAGGCTTTATTCTGTGCACTTGGACACTGAAGCCCAGACATAAGTGCATCTTAAAGTAATACAGCAGCCACAGTTTCAGACAACTACTCAGTTTTGGGGGGAAATTTTGACATGGGGAGTTGGTTTCTTTGGGGAGATGTGTTCTATAGAGTTAGAAATACAATTCTGAATATTTAGAGGAAGATTCAGGCTTGCAAGATAGATGTGGGAGTTACTGTTGTTTGGTTGTAAAGAGAGAGAAATAAAGGGAACCTCAATGTTAACCATCTGGTGTCCTCTATGACATGTTATCCTGACTCTCCAGTTTAAACCTTGGGAATCTTCAGTCACTGATCAAATAAGTCATGAGCATCCATGATACTCAGACACTCTAGACTGGATGAGGTTGGGCCCCAGGAGTTTACATCATCTTTCATCATTTCCTATTTGGCTCTTCTTTCTGGTGCATCTGTTCCCTCCTCACTTATCTCTGTGACTGTTCAGTCAGTCAGTGCATACAAGTTGCATCCGCAGGGCCTGGAACATACTAAGTGGCCTGTAGTAAGCACCATCGAAGTAAAAGTTCTCAGGGTCCTTGCTAAGTTGCCCAGGCCCTAGACTCGAACACTCCTCCCCATTGGGACCGGAGCTTCCATCCCTGGCCTTTGGCTGCTCCAGATAGGGCTTCACCGTGCACAAGTCAGGCCCCCAGTACTGAAAGGGATGTCTACCCTGCCAACGAGATGGAGCCTTGCCCTCACCAATACATTCCTGTCATCCCACTGAATCCAGCCCCTTCTTGAATTCAACTACCTTTGGCCAGTATAAACATCTAAATTCCTTCCAGCAAAATATGAAGGCTATGTAACATTTGCTTGGTATGTGTACCCTGGTAAGTATATAACATCCTTTGGTGGAGGCTAGGTCATAACTGTGAGAATGATTCCCGAGATGATCCTCGTTCCTCCTTGTGGTAAACCAACTCTTGAGTCAGCAAGATCCCTAAATTTTGGGTCTCAAGAATGAATAAAACCACACCAGATCCCAGAGAGCACTTAGGTGGACATCAGTGAATGCCAGACTTGGGAGGGGTGTGGAGGGGCCACCCTGAGGAAAAATACATCCAAATGAAAAGGGGATATCATGCTATGTGGCTGGATCCCATGGTCAGTGCACAGTTAGCTGCCCAGCAAGAAAGAAGTCCTCTGCCCCATGCCAGTACACACTGGCCCTAGGCTGTCTCAGCTCTCTCTGAGTGGCCTCCCAGAGAAGCACCAGGGGAGAGGGCCACACACCCAGGCCCAGAGGCAGGGCTCTATTTGCATGTTTCCCTGAGTGTAAGTGAGCCAGTCCTGCTTTTTCTCCTTGTACTGCCTCTCCGTCAGTGCCAGCCACTTGGATGTGTTCTGCTATCCGCTAAGTGTCAGCAGCTTCCTGTCTTGCCACGTAGAGCAATGAGCCCTTCTCCATTCTCTTCCCATAGCCATTACCTTCTTTTCTTCTACCTTCCAGTCCCCTACCCTATGCCCCCAATGAGAAAGAACCAGAAATGGGCCCATCGGCTTGCAGGCACGCTTTGCCATTTCTAAGAAGATAGAAAATGCAGAAATCTCTATAACTGATGGGGAGCAAAAAAAAAAAAAAAGGATCAGGAAAAGATGTCTTATTTTTCCTGACATGCACTGTGTCTCAGCATCCCCATCTTAGAGCCAAGTTATAAGGAATAGCTTCCAGAAGGGGGAATCAGCACCTCTGGAATTTGAGAAAACTACAAAATGGGAAAGTTCTTGGAGAGGAAGGGCATAGGCAAAATGTCACATGATCTCAGGGTTCCTCAGCCACGAAATGGAGATTGCGCCCCATTATGTTCTAGTGAGATTCACCTATGGGGTTAACTTACGTACAGTACTTGTCAGCATGCCCTATCCCTGGATGCACATTATTATTCTCGTTAACAGTGATTATTAGCCATCAGATGCAAGTAGGAAGAAAAACAGGCCAATGTTGCATCTTCTAAAACTGTTCTGCAGTTGAGACTTTATTTGATCTGGAGACCTCATTTGAGAAATCAGGCAAAATTCTTTACTAGAATTTAGACTTGTCCATCAAAACATGCCAAGAGGCATAGTATCATGACAACGGGTTTTTGAAAACTTGTGTTTAGAGATGTCATCTGTGAGGATGGCAACACAAGGTACTTGGGGAGGTGGTAATTGCTGGTGCACAGGGGTCATGTAGATAGAAGGCCCTATATGAGTGGGTCTCATTACAAAGCAAGCCGGAGAGTATGGTGCACACAGTAGGCTGCTTACTATTAACAATTTACCCTGCAGTGCACGGATCTGCACAGCAGACAGGCAGGTTGAATTTAGGGCAGCTGAGGAATATGCATGTTGAAGGCAAGAATCTGAATAAAAAAGAACCAGACTGCAATCTAATGCAACTTGCTCAGGGGATTATCCAGAGGCAGAAACGAGACTGAAAGAATGCCTGAGGTCAAGGCACAAAGAAAAAGTCAAATGGTTTAGGGAGAGTGAGTTGGGGAAGAACAAAACTATTTCCTGATGCCAACAAGAACTGACTGGACCCAAAATCCGAATCAGCATTAGGAACCCAGGTTACTACTACTACTACTTCTAATACTAATAATGGGGGCTATACAACTAGATTCTGCAGTCATTGTTAAGAGGCCCATGTTCACTGTGAAAATAAAAAGAGTCGAGAAGTCTTGAACAGGGAGTTCTCCCATACATACTTCCCCTTGCGGCCTCCAAAACCAAAGGAAGAAGGAAGAGTTATTCTGCTAAGGAAGGACGTTTTTCATACAGGAATTTCGTCTCCTGCTTTTAGAAGAGGAAGGAAGATCCCTCCATGCCCCAGCAACAATGCACTAACCACCACTTGCAGCCAATGAGACACCACTACAACCTTGAATTCTTGTTCTTCTATAAAGGTTTTCAAAACAACCTTCCCTAATTTCCTCCTAAAGCCTAATAAAAGCAAACCTTTCCTTTGTCTTTTCAGACTTGCCTATGATTCAGCCGTAGCTTGCTTATCCTGAATTGCAATTCTCTGCTATTCCTGATTAAACTTATTTTGCTGGTAAAATAACTGGCTATTTTAGTTTTGAGGATGACATTAAACCTGTCCAATTTCATGTCTTACTGGTGATATTGTGTCTTAGGCCCTGAAACTTAAAAAGAGAAATTGGCCAAAGGATGGTACTACAGGCTGAGCTGAATTCTGATTTAGGATTCATCTGCTCCAGAGAGAGCAGAACTTCAACAACAGGAGACAAACCTGGGGTTCCCCAGCAGGTGTTGGTCCAGGCACCTAAGAGCTAGAGAGATTATTTGAGAAAGAGAAGAGCAAGAGGGAGAAGTGATCCAGCATTTGGACAAGCAGAATTTAATATAAGATGAAGTGGCAGGACCTCAGAGGACTGAAGAACAAAGCAGTTACCCACGAAACTTTTATTGAATGTTTTCTTTTAACAAATCTCCTTCCAATCCCAAGAAAGCCAGAGCAGGTACATGGGTCTCTGAGCCTGTGTCATGGAAAACTGCAAACTGCAGAAACGCAGCTTGTCAGCCCTGTATGGATCTCCAAAGTGCTGGAGTGAGTTTCATATTGTTACCATTGGTATTTAGCTAGAAAAGGGGAGCAAAGGGGACTAGACATTGAGCTTAATAAAAGCGGAAGCAGGAACCTGTTTGCTCTACCAAAAAGATAACAACTTTTCACGCTCCAGGGGACTACAGCATTGTGCTCTGCCAAGGGGATTAACACTCCTTTCCTGGCTCCAGTATGGGATTGTTATAGGGGTAACAGGGGGAGGTGCTGGACCATAGAGACCTGTCAATCTAACTAGGGGGTGGGGACCCTTCCAAAGCCTATGAAAGTTTGGGAAGTTGATTGGTTCTTTTGAAAAGACACCTGGTCTATCCCAAACCCAAGCTAATATAATTCCAGGGGAACAAAGAACGAATCTCTCTCTCTCTCTCTCTCTCTCCCCCCCACCCCACCCCACCCCACCCCACCCCCCGCCCGGTAACCTGCACTTGCACAGTGCACTCACATATCCTCTCTCCATAGCCAGGAGGCCTTAGCAGCCACATGGCCCATGGCGATGGGGACTCCACACTCCACACTCTGGCTGCAGAAGGGAGCCTGAACACCACAGCACAGCAATGAACTGCAGCTGGAAACACACACCAAGCTAGCCAGATGCTGGACTGGACTGGACTTTAATATGGAGCAGAAACTCTGGACACTGGCTTTTGTGTTGGTGTTGGCCTTGCTGAAGACAATATTGGACTTTTTCCATGGCAAGACAGACAGACATGGGACATCAGGAAGCCAGGAGGGGAATCCCCTTAATTTTATATCATCCATAAAGTCTACCACAGAGCCTCATCCTCCCATGCAGGTCTCAGGAAATTCTTTTCCTCCAGAAACGGCAAGAACTCGTTTTCCACCAATAACAATGTGAGATGCACAAGTGCCACATAGATTGGTGTCTGTCAGACCTCTGCATGCTCCTCGCACTTGTGGCCCTGCGCACCTGCATGGCTTTCTTCTAGTCCACAGACTGTTTAATATAGCTTTCTTTGACAAGATAGAGCCCTATTTTCTTAGTTTAGTCCTGCGTGAAGATCCATGACTCTACTTGCTTCTTTTTCCCAGCTCAGTTCCTCCAGAGTTTTACTTGAGGGACAGAGAAATGCTTCCACGCAATCCCATAAAAGGACCGAAATGGATCAGAACAGATAAAGTCTGATTGACATATCACTGCTATTGCCTATCAAACCTTCTTGCTCACTGAGTGAGGAACCCTTTCTTGTGTCTGAAGGAGCTGGGGCTACGAACATGAGCAGCCACCATAATTTGTCATCTAGAAGTGCCCTGGAAACTAACATCTCCTTGCTTTGCAAAGTCAGTGATATAACTCTCATCATTTACAGGATTTTGTTAAAGATTTTACTTATCTATTTTTAAAGATTTTATTTATTTTTAGGGAGAGGGGAGAGAGGGAGAGGAACATTAATGTGAGAGAGAAACATCAATTGGTTGCCTTCCGCACGCTCCCAATGGAGGACCTGGCCTGCAACCCAGGCATGTGCCCTGACTGGGAATCAAACCAGTGACCTTTCAATTCACAGGCCAGTGCTCCATCCACTGAGCCACACCAGCCAGGGAAGTTATTGGATTTTTTTAGTGTGTCTTATTCCCTTCTATTTTAGTTCCTCTCTGCCCCACCCTGGCATTTAAGCTGGAACATCATCCTTTTGTGACTTCTTATCCCAGTGATAACCAAAGCTGAGAGCAGAAGCAGCAGGAAGCTAAAGGCACTGCCACTCACTGATTACAAAAGCACACATCTCTTGTGATAAAGTTTTCCCAGGGTGAGGGGAAGAGGAAAAATTTTATGAGGAAAATGGGAGAGCTCTAATGGTCTTGGAAATGGAGGAAGGGACAAAGGCTGGCTTGCTTAGTGCCCTCCTGAACAAGTGTTCCTCCCTAGGCCACCTCATAAAGTAGGGTCCACTTTCCTTACAGCTTTGGTCTGCATGTAAGGGGGTGCCAGGCCCTCAGTCCTGTAGGCCTGATTTCCTCCTGGGTGCAATGTTCTTAGACTGGCTGAGGTGCCCAGCCCTGTTGGTAGATAATCTGTCTGACCACATATCACCCTCACTATCATGACCCTGAGTCTCAGAGATGATGCTGAGGTCAAGGAGCTGCCACCTTGACACAGCACTGTTTGGGCTCCTCTGGCCAGGGGGCTGTCCATGGGTGAGAAGGTGGGAACAGGTAATTTCCCGAGCCCAGCATGCTGCCCAGGAGCATTCTGACATTAGCTAGTGAGAGGCAGCCTCTGTGGTGACACGCTTTGATGAAGTCAGGACCAGACATTCCTCTCCCTGACTCCAGGGAATTCCGACACCCAAGGCTCATTTTGTGGAGTCTCCTGGGGACAGAGAAAACTGAGAAATAACATTCACCCCCTTCCTACCCCTCCTCTACTCATATTCCTTTATTGGCCACTATTAGCCACAGGCCCAAATTCCTTCTAAGTGTCCCTCAGCCCAGTCTGCAGACAGCATCTTGTCCTTCTCCATGGCAAACTTCCCAGCATCTGCAGAGGACCTTCCCAGTGTCTGCAAGCAGGTTGAATTTATGTCCTCTGCATCTTTATAACTTAACGTTTTAAGGCCTTTTTGCATGTCAGGTAATTAGCTTTGAGACCATACTGCTATGCAGCTAAAGTTTGTTTTTCTTCCTTTTCTTAGTTATAGTAGAAATACAGTAGTGTAGTTTCTCCATACCTGGGATGATATAAAAATGAAACTCTGTCCACAGGGTTCTGCCCTTCACAGTTTAGTAGGGAAAGGGAAGGAGTGGGGGACCAGGAAGAGAGTTGAATGGGGGTTCCTACCAGTCATTGTCTCAGGAAATAGTACAAAGGAGAAGCAGAAGCAGGCTGCTTCCTGGAAAATCAGGGTGGATGGGCATTTGTTTGTGGCCAGGAGTCACTTGGGAGCTCAGCTATCACCAGCATAATATAAACAATCATATAAACAAAACCACTTTAAGATGGAGTCAGAGCTGCCATCCCAGAGGAACTGCCTGCACATCTTATGCCTCAAACCTCTAGAATGTTAACTGGACAAAATAACCTTGGAACTGGGCATAAGGCAACAGTGTCCCAAGAACTGTATGCACGATAACAAGAAAGCAAGTATTATGACAACTGGACTAATGACTACTGGACTGAGAATTAAAAGCATTGTTTAAAATTAGTGTCACTGTATTATGTTTTCTGTACCAATAGAAATGCCTGCCTTTTTCTGAAGTAATTGTTCCCCTTCCCTTTCTCCTAAATACCCATTGCCTTTGTCTCCTAATCAAACACTGTTTGGGCTTCTGCCTGAATCAGTGTGCCCCAAATAGCTATGCTTTTTTTCTTTCTTTAAATTCTCAAATTAATGCGTGTTACCTCTCACTTAGGCCTTTTATTTTAGGTGACAACAGCCCCTATCTGTCACTGAGGTAAGCCCTTTCTATTGGCTTCTTTTCAAGGGAGTATTAGTTTGCTAGGGCTGTCATAACAAAATACCACAGATTGAGTGGCTTAAACAAAAGAAATTGATTTTCTCATAGTTTGGGAGGCTGGAAATTTGAGACCAAGACATTGGCAAGTTTTGTCTCCCCTGAGCCCTCTCTCCTTGACTTGCACACGGCTGCGTTCTCACAGTGTCCTCAAATGGTCTTTTTCTCTATGCTTAAGTCTCCTTGGCATCTCTTTGTATGTCCAAATTTCCTCTTAAAAGGACACCAGTCAGATTAGATTAGGGCCCGCTAGAATGACCTCGTTTTAGTTTTAAGTTAGCTTTTTAAAGGTATTATCTCCAAATATAATTACATTCTGAGGTACTGGAGGGTTAGAACATCAACATGTGAATTTTGAAGGACACAATTAAGGCCATAACAGGGAGTGACTGTGACGCCTTCATTCACACAGAGTACTTGGTAAATGTTGAGCAGGAGCCATCACCAACTGAACAGTGGTTTACCAACCATCAAACCATTTATTAGAAATAACTGGGAGTGCCGGAACTCCCTAGGTCCTGCGCATTAGCGGGAGCTAGTGCGGCAGCAATTTAAGCACTGTTGGGGTCAAAAGCGTTGCTGGTACATAGTTGCCTGAAGTCAGACGTGGAGGATGTAAACTTCAGTCAAGAGATAACGTGAGCAAAGGGAGGGAAGCGAAAATGTTCAGGTGTCTTCAGAGAACAATATGCAGAGCAGACAATGGCCAAGAACAAAAGAAAAGGACAGAAGTCCAGGAATGTATTTCACATAGCCAACCAAAA
The DNA here is from genome assembly GCF_987537825.1 of Furipterus horrens. NCBI lineage: Eukaryota > Metazoa > Chordata > Mammalia > Chiroptera > Furipteridae > Furipterus > Furipterus horrens. The sequence goes on along the minus strand of NW_028327181.1, from coordinate 17,493,670 downwards.
AAACTTTAAGGCTAAGAGTAAAGCAAAACCAGTTACCACTAATCTGAAGAAGATAAACATTGTGAATGATGAAAAAGTTAACAGAGTGAATAAAGCTTTTGTTGATATACAGAAGGAGCTTTCTCACTTCTCAAAAGGCCTTTCCCTCGAACCTCTGCAGGAACAGCTGATTCCTCAGCAGTGTCATGAAAACAAACCTGTTAATGTTGAAGAAGCTATAAGATTAATGGCTCAGTTGTAGTGCACTGGTGAGGCATGAAATTCCCCCGAGCAACAATAAATTAAATGTTTTATACAAAAAAAGAAAAATAAAGAAGAAATAGCTGGGAGCTTTAATAACACACACTTCTGGGTTCCACCCCTGGAGATACTGATTCTGTTGGTTTAGAGGAGGATCAATAAAATCAACCAGGACATCACTACTTTTCAAAAGCTCCCTAATACCTGCTACTCAAAATTTGGTCTGTGGTCAAGTGGCGTTCACATCACTTGGGAGCTTGTTAGACATTCAGATTATCAGGCCCTGCCGAGGACTACTGAGCCAGAATCTTTACTTTCATAAGACCCATAGATTCACTGATGCTTAAAAAGCACAGCCCAGGTGATTCAAAAGTACAGCTCTAATTGAGAAGTTTGCATATAGATTTCTGGGATTTGGTTACACACCTCAACCTCCATGAATGTTGTAGGTCATCCAGAAGCCCCAGAAAAATAGGTGAGGGTCTTGGAAACTTAGAAGGGAAGGGGAAAGCTCCCAACTCAAGCTCCAGATTGATTGTTCTATTGTGTCACCCAATACTGCATTGTCCCAAAGAAAGTGCTCAGTGTAAGTGTCAAATAAATTATAAAAGAAAAAAAAAAATATTTCTGACCCTCAATCCACCCTCAGGCTTCCCTTTGAAGAACAGGCACAGAAGAATTTCAATCATACCTGAGACAGTAATGCTTCCCAAGGGACTCTCGTTTAAGAATCCAGTGGGGCAAACATTGGATATTTAGATTCTTGGGCCCATCTCCTAGCAAGTTGAACTTTCTGCGTGTTACATGCAGCCCCAGAATCTGTATAACAATGTTGTATGTTATTCTGAGGTTTGAGCAGTCTTTAGAAGCATTGAAAGAACCAAAATTCTGCCATCCTGAAACTGCCTTTTTGGGATATTGATTTTAAGCTGTTTATTAAAAAACAAGAGGACACAGAAGGAAGTTTTGATCCTCCTCACTTTCCTGCACAAGAGATTCAAACAGAGAAACCAGCTTCAGAAGGAAGAAAATCTTAAGATGTTTCTCTTAGCCTAATTGGAATTTAGTATAGTAAATAAGAGGACTTCAGGCAGGTACCTGTTAGCTAGATAACACCCTCCCCACCAACCACCACCACTACGCTCATGTCCCATTAGTTCTGAGTTGCCTAGCAAGGATTTTCCTGCTGATGTGTTCCACTCTTCCTCAAATACCTGTAAATTGCCCATTCTCACTTCTGAAATCTAATTCCCTTTTCTTCCTTTTTCAAAAATGTCTTATATACCCAATGTAGCCTCATTGTCTTTGGAGTTATCATACCTATGTGAACTCTCCATGCACAAGTAATTAAAACTTTGATTTCCCCCTGTTAACCTGTCTCTGTTAATTTGGTTATTAGCTCAGCCAGAACAACTTAGAGGGTGGGAGCAAAAGTATTAATATATTTTTAGCCCCCACAATTTGTGTGTCTGAACAGAAACTGATAAACAGCTTTTTAAAATCTCATCGATTTGGAAAATAAATACCATTATAATATAATCCTTGTATTAAAAAGAGAATCAATCACTAGGGAAATTAGGACATACTTAAGACTTGAATGATAATGAGTATATCATAAAGCAAAAATTTGGAACAGAGTTAAATTGGAACTTAAGTAAATTAAGTTAAATTTATAGTATTACATAAAGAAAAAGAAAGAAATTTAAACAAATGAGGCATTTATCTCTATAAGTTTTAAAGAGGAGCAACCTACAGAGATAAGGAAGAGTGGAAAAAATAAGTGAAATAGAGGGGGAAAATGGCATTATAGATTAACGAATCCAAAAGATTAAAAACAGACTTATGGCAGAATTGAGCTATTAAAAATAATTCCTGGGACTTCCAGTCAAGATGGTAACATAGACAGACATGGGTCCCCTCTTCACACAACCACATATAAATTACAGCTGCAATATAGAATAACTGTCACTCAGAAATGACAGAAATTGAGCTGAGTAGAAGTCTGACAACTACAGAATTAAGGAAAGCACCCCCATCCAGACTGGTAGGAGGGGTACAGATGTGGAATGAGCTGGCCCCACACCTATATGTGATGGATAAAAACTTAGGAGAGATATCTGAGGAGCAAGGAGTCCCATTTCTGAGTAACACCACCCTGCTCCTGCACAGCTGATCCTCCATGGAGGGCAGAGGTTGGTGGTAAGTGGTCACAGCCAATCCTTGCAGCTGACCGGTCTGGTTAAATCCCTACTGTTGATCTGCCAACAGCAACCAAGGTTCAGCTACAAGGGGAGGGTGTACTCAGGCCACATGAAGGGCACAACTCGAGTATCCAGCTTGGATGATAGGGGAGGATGTGCAACTGGACCCTACAGGACCCTACAGGACACCTACTACATTAGGCCACATTACCAAACATGGAGTCAAAGCAGCTTTAATTAAAACATAGAAACAAACACAGGGAGGCTGCCAAGAAAGCAACAAAGAAACGGTGCCCAAATGAAAGAATAGATCAAAACTCTAGAAGAAGAGCTAAACAAAATGGAGATGAATAATCTAATCTATTAGATGAAGAGTTCAAAACATTAGTTATAAGGATGCTCAAGGAGCTTAGTGAGGACCTCAGCAGCATAAAAAAGATCCAGTCAGAAACAAAGTATACACTAATTGAAGTAAAGAGCAATTTACAGGGAAACAACAGTAGAGTGGGTGAAGCGGATAATCAAATCAATAATTTGAAACATAAGGAAGAAACAAACAAACAACCAGAACAAGGAGAAGAAAAAGAATTTTTTAAAAATGAGGATAAGCAGACTTCTGGGAAACTTCAAGCAGTCCAACATTTGCATCATAGGGGTGTCAGAGGGAGAGGAGAAAGACCAAGAAATTGGAACTCTACTTTAAAAAATAATGAAAGAAAACTAAACTTCCCTAATTTGTAGAAGGAAATAGACATGCAAGTTCGGGAAGCACAGAGAGTCCCAAACAAGATAGATGCAAAGAGGCCCACACCAAGACACATCATAATTAAAATGCTAAAGGTTCAATACAAAGAGAGAATCTTAAAAGCAGCCAGAGAAAAGAAGTTACCTATAGGGGAGTTCCCATAAGACTGTCAGCTGATTTCTCAAAGAAAACTTCGCAGACTAGAAGGGATTGGCAAGACATATTCAAAATCATGAAGAGCAAAAACCTACAGCCAAGATTGCTCTCCCTAGCAAAGCTACCATTTAGAATCAAAGGGCAGATAAAGAGCTTCCCAGACAAGAAGAAACTAAAGGAGTTCATCATCAACAAGCCATTATTATATGAAATGTTACAGGGACTTATTTAAGAAAAAGAAGATCAAAACTATGAACAATAAAATGGCAATAAATGCATATCTATCAAAAATTGAATCTAAGAAATAAACTAAGCAAACAAAAAGAACAGAGACAAACTCATGGACACAGAGAGCATTTTGATGGTTGCCAGATGGAAGGAGGATGTGGATGAATGGGTGAGTAGGTGAGGGGACTAAGAAGTACAAACAGGTAGTTACAGAATAGCCATGGGGATATAAAGTACAATATATAAAATGGTGTAGCCAAAGAACTTATAAGCATGGCCCATGGGCATGAACAATGGTGGGAGGATTGCCTGAGGGAGTGGGGGCGGGTGCTGGGTGGACGGAACCAAAGGGGGAAAAATCAGGACAAGTGTAATAACATAAGCAATAAAATATAAATAAAAAAATAATTCTGTAAAGGTCCAAATAGTAAATATTTTAGGCTTTTTAATATGACCTCTGGCAATTAGTCAACTTTGCTGTTATATCAGGAAAGCAGCTATAGACAATATCTAAAGGAATAGCCATGTCCTGTGTCCAATAATACTTTATTTGTGGACACTAAAATTTGAACTTCATATAACTTTCACATGCCTCTTTGTGGGATTTTTCAGCCCTTAAAAAAATGTAGACTTCCGGCCAAGATGGAGGCACAGACAGACATGCTGCATCTCCCTCCACAACTAAGACGAAATACAGCTACCTCAAAACAAGAAATAACCAGAAGTTCCAGAAAATCAGACTGCATGGAAGTCCAGCAAACAAAGAAATAAAGAAGAAATACTCATCCAGATACGTAGGAGGGGTGGAGCCGGGGTGGAGAGGATGCGGTGTGGAGGTGGCAGCAGCGGCAGGCCAGCAGAAAGCGCAGTCATATATTTTAAAAAGTCAGGAGGGACACCTGGGGAGCATTCCCAGTTCCTCACCAGACCTCACAGCCCACAGTCCCAGTACAGGGGAAAATCAAGCCTCATTGCTTCTGACTGTGCAGACCAGTGGGGGTTGGGGTGGAGGCAGAAACTGCTGGTCTCAGCAGAGCCTGCTTGTTTGTTTAAAGGGCCCCCACAGTCCTAGAACATCCGAAGTCCCACCCACTCTGGGAATGATGGCCAGAGCAGCAGCTAGAGGGGCACCAGTCTGGTGCAGAAGTGAGAGAGGTGCCTGGAAAAGGGGCGAGTGCTAGGCAGGCGGCATTGTTCCTTCTCAGACCCCTCCCTCACATACAGTGCCACAACATGGTGAAACAGGTCGCCCTGTACTGATGAATCCCTAAGGCTCCGCCCCTTACAATGTAATAGGAGCGACAGCTCTACCTGGGACTCGGAGGCAAACACACACAGCAGCCTGTCAGAATGAGGAGACAGAGAAGTATGGCCAAAAGGGGAAACGGATCAAGGTTCCAGTGGGAGACTAAGTGACGAGGAGATAAACAACCTCACAGATGAGGAGATAGACAACCTAACATGCAGAATTCAAAACACTGGTGATAAAGATGCTCACAGACTTGACAGATATGCTTGAGTACGGCAAATGCATAAAAGAAGAAGTGAAGGCTATGCTAAATGAAATGAAGGACAATCCACACAAAACCAATGGTGAAGGGAAGGAGACTGGGGTTCAAATCAATGATTTGGAACATAAGGAAGAAAAAAACAGTTAACCAGTGCAGAATGAGGAAGCAAGAATTGAAAAAAATGAGGAAAACTTCCAAATTTTGTGAAGAAGATGGACATACAGGTCCAGGAAGCACAGAGGGTCCCAGGCGAGCTGGACCCAGAGGGACCACACCAGGATGCATCATGATTGAGATGCCAAAGGTGAAAGATAGAGAATCCTGGGGGCAGCAAGAGAGAGGCGGAGAGTTGCCTACAGGAGGGTGCCTGTAGGACTATCAGCTGATTTCTCAGAGAACAGTTTGCATGCAGGAAGGGACTGGCAAGCAGTATTCAATGTGATGAAAAGCAACCTACAATCAAGATTACTCTATCCAGCAAAGCTATCATTTGGAATGGAAGGGCAGGTGGAGCGCTTCCCAGACAAGGTGAAGCTAAAGGAGTTCATCATCACCAAGCCATTATTATATGAAATATCAAAGGGACTTACTTAAGAAAAAGAAGATAAAAACTATGAACACTAAAATGACAGCAAACTCACAACTATCAACAACTGAATCTAAAAAATAAGCACAAAATCCAACTAAGCAAACCAGGATAGGAACAGAATCATAGGTATGGGGATCATTTGGAGGGTTATCAGCTGGAAGGGGGGAGGGGGAGAAATGGGGAAATGGTGCAGGGACTAAGAAGCATAATCAGTTGGTACAAAATAGACAGGGGGATGTTAAGAATAGTATAGGAAAGGGTGAAGCCAAAGAACTTGTCTGCGCGACCCACGGACATGAACTAAGGGGGTGGGACTGCTGGAGGGAAGGGTGGTACTGGGCAGAGGGGAGCAAAGGGGGAAAAAATTGGAACTACTGTAACAACATAATCAATAAAATATACTTAAAAAATTGTAAAGCTCATTCTTAGCTTTCTGTTAAGGTGGCAGAGGCTAGATTGACTTGGCCACAGATGCAACTTGAAGAGAATGGAGGGTAGGGGAAGTAAAGACGCAGTCGCATGGCCGAGTCCCTTAAGCACGGGGCAGGCTTTTACGGAAGACATCACATTTGAGGACTATGCGACAGACCCCAGGTGGGGAAACCTATTCCCGGGTGGACTGTGAGCCTGTTCCCAGGCTGTGAACGCAGGCCTTCTGTATAACCTCGACGCCCAGGGCCCTTTCAAGGACTGAACCACTGAATGTTTCGAGACCCACAACTCCTCCTACCCGGGCCCCACCCTCAGCGGTCCCTACCGAGAGGGAGAGCGTGCGCATGCGCCCAGCCCGTCCTCGCGACCAATAGGATCGCAGCGCCCGAGCCCAGCCGGCCTCACGCCCACACCTTGCAACTAGGCACTGGTTGCAGCTGGCTCTGCTGTGGAGGCATCGGCGGCGCCGCCGCGGGCCTGAGGCAGCGTCGTCTCATCAGGCGCCGGGGAAGCTCCTCGGTCCGGGTGCGCTACAAGAGCGTCGACTGCTGGGATCGATCGGTAAGGACGGGGCGGGGAGCGGTCCAAGTGTTCCTTGAGGGGAGATGAACGGGATTCTGCGGCCCCTGCTGCAAGGGTCGCGACAGCGCGCCTGTCTTTGCACTGCCAAGCGGCCTGTCCTTGTGTCACAGCGGATAAGCGGCCCTTAAAGACCCTTTTCACACTCCCGTCCCTAATCTCCTCAGGCGCCACTTTGAGGCAGCCTCTCCTCCCCAGCGCTGGCGAGCGTTCCCATCCCCCAGGTCTTTAAAGGGCCTGTCGGGGCGCCTGATGCACCCCCTCCCCGCTGCTCCCGCTGGGGGTCCTTGGGGAGCTTTCTCTTGTGGTGAAAATCTGAAACAGTTTTGTAACTCCAGCGTCGCCCCCACTCCGAACATCTGTCCAGACCCTTTAGGACTTTGGCAGCATTTAAACACTCGTCTATTTATTGGTCTCCCCCCTACCGCAGCGCCTTGTTTTTCTCCTTTACTGTGTCTTTGGTTGGACGCTAAAGCGGCCCCCTCGACCCTGATCGGGTGCCTTGAGAGCCGGGACCGAGGGTGTTCTGAGGCTTTTGTTCTGAGCAGTTTCCAGATGGAGTGTTTTCTTTACTGAGATAGGGTAGGTGGGATAAACAAGTTGGTGGTGGTTGTTTTTACCAGAACATCACATGTTTATTTCAGATGTAATTACAATGTTACAGTCAACAAGTTAATTCTTAACTGCACCAAGTACATTTAGCCATTTAAGTATTTTTAAAGTTATTCCCTCCAAAAAACTCAGGGAGCTATTCTTTTCCACCCCACATATCACGTTTTCCTAATAGTCCCTTTCTTTCTCTTTCTTTCTTTCTTTCTTTCTTTCTTTCTTTCTTTCTTTCTTTCTTTCTTTCTTTCTTTCTTTCTTTCTTTCTTTCTTTCTTTCTTTCTTTCCTTTTTTCCTTCCTTCCTTCCTTCCTTCCTTCCTTCCTTCCTTCCTTTCTTTCTTTCTTTTCTGTCTTTCTTTCTTTCTTTTCTTCCTTTCTTCGTTTTTTGGAAGGACTTTTAATTGATTAGTAAACTGCTTTGGGGGTATTTCATAATTTCTTTCCCCAGATAAAGACTAATCTATGTATTGCATAAATTTCTCTGCAGATTCTTTTCTTTAGAACCTAAATACAATTACCATACAGTATAATTTTTACTTATTTGCCCACAGTAAAAACTATGTCCAGAAAAGTATGGTGGGTACATCCTGTGATCATCTAGTTAATAGAATTGTTTTACCTCAGCGATAATTTTTTATCGTGTTTCAAAATAACCAACTCAGCATGGGGCATTATTTCAGTCTTTACTGACTCAGAGGCATATGAACTACTGTCCAGCTTCTACCTCTTCTATATCTTCCTCCACCATAAGTAGATGGAATTATTTAATACAACTTTGATGTAGAACAATTAACCTTTTACAAACATTTACAATTTAGGTTAAAGTCATTCATTGACTAGTGTGGAAAAAGAAACACTATAATGATAGGGCACCTACACGCAATTCAAAATTTTATTTTATTATTTATTTATCTATCTATTTATTTATTTATTTTGAGGAATAAGTTTGAGGAAAGGAATGAAATTCTCTTTTCTGGTTAAGTGGGAGGTGCTTGAGAGACAGCCAAAGGACAATATCAGGAAAGCAGTGGATAAAAACTATTTCTGTAACATGTAAGTAACTTTAAGCCTTCTCTCTGGTTGCCTCAAGGACGTGATCTTCTCCTGCCTGGAACATCTCAAGTTCTTAGAAGTTTCAGTGCACGCCCAAGGTAAGATGAGAGAAATCTTTATCCTGAGGGCTTAAAATTGTATCTTCTTTTCCTTCAATTTTTCTCTTGTTCTCTCCTGTACCAAAACGTTAGTATTTAGACAGTATTTCCTGAGTGTGTGTGATCTGAATCTGAGTGTGTGTGATAAATTCAGGCTCATCATTGATTTAGGTAATTTTGAAACCTTCTAAATTGCTTCCTTAAAAAAGCAGAGGGTGCTTGTGACATTCTTTTACCTGGTGCCTTGAAAGGAAAAAGAAAAGAGCACCAGAGATTTTAAGATGTGTAAATCTGGTTTCTTTTAGCATGTTATGAGGCTACAATTGACTGATAACACAAACCATAAGATTTCAGCAAATGTGTTAAAGTAATAAGTGGTTCATTTGGGGTGACTGTATATTGGTTAAAATGATTACGTGGGGGTAGCTTGTTCTACTCTATACCCCTTTCCATAAGGGCTTTATTTCTGTCATTGAATGTGACTGGATAGGGGAGACCATCTGAATTTATTTCATGCTGGTTGGCAAGTTTATAGGTAAGTTGTAGGCCCAGCATCTTGTACAAACTGCTCAGTGAGACCCATTTATAGTTATCTATTGCTGTGTAACCCATTATCTCAGAACTTAATGGCTTAAAATAAATGTTTATCATCATAGTTTCTGAAGGTCTGGAATCCCAGTGCTTAGTTGGGTGGTTCTGCCTCGGGGTCTGTCCTGAGGTTGTAGTCAAGCTTTTGGCTGTATCCGCAGACTTGACTGTTGTCGGAGGATCTTCATCTAAGCCCACTCACTTGACTGCTCATGTCATGGCAGCTCGCATCCCCCAGAGTGAGTAATTTGAGAGAGAGCTTGCCCCCAAGATGAAGTGCAGACTCCTTTTCAAAAGCTAGGTGTGCTGTATTTGCTCGGTTCCACAGGACAGCCCCGTGATAGTGCGGGAAAGGGCCACACAAGAGATTGAACACCAGGAGGTGGGATTCATTTGGGACTATCTTGGAGGCTGGCTACCACTCCCACTTACATACTGTTCCCACCTTTCCCTCATATGATCTCAGGTATTGTCCTATTTCTATAGGTTAATTCTTTGGCTCCAGGCCAAGGTTAAAACCTATACTTGCGTACTAGATTAAAGCAATTCTTGTTTATTCAAGGATATTATTCCAGCAAGTCTCCTCTTTGTTCTGGATTACGTTGTCTGTTTTTCTGGATCATTCCCATTAGCAAACAGACTGATTGTAATGTCACCTCTCATTAAAAATTGATCTTTTGATTGCACATCTCTGTCCTGCTTATTTTATTTCATATTTGTTTGTTATTACAGGAAAATTTCTCCAGAGTTGTTCATATTTGCTGACTGCTATTCTCTCTTTCTCCTTTAAAACCACTCTTGTCAAGGTTAATAATGAATTTCATGATGCTTCATTCAGTGGTCAATACTTAGTTTTTTAAAAATTTCGATCTATTAGTAGCATTTGTCAGAGTAACTCATTTCCACCTCATTTGGATTACAGGATGCTTATCTTTCTTGATTTCCTCCCCCTCCCCCACTCCCACATGGCTGTAACTGTTACTTCTTCATATTCTGGTTCCTTCTCGTTCTACCTGATCTCTAACCAATGGAATGCTCCAGGGCTTGGATCTCAGATCTTTTTCTTTAGGTGATCTCATCCAGTCTTGTATTTTAAGTAACACTACATGCTGAAGGCTGCAACATTTGTATAGCCTAGCCCAGACCTTTCCCTGAGCTCCGGTTTCATATATTTATCTGCTTAGCATCACCCGTTGTATGTCAGTCTCTTCTTCACAACCCAAATGTGATTCATCAGCAAATCTTGTGGACTTTCAAGATACTGACCTAGAATCTGACTCCTCAGTACCTCTGTTTTTCCATCTTGTCTGGTACTAACATCATCATCTGTCTGTATTATTTCAGTAGCCTCTTCACTTGTCTTTCTGCTTCCAGTATTACCCTCTGAATATATCTCCACACAGCAATCAGACTGATCCTGTTGAAATGAAGTCAGATCATATCACTGCTCTCTTAAAATGTCCCAGTGACCTCTCATCACACTTAGAGTAATACCCAATAAACTTAGGATCGCCTTCATTGACCCACCTGACCTTGGCTCTCTTCCATTACAATAAGCTCATTCTTTGGTTTCATCTTCAGCTTCCCTCCCTTTCCATTGGTTTGCCTATGTTAGTTTCTAGACCAGTCTTTAAATGTATTAAGCATGCTCCAGCCTCAGAGCCTTTGACTTTGCTGTTTCCTCTGCTGCAGTACTGTTTCCCAGATAGCCATAAACATGTCATACAAATATGAACCTGCCTCTGTATTACCTGGCCCATTTCCTGCTTTATTTTCTCTCTACATTTATAACCATTTGAAATTTTATATATGTATATGTATATAACATATAGTTAATATATAATATGTTTTATATATTTTATTATATTATTATAACAAAATATACTATTACATGTATTTTCCAGTTACCCCTACTGAAATGTCAGCTTCCTGAAGAAAGGGGTCTTTGTTCAGATCACTACTATATCCCCAGTACATAGATCAGTACCTGGCACATGGTAAACTCACCAAACTTCTATTGAGTGAATGGTTTTCTACTCAGATTTCTCTCAAATACCATGCTGATGTTCCCCACTTATGCTTTCTCTGTGGTTAGGAGACTATCAAAATTGCAAATTCTTTGTCACTCCATTCCTGTATCATTTCTCTGTTTCTTAGTCTTTTGTGGGCAAAAGTATGTTCTAATTCTACTGATCTCATACATTTTATAGTTATAGTTCACCCAAGGTAGTGAACATCAAAACATTACCAAACTTGTTTTTATGATCACAAATACAACCTCTTATGATGCTCTTTCCATAGCTAATAATTTCTCCTTAGTTTTCATTTAAGAAAAAAACAACCCTTCCCTTTTTTTTGGACCCCAGAGTTCTTACAAGGGAATATTTTTTATCTTAGAGTCAATTTGATATGCCAAAAAAGAAAAGTGATTTCCATGTTTTGGCTTCTTAACACTTAATAAATGTGGGTACAAGCTATTTTAATGTTATCTTTTGTAGGCTCCTATGCTTGTAAACTACATGTATACTTAAGTCTGTTCCTCATTCTTTCCCTTAACTGTGTAAATTAATCAGCCAGTCATTTGAATAACACTGAATAATACAATTCTGAGCATTTAGCTTCAAGCGTTAATATTGTTTACATTAAAAAACAAGATATGTATGATCTGAAGAAGTCTTACCAAAATTTTTCCTTTGGGAGCTTCCCAATAGCAGGAAGATACTAGTTATGTAGAGATTCATCACAGTGCCCATCTGACCACTTTTGCATCCTCAAGATTCCTTATAATTTGGCTAATTTACCACTCAAACTGGGGTATTTTTTAAGAGTGAACAGCAGTGGCACTATTAATAAATACATGAGGACAGTAGATTAAACTGGGATTATCCTGGTCAAACCAGGATATTTAGAATTGTATTTACAATCTTCATGCCACTTAACAATGGGAATATATTCTGAGAAACATGTCCTTAGGCAATTTAGCCATTATGTGAACACGACAGTACACTTATACAGATGTAGATGGCAAATCCTACTACACACCTAGGCTCTATTGGATAGCTTGTTGCTCTGTAGGGGAGAAAAAATAATTTTCCCTTTACCCTTCTGGGTTCTTGGCTGAGACATCCCTGTGATAAAAGATAGATTAACAAGAGAAAAAGAAAGTTTAATGGTGTGTATACCTCCTTTATACATGGTAGAGCCCAGGAAAACTGAGTATCTCACCAAAGTGGCTGAAGACAAAAGAGGACCTCGGGGAGTCAGTTATAGGAGGTTACAGGAAAAGCACAGTAGAGAAGGGTAAGGTTGTTAAGCAGAGTTAAGTCCTTGTTTTCTGCATTAAGAGTTTCTAGAGATAAGGTCTTCCACCTCTTCCTGGTACAACCAGGAGATACCTTCACAACTGGAGATTTCCTTACAACTGTAAATGTCTTTTATAAGGGGTAACTTCTACTTAGTTTTCAGAGTTTCTCCGAAGTCTGCTGTTTTCTTAAAATTAACCAACCTAAAATAACCCTTAGGCCAAATAGACATATTTTAGAGTGACAGATTCTGTTTTCCAAAGGCCACAAACCTGTATAGCCTGTTAGTCTGCTGATACTGTAAGCAGTTGTAACACAATGACAAATATTTATGTAATGTGGTGTACTATGATATTACAATATCTATGACCTTGGTATGCAATAGAAATAGTTTAGCCCCATTATAATCTTATAGTATTGTCACTGTATGTGCGGTCTGTGTTGACTGAAATGTTATGCAGCACATGACTGTATAATTAATTTGATCTTCCCAGTCCCTAGTATCAGAGAAATGTCCCCTCTACAAGGAGTATCCTTCCATCCCTGGGAATGTATGCCTCCACTACAAATTTATAAATTGACCACCTAATAACGAGCTTAACGCTCTTTGTTGGCTGATTAGTTTGCGTTGTTATATACATGAGTCTGCTTTGGGGGTTTGAAGATTTATTTCAGAGTTGCTGGGATGTGTGTGTTGGGTGTGATAGGCATTTTTTCTCTTAATTGAGATATAATTCACATACGATAATATTTACTCTTTATTTTTCTTTATTATTATTATTTTTTTTTATCCTCACCCAAGGACATAGTGAGGGGAAGGGAGAGAGAGAGAAAGGCAGATAAACATTGAAATGAGAGAGAAACATTGATTGATTGCCCCAACTGGGGATGAACCCGCAACTCAGGTATGTGTTCTGACCAGGAATCAAACTCAAACCCTTCGGTCTATGGGATGACGCTCCAACCAACAGAGCCATAACGGCCAGGGAGTAAAATTCACTCTTTAGAGTTTAAAACTGAAGGACAGGTGTGATGGCATTGAGGGCCTATTTGTGTAATCCAGGATATTCTCTCCATCTCAAAACCTGTAACTTAATCACATCTGCAAAGATCCTTTTCTCAAATCAGGTAACATACACATGTTTCAGGGGTTAGAACCTGATATTTTGGAGGTTTATTATTCAATTTACTTTGGCTCCCCATTCCTTTTTTTCCCCCATCCCATGACAACCACTAGTTTGTTTCTGTCTGCATGGATTTGCTTATTCTAGACGTTTTATGTAAGTGGAATCATAAACTATGTGGACTTTTGTATCTGGCTTTATTCACTTAGAATGCTTACAAGGTTCATCCATCTCATGCATGTACCGTGTTGCTTTATTCATTTTAATGGCTGGATAATAATCCATTGTATTACCACAGTTTATTCATTCATTGATTAATGGATGTTTGGATTGTTTCTACTTTGTGGCTGTTATGAATAATGCTGCTTGAACTTTTTTTTTTGCTGTGCTAATTTTTGTGTGGATTTATGTTTTCAGTTCTTTTTGGTATATACCAAAGTGAAATTGCTGGGTCACATGGTAACTATATATTTAATTGTTGAGATACTGCCAACTGTTTTCCAAAGTGGCGGCACCATTTTACAGCAATTGCACCAGCAATATATGAGGACTCCAAATTCTCCACATTTTCTCCAGCACTTATTGTTGTTCCTCTTTTTGATTATAGCCAATAGTGGGTATGAAGTAGTATCTGATTGTGGTTTGGATTTACATTTCTCTAATGACTAATTATGTTGAGCAGCATTTCTTGTACTTATTGGCCATGTATTTATCTTCTTTGGAGAAATGTCTATTTACATCCTTCGCCCATTTTTAATTAATATTTTTTATTGTGCTGAAAAACCCATAACATAAAACTTACCATCTTAACTATTTAAAAAAATATTTTTACTTATTTATTTTTAGAGAGAGAGGAAGAGGGAGAGAGAGAGGAAGAAGGAGAAAGAGAGGGAGAGAACCATCACTGTGTGGTTGCCTCTCACACAACCCCAACTGGGGACCTAGCCCACAACCCAGGCATGTGCCCTGACTAGGAATTGAACCAGCGACCCTTTGGTTTGCAGGCCGGCACTCAGTCTACTGAGCCACACCAACCAGGGCATCCATCTTAAGTATATTCACAGTGTTTTGAAATAGGTCTCTAGAACTTTTTCATGTTGCAAAATGGAAACTCTATACCCATTAAATAAGAAACTCTCCTCTTCTCTCTCTCCCTAGATCCTGGTAGCCATCTACTATTCTACTTTTTGTTTCTTTTCCATTGCTTTAACGACTTTACATACTTCATATAAGTGGAATCATACAGTATTTGTCTTTTTGTGGCTGGCTTATTTCATTTGCCACATGTCCTCAAGGTTCATGCATGTTGCAACATGTAACAATTTCCTTTTTATGCTGAATAATATTTCATTGCATCTATATATCACATTTAAAAATGTTATTTATCTGGTGCTGGTCATTTGGGTTACTTCCACCTCTTGGTTATTATGAATAGTGCTGCTGTGAACATGAGTGTAAAAGTGGGATTGCTGGGTCATATGGTAGTTCTATTTTTTATTTTTTGAGGAACTCTGTACTGTTTTTCATAGTAGATGCACCATTTTACAGTTCAACCTTACTGGACAAGGGTTCCAGTTTCTCAGCTATTTTAATTGCTTCTATAATGTATTCAGTATAATTCAATGTTTTCAGTATAAACACTTTGGATTTTGTTTTATTTTTAAGTTCTTTATTCCTTTTAATGCTATTGTAAATGGAATTGTTTACCTCATTTCATTTTCAGAGTCTAGTGTATAGAACTATAATTGATTTTTAAATATTAACCTTGTTTCCCAACTTTAAATGGCTTACTGGCTCTAATACTTGTTTGTATATTTTCTATATATAAAATCATGTCATCTCCAATATGGTTTTACTTCTTCCTTTCCAATCTTGAGTGCTCTTTTATTTGCATATGAAGTAATAAGTGGACCTAAACCTAGAAGCTGGGGGGAGGTGCTTTAATAGGAATGGAAATGAAATGTGGTTAGAATGTCCAAGGTTCTAAAAAGTTATTTAGAATCTCTTAAAATTTTCTGTGGATAATTTGATGGGAGCTGGGGGAAGTTAGAACAAGTTTTTGTAACATAGGAGAGTAAAAATAAATCCAGTGAGGCTCTTTGATCCTTAGAGACTAAGCAATTAATAGCACTGTCATCAGAAAATAAACATGTGTTAAATTAGAGTTCTGTTGGAAAGAACACAGGACCAGAATTCAGGAATCACACATTTTAGTGCTAGCTCTGTTTCCAAACCCTACATATATATACCTTTAGGTGAATCATAAACTTTTCTAGGCTTTAGAAGTCCATTCTCAGATAATTCTCATGGTCATATTACTTGTCAAATTATTTTCTGATTTTTTGGTATCAGAAAGACTATTAATAATTTTGATTTACATTTATTTTTTTAGAGAAGATATTAGAGCAAAATGTAGAATTACCTAGAAGATAGTTACTAGAAATATGAAAGTGATCAAGCAAAGAAGGTTAGACTAAGGAAGTTCTCCCACAGAACATTTCTGATTGCCAAAATCAGGGGATTGCTACTGGCATTAGCAGCTAGAGGCCAGAGATGGTGCTAAAACTAAATGCACCCGCTAGCCCCCCCCACAACAAAGAATTATCTGGTCCAAAATGTCAATAGTGCTTAGACTGAGAAACACTGGACTATGTGGCATCATTCTGTGGTTAAATGACTGAAGTTGTGCATAGACAGGCCAAACCCATTTTTGTTGACTTCAAAGAGCAGTGTTTTCAAATCTGCATCATATGTTTTCTTGCATTGTGTATCTCCTAGTTATGTATTTTAGTTTTGAAGTTGTAAATTACTATTTATGACACTTTGGACTATAAGCTTCATACATTTACCACTTTCAGTTTTCTATTTGCGTTCTGTACTTTCAATGCTTGGTAGTGTCAGACTAGTGTTGGGCAGGCAAAATATAGTTGTGAAACAATGAGGAATAATACTTTTTATTATTAATATTATATATCTTTTAAAACTCAATTCCAAGTTGGCACACACATTTGCAGGATTAGATATCTATATGTTCCAAAATTATATACTGAAAGCTAATTAAATTAATGAGAGGTACATGGCACATAGTAAATGCAGTTTAATTTTTATAGATGGGAGTATGTTGGTTTGAAGATATCCATGTTAAGCTACAATGAATTCTGACATTGTTTTCAGAAGGTGGTGAGTTTTGAACTGTGGTTTAAAGTGCTTACATTTGTCAGCTTAAAGCCAGTGTTTTTCAAACCACTGGTAGTGTACCCACTGATGAATCATAATTGAATTTGTGGGTCATGGTCAATTTAGGAAAAATGAAATAGAAAGTATTAGAATAAGCATTTCACATAGTAAAGGCAGTTATTATTTATATGTGTTTGTGTAGTTGGATGTCATATAAATTTTATTTTTACTCTAGATTATAGCAAAATATGTCTGTATCAAGCTAAGAGCTTTAAATCCTTTATTAACCTATAGAATTTCTGTTGTGGACAAGGTTCTCAGAGTAGGTTCATAGAAAACTTCAGATTAATGGAGCACAATCTGCTCTACAAATTAAGTTTTCTCAATAAATACTGTTTATTAATTCATTTAACAAATAATGTATTTGTTGAGCTCTTGTGATGGGGATACAATACCTTAAGTGGTGCTAAGGGGTTAAAGGTAAAGGGAGGGGAAAGGTATCAGAAATATGAGTTAGAAGTTGGTTGGAGTATTTAAGAACATCTCTGCCAGACTTGGAACAGAGCACTGAAGGTGGCAAGGAGCCAGTCATGCAGATCTCTGGATGCTAAGCATTCACATTAGAGGGACAGCAAATACAAGGCCCCAAGCAAGGTGAAGTGTTCCGTGCATTTAAGAAATAGCAAGGAGTTTAGTGTGGCTAGAATGAGGTGGATGTGAGGAGTATGAGATAACTGCAGGGTGATATGCAGAGTTGGAACCATGATCTTGTAGGCATTGGAAGGATTTGGCACTTTATGAATGAGCCAGAAAGCTGAGCAGTGATAGAATCTAATTTAACAGAATCATTTTGCCTGCCACGTGAAGAAGACACTGAGGTGGGGTGAGGGAGGGAAGAAGCACTATTGGATTTAAGTTCCATGGGGAAGTCAGCACTGGAGAGAGAAATTTAGGAGACATCAGCAAATGGATTATAATTAAAGCCTTGAGTTGGGATGAGATCATCAAGAGAGTTGTATGTGCTAAGCACTTGACATTGAATTATATTGTGTGTTAACTATGTATACATGCTCTTAGTCTATTCTTTGAATTTTGATACTTTTCCATATTAATAGTTACGAAATTAGTATGTGTGAATCCATTGAGATATGTGCATTTAATACAAATTTTCCTCAATTCTACTACAAGATGAATTGCCATTGAGGAGTTGGTGCTTTTTAAAAAGAACTGTTACCTTAAATCTAAGAAGTAAGAATTTTTGCCTTTAAGATACAGAAACGCATTTAAAAGTGATAAACTTGCCAAAGAAACTGCAGCTGCGGTGTAGCTGGCTTAGAATTCCAGCTTTATCTTTGATTCCAAAGCTTGTGTTTCTAAACACTATACAACAGTACCTTTGTCAAAAATCCTGTCCTTTACTTATGATTTCACCTAGTGATTAGTTGTTGGAAGTTTTTTTTTCTTTTCTTTTTTTAATAGAAGAGATCATAATTAGCATAGGACAAAGCTATGATTCTAGAATTGCACAGGCATGTAATCATAGTTTTAAGCTGTCATTTATCTTCTTTGAACTTCACTGTCCTTATCGATAAAATAATGATGTTTATAACTATCTTAGAGTTTTGGAGAGAATTAAATGAGATACGTTTTTTTTTTTTCTGTACTTACTGATGTGTAGTGTTGTTTGTACTTAGGTGGCAGTTTATATAAAGGAAGCACTGGAACTTGTGGCTGCACCCTTCAAGAAGAAAAAAAATTAGAAAATGGAACCAGCGTGTATGTTATGTGAGAAAGAACAAGAGCCAGAACCACAGAAGAGCACAGAAGAAAGAAAACAAGTAGACGAAGAAGACGCAGAGCTGATCTTTGTTGGAGTGGAACACGTAAATGAAGATGCTGAACTGATCTTTGTTGGGGTGACTTCACATTCAAAACCAGTTGTTTCAAACATTTTGAACAGAGTCACCCCGGGCTCGTGTTCAAGGAGAAAAAAGTATGGTCACATCAGAAAAGATACTGCCCACAAATTGCAGCCTGTAAGTCATGTGACCCCTACATCAGAAGCAGTGACCGTCTTGCCAGTTTCTGAATCTGAGCCAAGATTAACAGATAGTCCTATTATTATTATTGAGCCTTTGTCTAAACCTGATTATAAAAGTAATTCACCACAAGTTGTGCCTAATAGATCTTCAGAGTTATGTTCTCCTTTGATTACATTCACAAGTTCATTGCAGCATCCAGTAGAATCAGCACTTTCTGTAGGAGATTGTGCATCAAAGTTACTTTCTGCTTCTGAAGTAAACAGCAGAAATCCCAAAAGGCCTAAACTCAGTGATGGAATCACAGGGGAATATTCTTCAGCTTTGTCCTCTGCAGGAATCTTTCATACAATGGTTCCTCACCAAAGCACACCCTCAAATGGTGCTCTTACCTCATTCAGCCCTATTCAGAATGGAGCATGTTTTCCAACAGCTTATCCAAAGGACAGTGTCCATTTCAAGACTGTAAGTCCTGTTAGAGAAAACAGACAGACAAAAACAGGCTTTTCAAGTCTAGCAAGTCAAAACAAGACTTTTGATCCCAAGAAAGGAAATCTGATCATTTTACTTCATGACTTTTATTATGGACAACATAAAGGAGATGGGCAGCCAGAAAAAAAGACCCACACAACCTTTAAATGCCTCAGCTGCTTGAAAGTTCTAAAAAATGTCAAATTTATGAATCATGTGAAGCACCATTTGGAACTTGAGAAGCAGAGGGGCGACAACTGGGAAATCCATACCACCTGCCAGCACTGCCACCGGCAGTTTCCCACTCTCTTCCAGCTGCAGTGTCACATTGGAAGTGTGCACACTACCCAGGAGTCCTCTGCCGTCTGTAGAATTTGTGAATTGTCATTTGAAACAGATCAGGTTCTCTTACAGCACATGAAGGACAATCACAAGCCTGGTGAGATGCCTTATGTGTGCCAGGTTTGCAAGTACAGGTCATCAGCCTTTGCGGATGTGGAAACACATTTCAGAACGTGCCATGAAAACACTAAGAATTTGCTTTGTCCATTTTGTCTGAAAATTTTCAAAACAGCAACACCCTACATGTGTCATTACAGAGGACACTGGGAAAAGAGTTTTCACCAATGTTCCAAATGCCGGCTACAGTTTCTAACTTTTAAGGAGAAAATGGAGCACAAGACCCGATGTCATCAAATGTTTAAGAAGCCTAAGCAGCTAGAAGGATTGCCTCCTGAAACTAAAGTTGTTATTCAAGTATCACTGGGACCTCTCCAGCCGGGGTCAGTGGAAGTAGCATCCATTACTCTGAGCACATCTGATTCTGAACCATCACCCTCCAAGGCCTAAAAGTGGAATTTATTTTTTAAAACCTTGTGAATCCCAATTTCAGGAAATCTAAAGCAAGTACTTTAATCAAAGTCAAAAACACTATAAACAAAAAATACAAACCATACATTATTTAATAGCTTAAAAAAGAGTGAAACCAATGGATCATTTGTGAGTTTTTTCTTTAAATTAATGAAACACTATTATTTGATACACATTTTGAGATGTTATTTAAAAATATATTACCTGGTTTTTATGTGACTGTATCAGTCTTAACACATAAAAGGTGCTTTGTGTGTGTGTGTGTGAGTATGTTAAGGAAAAAAAGTTGGAAACCTATTTATTAGTTTGCTGTTTCATGTTACTTGTGAGTGTGTAAACTCTGCTTGTATATAGAGAGTTTTAAGTATTTAATTTTATTTTCTACTTTTTCCATACCTTGAAGATTTTAGTGTTAACTCTAATCAGACTGGAATGGTGTTGTTATGGCTTGGTCCTGTTTGCTGCTGAACTCCCAGAAGTGCCTCTGTTGTGCCGGCCTAAAACAACCCGGCTCTGTAAGCCTGGATGTGCAGAAGTGGAGGGAGAAGCTGTGGCATGAATGGAGAGCAGTGGCTCTTTTTCCCCGTTGAGAGAGAGGCACACATTCACTTGCCTTCGAGCTAAGGCATAAGGAAGACTGTGTCAGAGGGCCTTTACCCAGCCCGAGTACATCCAAGAAAGCAAAACCATCACAATGGAATGCCTATGTTTGGTGAGGGGTCCCTGCAGACACCAAACAAGCTGGAGAAGCAGACGTAGTTAATGGAATGGTGCCTGGTGCCAATGAACCTGCTGCTGACTATTCCACAGGGGAATTTGATATGTTCCCTCCCCTCTTCTTTCTGGTTGGCCTTCAGTCAGAATGAGCTATGTCCCTCACAGCCACGGCCATAAGGTAAGGTTTTCCAAGGGAAACAGGCTCTGACATGCATAGTTTGAACTGTACTGGACCCATAATTTTAACTGAAAAGGGCCAAACAAATTGTATCTGTCCAGTTCATGGACTGAGCTTAATTTAGTCTGTTAAGCTGGAATGGGGGTTGTCCAAGAACAGTAGGTATAGTGGATAAAAATAGCCCAGGTACTGACTAAACTGAAGCTGGTTATAGGGCTTTTCCTTGTATTTTTTCTGTTCATGTATCTTACCCTAATTGAACATGTGAAATTTGCAGTTTTGTATCTTGCCTTGTTGGACATGAATGTATTATAATGAATGGTTATTATTCTCTTGTGTGTATAATTTCCCACTTTGTGAAATGAATACTGTTTGGGTCTTACTTGACCCATTCCAATGTGCAAGAAATGACCCTTTTATTTCAATAAGTATTGCTTCTGTGGGTTCCCGGGTTGAGTCTCTCTCGGTATATTCTGGTGCCATCCTTCCTCCACTCCAACCCAGGTACCCAGGAGCTTCTGTGCGCCATTCAAGGAATCTGGGAGCCTGGCCATAGATCTAAGCCTGGAAAAATATTTCCCCCACTGCTTTCTCCTCCTTGTTAAAGGCACCTTATCTTTCTTCATTCCTTTCTTCCCTCCTCAATCTAGTTAAATTCCTTAAGCTTTCCCTAAAAGTTGGGAAGTGATAATCAGGGCCTTAGCATGCCTCTTAGAGTTGGGGAGGAAGGACTACAGACAGCAAGGTAGCTGTGGGTATATTGTCTGATTTTGATAATAATCTCAGTGTATAAATGTGCTCAATGCTTGACTGGTAGATTGATTTGCACTTTGAACATTTAACTAGGCCTTTTCAGTTAGTTTGCTTGGATCAAGGCACTTTGCTAAAGTTTTAGCCTGAACCCCTTTATTTAGGTGGAGAGAGACAGAGAATGAGAATTCTACTTGTTCTAGTGTCAGGTGGAAACTACTGTGTATTAACTAGAGCTCCAGACTTTGCATACTTACCTCCCTTATTCTGTTTTGTTGGTAAAAATATGATATGCTTTAGTTCTGTGTGTTTGTGGTTGCTTAGTTTTATTAACTATTACTGCTGCTTGCTCCTTTACTAAACTATGCCTCTAAGGAGTGCAAATTGTTGTTTATTGCCAAGGTTTTGGTGACGTGGCCCCTGCCTGCCTCCTCTCTCTCTCTCATTCTGTACCATGCTACTCTATCATTTTCCCCAGTGATGCACTATTTTTGACACACTGGCCTTGCTTATCCTCAAGCAAATCACATTTTTTCCCCAATCCAAAGACTTTGCAACTGCTATTCTTTGTCTTAGAAAGCTCTTCCCCTAGACCTGCGTGGTTTGCTACCTCAATTGTTGGACATTTCCTTTGATTCACTGAGCTTCATCAATGTTCTTAAAATGACAGACACTGAAATTCGGCCCCTACCCCTTTTCGCCTCTTAAAGACACTTTATGCCTCCCCTCTCCTTTCTCCTCTCTCTGATCTAGTTAAAGTTCCTAGATTTTCACAAAAAACTGGGAAAGAACAATCATTAAGGACTTTGCTTCTCTCTAAGAATTGAGCTAGCTGAGTCCATTTCTGTGCCTGCAACCAAAAGAAAATTAATGTAGTGAGTTGAGTTCCTTCAGGAGCTTTCTCTGTTTTTCTATTGATACCTCTATATTTTTTAAGGCAATGTCACTTTGTTTTGTTTACAAATATATTGAATAGCTGTCAAGATTACTATTTTGTAATTACCCTGTGTGAATTACCTTGTCTATTTTGCTTGCTTGTTCTTTCAGATAAATCTTATTTTATTATTGTTGCCAAAAATTGTAAGTAAAATAGCAATTATAGTAATAAAATGTTCTTTCGAAAAAAACGTTTTTAGTATTTGTCTTTTCATCGATAACATGGCACATTTTTAGTTTAGTTAAATTTTTTTTTTTTTTTTTAGCACTACGATGTAAACTCTTCGGATCTTATTGCATTGGCCAGAACTCCTAAATGATGATATGAAAATAGGATTTCTTGTTCTTGATTTTATTGAGAAATGCTTTACCATTAAAAGTAATGAGTATATTGTTTAATGAATTTCTATTTCGAATGTTTAAAGAGAATTGTTGTTTAGTTTTATTGGATAGTTTATGACATCTATTGAGATAATCATTTACTTTTTCTTTACTGACCCAGGGTTTTGCTTGGCTGGATTCACAGCTTTCCTATTAGAAACCTTCCTTTCCTTCCTTTCCTGAAGCAAAAATAGTTCTACTTGGTGTTGAGTATTATCCACTACTCAGCATATTATTCCCTTTCTCATTTCTAATGTTGAAATATA
This sequence comes from Furipterus horrens, assembly GCF_987537825.1. Classification (NCBI taxonomy): domain Eukaryota; kingdom Metazoa; phylum Chordata; class Mammalia; order Chiroptera; family Furipteridae; genus Furipterus; species Furipterus horrens. Next base: position 17,470,432 of record NW_028327181.1, on the reverse strand, counting down.
TTTTCTTTTTCTTTCATTAGATTTGCCACAGTTTTATCAATGTTTGATTTACTTTTTTCAAGAAGCAGCTCTTGATTTATTATCCCAAGTAGTTTTTATTCTCTATTTTTGTCTTGATTCATTATATACCTACTTTTTAAAGAATTGTTCTTTTTATGGCTTTTTATTTTAAAAGCAATTTTTTTTCTATATTACAGGATTTAAGACTACTTGACCTGATTATAGCCTATCTGAATCCCAAATATTTTGATGCATATTTTCATTTTTATTTAAGTTTTAATTCTCCATACTTTTTTTGGTAAATTCTATTAACAGTTGCAGGCTGAGAATCAAGTTTTCCTTGGAGCTTTGAAGGTGTGTGTTTGTTATACACTGACATGTCTATTTATATACACATCCTTTTCAAATTACTACATAACTTATTTTAAAAGGATTTTTTTTGTTTCTATGGTAAAAATATGAAGTGTTTTAATCTAAACATCTAGCCCTCAAAATGAATATAGTATAAAAGGTAAAGGTATGAAAATGCTCATTTGAGAAAAATTCCTAGTAACAAAATGTTAAAGAAAAATTATTCTTGACACTGTTAAAGATGGTGAGGAAAACTTTATTCAAGGAAGGACTAGTATGCCACTAGATAAAATGGGATTTTGTAATATGGGAGAGAGACTGAGCTTAACTCTGACTCCACAAGTTGCGAAGTGTGGATTTATAGCTAGGAACAGGGTGGGTGTCAGTGGATGGGAAATAACTTAAGGAAATCTCAGGGGTGAGGTAGATTCTGGCTAAGACAACTTGACAGGATTATTGCTGAAGACAGGCCAGGGTGATAAGGAATTTGATCAGCTATTAAGGGTGGGGATTTCCCTTAAACTGACCCAGCAGGAATCATGCTAAAGCCAGAATAAACAGGAAGAGCCACTGGGTTAAAGACAGAGCTCAAAGTTGGGAGTGTATCGGTTATCTACTGATGTACAACAAATTCGTCGTCGTCGGCGGCGGCGGCGGCAGCCGTCCGTCTTGAGAGACGATGGTGTAGCTTCTTAAGAGTCTATCTGCACCGCCGAGAATGGTTGTGCAGTCCGACTCGGGAGTGACACGGTATCTGTCTCCTCCCGTGTTGACGCTGGAGTGTCCTCTCCAGTGAAGCTACAGAGCCTGGGCAGGGTGATATGGAGGGTCTGCTGTTGCCCATGCAGCAGACCCCCCCTCTCTTCGCAGCTGAAGGGTCCAAGGGAAAGACGGAGTCAATACAGCTTGGCTTCAGGTGCGCCGCAGGAGTTGCAGGTGTTGACTACAACGTCAAACCGCCTTAGGGACTCCGGCTCCGGATTTTCTGTCGGGGTTTACTCCCTTAGCCTTTCCCCTGAAGAGGTATGCCGCAAGGCAGCGGAGGTTTTTTGGAGTCAGAGTTTTCCTTCTCTGATGTGCCCTGACTGGAAGATTGAACCAGCGACACTTAGCTCGCAGGCCGACGCTCATCCACTGAGCCAAACCAGCCAGGGTGTACAACAAATTACCACAGAACTAAGACTTATTACCTCTCACTGTGTCTCAGAGCTGGGAAACCAGGAGCAGCTTAGCTGAGTCATTCTGCTCCAAGGTTTCATGAAGTCCCAGTCACCTGAAAGGTTGACTGGGGCTCGAGGATTTGCTTCCGGGATGGCTCACTCACATGGCTAATGCGAGGATACTTTAGTTCCTTGCTGGCTGATGGGAGAAAGCCTGTTCCTCCATATGAGCCTCTCCACTGGGCTACCTGAGTGTCTTCAAGTCATGGCTAGCTGGTTTCTAGAGGGAGTGAAGCCAAGGGAGTGAGCAAGGAGTCTGCAGTGCCTTTATGACCTAGTCTCCGAAGTTTCACTCTTGTAATTTCTATGATATTCTATTCATTAGGGGGGAGACACTAGGTTCAGTCCACATATCAAGGGGAAGGTAATTATGTTTCACCTTTGAAGGTGACTCAGGTCCATTTTTTACTTTTCGTATCACTACAGGTGATGATGCTGTTACTAAACGTTCCACCACTACGTAACTCCTCTCTCAATTTTCTAATAACATGTTCCTCACTTCCTTTTAAGCCACATTGAGCCCAGTTTTTTTCCCCCCACCAAATAGGGCTTGTACTGATTCTCTTCAGAGTCCTTCCAGCTTTTGCACACCGCCCAGTTCCAAAACCACTGCCATGTTTTAGATACAGTATTACAGCAGCATTCCCCTCCAGGCACAAAATTTGTATTAGTTATCTGTTACTGTATAAAATATTACTCTGATCTTACCAGTTTAGAACAACAAATATTTATCTTGTGATTTTTCAAGAACCTGGAATTTGGAATTGTGTTAACTCAGTATTTCTGGTTTTACTGCTTTCATGAGGTTGCAATTGAGATGTTGGCTGCAGCCACAATCATCTGAAGACTTGACAGGCTGGAGGATTAGTACTATGGTCTGTTTATCTCCCTCCCAAATTTAAGTTGAAATTCTAACCCCCAGATGTGATGGTATTAGGGGGCGGGGCCTTTGGGAGGTGATTAGGTATGAGGGTAGAACCTTGTGAGTAGTATTACTGCTCTCATAAAAGAGATCTCACAGAGCTCCCTTGCCCCTTTTCCATGTGAGGACATAATGAGAAGTCTGACCTGGAAGAGGGCCCTCACCTGGTCATGCTGGCGTTCTGACCTTGGACTGCCAGCCTCTGAACTATAAGCAATACATTTTTATTGCTTAAAAGCTACCATATCTTTGGTATTTTGTTAGAGCAGCTTGAATGGACTATGTCAATCAATTTATAAACTTGATTGGCTGTTGGCAGGAGGCCTCAGTTCCTTGTCACGTGCTCCTTATGGCATGTCATCTGGCTTCTGGCAGTCTAAGAGAGCAAGGAAGAAGCTGCAACCTAGCTTCAGGGTGAAATATCATCACTTCTGTTGTATATTGTTGGTCACACAGACCAACCTTGACATAATAAAGAAGTGGACCACAGGAATACCAGGGGGCAGGGAATCCTTGGGGGTCATCTGGGAGGCTACCACAGGGAGAATGGAACATTAGAAATTTCATGACATTCCACAAGGAATTGAGAAAACCTAGTTAATGGTCATGGGGATACCTTCCCACTCTCTAGTTTGCCATTGTGGTTGACACCAGTTTGAGATGAGATTTTTTTTTAGAATTAAGTACATAAATTTAAAAACTTTGAATATATAATATATTCACATTGTTCAAACATTAAAAAGTATAACAACTTAGATTCTTTTTCAGCCTTCCAGATAATTTATCTTTTCTTTTTTGTAGGTAACTAATTTATATTACAGTTTTTGTCTACTTATTTTTGGACAATGTAACATGTTTATAATGTTTTATGGCATAAAAAGTGGCAAAATTATTGCCTGAAATTATGAAAGATAATTAAAATATTTTTGAAGTGTTTCTAAAGATTACTAAGAAAAATCTCTAATGCACTACTATAAAATTATTGTAAAGAGAATAAACCTGGCTGCTTCACAAAGAAAAATTATAGCTAGTTAATAAACAAATGCAAAATACTCATCAATCTCAACAGCAAACATAGAAATGGAAATTAAAACTGTGATATCTTATTGATGAATATTGTAGGAATTACAATGTCTGCATCAGTGAGAGGGTGATGAAAGGAATGTCAATTGGTATAAACCTTTCAAAATGAATAAAAAAGCAATAATGTCACAGTCTTTCATAGATTTTATAAATTCAATAAAAATTTACATAATGAATGCTTTATGTATCAAAATTTAGCATACAAGAAAATTCAAGGTTTTAGTTTGTACTTACAAAAAGTGGAAATAACTTAAATGCTCAAAAATTTTGCAAGATTTGAGTAATAAGAAATAAAACTATCAGGACACACATTTGTGTATACTTTGTGATCTGGAGAAAATATTTGAAGAAAAAAGACAAATATAGTAACTTCTATAAAAATCCAACTTTTTAACTATTTTGATCTTTACAAATTAGGAAACAATACTTATTTAAAAAAACACATCAAGATTTTATGCAGTGAACCTGATTGTTTTGAAAACATATAAAATAAGGAGCTTGTTTTCTTTGCTACTAGCAGTCAGAAGTACATCTTCGAGAGATCCTTTTTTTGGGGGGAAAACAATACTTGATCATGAACTCTTATCTAGTGAAGCTTCTGTTGTTCCTTATCGATTAACAAAATATTTGGGTTCTGTTTTTCTAGACCTATCTTCTCCCAAAATACTCACTGAACCATTTTAGCTTCCTTCCCTGAACTATTTATTTTTTTCTCAATGAGTAGCTAGTATTTAGGTTGCCTTGAGAGCTAAAATGTCTTCCATTTGATACCCAGTTCAAGAGATCTCATATGTAGACCCAGGCAGATTCATGCCTCACCATTCCTCATCAGGGTCTCTCACCAAGGCAAGCACCAGGATATACCAGCAAACAGTAGTGCTCAGCCTGGTCCTTGGGGTGGGCCTCTGAGAGGGTGAGAGCAGCTTTGCCCCTAGCAGGGAGCTTGGAAAGTGAGCAGGGGTTCATGAATGTTTGCTTTTATATGATGAATCAGTGTCCTTGAAACTTGATGAGGCTTCTTCTGGCTCCATTATGGATCATCTCTGGTGACTACTCCAGTGTTGGAACTGCAGGTGAATGACTGTCCCTCCTGGTCAGGGAGGACCCCTGAGTAACCATACCCTGAGAAGAGACTCCTGAAACAAACAAAAAAACCCATGGACATCCAATTAGGAACGAGGAAGGAAAACAGATCACTCTGAACACTGCTCTCTGAAATTTCTATGAACCTGGGCAGCGAGTGAGAAGAAGAGAAGAATCTAGGCGAGATGGTGTGGGTGTTCCAGGGACCCACTGGCTCCACAGTAAGTGCTCGCCCCTCTGATGACTTTTAAATTGCTTTCCCTCTTTTGGTAAAGGTTGGGCGTTTGTGTGATACATTATACAAATCAAAGCCCTTAACTCCCCCATGTCACCACCACCACCACCACCACCACCTGCAATTCTTGCCCCGGTCCAGGGAGCAGCCTTATTGTCCAGGGGAGGCCCAGGGTGGCTCTTAACTCTGGATTTTCCCCGTGGGAGGAAACAACTTCTTAACCTCTCAGCGTCCAGTTCATTAACGTGAACCACTCAGGTTTCTGAGAAGACCCACAGTGCCCCCCATTTGTGACTTCTTTGGGCCAAGGAAGTATGGCGCCCTTCTTATTTAACAACTTACTCTGGCTTAAACTTTTGTTTTTTTGTTTTGTTTGGTTTTTTACATCTCCACTTTGCTTCCCAGACCAGCCCACATTCAGACACATAATAAAAAACTGTGCCAGTCCAGCAGGGAGGTTAGGCTTGGGGAACCCAGACAAGAAGGGAAATCTGGAGCATTTAAAAGATGAGAAGCACAAACTGTCTTTGTCATTATTTAGGGGAGGGAGGGAGAGAGATTGAGAGAGAGAGAGGGAGAGAGAGAGAGAGAGGGAGAGAGAGGGAGAGAGAGAGAGGGAGAGAGAGAGAGAGAGAGAGAGAGAGAGAGAGGGAGAGAGAGAGAGAGAGAGAGAGAGAGAGAGAGAGAGAGAGAGAGAGAGAGAGAGAGAGAGAGAGAGAGAGAGATCCTGGTTTGGGAATTAAAGGCCCTTCTGATGTTTTAGCAGGCATCTGAACTATACCATTGTCAGCAGGTCAGCTGGCCATGTCAATAAAAATGGCATTCTAGACCCTAGGAAGTATTCATGAATTTTATGCATCTTGGAGGATTTCAACTTGAAGTGCAAAGCAGGAAAGGACTCTGTGACCTGCAAAATATGGGAGGTGCTTATTATTAAAGTTTATTATTATTTGCGTTTAATGCCTACCCATAGCTCTGCGGTGAGAGACTGAGATCTGCACAATATTTAGCATACTGTTTTGAGCGAGAAATTTAGGAGTTTTTACAAAGGAAATGACTCGTTATATGAATAGAAGTAGTCTGAAAGTTCAACATGCAGAATGTAATAGAGAAAACACATAAAATCCCTACAGTGCTCTGAATAAGTAATGATTTAAATAGGTGAAGAATACCCCAAAGCATGCAGAGATGTTGATTGTATTACTAAATGGGAAACTGGATTATGAGATAAATCATAGTTTGACCCTTCTCTCTTTCTTAGTTCCGCTACTAAACCTTCACTCTGCCCCACCCTAACTAATACTTATATAGAAACAAGAAAAACAAAAACCTGGAAGGATATTGTTACCATACGTAGTTAGCTAGTTATTAATAAGAAAGAGTAGGACTTCTGGCCAAGATGGAGGCCTAGACTGATACACCTTGTCTCCCTCCACAACTAAGAAGGAATACAACTACCGCAAAACCAGCAATAACCAGAAGTTCCAGAAAATAAATGGAAGTCCAACGTATGAAGTTATAAAGAAGTGATGCTCATCCGGACAGGTAGGAGGGGCGAAGCCAGGGCAGAGAGGTCAAGCCGTGCTGGCGGCGGCAGCAGCAATGACGGTGGCAGGACAGCAGTAAGCACAGACACCTGTATTTAAGGAGAAGTGAGAAGCGCCTGGGGAGCACCCCCAGCTGCAGACCAGACCCATCAGCTTGCAATTCCAAAGCTGGGGAAGGCAGACCCCCATTGCCTTGGACTGTGAGGCCCGGTGTGGGTGGGGATGGAGGAGGAGGCTCCTGATCTCTCAGCAGAGATTGAACGGCAGGAATTCATCTTGGACCCCCACCCCCGCAGAAAACGCCGGTTGTGACGAGTGCACAGGGCTCCCCCTCCTATAGCATAAGAGGTGTGACAGCTCTCCCCAGGAAGCAAAGGTAGACACAAAACTGTTCAGGATGGCACAGATCACGATAGAGATCCCGGTGACACAGCTGACCAGACAGCAAATTTCTAATCTAACAAAGCAGCAGATAGAAAATCTTTCTGAGGCACAGTTCAGAGCTTTGCATATAAAAGTGCTTATAGACCTAACAGCAGATCTTAAACAAGACAGGGAAGGAATGAAGGCTAGTCCTGCTGAAATGAACAAAAACACATACAAAACTAGTGGTGAGGGAGAGAAAACCAGGGATCAAATCAATAAATTGGAACATAGGGAAGGAACAAACAGTCAACCAGTGCAGAAAGAGGAAACGAGAAGTGAGGAAAATGAGGAGAGGCTCAGAAACTTATTGGAGAGCTATAAGCGGGCCAACATCCGAATCATAGGGTTGCCAGAAGGTGAAGAAGAACTAGAAGTGGAAAAATTACGTGAAAAAATAATGAAGCATAACTTCTCTAACTTGGGGAAGGAAATAGACTTACAAGTCCAGGAAGCACAGAGAGTTCCAAAACAAATGGACCCAGGAAGAACCACACCAAGACACATTATAATCAAAATGTCAAAAATTAAGGCTAAAGAGAGAATCTTAAAAGCAGCAAGAGAGAAGAAGAGAATTACATACAAAGGCATCCCAATAAGACTGTCAGCTGATTTCTCAAAAGAAACTCTGCAGGCAAGAAGGAACTGGCAAGAAATATTCAAAGTAATGAAAAGCAAAAACCTACAACCACGAATACTCTATCCAGCGAAACTGCCATTCAGAATAGAAGGGCAGAGAAAGTGCTGCCAGGACAAAGTAAAACTGAAGGAGTTCATCAGATTCAAACCACTGTTATATGCGTTGTTAAAGGGACTTACTTAAGAGAAAGGATCAAAGCTATGAACATTAAAATGAAAGCTGTATCACAACAACCAATAACAGAAGCTAGGGAACTGAAACAAAGGCAAACTAAGTAGGCAACGAGAGTGGGAAAAGAATGATAGGTATGGGGGACATTATGGGGGGAGGTCAGCAGGGAAAGGGAAGTGGGGAAAGGGAAGGAGATGGTGCAGGAATTAGGAAGCATAGTAGGAGGGAGTGGAGTAGACAGGAAGATGTTGAGAGGAACTATATGCACAACCAATGGGCATGGACTAAGGGGGAGGCGGACAACGGAGGGAGGGATGTCACTGGGTGGAGAGGAACAAAGGGAAAAGAAATTGGGACAACTGTAACAGCATAATCAATAAAGCATATTAAAAAAAAAAAAAAAAGAGTAAAGGGAAACCGAGGAGCATAAGCCTGCTTGCCTAGCCAGGGAACTACAGCATTTACAGACTCTGACACATTCCAGAATACTGCTGCAGAGGAGACTTAATCTTTGGAACACAGGAAATCTCTCCAGGAGCACTGCTCTCCCTCCAGCATGGGGGAGCAGGGAGAGGTAAGCCATGTGCCACATAAGTTAAAATGGCAAAGGCAGAGGTGCTTGACCATGGAGGCTTGTCAATCTAACTAGCGAGTGGACTCATCATAAGCCTGCAGAAGCTTGGAAAGATGACTGGTTGTTTTGAAAAAGCTCCTGGTCTTTCCCCAAGCCCAAAATACTATAATCCCAGAGGAACAAAAAAGTTCTCTCTTGCTCAGCGACCCACACTCACCCTGTTTGTTTGTGTGTTTGTGCATCTCTCTTGCCCGGGAGCATGTGACCATGTGGGTCTAGCAGCTAATGGGGGGGGGGGAGCCCACAGCAGACTGCATGGGCTCAACAGGGCTAAGCTTTAATAAGAAACAGAAACTCTGGATGCTGGCCTTTGTCTTCACCCTGATTTTTCTATGGTGTGATGGAGAAAAATGGGACACAGGCATAGATTTCTACCCGAATAAATCATCTTGCCACATCACAATATCCCATGTATAAGTCTGCGAAATGCTTTTCTCACGATGCTGTGGAAGAGCCTGATTTCCACCAACAATAGTATATGTTGTCAAAATATGTGCAAAGGTAAGATTATTAAACAGCTGTACATTGGCCATTTATTACTTATGTTATACTCACACTTTTCAACATTATTTAATTTCAAAGGAAAGTTTGGGAGAACATAGACTAGCAGTCAAAAAAAGCAACTCATTCCTGATTAGTGACAAGTCAGTGTGCCCACACCTTTCCTCCATGGCTCCACACCTTTGATCTCTCATCTCCAGGGGCATTGGCAGCCCTTTCACAGCTGCCTGTCCTTTGCATACCAGTCTGTCTCCAGCTTAGGCCACGCTGAATTTGTAGCCTAACAATAGAGCAGCAGAGATCAACAGCACAGCAGGCAGTGTTAAAGTATTTCTTCCTTCACTCATCCTCCTCTAGGCCCTACAGTTACAGGAAAATAAAGATAAGCAAGCTAAGGGAGATGGGGGTGGGGCCTATATATAGTCAGTCAGATGGGGTAAAGCAACAGAAGAGGGTGGACTTGACTGCACTGTAAAACCTGAATTCTGTTCCTGGCAGTAACACAGGCTAAACCTTGGGCTTTAGTGCCTTCTTTCTCTTTGTACTTTTTAAATCTGAGTAGATGAAATCCCCATGGAATGGTCACAAACATAATCAGACGCCTATAGCAATACACACACACTATAGAAAGAGGTGTTGACTCAACATTTTAACACGAATCTAATGAAATAGAACATCGAGATTTAAAATAAGTTCAATGTTCTCAGAGATTTAAGTAAGAATAATAATGGTAACAAAGTATTGAGAGCAATTGTTGCACCAAAAAGAAGCACTAATTCCCCTCCCCCAATTTTTGCACAAACATCATATCGACCAGATTATTAAAATTGTATCCCTATGTCATTCCTTATTTCCATTCTGTGTTTCATTTTTTCTCACAGCACTTACCACTTTCTACAAAATGGATCTTCCTGGCCTGTGTCTCCTTCTTAGCACGTATTCTCCATGAGCTCATCTGTCTGTGTCCTCAGCACCTTTCAGAACAAGGCCTGACTCATAGTCAATATTGAACTTGTACTAGATCAATAAATAAAGAAGTAGAAAAGATATGGGATATAGAACATGGAATTTACGTGCAGATTTATTATCAACAGAAACGAGGGTAAAAAGGAAAAAGGAAGAACGGTGAAAAGGGGGAGAGAAAACAAGGGAAGAAGGAAAGGAGGAAAGAGAGAAGAATTAAAAAGCATATTCATACAAACCTGTATCTAAAATAACCGATACATATGGAATGAGGATGCTGTAGGTTGGGCACGGGGAGTGGAACCAAAAAGGAGTGCGAGCTTGCTAAACTGCTTAGTGTTTACTTGCAGGTGAGTTGTCAGTAGGGACCACACAGCAAAGGCTTGACTGGAGCAGTTGGACCTGCTTTGTCACATGGCTGTTCTAGGCCTCGGTTCCTCACCAGGTGGGCTTCTTCATGAGGTCGCCTTAGTTAGGGTATCTTGGACAAGCAATCCAAGAGAAATCAAGAGAAAACAACCAAGACAGGCCACTGTCTTTTTAAAACCTGTATCAGAGGTGACATTGCATTTCAGTTCTGTGTCCTTTTTGTTAGAACTCAGTTGTTATATAATGGGTTGCTGATGTGTCTGTATCCTGGCCCCTAGGATGTTTTCTTCTTCGCAGCGTGCTACAGCCATGAGCCTAAGCCTGCCTACAACTAAAATCAAATCTTTACATATCCAATTGCTTTAAATACAGACCAAATAAACCCACGTGTATCCATTTAGGGCCTGCCTGCTTTGCATACCCCACGAAAGTGCACTCGGTGTGTGCTGGCCACAGATGAGAAAACGCTTGGGCTTTGATGGCCCCTAAACTGCTGCTGCCCTTCGTGGCTGTCTGGCCCAGGGTCTCCCAGCCATGCTGCTGAAAGGCATGCAGGGGACACGTGAGCCCTTCACTGACTCCCTTCCACCTGGGGGCTGCCCCCCCCCTTCCCTGCGTGTCGGCCCTGTGCCGCTGTATCCGAAGGTTTGTAGCTGTGAGGGACTTCGCCTCTCAGCTAAGCTTCCCCAGTGCCGCCCAGATGAAGCTCTGTGTGTTACTGCCACCTCATAACAGCTCCTTCTGCCTTTTTCCTGCATCATCCTGAAATGCTCAGACTCACCAGCCCTTCACTCAGTGCAGCCCGCACTCGAGGGAGGGGCTCACCCAAGAGCATGAGCACCAGGAGGTGGGGTCCCTGGGGGCTGTCTGAGTGGTTTCTAACAGCAGGGTGCCCTCTGGTCCCCAAAGATTCATGTCCCTCTCACATAGCACACACATTTCTGAGGTCTTGTGTTCTGCTTTGCACACGCAGAAAGGAAATATTCGGGGGCAGACAGTGCACTGAGCATGGGGGTATCTGTCTCACTTCCCCACCCGCGTCTGTCACTGTGGTAATGGTTGCTGTGCCACAGAGCACAGTAGTACATGGCCTCATCCTCCGGCTGGGCCCCCATGATGGTGAGCGCAGCCTTGTCTCCCAGCAGGCTGCCGGAGAATCTGGCAGGAACCCCGGGTACTCGATTGCTGGTACCACCTATTAGGCCCCGGGGTACCTGGTAGGGCTCCTGTTGGACCCAGCTGGCATAGTTACTCGTGGTGACAGCCCCAGCACTGGAGCCACAGGTGAGTGTGACTGTCCCCCCAGGAGTTGTGGAGAGTGACGCTTCCTGAGTCACCACAGCCTGGAAAGCGGTCCCTGAAAACAGGTGAGAGACCAAGGTCAGGAATGGGTACAGGGGCCATGAAGGTGCCATGTGGCCGCTCTCACTGACCCCCAGCCCCCAGCCCAGAGAGTCTCCCCTCACCTGTGCAGTGAGCCAGAAGTGTGAGCAGGAGAGGAGCCCAGGCCATGGTGTAGATGCCTCACTGCTGTGCTCCTCAAGACCCCGCAGCACAGACTCGGCCTGCACAGCTCTCCTTATAACTCCTACCACGTGTGGGTGGGGCTGCCATGCAAATGAGTTCTACTCTCACCGTTGTTCAGCAGTGTGGCCTTGTCACAGCCACTGAGCTGTTCTACTTAAGTGACCACGTGGTAGTGGGACCCGGGGAATAGAGGACCCTTTCACGGCTGAGCTTGTTTTCCCAGGCACTGGCCCACAGCCCCCTCTAGTGTCCATAGTGAAAATATCACCAATGACAGAGGCACTCCTGCAGGGCTTTCCCTATTTGCAATCCCTCTTTCCTCTGGTCCGGAGTCATTTTCTCTCCGGAGGTCAGTTAAGTGCCTATGACTCTCAGGCAGAAACTGGACAGAGGCATTTGGGCAAGGGGAGGCCTGAGTGAATTACTGCCTGTCTCTTTACTCCAATTCACATAAATTAGGCATCTAGGTTGAGTAGAGGAGCTAAGGCCTTGGATTCTCCTGCTGTCTTAGCTCAGGTTCCTCAGGAATGCACCCAATAATGTGGATGCCTTGGCGCATAGGTAGTTGACTGTCCCATGGTCAGGTGTTTGGTCTCTACCAGGGCACGGTAGCTTTGCAGAATTTATTTCTCTTTTTCTTTTTCTTTCTTAATGGTGTTTAGTTTGCTACTGCTCCAGAACACTAGAAGACTACATTGCGACTTTTCTCTGAGGGCTTGCTAAATGCTTGGTGTGTGTGTGTGTGTGTGTGTGTGTGTGTGTGTGTGTGTGTATCTGTCAGGTGGGTCATAGGACTCAAATGGCGTGGCTGTGTGCAGGCTCAGCAATTTCCCAGGAAATGTAGGTTACCCCCTATCCTCCATGTCCCATTAAGAGGTTTCCTGGCCTCAGGCCCCAGATTTCCCCCACGACGAACCCTCCTCTTCATGACCTCACAACTGAAGGTTTGGGTACCACCACCAGCCTGCAGTCCAGGCCCTGCTCTGTGCTTGGAATTCCTCCCAAACCTGTGTTCTCACCCAGCATCTCCCAACTTAGTACCTCATCCCCGGGCCCAGGGTGCCTCAGGAAGCCTTGAGCTTAGGATACTGTAAGAGAAGGGAAGGGCTCTGCTTTGACCCCTTGATTTGGTTCTCCTAACTTCAAGTCAACTTCATATGTCTCTCCTTCTTCACGTGCAGGCAGGGCACATGGAAACGGAGCAGTGTTCTCCCGGGGCTCTAAACGTCATTCATGATTTCCTTACAGCTTCCACTGCTTTGCTGAGACTTCTTACCTGGTCATTCACTGCATGTGGATGTTACTCAGATTCTCACCGTGAACATATAAATACACTTGGGAATGATTGATGTTGAGTGTCCTGGCCATAAACTAGCTATACATGTTCATTTATTTAGGTCTCCTTCCTGTATCCCATGAATAGTTTATATCTCTCATTTTCACAAAATTTTCAGTTTCTTAATTTATCTTTATTTCTTATTTTTGATTCCATTGAATTTTTAAAAACTTTTATTGTTAATTTTTAAGTTTCCTCATTAATTTTTGATGGTTTATTGCTAGTGTGTACATTGCTATTCATTTCTGCATGTTGCTTTTGTGTCTCAAAGCCCAGATCAAATCATTCAGAGAAGAAACATCACTGAGTCTCCCCTGGACTCAAAGCTGGGCCTGGCCAGTACTAGCCACTGTCTGCACCTCCAACATCTGCACTGGGAGATTTTTATCTCTGAGAAGAACTTTATGCCTCTGAGAACATGAACAGGTGTGATATAATGGTGAGGGGTCAGTCTAAATCAGAGACGAGGGAAAAGGCACATTTGCTGTGAAGAGTAAACTCGGGTCCTGTCTGCAGAAGCTACAAAAGATGTCACCCTTGAGTTAAGCTTGATCCCAGGCAGAGCAGGGGTGATGTTCCCTGGCAGAAAGAGCACAGGGTGGTTTTAGTCTCACTAACCTGTGACTCTTGAGCAGTGTGTAAGTTAAGGGCTGCTGTAATGTACACAACAGTAATAGTCAGCCTCGTCCTCATTCTGCAACCTGGAGATGAGCAGGAGCCCTGCGTTGGCCGAGGTGCGTTTGTATCCATGGAAGCAGCTGGGGACCCTGGAACCCTGGTGCTTATCTGGCCCTGAGTAGTAGTACAGGAGATGCTAGGAAGGGCTCCCTGGCTTCTGCAGATTCCACTTCTCAGGTGTAAGTGAATCTCACTGATGCTCCTGGGGATACAGAGAAGGTAACCGAGTCAGCACAGGAAGAGGGAGCCTGCAAACAGACATTCATGGTTGGTGGAACAGGTACTGAGGGTAAAGTTTCTCAATGCTCTGGGCAAGTAAAGAAAGATGCAAGCTAAGTGGCTGTCCTGGCACCCTGAGACCTGTCCCTACCTGAGCAGTGAGGGAGGAGCACGAGGAGGAGAGGAGTCCAGGCCATGGTGCACACAGCCCCTGAGCCCACAGTGGGGCTGGGCTGCCCAGGTCCCCTTTTCTTCCCCACCCTCCGCCAGGGGAGGGGCTGTCCATGCAAATGTGTGTCCATCCAGGGACTTCCCAGCCCCTCCTGAGCCCTAGTGCTGGCGCTCAGCTCACACCCCACACAGAGGAGCAAGGAGGTTGGCTTCACCCCTTGGAAGAGTCCTGGGAGGAGGCATCTGCTGAGACCACAAAAGGTCTCTCTGTTCAGGGCACTCTGTCAGGCCTGAGAAGACACAGCTGCTGAAAGTTCACCGGTAAGCACAGGGCCCAGCCCCCCAGGCCCAGATTCCTTTAAGTGAATGATCCTCACTGCAGCTGTGGAGGGCCTGCTGGGCGGTCCGACAGCACCCTCTGCTGCTCATGGCCCAAAGCCCCGAGAGCCCAGCTGGATTCTGCAGCTCACCAGGTGACAGTTTTTATTCACACATCCATAGTCTGATTTTTAGATATTGTTGATCAATCACGTTGTGCATAATTGCCCTACTTCTTTTCACTTCCAGAAGGACTTCTGGTCTATGGGAAGCAAAAACATGTATATATAACTATTTAAAATGTTAGCATCCGCAGAATATGTTTGTAGAAAAAGTTAACAAGCCCTGTGTTCCATTAAGTCAAGTGTCAAGAGGAGGGCAGTTAAACTAGTGTGAAGGGAATTTTTCAGAAAGTGAGCATGGTGGCATATCCAAATGAGGTCTAAGCTTTAGAATTGTGATAGGGATCAGAGAAGATCCAGTGATTTGTGAAAAACTAATACATTGGTATGCTTAACATTTATCAGTGTATAGTGTATATACTTCTTTGTTTCAAGAAGTGATTTTTATTGTTCTATATTTGTAGCATTCAGAATATTCTGTCATATTTATTTTGAGACTTTTGTCCTATTCATGTGTATACTATATATACTCTTTATATACACAAATTTTAATGTTCCAAGACTCTTGTGCATTAAAGCAGTTAATTCCAAGTATTGTGACATCGATTGATTTGTGTTTTAATTTTCCCAATGGTTAGCTAATTTAATTGTTGTACTGACTGAAAAGTGAAGGAAGGACAATGGGGTCCTCGTTTTACAGCCTTGAGGTTCATGGTATGACATGTTGACGGAAATTAGGGCCAGACTGTGACATAAATTGGCACAAAATCAATTATGGCTTCTTTGCCCTCAATTCCTTTTGCAGAAGCATCTCCCTGTGGATGCAGAGCTTATAAACTCATCTTTATTTCTTTCAAGAATTTTCCCATCATGGTCTCTTGTGGGATTTGGTATGTGGAATTGGGTATTAGAATTTTATGGGTCACATGGTTGTCTGTATTTAACATCTGTTGACAAATTACTATATTACAGGATCTTAGTTAAGCGAGATACTAGTACGCATTCATTCAACTAACTGCACTTAGCACTTTATCAGCTCATGGAGGTTGCCTTGTTCTTCACTCATTTCCTGATAGCTCATCACAACTTCTCCATTTTCTCTACATGAACCCATGGGATCCAAGTCCATCGCACTGGTCACCTTCCCCAGCCTTGTGACCAGTGCCTCACATATAAGGTTTAGTAAGAAAACCAGGACTCAACTTTATGGCACTTTCCTACTTTTCAGACCCCAGGGGGAAAGTTTCTTAACATTACCTCTAGAAAAAACTCAGAACCTCAATGTCAAAATATACAGAAAGCAGAAATCTTTATATTGGCCTCAGGTCTGTTCCTTTTCCTAGATTACACATTTAGGTGACCAGATACATTCACTTAACAACATTGCGTGAGTTTGTCCTTAGTACCAGCCTGTGTCCTGGGGTTTGTAGATATATTGGTAACAAAATATGAAAAAATAAAAAGTTCAGTTCTGAGGGAGCTTGTATCCCAGCGGTAAAACCCACTGTAAACAGAGTCCCTGTTGTAATAAAATGTCCCCATGTGGACACCATCAACATCTGGAGGCAATTTCTGACTGCTGAAAGACACATGCCTCACCAAGGATGACCCCTGCTGCCCTCAAGGTTCTTGCACGATGTAGCCTCATTCTCCATACCTGCTTGTCCCTCTCCAGGTGGCTCAGTGCACGTTCTCATCTAAACTCACCAGGGCCATGCACAGTGTCTCAGTCTGGTGTTGTCCACCCTGTGCCTTCACTTATTTAATTGTTTACATTATTATCATAGGGATAGTTTGATATATGCATATGATGAAGCCCCTCCCTGATTATAAAACTCCCAATCATTACTCCCCATCATGATTAAATAAAAATCCTTAGTGTCTCATTCAAGGTATCCCTGGGCCTGCCATGAATCGATGCCCCATTTTCTGCCTCATCTTTCCCATCTGTACAAAACACAAATGGATCCTGGTTGCAAGTGATACTTAATTCTGAACCACTGTGTTTCATTCCATTAAACCCTTCACATTCTTTCAACACAAATTTTTAGTGCTCTTTCTCTGGGTGATCTTAAGGGATCTCTTATCCAATTGTGAGACTCAGTAAGGGTCAGCTTATATCTGTTGGACGATCACACTCTGCCATTAGGTAAAGATGCTCAGTCAAGAAGCAATCATGGCAGGGCACCACGACATCCCCTATGGTCCATCCTTACACTGTTTAGATCCACTAGCTTCTGTCATCAGTTTCATGAGCAGTTCTCCCAGGTACTTATGACCTGTTTTTCTTTGGGGTAATTGCAAGAGGTCATCCACAGGTTGAACTGTAAGGTCTCCTGCTAGAGTTGTTCTCAAGCTATAAGGATGCTAATTGTCCTCTTCTCTCACCTCCTATGCCAATTCCTTTCCCCTTTATGAGCACCAGGTCCAGGTGGCTACCTAGGAGGTGGATCAGAACCTCATTCTCGAGGGGTCTGTGCTCAAACTTCATTTCCTTCTGAGAATGTGTTTTATGTTGCTGTAGTTCTTCTCTTACTATCAAAGTCAGGCAAGAGAGACTCGCCAGTCAAGCTAAACATTTCTCATCCCCATTTTGTGATAGCAGCCTTACTGCATCCTGATAATCAAAGTCAGTTGTTTCTGCTGGTTCAGGGACTTTTCTCTTTATATCTAGGTCTCTTGTTATGATAAATATCTAGTGACCCAGTGGAGCTGAACTTGGAAATTTTAGGATTTTTGTTGTGTCCACTGGCATAAGTGTTTCTCATTTACCTGCAATAACCCGCAAATCTACAGGGACCAGGATTGTAGGAAATGGAGAAAGAAACTCCCCAAGCGGATCCCCAGCAGTGATGAAAAGAGTGACCTCTCCTACTTGTACCTCATAGTCCCTAGATCCAGACAATATTCCAGTTCAGAACAGAGCACACATCGACAGTCATGAGTTAGATGTTTATACATCACAGGTATGGTTCACCAGCCCTGTGGATTATCACATTGAGGTTGGTACTGAGGCAGGATGGTAAGAAACTAGGGAAATTCCTTGACAAGTGGAATGAGAGAAATGGAGACAAAATGATCAAACAAGATGAAACCATTTGAGCACTTTAGAGCCAGCTAATGAACCTCTAGGTTTTATCTTCCCTAACCAAGGATACTTAGGAGCAAAAGGTTCACACATTCCAGACTGTTTGAGGGCAGACCGGCCTTGGTCCTGGTCCCTCTTCAATAATGTTCTTTAAAAATAAAACTAACCAAAAAATAACCCTGACCCATCTATACACACATTTTGGTGAATCAACATATTGAAGGACACACTTGGAAAGCTAATCGGTATTCTGTTAAAACCCTCTGCTGAGGTAAAAAGCCTCAAGACAAAGGATCTGTGGTCTGATCGCGATAAAGCATGCCTGTGCCTTGTATCTTTTCTCTCTTTCTCCTAAACGCTAAGGGTCCCCATGAGACCTTCAACCAGGGAAGCAGCGGGCAGTGGCAGCTTGTCCCTGGCTAACACCCTGAACCTGTCTCCAAGGCCTCCTTTATAAAAATTTCATTTTATTGTATTTTTTCCATTGCCATTTATCCCCTTTATCCTCTTCTGCCTTCACCCCACCTCCTGCAATAATGTTGTTTGTGTCCATAAGTTCTTTATTTTTTTTCTTTTATGCTCCATCTCTCCACCCCCCCCCCTCAACTCCTTGCCCTGTCACTTACCAGACACATTCCCTAGGCCTTGTGTTCATCTTGGCACACAGAGCAAGGGACAGAGAGGTGTGGCTGAGCCTGCGGGTTTATGTCTCACTTCCTCACCTGCATCTGTCACTGTGGTAATGGCTGCTGTGTCAGTCTGCTGTGTACTATTTGTTACAGTGTTAGAGTCAGAATCAGTTGATGACCTCTGCATGTTGGTCCTTATGTTATCACTTCTTCACAGCAGGCTGGGATTGTTAGTGTTAAATTCAATTGTTTGCACATCCAGTTGAGCTTAATGGAACCCAAACAAAATTATTCTTAGTCATTTAGAGCCCTTGCTTTTCATACCCTATAAACTGCACTCCCCCCTCCTCAACTCATTGCTGACAAGACAAACCTTGGGGCCATCACAGACCTCAAACTGCTGCTCCCTTTTGGAGCTCTCTGACTCAGGGACTCCCCACTCTGCTGCTGAGTGACATATCCAGAATGCTTATTTTCCCTCTCCATCCCCCTTCACAGGAAGTCCCTTTGCCTCCTCACCCGAATGACCATCTTTGCAAGAGCTCTTAAATTGAGGGGTTTTGTCTGGAACACAACCTGTCCAAGTGCAGCCCAAATGAAGCTCCTCCTGGGATATGGCACGTTGTGGTCTCGCCTTTTCACCGTTCCACCCTGAAATGCTCCATCTCACTACCCATGCAGTACAGCCCACATTCAAGGGAATAGATCACACAAGGGCATAAACTATAGGAGGTGAGATCAGTAAGGCTGTCTGGGTGGTTGTCTGCCTTCTGACACCCGAAGTTTTACATCCCTATCACTACAAGACACATTCCCTAGGCCTTGTGTTCAGCTTGGCACACAGAGCAAGAGGCAGAGGTATGGCTGAGCCTGGGGGTTTATGTCTCACTTCCCCACCTGCATCTGTCACTGTGGTAATGGTTGCTGTGCCACAGAGCACAGTAGTACTCGGCCTCATCCTCAGGCTGGGCCCCCGAGATGGTGAGGGTGGCTTTGTTCCCAGACGTGGATCCGGAGAAGCGATCAGGGACCCCAGAGGGCCTGCTGTTTGTGTAGATGAGCGTGCGGGGAGCCTTGCCTGGGGTCTGCTGGTACCAGCTAGGGTAGTTACTAGTAGAGACTGACCCAGAGGTAAGGCGACAGGTAAGTGTGACCGTCCCTCCTTGAGACACTGACAGTGACGGCTCCTGGGTCACCTGGGTCTGAGAATCCACCCCTAAAACCAACAGGAGAGAGACAAGGGTTGTTATGGGAGACAAGATCACACTGAGACCCTGCTTTTATGTGTCCCCCAAGAATGCAGAGTCCCTTCCTCTGACCTGAGCTGTAAACGAAGAGCATGAGCAGAATCACTGTCCAGGCCATGGTGGGGATGCTCACAGGACACAGCCTCCTCAGGTTCCTGGGCAGGAGTGAGGTGTCCTTGGGGACTTTTCATGCCTCCCAGGCCCATTAGAAAGAGGAATTGCTTCATGCAAATCAGCTTCTTCCCTCTGGCTGCCACAGTGTCATCCTGCTGTCTCCTGGGGGTTTTCGGCAAGAAATGCTGTGACCCCACATCCACAAATGACTGCATAGTGACTGAGACGCTGAATGAGAGGTGTTGACATCTGTCAACAAAGCAGTTCCCCCATGTTTCCCTGGTGACCTTAGTCCTAAATTTCTTTCTGCAGTGGAAGTGGCCTGCATGATGAGATGATCGAATTTATCTTCTGGCCCCAAAATTTGAGTTCATCACAAAATCTAAGACTATTTCTTAGAACATTTCATTTGTTATTCAGTGAAAACCTTTCCTTTTTTATTTGAAGGGGCTTAGCAGTCACTCCTCTCTCCTACAGGAAGTCCACTGGGAAATGATAGAGTTCATATCTTGGGAGTGAGGGGATGGGGTCGCCCCCTGACTCAGCCCTGGCGCAGCAGCAGCAGGAAAGGAGCAGACCAAGGTGAGTGTGGACACAGGCCTCACCGCCAGGCAGAAACCATCAATTACATAGAGTTGCTTCTCTTTAACTGAAGATTTTGAGTGGGAAAAGCTATAGGGTCACCATGAGATTCTGAGATACTTCACAACACCAGATGTACAAAGCAGGAAAATGTATCTCATCATCAGAAATAAAAATAACTATGTAAACATGTTTGTGTGAACATCATGGAACATTGAAAAGTCTCTTTTCCTTTACATTCTGTTGTGGAGCAGAAGGATGGAGGGCAGACCAGGGATCTGGGATGTAAAAGGACTAGCAGGAGGGCAGAATATCTCCCAAAATGGGAGAAGATAACACACACCATGGGTGCATTAGTGTGAAATAAAATTATGTTTTGGTGTTCATTTTGAGATCACTAGTAAATTGTATGCTGAATAAAGCTTCAATGGCTATTTTTCCTTTCATTTCATGTGTGTTTGAGAGTCTAAACTTACATGACACAAAATATTCACACCAAATGGTTTTTCCCATTATGCAAATATATCTATGATAGTGTAGAGAAAAATTAGTAGTTTATATCTCCTATACTTGGAAATTAGAAGTGTTAACACACAAGAAAAACAATTAGAAAGTTGAATATGCAATTAATCAGTTCCATAAGTCATTACATAGTATTGAAATGAATGAAAAATACAGACTAGTTAAGAAATAACAACTTCAATGATGACAGAAAAACGCAAATGTATTATTACAAATTTCATCATCAACAAATTTGCAAGTGACCCTGAGGTTTGCCCCTCCTGTAGACTGTCTCGGGCTTTCCAAGGACACCATGGGTCCCTTTAAGTCTTCCTGAGGGACAGATCTGAATGGGGCTTAGGAGCCAGTGTGGGATGGAGGGATTGACAGGCTGGATATGGGAGAAACCCCCATATATGTGAGCCCCTCACATACATGAAGGAAACAGCAGCGCCCTCCGTGGACCCTGAGTGACACAGCCTGAGTCACGGAGGTGCTTCCTTTGTGCGGTGGTTTTACCTCTGAGAGAACACGCAGCTGCAGGGGGACCCTGGCCTTTTCATGTCTGCTTTCCCCCAAATTCCAGATCCATCATCACCAGAGACTGTGAACATATTCTAGCCAAAGCCCAAATCCTCCCTGCGGGTCAAGGAGAAGTTTGATTGACATGACATGGGTTCTTCTCGCTCATATGGTGAGTCATTTGTGAAACTATCAGCTATTATCATAAATGAGATTTTTTCCGTAATTTTCCAATAGTTCATTCACATTAAGCTCCTTTGATTTACTAGAATGAAAACATTGATTTAAGCTACACTGTCTTTCTGTGGCAGAAAAGGCACCATCTAATTCAGGACATTGGAAGCAGGGATAGAAGGTGGCAGAATAAATGGGATGACCCACCAGCTGTGCCCAGATGGTAGCAGAAAAAGGCAGCGCCAATCCCTGCCCACCAGTGCTTTCATGGTCCACTAAAGCGAACTCTTTGTGCCATAGGTGAGGATGTGGTGAGAAAAATCGAGGCTTTGGTGCAGAAGCCCCAGAGCTCTGCTTGCTGAGGCCTAATTGTTGACATTGAGAATATCCCTGCCTAGGTGTCTTCTACCCTACAGGCTGGTATTTATGTCTATAGACCAGAAGTCTACCTTCTTTTTTCACAGTCTAAGTCTAATTATGCTTTTGATTGTATTATCGTTCAGTGATATGTAAAATTTCCTAGGCCCAAGACCAGAGACAGAAACTGACAATTTCATCATCACATGAGGAGTTCACTAAGGCAAGTTACACACAAGGTGTGTCTTGGGCAGAGAAATGACCACGGGGATTTCCTTTGCACCTTCCACCCCAAACCATCTGCTATATCTCCTAACCTGTGAGCCTATGTGCTGGGAAAGAAATGTGTGTTTAATCTAAGGGGAGGGGGACCCCAGTTGCCCCAAGGGTTAAAGACAGATAAAGTCAGGGGCAGAGCAGAGGGTTTTTGTGTATAATTGGAGGTGGCAGGGGGAGGGGCAGCAGGAGTCAAAATGGCAGATTAGCTTCAAGATGGAGTCAGCTTTGTCAGCACAGCCAGGAGTTTTCACTTAAAGAGATTCTGGGAAGAACGGGACACTTCATATTGACTTGAACCTGAAATCATCAGGAATAATATCTTAGTGGTTTATTCCAGCAATTGGATTGAAGAGTGACTGTGCTTATCTGGTTCTGCAGAGATTATTTATATATAAATAAATGGCTGGTAAACGTGATTAATATTTTCATACATTTTTTTCTTTAGAGAAATTAACATACTGCACGTGACCATGATTTGCATGTGAAAAGTTTTTCTGGCCTCTCTGGTGCCCCGTACTGCACATAGGTTAGGCTTTGGACTTTTACCCTCATGGGAGTGAATAAAGTGTATTTTTCTTCCTGTGTGTGTGTTTTAAAATATAAAATTTTGTAAAAACTTTTCACTGACAGAAAAACAGTTAGTACAGAAAACTTTTCCATAGCTTTCACCCACATTTTTTCTATAACATTACAATCTTGCAAAAATACGGTCATATTTAAAAACTAAGAACCTACCCTTGGTACAATAATATTAAGTAAACTGCAGGTTTTATTTAAATTTCATTAAAATTATCAATATATCCTTTTTCTGTGCCTAGAACCAGTCCAGGAATCCAATAATGGAATAATCAGGACAGAAAACGAGCACACACAAATATATGTAATTCTGACATACTAGCTATAATACTTCATTTCTTTTAAATTAATTTTGTGTTACCTCGACATAAAGTTTTTCTAAAAAGATTTTTTAAATAAAAATGAGATCAGGAACTAAAAGGACAATTTCACACTTTGGTTCTGCCCCTCGCAGCCCAGTGCTGGAGGGGAGGCTCCGGTAGAGACACCTCTGCCAGCCCCCAACCCCTTACCCAAGGAGTCAGCCCAGGGGGTGCCAGGAGTGTTTCTGGAACCACTGCCAAACAGATGTTCTAACAGCACAGACATTCACCTAAGCCATGAAAATCCTCTCAACGTGTGGTTGCAGTTTTAAAGTAAAAAAAAGAGAAAAAGAAATCAAGTAACAGTTTTCAGTGATGGCCTGAGATTTTAAATCTGTTTCTGAATGTTCCTGAATTTATGAATGTTCAATCGGGAGAGATTGTGTCCTGGAAGGTTAACTTGATTAAATTTTAAACACATGTTTTCAGGAATAATTTATAAGAATAGATGTAGAGGTCTTTTTCAAACTTTTGTGTTCATATGAAACTTTAGGAGAGCTTGTTAAAACACAGATTCTTGCACACAAACACCAATTTCTGACTTGGTAGGCCTAGTCAGGGGCACTGCATTACCCACAAGCTCCCAGTAACACTCTCATTTTAATGCTAAATACAATATTCATGCGGTCTGCAGGGTCAAATCCATATAGAAGGCTGTGTCTTGTTAAAGCTCTTTGAATACAGACCGTCTTACAAGGAGCAGTAGGGTCTCGAGCCTCACTGGTGGTTACTATATTTGCAGCTCAGCCTTCACCCCATCGTTATTCTGGGAGAGGGGAAGAGAGGAAGCCCATTCTGCCAGTGTCACATGGGAGTGAGGGACACACCCTGGGAGAGACTGGAGAACGCACATGACGATGGGTCCCTGGATGTGAGAATGGGCCATGGAGGGTCCTCCCCTTGGTGTGTTGATCATTTCGACCCTCTCTCCATCCTTCTGTCACTAGAGCTGAGTCATTCTGAGCACGGGAGGAGGTTTAGGTTGCACTTCCCCATGGGTTCACATCACTGTGTAAGTATTACTACCCACATGCATAAAACAGTAATAGTCGGCCTTGTCCTCAAGCTGGGCCCCCGTGATGGTGAGGGTGGCTTTGTTCCCAGAGATGGCTCCGGAGAAGCGATCAGGGACCCCAGAGGGCCTGCTGTTTGTGCTGTAGATGAGCGTGCGGGGAGCCTTTCCTGGGGTCTGCTGGTGCCAGCTAGGGTAGTTACTACTAGTGACTGACCCAGAGGTAAGGCCACAGGTGAGTGTGATCGTCCCTCCTGGAGACACTGACAGTGATGGCTCCTGGGTCACCTGGGTCTGAGAATTCACACCTAAAATCAGTAGGAGAGATATGGGCATTGTTAAGAGCAAGGAGGTCACCCTGACACCCTGCTTTCATGTGTCCCCCAAGAATGCAGAGTCCCTGCCTCTGACCTGAGCTGTAAGCGAGGAGCCCGAGCAGAAGCACCGTCCAGGCCATGGTGGGGACGCTCACAGGACTCGGCCTCCTCAGGCTCCTGGGCTGGAGCGTGGTGTCCTTGGGGCCTTTTCATGCCTCCCAGGCCCATTAGAAGGAGGAAGTGCTTCATGCAAATCAGCTTCTTCTCTCTGGCTGCCACAGTGTCACCCTGATGTCACCTGGGGGGTTTGGGAAACAGGCAGATGGTGTGACCCCACATACACCAATGACTGAGACACTGAATGAGGGGTGTTGACATCTGTCACCAAATCAGTTCCCCCTTGTTTTCCTGGTGACCTTAGTCCTAAATTTCTTTTTGCAATGGCTGTGGCCTGCATGATAAAATGATCCAATTTAACTCTGGCCCCCAAATCCTAGTTTATCACAGAATCTAATCCTGTTCCCTAGATTAGAACGTTTCCTTTCTTCTTCAGTGAAAACCACTCTATTTTTGTTTGAAGGAGCTTAGGATTCACTCCTTCCTCCTACATGGAGTCCACTGGGAAATGACAGAGTTTATGTCTAGGGAATGAGGGGATGGGGTCACCCCCTGACTCAGCCCTGACCCAGCAGCAGCAGCAGCGAAGGAGCAGACCAAGGTGAGTGTGGACGCAGGGCCGCACTGCCAGACAGAAACCATCGATAACGTAGAGGTGCTTCTCTTTAACTGAAAATTTTGAGTAGGAAAATCATAGTGTCACAATGAAATTGCAAAATACTTCACAACATCAGTTATACAGAGCAGGAAAATGTATCTCATCATCAGAAATAAAAATAACTGTGTAAACATGTTTGTGTGAACATCATGGAACATTGAAAAACTCTCTTTCCCTTTACACTCTGCTGTGGAGCAGGAGGACGGAAGGGCAGACCAGGAATCTGGGATGTAAAAGGACTAGCAGGAGGGCAGAATATCTCTAAAAATGGGAGAAGATAACACACACCATGGGTGCATTAGTGTGAAATAAAATTATGTTTTGGTGTTCATTTTGAGATCACTAGTAAATTGTATGTTGAATAAAGCTTGAATGGCTATTTTTCCTTTCATTTCATGTGTGTTTGAGAGTCTAAACTTACATGACACAAAATATACACACCAAATGGTTTTTCCCATTATGCAAATATATCTATGATAGTGTAGAGAAAAATTAGTAGTTTACATCTGCTATACTTGGAGATTAGAAGTGTTCACACAAGAAAAATAATTAGGAAGTTGAATGTGCAATTAATCAGTTCCGTAAGTCATTACACAGTATTGAAATGAACGAGAAATAAAGACTAGTAAGAAATAACAAATGATGACAGAAAAATGTGAATGTATTTATTACAACTTTCATCATCAACAAATTTGCAAGTGACCCTGAGGTTTGCCCCTCCTGTAGACTGTCTCGGGCTTTCCCCACACACCACGGGTTGTATTAAATCTTCCCGAGGGACAGATATGAATGTGGCTTAGTAGCCAGTGTGGGATTGAGGGATTGACAGGCTAAATATGGGAGAAACCCCCGTATATGTGAGCCCCTCACATACATGAAGGAGACAGAGCAGCGCCCTCTGTGGACCCTGAGTGACACAGCCTGAGTCAGGGAGGAGCTTCCTTTGTGCAGTGCTTTTACCTCTGAGAAAACACACTGCTGCAGGGGGACCCTGGCCTCTTCATGTCTGCTTTCCCCCAAATTCCAGATCCATCATCACCAGAGACTGTGTACATATTCTAGCCAAGGCCCAAATCCTCCCTGCAGGTCAAGGAGAAGTTTGATTGAAATAACATGGAATCTTCTCGCTCATATGGTGAGTCATTTGTGAAACTATCAGCTATAATCATAAATGAGACCTTTTTTTTGTAATTTTCCAATAGTTCTTTCACATTAATCTCCTTTGATTTATTAGAATGAAAACAATAAGTTAGGCTACACTTCTTTTTCTGTGGCAAAAACAGCACCATCTAACTCAGGACGTTGGAAGCAGGGTTAGAAGGTGCCCAGATGGTAGCAGGAGAAGGCAGTGCCAATCACTCCCCCACCAATGCTTTCATGGTTCGCTAAAGCAAACTCTGTGCCATCGGTGAGGATGTGGTGAGAATAATCGAGGCTATGATGGAGAAGCCCCAGAGCTCTGCTTGTTGAGTACTAATTGTTGACATTGAGACTATCCCTGCCTAGGGGTCTTCGACCCTATGCCCAGAAAGAACTGTAGGTCACTTTTTTTTTTAAGCAAATTTATTTTTGTTATGTGATTGTCTACCTTTTCCTGTGAATCAGGCCTAGACAATTGGATCCATGAAGGGAGGAGGGTAAGATATGAGGCAAGTGTGTGAGTCAATGCTGAGTGCTCATGTGGTTTCTGGGGACCAGGTGCAGGACAGTCACCCTTCACGAGGACACGGCCTGCCCAAGTGTGCAAGAGCCAGTAGTCTTTCTGGCCCAGAACCCCGAGCTCTCAGAACGGTCCCTCTTCGCCCCCTGCTGGTCAGAGAACACACATGCTCCAGCTCATTTCACACCACCCAGCTCTCCCTGAAGGGCTCTGATTTTTATATTTGGGTTTTTCTGCTGTCGCTACCCCGGGTAGTAGAATGAGCAGGTCCCTCTGTAACTCTGGGTTCAGCCATTAATGTTTTCAGGTCATCAATGACCTCCAGACAGCTGAATGAAATGCTATGTTTCCAGAAGATAAAGGATTACCTCATAGTTGAGTTTACTTCTGTCTGGCCCCTGGGTTAATTACTGGTACATGACCATGTTGAGTCAATTTTGAGGCTTAAATTTCCTCAGAGAGCCCCATTAGTTTGTACCTGGTTATGATTCTACTTGGATGATCCTTGCAGGTTGAAATACTTAGTGGCCGTTTTTGTTACTGTTTCTGTAGATGTTGTAAGGGACTCGAGTTAGGTTCCCAGCCCCAGGGGCATGCATGCCTTGGCCGTTTATTCCTGCCTCTGTCATGAGAACACAAGGCTGTCAGGGGACAAATGTCTTGTGTTCTTGTTTACTTCTGCAGGTTCTCATTTACCCTTGACTGTTATACTGACAATGCTTTCTTCTGACTCTTGAGGTTATTTAAACTATTGTCTAGTTTTGTAATTATTTTCAGTATAAGGATTAATATAAAAACAATATTATTATGAATGGCACCCCACCCCTCTTTAGAGGTTCTTTCCCCTTTATGGAATTTTTGAAAGCCTCCTTTTGTGTTCTCCAATCTTCCTTTGCCCTGGTCAAGTTACTTTCAATATTAGTTTGAATTGATTTCAGGTTAACGCATAGTGTTTAGACAATCATACCCTTTACACAGTGTTTCTTGTGATACTTCCGGTACCCACCTGGCCCCGTACTTAGTTAGGGCAGCATCATTGTCCAAAGCCCCTGTGCTGTCCTTTGTATCCCTGTGACTCTATTCTTGAGGCTGCCTCAGTGGTGGGGGTCACCACACACGCCTCCTTCTTCTCTGAACCCCAGGCTCCTGTGCACCACCCTGCAGACAGATTCCTTTTGGTACAACAGGGAGGCAGTAACTGAGTGAGCTAAGAGCAGGATGCACAAAGCTGGTTTCTACACACCGAATGAAGGAATTTCAATGTAGTGTCTCAGGGTCTTGAGATAGTGTGGCCTCCTCCAGCCATTTGAACAGCAGAGATGCCACCACTTGGGAAACGTG
Source organism: Furipterus horrens (assembly GCF_987537825.1). Taxonomy (NCBI): domain Eukaryota; kingdom Metazoa; phylum Chordata; class Mammalia; order Chiroptera; family Furipteridae; genus Furipterus; species Furipterus horrens. The sequence goes on along the minus strand of NW_028327181.1, from coordinate 17,442,383 downwards.
CCCTGGGAAGGAAGAAGTGGGGGAGGCAGGAGAATATGGATAAGGAAGCATGCAGTTGGATAAGAAAGGGGCAGGACACAGAATCCTGCATTTCTATGGCTCTCCACCTTTTCCATTGACCTTTATTTCCCTGCCCCCAGTGCTGGCGGCAGTCGCAGGTATCCTGGCCCCTAATGACACCTCTAGCATCTTGCCTGAGCCGAACATCAGCCTTGACTCCCCTGCCCGCCCTGAGCCAGCGGCTGCTCGCACTGACACCTCACCCCCTGGAGTGTCAGAGGTAGCTCTGGGCTTTAACCAGATACAAGCAGCTCCTTCAGTGCGTAAGGGCACCCCGAGGGCCTCTGTGCGCTCAGCACATGCTGCCCAGGACCCTCAGTGCTTTAACTCAAGAGCAAGTAACCAGCTCGTCTCCCCATAAAAAAAGTGACATTCCCAGTTAATCTCCGTGAGTAGGAATGAAGGGCAGCGATAAGTCCAGTGAGTCCCCGTGCTGTTGCGATAGAAGTGTATTCCTGTGACACCGTTAACCAGGCTGGGTGGCTGTTGCCAATGTTTCTGTCACAGAGACTGGCTCAAGGTTTCAACCCAGCACCTCTCCCTTGTAGTCCTTCTCTTGCACACTCCTCCTGTCTCAATGGCAGCATCAGTCCCCTGCGACCTCCTTCTTCACGTGCGTTGTGCCACCAACTCCTGCCTGGGCCCCTGCCTTCTCTCTGCGCCTCCTATTTCATCCTTTTAGAGAAGCTGGACTCCTCCTAAAGCTGACCTCAGATGCTACCTCTTCCTTCCTTAAAAACCTCTAACAGCTTCCTATTGTCCACACCTTTTTTATTAATGTCACCTCTTGTCACACCCCGTGATATGCTTCATTCTTATCATGTATTGACCCTTACTTCTGTTTGTGGTGTCTTGAGGATGGGACTCTGCCTATGTTGTCAGTGTTATTCTCTGAGCCCTAGACATGAGCCCGGCATATAGTACATGTTCAGAAAAGCATTAAGGATGAACAGATCTCTGCATCAGTTGTTTTCCCTGGTCAGTTGTCCCTGTTCCAACTTGACTCATCACAGACTCTGTCTCCAGGGCAGGCTGGTCCTGGCCTCAAAGAGCTTCATTTGAAGCAGTCTGGCAGGGGTACCCTTGGAGGGCCAACCATGAGAAGACGAGGCTTCATCCTTTAGGTAGCTGTCCTGACTTGAGCCGTGGGCCTTCGTTAGTGCCCACATTAGCACACATGCCAGCAAAAGCTGTCCTGACCATGGGTGTCAGGTGCTGCAGGCAGGGTCAGAAGGTTCGATGGTCACACATGTTCGAGTCGCACTCCCCTGCAGGCTTCAATGCTGTGGGAGCCTGTGTAGGGTCTCATGGTAACAACCAGCTTTGCCCACAGGCTGGAGCCCACAGATGCTCAGTAAGGCTGTGCTTCCAGGCACCGGTCACCTGAAAAGCAGGACAGGTCTTCTATAGGCTGGTATTTACGTCTCTAGACCAGAAGTCTACTTTCTTTTTTCATAGTCTAAGTCTAATTATGCTTTTGATTGTATTATGTTCAGCGATATGTAAAATTCCTAGGCCCAAGACCAGAGACGGAGACTGACAATTTCATCATCACATGAGGAGTTCACTAAGGCAAGTTACACACAAGGTGTGTCTGGGGCAGAGGCAAGACCACAGGGATTTCCTTTGCACCTTCCACCCCTCAGACCACCTGCTGTATCTCCTAACCAGTGAGCCTGTGTGCTGGGAAAGAAATGTGTGTTTAATCTAAGGGGAGAGGGACCCCAGTTGCCCCAAGGGTTAAGAGACAGATAAAGTCAAGGGCAGAGCAGAGGTTTTCTGTGTATAATTGGAGGTGGTGGGGGGAGGGGCAGCAGGAGTCAAAATGTCAGATTAGATTCAAGATGGAGTCAGCTTTGTCAGAATATCCAGGAGTTTTTACTTAAAGGAGATTATGGGAAGAATGGGACACTTCATATTGACTTGAACCTAAAATCTTCAAAGATTAATGTTTTAGTGGTTTATTTCAGCAATTGGATTGAAGAGTGACTGTACTTATCTGGTTTTGCAGGAATTACTTATATATAAATAAATGGCAGTTAAACAGGATTAATATTTTCATACGTTTTTTTCTTTAGAGTAGATGAAATGAACATACTGCACGTGACCATGGTTTAAGTGTGAAAAGTTTTTCTGGCCTCTCTGGTGCCTCGTACTGCACATAGGTTAGGCTTTGGATGTTTTCTCTCATGGGACTGAATAAAGTATATTTTTGTTTCTATGTGTGTGTTTTAAAATTTTTAATTTTGTAATCATTTTTCACTGACAGAAAAATAATTCATACAGAAAACTTTTCCATAGCTTTCACCCACATTTTTTCTATAACATTACAATCTTGCAAAACAACTCTCATATTTAAAAACTGAGAACCTACCCTTGGTACAATAATATTAAGTAAACTGCAGGTTTTATTTAAATTTCATTAAAATTCTCAATATATCCTTTTTCTGTGCCTAGAACCAGTCCAGGAATCCAATAATGGAATAATCAGGACAGAAAACGAGAACACACAAATATATGTAATTCTGACATACTAGCTATAATACTTCATTTCTTTTAAATTAATTTTGTGTTACCTCGACATAAAGTTTTTCTAAAAAGATTTTTTAAATAAAAATGAGATCAGGAACTAAAAGGACAATTTCACACTTTGGTTCTGCCCCTCGCAGCCCAGTGCTGGAGGGGAGGCTCCGGTAGAGACATGTCTGCCAGACCCCCGCCTCCAACCCAAGGAGTCAGGCCAGGGGGTGCCAGGAGTGTTTCTGGAACCACTGCCAAGCAGATGTTCTAACAGCACAGACATTCACCTAAGCCATGAAAATCCTCTCAACGTGTGGTTGCAGTTTTAATGTTAAAAAAAAAGAAATCAAGTCACAGTTTTCAGTGATGGCCTGAGATTTTAAATCTGTTTCTGAATGTTCCTGGATTTATGAATGTTGAATTGGGAGAGATTGTGTCCTGAAATGTAAACTTCATTAAATTTTAAACAAAAGTTTTCAGGAATAATTTTATAAGAATATGTATAGAGGTATTTTTTAAGCTTTAGTGTTTATAAGAAACTTTAGGAGAGCTTGTTAAAACGCAGATTCTTGCACACAAACACCAATTTCTGACTTGGTAGGCCTAGTCAGGGGCACTGCATTACCCACAAGCTCCCAGTAACACTCTCATTTTAATGCTAAATACAACATTCATGCGGTCTGCAGGGTCAAATCCATATAGAAGGCTATGTCTTGTTAAAGCTCTTTGAATACAGACCGTCTTACAAGGAGCAGTAGGGTCTCGAGCCTCACTGGTGGTTACTATATTTGCAGCTCAGCCTTCACCCCATCGTTATTCTGGGAGAGGGGAAGAGAGGAAGTCCATTCTGCCAGTGTCACATGGGAGAGAGGGACACACCCTGGGAGAGATGGAAGGAGGCACATGGCAATGGGCCCCTGGATGTGAGAATGGGGACATGGAGGATCCTCCCCTTGGTATGCTGATCATTTGCACCCTCTCTCCTTCCTTCTGTCGCTAAAGCAGAGCCATTCTGAGTACGGGAGGAGGTTTTGGTTGCACTTCCCCATGGGTTCATATCACTGTGTGAGTATTACCACCCATGTACAGACTACAGTGATAGTCGGCCTCGTCCTCAGGCTGGGCCCCCGTGATGGTGAGGGTGGCTTTGTTCCCAGAGATGGCTCCGGAGAAGCGATCAGGGACCCCAGAGGGCCGCCTGTTTGTGTAGTAGATGAGCATGCGGGGAGCCTTGCCTGGGGTCTGCTGGTACCAGCTAGGGTAGTTACCAGTAGAGACTGACCCAGAGGTAAGGCCGCAGGTGAGTGTGACCGTCCCTCCTGGAGACACTGACAGTGATGGCTCCTGGGTCACCTGGGTCTGAGAATTCACACCTAAAATCAATAGGAGAGACATGGGTGCTGTTAAGAGGAAGCAGGTCACCCTGAGACCCTGCTTTTATGTTTCCCGTGAGAATGCAAGTCCCTTCTCCTGACCTGAGCTGTAAGCGAGGAGCCCGAGCAGAAGCACCGTCCAGGCCATGGTGGGGACACTCACAGGACGTGGCCTCCTCAGACTCCTGGGCTGGAGCGTGGTGTCCTTGGGGCCTTTTCATGCCTCCCAGGCCCATTAGAAGGAGGAAGTGCTTCATGCAAATCAGCTTCTTCTCTCTGGCTGCCACAGTGTCACCCTGATGTCACCTGGGGGGATTGGGAAGGAGGCAGATGCTGTGACCCCACATACACCAATGACTGCATAGTGACTGAGACACTGAATGAGGGGTGTTGACTTCTGTCACCAAATCACTTCTCCCACTTTTCCCTGGTGACCTTAGTCCTAAATTTCTTTCTGCAGTGGCTGTGGCCTGCATGATGAGATGATAGAGTTTACCTCTGGCCCAAAAATTCTAGTTCATCACAAAATCTAATCCCATTCCTTAGATTAGAATATTTCCTTTCTTCTTCTGTGAAAATCATTCCTTTTTTTATTTGAAGGAGCTTAGCAGTCACTCCTCTCTCCTACAGGGAGTCCACTGGGAAATGATAGAGTTCATGTCTTGGGAGTGAGGGGATGGGGTCACCCCCTGACTCAGCCCTGGCGCAGCAGCAACAGCAGCGAAGGAGCAAACCAAGGGGAGTGTGGACACAGGCCTCACCGCCAGGCAGAAGCATCAGTTACAGAGAGTCGCTTCTCTTTAACTGAAGATTTTGAGTGGGAAAAGCCATATGTCACAATGAAATTGTGAAATACTCCACAACATCAGATATACAGAGTAGGATAATGTATCTCATCATAAGAAATAAAATAACTATGTAAACATGTTTGTGTGAACATCATGGAACATTGAAAAACTCCCTTTCCCTTTACATTCTGCTGTGGAGCAGAAGGATGGAGGGCAGACCAGGGATCTGGGATGTAAAAGGACTAGCAGGAGGGCAGAATATCTCCAAAAATGGGAGAAGATAACACACACAATGGGTGCATTAGTGTGAAATAAAATTATGCTTTGGTGTTTGTTTTGAGATCACTAGTAAATTGCATGTTGAATAAACTTGAATGGTTATTTTTCCTTTCATTTCATATGTGTTTGATATCTTAACCTTACATGAGAAAAAATATTCATGCCAAATTTTTTTACCCATTATACAAATATATCTATGACAATGTAGAGAAAAATTAGTAGTTTACATCTCCTATACTTTGAGATCAGGAGGAGTGTTAACACACACACACACACAAAAAGAAATGAGGAAGTTAAATATGCAATTAATAAGTTCTATAAATGGTTACATACTATTGAAATGAATGAGAAATAACAGGCTAGTTAAGAAATAACAACTAATATGATGACAGAAAAACATAAATGTATTTATTACAAATTTTATCATCAACAAATTTGCAAGTGACCCAGAGGCTTGCCCCTCCTTTAAGACTGTCTCAGGCTTTCGCCACACACCACAGGTCTCATTAAGTCTCCCCAAAGGACAGATCCAAAAGGGGCTTAGCAGCCAAGGTGGGATGGAGGGATTGACAGGCTGAATGAGCAAGAAACCCCCATATATGTGAGCCCCTCACATACATGAAGGAGATAGAGCAGCGCCCTCTGTGGACCCTGAGTGACACAGCCTGAGTCAGGGAGGAGCTTCCTTTGTGCGGTACTTTTACCTCTGAGAAAACACACTGCTGCAGGGGGACCCTGACCTCTTCATGTCTGCTCTCCCCCAAATTCCAGAGCCATCATCACCAGAGACTGTGAATGTATTCTAGCCATAGCCCTAATCCTCCCTGCGGGTCAAGGAGAAGTTTGATTGACATGACATGGGTTCTTCTCACTCATATGGTGAGTCATTTGTGAAACTATCAGATATTATCATAAATGAGATTTTTTCCGCAATTTTCCAATAGTTCTTTCACATTAGGCTCCTTTGATTTACTAGAATGAAAACATTAATTTAGGCAACACTGTCTTTCTGTGGCAAAAATAACACCATCTAATTCAGGACGTTGGAAGCAGGGATAGAAGGTAGCAGAATAAATGGGATGACCCACCAGCTGTGCCCAGATGGTAGCAGGAAAACACAGTGCCAATCCCTCCCCACCAATGCTTTCATAGTCCACTAAAGCGAACTCTTTGCGCAATCGGTGAGGATGTGGTGAGAAAAATCGAGGCTATGGTGGAGAAGCCCCAGAGCTCTGCTTGCTGAGACCTAATTGTTGACATTGAGGCTATCCCTGCATAGGGGTCTTCTACCCTATGCCCAGAAAGAACTGTAGGTCACTTTCTTTTTTTTAAGCAAATTTATTTTTGTTATGTGATTGTCTATCTACCTTTTCCTGTGAATTAGGCCTAGGCAGTTGGAACCATGAAGGGAGGAGAGTGAGCTATGAGGCTAGTGTGTGAGTCAGAGCTGAGTGCTCATGTGGTTTCTGGGGACCAGGTGCAGGACAGTCACACTTCAGTGAGGAAAGTGCCTGCCCAAGTGTGCATGATTCAATAGTCTTTTTGGCCCCGAACCCAGAGCCCTCAGACCGGTCCTTCTGCGCCCCCTGCTGGTCAGAGGACATACAACCTCCAGCTCATTTCACACCACCCAGTTCTCCCAGAAGGGCTCTGATTTTTACGTTTGAGTCTTTCTGCTGTCACTACCCAGGGCTGTAGAATGAGCAGATCCCTCTCTAACTTCGGGTTGGTCCATTAATGTTTTCAGGTCATTAATGACTCCAGACAGCTGAATAAAATGCTATGTTTCTAGAAGTTAAAGGATTACGTCATACTTGAGTTTACTTCTGTCTGGCCCCTGGGTTAGTTACTGGTATGTGACCATGTTGCGTTCATTTTGAGACTTACAATTCCTCAGAGAGCCCCATTAGTTCATACCTGGTTATGATTCAACTTCGGTGATCCTTGCAGGTTGAAATACTTGCTGGTGGTTTTTGTTGCTGTTTCTGTAGATGATGTAAGGGACTTGGGTTCGATTCCCAGCCCCAGCGGCATACATGCCTTGGCTTTTTATTCATGCCTCTGTCATGAGAACACAAGGCTGTCAGGGGACAAATGTCTTGTGTTCTTGGTTACTTCTGCAGGTTCTCATTCTCCCTTGACTATTATACTGACAATACTTTCTTCTGACTCTTGAGGTATTTAAGCTATTGTTTTGTCTAGTTTTGTAATTATTTTCAGTACAAGGATTGATATAAAAAGACTATTATTATGAATGGCACCTCACCCCTCTTTAGAGGTTCTTTCTCCTTTATGGGATTTTAGAAAGCCTCCTTTTGTGTTCTCCAAACTTCATTTGCCCTGATCAAGTTACTTTCAATATTAGTTTGAACTGATTTCAGGTTAATGCATAATGGTTAGACAATCATACCATTTACGCAGTGTTTCTTGTGATACTTCTGGTACCCACCTGGCCCCGTACTTAGTTAGGGCAGCATCATTGTCCAAAGCCCCTGTGCTGTCCTTTGTATCCCTGCGACTCTATTCTTGAGGCTGCCTCAGTGGCGTGGGTCACCACACACGCCTCCTTCATCTCTGAACCCCAGGCTGGAGCCCACAGATGCTCAGTAAGGCTGTGCTGCCAGACACCGGTCACCTGAAAAGCAGGTCAGGTTTCCTGCCGGCTAGTGTTTATGTCAATAGACCAGAGATTTACACTCATTGCCTGGTCCTTGTTTCTACCAGGACACCATCCAAGACCCACATTGGTGCTGTTTCCAGTGCAGGAGGTGGTGACAAGCTTAGCCACAGCCTCAGGCTGCGTGGGCACCTGAGAGTTGGGCGAGAGACACAGGGTCAGTGAGCCGCTCCTGATGCCCCGTCTCTGGCCACCTGTGTAGTGAGTGAGGAGGGGGAGGAGGAGAAGGGTCTAGGCCATGGTGGAACCACAAGGCTCAGGGGGAGCAGCGTCCGTGCTCTCTTATTCCCTCCCCAATTTGGGGGGAGAGAGGGGACCCAACGCAACTACATCCTGCTCGCCCCAGTTGTGTTTTTCCACGCAGGACACTGAGCTCAGTCATTCCTCTTGAGGTGGGGCTGTTTGGAGATGGGGAGGACATGTGGTCAGTGAATCCCCAGGGACCTAGTAGGATACAGCTGCTCGTGAGCACAAAGCAGAGACAGGAATTGGGTGTCTGACTTCCCAGGGACATGTTCAGCCATGCACCATTTTTTCAGGCTGCTCATAACCCAGGCTTTCTGTCCTTCTGCCTGATTCCTCAGTAGATTGCACCAGGCTGAGTGGTGAATGGGAGGATAAGCTAGCATGCTTGGGTGGTTCTGAGGACTGAAGGGCAAATGAGGGGGAACCCAGGAAGTAGAAAGAGATTACTGAGGTGGAAAAGAAAAGAGACTCAGCAGGTTTAGGGGACTTCAGAGCTAAGGGATTAGAGAGGTCCAAGAAAGGGAAAGGAAATATGTGTCAACTCCAAGGAGTAAAAATCTGGGACAATGTCAATGGCTTTCCTGATATAATGGCCTTGGTAATTAACTGAGCAGGGGACAAGGGAGAAGGGACGAGGTGGAAAAGGGAGAGGAACCCGTGGACTTAGAAGGTAAGTCTGCATCAGAGATGGAGAATGTTCTGCTCCTTAAAGAAGACTGGAGGAGAAGCCAACAGAGAAATTGGGCAAGGGCTAGAGCGGAGCTCAGGTCCAGAAGAGGTCTTTGTGTTCTTTTGTTTGCTTTTGTTTCTGTTTTTCAAGGAAGAGGAGCCTCTCCCAGCTTTGCATCTATTCTCCCAGGCAATCTCCGTGCATGTTTTTTCTCTAACCCAACTCAATAGTTCTTTTGCTGGAGATTTCTCTTAGGCTCTTTGTCTGCCAGTGATTATCCTTTTTAGTTTATACGATTCTTATGTTTTGCTACTATTAAAAAACATATATGGACTCTGGACTTTGTGTGGCTGGGAACTTTTAGAAATATAGAATCTCTGCTCTCACTCCAGGGGCACTGAATCAGACTCCACATGTTACAAGATCCTCCCTTGGATTATTTGTGTGCACATTAGAGATGGAGAGACACCTACCTAATATATGCTCAAAGACACTGGTATGATTTTGGATATAAATTATCCCATTAAATGATTATGCTTCCAGTGAGTATGCGCAGCTGCTCTGCCTATTTTCCCATTTTGTGTACTGTAAAGTCAGGAGTAATGTCCTTGAGGGTTCCCAATGGAAATGGCAGGCATTTCCCCTGACTTCATAAAATCCACAGAATTAAACAGGAATATTGTATTAATAACAAGCTGAATTATATAACATCACTTTTTTATTTGACTAGTAAACTTTTGGAATTGCCAAAATGCTATCATAGTGCATCAGTACAGCCATTCAAATATTTGTGTCCTTTTAATAAGTGGGAAATAACTTATATAACTCTCATATGACAAAACAGTATATAAGTTGCAGAAGTATCAGCACAAGGTTTGATCACAATTTTGGATATCTTGAGAATAAAAATGAAAGAATGCATTCAAATTCAGAAATACAGTTATATTATTGAATATGGTTATAATATATTGCTATTAATAAAGTTGTGTAGAACTTGGTTATTTTTAATATTTTTTGTTTTTATACAACCCGCATGTGCTGCATTAAATGCAAACCAATATAATACACTTTAGTAATATATAGAAGGAGCCAGCAAAGTAGATCACGGAGGATGCTGCTTTCTGGAGGAAGTGTGTTTGACCAGAGCCCTTAGATCTGATCCAGCTGTTACTATTCCTTCTGGATTATGAAATATTGGGGTTTCACTTTTCCTGAACCAGTTCCTCCCAAATCATATGTATTTCCTCCACTATAGGGCTCAAGCACATATAGAAATTAATTTCTACCCTTCCCTCCCCTTTTCAATGGATGGTCCCCATTTAGGCTTCTTGAGAGCTGGTGTGTCTGATCATGTGATCTTCTTATCACATGCCAGAGAAGGTTTAGGTCTTGGTTCCCCATCTGGGTCTCTCACTGTGCCGAGCACCACTTAACACCAGCCAGCAGTGGTACACGGCTTCGTCCTCAGGCTGGGCCCCCGAAAGCGTCAGGGCAGCTTTGCCCCCACTAATGGAACCTGAGAACCGGGCAGGGGTCCAGGAGTGTTTATTGTTTGTATTATAAATCAGTGTCCTGGGGACCAGGCCGGACTTCTGCTGGAACCAGTATGGATAGTTACTACTGGTGACGGCTCCAGTGCTGGAACCGCAGGTAAGAGTGACTGTCCCTCCTGGAGACACGGTCAGTGAGGGCTCCTGAGTCACCACAGCCTGAGAGCTGGACCCTGAAACCAAAATCAGACGCATGTCAGAAATAAGGAACAAAGGCAGCGGGATCTCCAAAGGCTGGTATCCGACATCTGCATTCACCTGGGCAGTGAGTGAGGAGAAGGAGGAGGAGAGGAGTCCAGGCCATGGTGCAGACGTCGGAAGGACTCACTGCTCCTGAGCTGTAGCTGGATTCTCCGATGTCTCTTTATCTTCTACTGAGCTTGCAGTAGGAAGGCGTGTGTTTGAGGGTAGCATTATGCAAATCTGAGCCTGTTTCCACTCCCTTTCAGGTCCTCGGCCCTGAGAGCAGCTGCGTTGTCAGGGGGTAGCCAGGAGTGGCTGTGTGTTGTGGATCTGCCGCGTGGGAGGAAACAGCTGCTCCAAGATTTATACAGTCCAGTGAGCAACCAACTGTTCGGCGTCCCTTAAATTAGAACCACTGGTTCCAAGTCCACTGAGAAGATCCGCAGCGCCACCTGGTGGCCTTCTTGGGCTGAGGGCGTGTGGTCGCCTCTGTTCTTTAACATAAATAACTGCCGATTTATCTTTTAAACATTGCGTGTCTTTCCCAGCCATTCCACATCCATTGCTTGTCTCTTCTTTCCTCATTTCTGTTTGCACTTCTTTCTCTAGTTGTTGTTGAAATCGCATCCCACAGTCAGTTTTAGTGTTCCAGGGCCTTGACTTCTCATCTGAGTGTTTTGAACGACTAAAGGAATTATTTCGTGACAAAGTGACTCTCTTGAAGTTATTTATTTTAGCCTGAGATCGGCTCAAGTTAGGGTTATTTTAAAACTTACTTTAGAGAATTTTTAAAAAGAAAATGACCAAAGAATGTGGGTTAAATGTTTTATGGCCAATTTGGTGGAGATTAAATTGAGCCACGCGAATGGTGAATCAGGTCTACATGACTAAGACCACACCATCTCCAAAAAAAAAAAAACAACAACAACAAAACCAAAAACACCGAGCTTGGGTGACATTTCCTGGCTGGCAGTACTCGCCTATACATAGTGGCACACACCGGTGCCAGGACAAGTTCACATTGTCTGTGACTTACTCTACTGAAAAAAGAAGACCATGGCACGCTTGCCCTTGGGATTCTTCTGGACCCGTGCCCCTGTGCCTGTTCCTTTGACTAATTTAATCTGAAGGTATATATTTTAAATCTCAAGTTTCAGCTGAGGTTCATTGTGCCAATGAAAAACAGGCGTCAGGTGAGATTTATTTTTATATTTTTCTTCAGAGAATATAACCTGGAAAATACAGACCTATGCTCAGACATTGAATATAGAAATTTTACAGCCAGACCTAGGATTTAGTCCGGCACAGGTGTTAATGAATAAATTCAGGGGAAGAAAATGAGATAGTTTTATTTCAACTTTTTATTTTAATTAATTAATTAATTAATTTTATTTTATTTTTTAAAGAGAGGGAAAGGGAGGGAGAAAGAGAGGGAGAGAAACATCAGTGTGTGGTTGCCTCTCGTGCGCCCCCAACTGGGGATGTGGCCCTCAACCCAGGCATGTGCCCTGACTGGGAATAGAACCAGCAATACTTGGTTTGCAGGCTGGTTTCTTTTTATCATGTCTATCTATTTGAGTTTCCCTCCTTTTTCATTTCTCCCAGAAATGTCAGTAGTTGCTTGTTACATAAATTTCATGACTCTTGCCTTAAAATATCTGTCACATAATTTCATTATCTGAGTCATCTCCGTGTTGGTTTCAGTAGATTTTCTTTGTTTATTCCAGTTTTTGTTTTCCTGGTTCTAGACACAACAGTATTATTTTTTACTGCATCCTGGACATTTGGCGATTATATTAGGAGCCTCTGTATCCCATTTGCTCTTTCTTTCATTAGGCCACCTGCCTGTTGAGCTGCAGCAGAAGGTCACGGGCTGTATGTTCAGCTCCCACTGGCTCCAGCAAAGGTGGAGCACTGACTCCCTTGCTCTGTGCTGCTGACACCTTCCTGGGGACAATAGGGCAGTGATTGTCACCAGCTGCTTCCCTCCCAGTTAGGGTGTGAGACAAACCCACTGCCGGGCCTTGCTGACTCTAGGAGGGAAGCACAGGGCTGAGGGGAGTTGCTGTGCTGAGTGGGTTGGGCACCCAGCTCCCCACTGGGTCTCTTGGGCATCACTGACAGGAAGGAGGCATGGGGGCACCAGCATGGCCAACTGCCCTGCTTCCCACCCCTCATTTAGAGCTCTGAATGCCAGTGGCAGGGTGGGAGTTTCAAGGTCTAGCTCCTCACTGGTTCCCACAGTTACAAACGGGCGGTGCAGCAGTGGAGACTAGCTCTGCCCTGTACCCCCTCATTGAGTCTCATTGCTGAGGGGTGAGTTTGTAGTTCAGGTCCCCAATGGGAGAACTGGAGTGATAACCAGCCTCAACTGACTCTACCCAGCTAAGGCTGTTGAGTCTATAATGGGACGGAGACTCAGCTTTCCATTGAATCACTGACACGGTCACAGGTGGGCAATGGGGGACCACCTGCTTCTCCTGGGAAGGAATGGAGACCAACTTCCTGCTCCTTATGGCTGAAACCCCTGGGGGGTGGGGTGGTGCAGTTCAAGTATCCTATTGTGTGTTAGGGTGGTGGGCGGGTGCAGTCAAAAAGCCTTTTCTCTGGTTAGGCATCTGATTGCCACATTCTTTGCCTTAGGGAGGCAGGGTTTTCTAGGAGTATCTATCTATCTATCGTCTATCATCTGTCATTTATCATTTTGTCTCTGTCTTATATATTTTGAATCTTGAGGTATCTACACCTTTCACTCTGTCTATGGGAGATAATAAGGGCCCAAGGACAAGGCTGCTGTGTTCCTCCAGCCTGAGTATGTGGGAAGTCTATCTCTTTTTTCAGAGTCTATCTAATTATGCTTTTGATTGTATTATGTTCAGCGATATGTAAAATTTCCTAGGCCCAAGACCAGAGACAGAGACTGACAATTTCATCATCACATTAAGAGTTCACGAAGGCAAGTTACACACAAGGTGTGTCTGGGGCAGAGACAAGACCACGGGGACTTCCTTTGTGCCATCCACCCCTCCGACCACCTGCTGTATCTCCTAACCTGTGAGCCTATGTGCTGGGAAAGGAATGTGTGTTTAATCTAAGGGAAGAGGGACCCCAGTGGCCTCAAGGCTCTGACACCAGAGCTCGTTAAGAGACAGATTAAGTCAAGGGCAAAGCACAGGGTTTTAGTGTATATTTTGGGGGGAGGGGTGTGGCGGGGCGGTAGAAGGAGTCAAAATGGCAGATTAGCTTCAAGATGGAGTCAGCTTTGTCAGCACAGCCAGGTGTTTTTTACTTAAAAGAGAGATTCTGGGAAGAACAGGACACTTCACATTGACTTGAACCTGAAATCTTCATGCAATAGAATCTTAGTGGTTTATTCCAGCAATTGAATTGAAGAGTGACTTTGTTTATCTGTTTCTACAGAGATTATTTATATATAAATAAATGGCAGGTCATAGTGATTAATATTTTCATACATTCTTTTCTTTAGAGGAGATGAAAATGAACATACTGCACGTGACCATGGTTTGAGTGTGAAAAGTTTTTCTGGCCTCTCTGGTTCCTTGTACTGCACATAGGTTAGGGTTTGGACTTTTACCCTCATGGGAGTGAATAAAGTATATTTTTCTTCCTGTGTGTGTGTTTTAAAATTTTTAATTTTGTAATAACTTTTCACTGACAGAAAAACAGTTAGTACAGAAAACTTTTCCATAGCTTTCACCCACATTTTTTTCTATAACATTACAATTTTGCAAAACTACGGTCATATTTAAAAACTAAGAACCTACCCTTGGTAAAATAATACTAAGTAAACTGCAGGTTTCATTTAAATTTCATAAAAATTCCAATATATCCTTTTTCTGTGGCTAGAACCAGTCCAGGAAGCCAATAATGCAATAAAAAGGACAGAAAACAAGCACACATAATATATATATTTCTAACATACTAGCTATAATCCTTTATTCTTTTAAGTTGATTTTGTCTTGCCTTGACATGAAACATTTCTAAGAAGGTTTTCTAATAAAGATGAGAAAAGAAAATAAAACGACAATTTCACACTTTGGTTCTCCCCTTCGCAGCCCAGTGCTGGAGGGGAGGCTCCGGTAGAGACACCTCTGCCACCCCCAAACCTCCAACCCAAGGAGTCAGCCCAAGGGCTGGCAGGAGTGCTTCCGGAAGCCACTGCCAAACAGATGTTCTAACAGCATAGACATTCATCTAAGCCATGAAAATCCTCTCAACGTGTGGTTGCAGTTTGAAAGTTAAAAAAAAAGAAAAAAAGAAACCAAGTCACAGTTTTCAGTGACGGCCTGAGGTTTTAAATCTGTTTCTGAATGTTCCTGGATTTATGAATGTTGAAATGGGAGAGATTGTGTCCTGAAATGTTAACTTCATTAAATTTTAAACAAAAGTGTTCAGAATAATTTTATAAGAATAGATGTAGAGGTCTTTTTCAAACTTTAGTGTTCATAAGAAACTTTAGGAGAGCTTGTTAAAACGCAGATTCTTGCACACAAACACCAATTTCTGACTTGGTAGGCCTAGTCAGGGGCACTGCATTACCCACAGGCTCCCAGTAACACTCTCATTTTAATGCTACATACAATATTCATGCGGTCTGCAGGGTCAAATTCATATAGAAGGCTATGTCTTGTTAAAGCTCTTTGAATACAGACTGTCTTACAAGGAGCAGTAGGGTCTGGAGCCTCACTGGTGGTTACTATATTTGCAGCTCAGCCTTCACCCCATCGTTATTCTGGGAGAGGGGAAGAGAGGAAGCCCATTCTGCCAGTGTCACATGGGAGTGAGGGACACACCTTGGGAGAGACTGGAGGAGGCACATGGCGATGGGCCCCTGGATGTGAGAATGGGGACATGGAGGATCCTCCCCTTGGTGTGTTGACCATTTCCACCCTCTTTCTTTCATTCTGTCACCTAAGATGAGCCATACTGAGCATGAGAGGAGGTTTTGGTTGCACTTCCCCATGGGTTCACATCACTGTGTGAGTATCACCACTCATGTACAGACTACAGTAATAGTCGGCCTCGTCCTCAAGCTGGGCGCCCGTGATGGTGAGGGTGGCTTTGTTCCCAGAGATGGCTCCGGAGAAGCGATCAGGGACCCCAGAGGGCCGCCTGTTTGTGTAGTAGATGAGCGTGCGGGGAGCCTTGCCTGGGGTCTGCTGGTACCAGCCAGGGTAGTTACTACTAGTGACTGACCCAGAGGTAAGGCTACAGGTGAGTGTGACCGTCCCTCCTGGAGACACTGACTTTGATGGCTCCTGGGTCACCTGGGTCTGAGAATTCACACCTAAAATCAATAGGAGAGACATGGGTGCTGTTAAGAGGAAGCAGGTCACCCTGAGACCCTGTTTTTAGGTTTCCCCCAAGAATGCAGAGTCCCTGCCTCTGACCTGAGCAGTAAGCGAGGAGCCCGAGCAGAAGCACCGTCCAGGCCATGGTGGGGACGCTCACAGGACGCGGCCTCCTCAGACTCCTGGGCTGGAGCGTGGTGTCCTTGGGGCCTTTTCATGCCTCCCAGGCCCATTAGAAGGAGGAAGTGCTTCATGCAAATCAGCTTCTTCTCTCTGGCTGCCACAGTGTCATCCCGCTGTCACCTGGGGGGTTTGGGAAACAGGCAGATGCTGTGACCCCACATACACCAATGACTGAGACACTGAATGAGGGGTGTTGACATCTGTCACCAAATCAGTTCCCCCATGTTTCCCTGGTGACCTTAGTCCTAAATTACTTTCCTGCAACAGCCATGGCCTGCATGTGGAGATGATCGAGTTTACCTTCTGTCCCCAGTGATCTAGTTCATTACAAAACCTAATCCCATTCCTTAGACTAGAACATTTCCTTTCTTCTTCAGTGAAAACCATTCTTTTTTTCTTTCAAGGAGCTTAGGAGTCACTTCTTCCTCCTACAGGGAGTCCACTTGGAAATGATAGAGTTCATGTCTAGGGAGTGATGGAATGGTGTCGCTCCCTGACTCAGCCCTGATGCAGCAGCAGCAGCAGCAGCAGCAGTGAATAAGCAGACCAAGGTGAGTGTGGACACAGGGCCGCACCACCAGGCAGAAACCATCAATTACATAGAATTGCTTCTCTTTAACTGAAGATTTTGAATGTAAAAAGCCATAGTGTCACCATGAAATTCTGAAATACTTCACAACATCAGATGTAAAAAGCAGGAAAATGTATCTCATCATCAGAAATAAAAATAACTGTAAATGTGTTTTTGTGAACATCATGGAACTTTGAAAATTCTCTTTCCCTTTACATTCTGCTGTGGAGCAGAAGAATGGGAGGGCCAACAAGGGATCTGGGATGTAAAAGGGCTAGGAGGAAGGCAAAATATCTCCAAAAATGGGGGAAGATAACACACACAATGGGTGCTTTAGTGTGAAATAAAATTATGCTTTGGTGTTCATTTTGAGATCACTAGTAAATTGTATGTTGAATTAAACTTGAATGCTATTTTTCCTTTCATTTCATGTTTGTTTGAGAGCCTAAACTACATGACACAAAATATTCATGCCATATTGTTTTACCTATTATACAAATATATCCACGATAATGTAGAGAAAAATTAGTAGTTTACATCTTCTATACTTTGAGATTAGGAGGAGTGTTAACACACAAGAAAAACAATTAGGAAGTTGAATATGCAATTAATCAGTTCTGTAAGTCATTACACAGTATTGAAATGAATGAGAAATACAGACTAGTTAAGAAATAACAGCTTCAATGACAACATAAAAACATGAATGTATTTATTACAAATTTCATCATCAACAAATTTGCAAGTGACCCAGAGGTTTGCCTCTCCTGTAGACTGTCTCGGGCTTTCCCAGGACACCATGGGTCCCATTAAGTTTTCTCGAGGGACAGATCTAATGGGGCTTATGAGCCACTGTGGGGATGGAGACATTGACAGGCTGGAAATGGGAGAAACCCCTATATGTGAGCCCCTCACATACATGAAGGAGATAGAGCAGCGCCCTCTGTGGACCCTGAGCGACATAGCCTGAGTCACGGAGGAGCTTCCTTTGTGCGGTGCTTTTGACTCTGAGAGAACACGCTGCTGCAGGCTGTCCCTGGCCTCTTCATGTCGGCTTTCCCCCAAATTCCAGATCCATCATCACGAGAGACTGTGAACATATTCTAGCCAAAGCCTAAATCCTGCCTGTGGATCAAGGAGAAGTTTGATTGACATGACATGGATTCTTCTCGCTCATATGGTGAGTCATTTGTGAAACTATCAGCTATAATCATAAATGAAATATTTTTGTAATTTTCCAATAATTCTTTTGCATTAAGCTCTTTTGATTTACTAGAATGAAAACATTAATTTAGGCTACATTGTCTTTCTATGGCAGAAAGAGCACCATCTAATTCAGGACATTGGAAGCAGGGTTAGAATGTGGCAGAATAAATGGGGTGACCCACCAGCTGTGCCCAGATGGTAGCAGGAGAAGGCAGTGCCAATGCCTCCCCCACCGATCCTTTCATGGTCCACTAAAGCAAACTCTTTGTGCCATTGGTGAGGGTGTGGTGAGAAAAATCGAGGCTATGGTGGAGAAGCCCCAGACCTCTGCTTGCTGAAGCCTAATTGTTGACATTGAGGCTATCCCTGCCTAGGGGTCTTCGACCCTATTCCCAGAAAGAACTGTAGGTTACTTTCTTTTTTTAAAGCAAATTTATTTTTGGTATGTGATTGTCTATCTACCTTTTCCTGTGAATCAGGCCTGGACAATTGGATCCATGAAAGGAAGGGGGTGAGATATGAGGCACGTGTGTGAGTCAGAGCTGAGTGCTCATGTGGTTTCTGGCCACCAGGTGCAGGATAGTCACCCTTCAGTGAGGAAACTGCCTGCCCAAGTGTGCAAGAGCCAGTAGGCTTTCTGGCCCAGAACCCCGAGCCCTCAGAACGGTCCCTCTGCGCCCCCTGCTTGTCAGAGAACACACATGCTCCAGCTCATTTCACACCACCCAGCTCTCCTGGAAGGGCTCTGATTTTTACATTTGGGTCGTTCTGCTGTCGCTTCCCAGGACAGTAAGAATGAGCAGGTCCCTCTGTAACTCTGGGTTCAGCCATTATTGTTTTCAGGTCATTAATGACCTCCAGAGAGCTGAATGAAATGTTATGTTTCCAAAAGTTAAAGGATTACCTCATAGTTGAGTTTACTTCTGTCTGGCCCCTGGGTTAATTACTGGTACATGACCATGTTGAGTCAATTTTGAGGCTTACTTTTCCTCAGAGAGCCCCATTAGTTTATACCTGGTAATGATTCCACTTGGGTGATCCTTGCAGGTTGAAATACTTAGTGGCTGTTTTTGTTACTGTTTCTGTAGATGTTGTAAGGGACTCGGGTTAGGTTCCCAGCCCCAGGGGCATACATGCCTTGGCTTTTTATTCCTGCCTCTGCCACGAGAACACAAGACTGTCAGGGGACAAATGTCTTGTGTTCCTGGTTACTTCTGCAGGTTCTCATTCTCCTTTGACTGTTATACTGACAATACTTTCTTCTGACTCTTGAGGTATTTAAGCTATTGTTTAGTCTAGTTTTGCAGTTATTTTCAGTCCAAGGATTGATATAAAAAGATTATTATTATGAATGGTACCCCATCCCTCTTTAGATGTTCTTTCTCCTTTATGAGATTTTAGAAAGCCTCCTTTTGTGTTCTCCAATCTTCCTTTGCCCCGGTCAAGTTACTTTCAATATTAGTTTGAACTGATTTCAGGTTAATGCATAGTGTTTATACAATCATACCCTTTACGCAGTGTTTCTTGTGATACTGCCGGTACCCACCTGGCCCCGTACTTAGTTATGGCAGCATCTTTGAGTACATCCCCTGCGCTGTCCTTTGCATCCCCGAGACTCTATTCTTGAGGCGGCCTCAGTGGTGGGGGTCACCACACACGCCTCCTTCTTCTCTAAACCCCAGGCTCCTGTGCACCACCCTGCAGACGGATTCCTTTTGGTACAACAGGGAGGCAGTAACTGAGTGAGCTAAGAGCAGGATGCACAAAGCTGGTTTCTGCAAACTGAATGAAGGAATTTCAATGTAGTGTCGCAGGGTGTTGAGATAGTGTGGCCTCCTCCAGCCATTTGAACAGCAGTGATGCCACCACTTGGGAAACGTGCCCTGGGAAGGAAGAAGTGGGGGAGGCAGGAGAATATGGATAAGGAAGCGTGGAGTTGGATAAGAAAGGGGCAGGACACAGAATCCTGCATTTCTATGGCTCTCCACCTTTTCCATTGACCTTTATTTCCCTGCCCCCAGTGCTGGCGGCAGTCGCAGGTATCCTGGCCCCTAATGACACCTCTAGCATCTTGCCCAAGCCGAACATCAGCCCTGACTCCCCTGCCCGCCCTGAGCCAGCGGCTGCTTGCACTGACACCTCACCCCCTGGAGTGTCAGAGGTAGCTCTGGACTTTAACCAGTACAAGCAGCTCCTTCAGTGCGTAAGGGCACCCGAGGGCCTCTGTGAGCTCAGCACACGCTGCCCAGGACCCTCAGCATTTTAACTCAAGAGCAAGTAACCAGCTCATCTCCCCATAAAAAAGTGACATTCCCAGTTAATCTCTGTGAGTAGGAATGAAGGGCAGTGATGAGTCCAGTGAGTCCCCGTGCTGTCGCGATAGAAGTGTTTTCCTGTGACTCCCTTAACCAGGCTGGGTGCCTGTTGCCAATGTTTCTGTCACAGAGACTGGCTCAAGGTTTCAACCCAGCCCCTCTCCCTTGTAGTTCTTCTCTTACACACTCCTCCTGTCTGGCAGCATCAGTTCCCTGAGACCTCCTTCTTCACGTGCGTCGTGCCACCAACTCCTGCCTGGGCCCCTGCCTTCCCTCTGTGCCTGCTATTTCATCCTTTTAGAGAAGCTGGACTCCTCCTAAAGCTGACCTCAGATTCTACCTCCTCCTTCCTTAAAAACCTCTAACAGCTTCCTATTGTCCACACCTTTTTTATTAATGTCACCTCTTGTCACACCCCGTGATATACTTCATTCTTATCATGTATTGACCCTCACTTCCGTTTGTGTTGTCTCGAGGATGGGACTCTGCCTGTGTTGTCAGTGCTGTTCTCTGAGCCCTAGACATGAGCCCGGCATATAGTACATGTTCAGAAAAGCATTAAGGATGGACAGATCTCTGCATCAGTTGTTTTCCCTGGTCAGTTGTCCCTGTTCCAACTTGGCCCATTACAGACTCTGTCTCCCGGGCAGGCTGGCCCTGGCGTCAGGGAGCTTTGTTTGAGGCAGTCTGGCAGGGGTACCCTTGGAGGGCCAACCATGAGAAGACGAGGCTTCATCCTTTAGGTAGCTGTCGTGACTTGAGCCGTGGGCCTTCGTTAGGGCCCGCACTAGCACACAGGCCAACAAAAGCCATCCTGACCATGGCTGTCAGGTGCTGCAGGCAGGGTCAGAAGGTTGGATGGTCATACATGCTCAAGTCGCACTCCCCTGCAGGCTGCAATGCTGTGGGAGCCTGTCTAGGGCCTCATGGTAATGACCAGCTTTGCCCACAGGTTGGAGCCCACAGATGCTCAGTAAGGCTGTGCTGCCAGACACTGGTCACCTGAAAAGCAGGCCAGGTCCCCGAAGGGCTGGTATTTACATCTATAGACCAGAAATCTACCTTCTTTTTCACAGTCTAACTCTAATTATGCTTTTGATTGTATTATGTTCAGCGATATGTAAAATTCCTAGGCCCAAGACCTGAGAGGCAGACTGACAATTTTATCGTTACATTAGGAGTTCATTAAGGGAAGTTACGAACAAGGTGTGTCTTGGGCAGAGACGTGACCACGGAGATTTCCTTTGTGCCTTCCACCACTCAGACCATCTGCTGTATTTCCTAACGAGTGAGCCTGTGTGCTGGGAAAGGAATGTGTGTTTAATCTAAGGGGAGAGGGACCGCAGTCGCCCTGAGGGTTAAGAGACAGATAAAGTCAAGGGCAGAGCAGAGAGTTCTTGTGTATAATTGGGGGGAGGGGCAGCAGGAGTGAAAATGGCAGATTAGCTTCAAGATGGAGTCAGCTTTGTCAGCACAGCCAGGAGTTTTTACTTAAAAGAGATTCTGGGAAGAACGGGACACTTCATATTGACTTGAACCTAAACTCTTCAAAGAATAATGTTTTAGTGGTTTACTCCAGCAATTGAATTGAAGAGTGACTGTGTTTATCTGGTTTTGCAGAGATTATTTTTATATAAATAAATGGCAGGTAAGTGGGATTAATATTTTCATACATTTTTTTTCTTTAGAGTAGAGAAAATGAACATACTGCACATGACCATGGTTTAAGTGTGAAAAGTTTTTCTGGCCTCTCTGGTGCCTCGTACTGCACATAGGTTAGGCTTTGGACTTTTACCCTCATGGGAGTGAATAAAGTATATTTTTCTTTCTATGTGTGTGTTTTAAAATTTTCAATTTATAATAATTTTTCAGTGACAGAAAAATAGTACAGAAAACTTTCCATAGCTTTCACCCACATTTTCTCCATAACATTACAATCTTGCAAAATTATGGTCATATTTAAAAACTAGAACCTACCCTTGGTACAATAATATTAAGTAAACTGAAGGTTTTATTTAAATTTAATTAAAATTCCCAATATATCCTTTTCCTGTGCCTAGAACCAGTCCAGGAATCCAATAATGGAATAATCAGGACAGAAAACAAGCACACACAAATATATGTATTTCTGACATACTAGCTATAATACTTTATTTCTTTTAAATTACTTTTTTGTTATCTTGACATAAAGTTTTTCTAAAAATATTTTTAAAATAAAAATGACATAAGGAAATAAACAACAATTTCACACTTTGGTTCTCCCCCTCACAGCCCAGTGCTGGAGGGGAGGCTCCGGTAGAGACACCTCTGCCACCCTGAACCCCCAACCCAAGGAGTCAGCCCAGGGGGTGGCAGGAGTGCTTCCGGAAGCCACTGCAAACAGATGTTCTAACAGCACAGACATTCATCTAAGCCATGAAAATCCTCTCAATGTGTGGTTGCAGTTTTAATGTTAAAAAAAAAGAAATCAAGTCACAGTTTTCAGTGATGGTCTGAGATTTTAAGTCTGTTTCTGAATGTTCCTGGATTTATGAATGTTGATTTGGGAGAGATTGTGTTCTGGAACGTTAACTTCATTAAATTTTAAACAAAAGTTTTCAGGAATAATTTATAAGAATAGATGTAGAGGTCTTTTTCAAACTTTAGTGTTCATAAAAACTTCAGGAGAGCTTGTTAAAATGCAGATTCTTGCACACAAACACCAATTTCTGACTTGGTAGGCCTAGTCAGGGGCACTGTATTACCCACAAGCTCCCAGTAACACTCTCATTTTAATGCTAAATACAATTTTCATGCGGTCTGCAGGGTCAAATCAATATAGAAGGGTATGTCTTGTTAAAGCTCTTTGAATACAGACATTCTTACAAGGAGCAGTAGGGTCTCAAGCCTCACTGGTGGTTACTATATTTGCAGCTCGGCCTTCACACAATCGTTATTCTGGGAGAGGGGAAGAGAGGAATCCATTCTCCAGTGTCTCATGGGAAAGAGGGACACACCCTGGGAGAGACTGGAGGAGACACATGGCGATGGGCCCCTGGATGTGAGAATGGGACCATGGAAGATCCATCCCTTGGTGTTTTGACCATTTACACCCTCTCTCCTTCCTTCTGTCACTAAAGCTGAGCCACTCTGAGCACAGGAGGAGGTTTTGGTTGTACTTCCCCGTAGATTCACATCACTGTGTGAATGCCACTACCCATGTACAGACTACAGTAATAGTCGGCCTCATCCTCAGGCTGGGCCCCCGTGATGGTGAGGGTGGCTTTGTTCCCAGAGATGGCTCCGGAGAAGCGATCAGGGACCCCAGAGGGCCTGCTGTTTGTGTTGTAGATGAGCGTGCGGGGAGGCTTGCCTGGGGTCTGCTGGTACCAGCCAGGGTAGTTACTACTAGTGACTGACCCAGAGGTAAGGCCACAGGTGAGTGTGACCGTCCCTCCTAGAGACACTGACTTTGATGGCTCCTGGGTCACCTGGGTCTGAGAATTCACACCTAAAATCAATAGGAGAGACATGGGTGCTGTTAAGAGGAAGCAGGTCACCCTGAGACCCTGCTTTTAGGTTTCCCCCAAGAATGCAGAGTCCCTGCCTCTGACCTGAGCAGTAAGCGAGGAGCCCGAGCAGAAGCACCGTCCAGGCCATGGTGGGGACGCTCACAGGACGCGGCCTCCTCAGACTCCTGGGCTGGAGCGTGGTGTCCTTGGGGCCTTTTCATGCCTCCCAGGCCCATTAGAAGGAGGAAGTGCTTCATGCAAATCAGCTTCTTCCCTCTGGCTGCCACAGTGTCACCCTGATGTCACCTGGGGGTGTAGAAAAGAGGCAGACGCTATGACCCCAGATACACAAATGACTGCACAGTGACTGAGACACTGAATGGAGGGTGTTAACATCTGTCACCAAATCAGTCCCCCCATGTTTCCCTGGTGACCTTAGTCCTAAATTTCTTTCTGCAGTGGCTGTGGCCTGCATGATAAAATGATCCAGTTTAACTCTGGCTCCAAAATCCTAGTTTATCACAGAATCTAATCCTGTTCCCTAGATTAGAATGTTTCCTTTCTTCTTCAGTGAAAACCACTGTATTTTTGTTTGAAGGAGCTTAGGATTCACTCCTTCCTCCTACACGGAGTCCACTGGGAAATGACAGAGTTCATGTCTAGGGAATGAGGGGATGGGGTCACCCCCTGACTCACCCCTGACCCAGCAGCGTCATCGTCGTCGGCAGCCGTCCGTCTCGAGAGACGATGGCGTAGCTTCCTGAGAGTCTATCTGCACCGCCGAGAATGGCTGTGCAGTCCGACTCGGGAGTGACAATCCCTGCCGCACTTGTTACAGGTGAAGGCAGATGGCTGTTGTTGCTGCTGTTGACGCTGCTTCCGCCTCGATCTTTTCTGGGCCGCATCCTCGTTGCGCGCAGCCTCCACGCGTGACGTACCTTGCCTGACCGCGAGCCTCCAGGCTAGGCGGTCGTCTGCTTGAACTTCCCATGTGTTGAGATTGATGGAGCATTGTGTCATGTCCTTTTTGCAGATGTCTTTGAACCGCAGTTTTGGGCGCCCTGTCATCCTCTTGCCTTCTGCTAGCTCGCCGTAGAGGAGGTCTTTGGGGATACGGCCTGCATCCATTCTTTTGACATGGCCGAGCCACCTGAGGCGTCTCTCACTAAGAACTGCATGCAAACTGCTCATATTGGCTCGCTTCAGCACCTCGGTGTTGGGAACCTTATCCTGCCAGGTGACATGCAGGACGCGTCGCAGGCACCTCATGTGGAAGCTGTTGAGTTTCCTTTCGTGCCTTGCGTAGGTGGTCCACGTCTCGCTGCCATAGAGGAGAGTGCTGAGTACGCAGGCTTGGTAGATGCGCAGTCTGGTTTTCTCAGTGAGGCTGGAATTGTTCCACGCTCGCCGGTTCAGTCTGGCCATAACTGTGGCTGCCCTGGCGATTCTCCGGTTGACCTCCAAGTCGACTGACAGAGAGCTCGAGATGGTGGACCCGAGGTAAGTGAAGTCGTTGACAACCTCCATGGTGTATCCGTCGATGGTGATGCATGGGGGAGTCCCCGTGCCTTGAGCCATAACATTCGTCTTCGTCAGGCTGATGGCTAGTCCGAACTCCTTGCATGCGTGGGAAAGGCAAGTGACTAGCTGCTGGAGTCCCTCTTCGGAGTGTGATGTCAAAGCTGCGTCGTCGGCGAAGAGCATCTCACGGATGAGCACCTCTTTGACTTTGGTCTTGGCTCGTAGACGGGCCAGGTTGTAGAGCTTGCCATCGGATCTGGTGTGAATGAAGACACCCTCGCTGCAGTCCTTAAAGGCGTATTGGAGGAGCATGGAGAAGAAGATTCCGAACAGCGTAGGCGCGAGGACGCAGCCCTGCTTTACTCCGCTGCTGACTGGGAAGGCCTCAGAGGTTGCGCCGTTGTAGGACACCGTGCTGTGCATGTTGTCGTGAAAGGACATGACCACAGCAAGCAGATGTGGTGGACAGCCAATCTTCCGTAGCAAGCTGAAGAGGCCGCTTCGACTGACCAGATCAAACGCCTTCGTGAGGTCGATAAAGGCGAGGTAGAGTGGTTTATGCTGCTCGTGTCACTTCTCCTGCAGCTGGCGTAGGGAGAAGATCATGTCCACTGTTGATCGGCCAGCTCTGAAGCCACACTGGGACTCTGGGTAGACGCGGGAAGCAAGGGTCTGCAGGCGGGCAAGAGTGACCCGGGCGAATACTTTGCCGACGACGCTGAGGAGAGAGCTGCCCCGGTAGTTGTGGCAGTCGCTGCGGTCTCCTTTGTTCTTGTACATGGTGATAATGTTGGCGTCTCTCATATCCTGGGGCATGTAACCCTCCTTCCAGCAGAGACAGAGTAGATGGTGGAGCGGCTGTAGCAGGACTGGTTTCCCGCTCTTTAGGATTTCTGGAGGGATTCCGTCGCTTCCTGGTGCTTTCCCGCAAGCGAGGCGGTCGATGGCTTTGCCGAGCTCTGCCGCAGTAGGTGGGGTGTCTAGCTCCTCCATGACTGGTAGGTCTGGGATGGCATTAAGAGCAGTGTCTGTTACGGTGTTCTTCGTTGCGTACAGCTCGAGGTAGTGCTCGGTCCACCGCCGCATTTGCTGTTCCTGGTCAGTGATGACCTCACCTGTCTTGGACTTAAGGGGGGCGATCTTGGAGGGGATTGGGCCTGTTGCCTTCTTGATACCCTCATACATTCCTCGTGCGTTGCCTATATCGGCGGCTTCCTGGATGCTTCTGCACAGGTTTAGCCAATAGGTATTGGCACAGTGGCGGGCAGTCTTCTGGACTTTGTTCCTGGCAGCCCGTAGAGCTTGAAGTGTACTGGGAGTGGGCGTGGCCTTGTAAGCCAGTAGGGCCTTCCTCTTAGCCTCGATCACGGGTTCCATTTCTTCCCAGTGAGCCTCGTACCAGTCAGCGTTCTTCCGCTCTTTCTTCCCGTAAGCAATAATGGCGGAGTTGTATATGGTGTCGCGGAGACGTGGCCAATTGGATTCGATAATGTCGTCTGCCGCCATTCCCTCGCTGAGTGCATCTTCCATCTTGTTGATGAATTGCTGGGTCTTAACTGGGTTGCTGGCACAACTGGTGTTGATGCGTGGGCGACCCTTCATCTTGGAGTGGTGCAACCTCTTCGGCATTATGCGCACCTTGCTTACCACGAGGGCATGGTCCGTGTTGCAGTCTGCACTGTGGTAGCTGCGGGTGAGGAGGGTGCTGCCAATATCCGTTCTTCTGGTGATGACGAGGTCAAGCTGGTGCCAGTGGCGGGAGCGGGGATGCCTCCATGACACCTGGTGGATCTCTTTGCACTTGAAGAATGTGTTTGTCACGCACAGGCCGTGGTGACACGAAAGCTCAAGCAGTCGCTGACCATTCTCATTGATCTTTCCTCTCCCAAAGTTTCCGAGGCAGCAGCAGCAGCAGCGAATAAGCAGACCAAGGTGAGTGTGGACACAGGGCCGCACCGCCAGACAGAAACCATCGATAACATAGAGGTGCTTCTCTTTAACAGAAAATTTTGAGTAGGAAAATCATAGTGTCACAATGAAATTGCAAAATACTTCACAACATCAGTTATACAGAGCAGGAAAATGTATCTCATCATCAAAAATAAAAATAACTGTGTAAACATGTTTGTGTGAACATCATGAAACATTGAAAAACTCTCTTTCCCTTTACATTCTGCTGTGGAGCAGAAGGATGGAAGGGCAGACCAGGAATCTGGGATGTAAAAGGACTAGCAGGAGGGCAGAATATCTCCAAAAATGGGAGAAGATAACACACACCATGGGTGCATTAGTGTTAAATAAAATTATGCTTTGGTGTTCATTTTGAGATCACTAGTAAATTGTATGCTGAATAAAACTTGAATGTTTATTTTTCCTTTCATTTCATGTGTGTTTAAGAGCCTAAACTTACAGAAGACAAAATATTCATACCAAATGGTTTTTCCAATTATGCAAATATACCTATGATAGTGTAGAGAAAAATTAGTAGTTTATATCTGCTATACTTGGAGATTAGAAGTGTTCACACAAGAAAAACAATTAGAAAGTTGAATATGCAATTAATCAGTTCCGTAAGTCATTACACAGTATTGAAATGAATGAGAAATAAAGACTAGGAAGAAATAACAAATGATGACAGAAAAATGTGAATGTATTTATTACAACTTTCATCATCAACAAATTTGCAAGTGACCCTGAGGTTTGCCCCTCCTGTAGACTGTCTCAGGCTTTCCCCACACACCACGGGCTGTATTAAATCTTCCCGAGGGAGAGATATGAATGCGGCTTAGTAGTTAGTGTGGGATGGAGAGACTGACAGGCTAAAAATGAGAGAAACCCCCATATATGTGAGCCCCTCACATACATGAAGGAGACAGAGCAGCGCCCTCTGTGGACCCTAAGCAACACAGCCCGAGTCAGGGAGGAGCTTCCTTTGTGCGGTGCTTTTACCTCTGAGAAAATACACTGCTGCAGGGGGACCCTGACCTCTTCATGTCAGCTTTCCCCCAAATTCCAGATCCATCATCACCAGAGACTGTGAACATACTCTAGCCGTAGCATAATACTCCCTGCAGGTCAAGGAGAAGTTTGATTGAAATAACATGGATTCTTCTTGCTCATATGGTGAGTCATTTGTGAAACTATCAGCTATAATCATAAATGAGACTTTTTATGTAATTTTCCAATAGTTCTTTCACATTAATCTCCTTTGATTTACTAGAATGAAAACAATAAGTTAGGCTACACTTTTTTTCTGTGGCAAAAACAGCACCATCTAACTCAGGACGTTGGAAGCAGGGTTAGAAGGTGCCCAGATGGTAGCAGGAGAAGGCAGTGCCAATCCCTCCCCCACCAATGCTTTCATGGTTCACTAAAGCAAACTCTGTGCCATCGGTGAGGATGTGGTGAGAATAATCGAGGCTATGATGGAGAAGCCCCAGAGCTCTGCTTGCTGAGGCCTAATTGTTGACATTGAGACTATCCCTGCCTAGGGGTCTTCTATCCTATTCCCAGAAAGAACTGTAGGTCACTTTTCTTTTTTAAGCAAATTTATTTTTGTTATGTGATTGTCTATCTACCTTTTCCTGTGAATCAGGCCTAGACAATTGGATCCATGAAGGGAGGAGAGTGAGATATGAGGCAAGTGTGTGAGTCAATGCTGAGTGCTCATGTGGTTTCTGGGGACCAGGTGCAGGATAGTCACCCTTCATTGAGGACACTATTGCCTGCCCACGTGTGCAAGAGCCAGTAGTTTTTCTGGCCCAGAACCCTGAGCTCTCAGAACGGTCCCTCTTCGCCCCCTGCTGGTCAGAGAACACACATGCTCCAGCTCATTTCACACCACCCAGCTCTCCCTGAAGGGCTCTGATGTTTATATTTGGGTTTTTCTGCTGTCGCTACCCCAGGTAGTAGAATGAGCAGGTCCCTCCGTAACTCTGGGTGGAGCCATTAATGTTTTCAGGTCATCAATGACCTCCAGACAGCTGAATGAAATGCTATGTTTCCAGAAGTTTAAGGATTACCTCATAGTTGAGTTTACTTCTGTCTGGCCCCTGGGTTAATTACTGGTACGTGACCATGTTGAGTCAATTTTGAGGCTTAAATTTCCTCAGAGAGCCCCATTAGTTCGTACCTGGTTATGATTCTACTTGGATGATCCTTGCAGGTTGAAATACTTAGTGGCTGTTTTTGTTACTGTTTCTGTAGATGTTGTAAGGGACTCGAGTTAGGTTCCCAGCCCCAGGGGCATACATGCCTTGGCTTTTTATTCCTGCCTCTGCCATGAGAACACAAGACTGTCAGGGGACAAATGTCTTGTGTTCCTGGTTATTTCTGCAGGTTCTCATTAACCCTTGACTGTTATACTGACAATGCTTTCTTCTGACTCTTGAGGTTATTTAAACTATTGTTTTTTTCTAGTTTTGTAGTTATTTTCAGTGCAAGGATTGATATAAAAAGACTATTATTATGATGGCACCCCACCCCTCTTTAGAGGTTCTTTCTCCTTTATGGGATTTTTGAAAGCCTCCTTTTGTGTTCTCCAATCTTCCTTTGCCCCGGTCAAGTTACTTTCAATATTAGTTTAAATTGATTTCAGGTTAATGCATAGTGTTTACACAATCATACCCTTTACACAGTGTTTCTTGTGATACTTCGGTACCCACCGGGCCCCGTACTTAGGGCAGCATCATTGTCCAAAGCCCCTGTGCTGTCCTTTATATTCCTGCGATGCTATCCTTGAGGCGGCCTCAGTGGTGGGGGTCACCACACATGCCTCCTTCTTCTCTGAACCCCAGGCTCCTGTGCACCACCCTGCAGACGGATTCCTTTTGGTACAGCGGGGAGACAGTGAGTGAGTGAGTTAAGGCAGGATGCACAAAGCTGGTTTCTACAAACTGAATGAAGGCATTTCAGTATAGTGTCTCAGGGTCTTGAGATAGTGTGGCCTCCTCAAGCCATTTGAACAGCAGAGAAACCACGTGGGAAACGTGCAGCAGGAAGGAGAAATATGTATAAGAAAGCCCGGAGGTAGAAAAGAAAGGGGGGGGGCACTCCCTTCCCTTGCACAGACAGAATCCTGCGTTTCTATGGCTCTCCACCTTTTCCATTGACCTTCATTTCCCTGCCCCCAGTGCTGGCGGCAGTCGCAGGTATCCTGGCCCCTAATGACACCTCTAGCATCTTGCCCAAGCCGAACATCAGCCCTGACTCCCCTGCCCGCACTGAGCCAGCGGCTGCTCGCACTGACACCTCACCCCCTGGAGTGTCAGAGGTAGCTCTGGGCTTTAACCAGATACAAGCAGCTCCTTCAGTGCGTAAGGGCACCCCAAGGGCCTCCGTGCACTCAGCACATGCTGTGTAGGACCCTCAGCACTTTAACTCAAGAGCAAGTAACCAGCTTATCTCCCCATAAAAAAGTGACATTCCCAGTTAATCTCCGTGAGTAGGAATGAAGGGTGGCAATGAGTCCAGCGAGTCCCCGCGCTGTCCCAGGTGAAGTGTGTTCCTGTGACACCCTTAACCAGGCTGGGTGACTGTTGCCAATGTTTCTGTCACAGGGACTGGCTCAAGGTTTCAACCCAGCACCTCTCCCTTGGAGTCCTTTTCTTGCACACTCCTTCTGTCTCAAGGGCAGCATCAGTCCCCTGCGACCTCCTTCTTCATGTGCGTTGTGCCACCATCTTCTTCCTGAGGCCCCAGCCTTCTCTCTGCGCCTCCTATTTCATCCTTTTAGAGAAGCTGGACTCCTCCTAAAGCTGACCTCAGATGCTACCTCTTCCTTCCTTACAAACCTCTAACACCTTCCTGTTGTCCACACCTTTTTTGGTAATGTCACCTCTTGTTACAGCTCATGATATGCTTTATTCTTATCATCTATTGACCTTTATTTCCATGTGTGGTGTCATAAGGATTGGACTCCACCTGTCTTGTCAATGCTGTTCTCTGAGCCTTAGACCCGAGCTGGGCACATACTACATGTTCAAAAAAGCATTAAGGACAGACAGATGTTGGCATCAGTTGTTCTCCATGATCAGACCCAGCTGAACTTTGTTCCTGTTCTGACCTGGCCCGTCACAGACTGTGTCTCCCAGGCAGGCTGGCCCTGGCATCAGGGAGCTTTGTTTGAGGCAGTCTGGCAGGGGTACCCTTGGAGGGCCAACCATGAGAAGACGAGGCTTCATCCTTTAGGTAGCTGCCCTGACTTGAGCCGTAGGCCTTCGTTAGGGCTCACACTAGCACACAGGCCAACAAAAGCCATCCTGACCATGGCTGTCAGGTGCTGCCGGCAGGGTCAGAAGGTTGAATGGTCGCCCATGCTCAAGTCGCACTCCCCTGCAGGCTGCAACACTGTGGGAGCCTGTGTAGGGTCTCATGGTAACAACCAGCTTTGCCCACGGGCTGGAGCCCAGAGACGCTCAGTAAGGCTGTGCTGCCAGACACTGGTCGCCTGAAAAGCAGGCCAGGTCCCCGAAGGGCTGGTATTTACACCTATAGACCAGAAGTCTAACTTCTTTTTTCATAGTCTAACTCTAATTATGCTTTTGATTGTATTATGTTCAGCGATATGTAAAATTCCTAGGCCCAAGACCAGAGACGGGGACTGACAATTTCATCATCACATGAGGATTTCACTAAGGGAAGTTTCGCACAAGGTGTGTCTTGGGAAGAGACAAGACCACGGGGATTTCCTTTGTGCCTTCCACCCCTCAGACCATCTGCTGTATTTCCTAACCAGTGAGCCTGTGTGCTGGGAAAGGAATGTGTGTTTAATCTAAGGGGAGAGGGACCGCAGTTGCCCCGAGGGTTAAGAGACAGATAAAGTAAAGGGCAGAGCAGAGAGTTCTTGTGTATAATTGGGGGGAGGGGCAGCAGGAGTCAAAATGGCAGATTAGCTTTAAGATGGAGTCAGCTTTGTCAGCACATCCAGGAGTTTTTACTTAAAAGAGATTCTGGGAAGAACGGGAAACTTCACATTGAGTTGAACCAGAAATCTGCATGGAATAGAATCTTAGTGGTTTATTCCAGCAATTGGATTGAAGAGTGACTGTGCTTATCTGGTTCTGCAGAGATTATATATAAATAAATGGCAGGTAAACGTGATTAATATTTTCATACATTATTTTCTTTAGAGTAGATGAAAATGAACATACTGCACATGACTATGGTTTGAGTATGAAAAGTTTTTCTGGCCTTTCTGGTGCCTTGTACTACACATAGCTTAGGCTTTGGACTTTTACCCTCATGGGAGTGAATAAAGTATATTTTTATTCCTGTGTGTGTGTTTTAAAATTTTTAATTTTGTAATAATTTTTCACTGACAGAAACACAGTTAGTACAGAAAACTTTTCCATAGCTTTCACCCACATTTTTTTTATAACATTATAATCTTGCAAAACGGCAGTCATATTTAAAAACTAAGAACCTACCCTTGGTAAAATACTACTAAGTAAACTGCAGGTTTCATTTAAATTTCATAAAAATTCCCAATATATCCTTTTTCTGTGCCTAGAACCAGTCCAGGAAGCCAATAATGAAATAAACAGGACAGAAAACAAGCACACACAAATATAATAATGTTTTATTTTTATTTTTAATTGATTTTGTGTTGCCTCGACATGAAAGTTTTCTAAGAAGATTTTTAAATAAAGATGAGAAAAGGAAATCAATAACAATTTCACACTTTGGTTCTCCCCTTCGCAGCCCAGTGCTGGAGGAGAGGCTTCTGTGGAGACATCTGTGCCAGCCCCCAACCCCCAACCGAAGGAGTCAGTTCAGGGGGTGCCAGGAGTGTCTCTGGAAGCCACTGCCAAACAGATGTTCTAATAGCATAGACATTCACCTAAGCCATGAAAATCCTCTCAACGTGTGGTTGCAGTTTTAATGTTAAAAAAAAGAAATCAAGTCACAGTTTTCAGTGATGGCCTGAGATTTTAAATCTGTTTTTAAATGTTCCTGGATTTATGAATGTTGAATTGGGAGAGACTGTGTTCTGGAATGTTAACTTCATTAAATTTTAAACAAAAGTTTTCAGGAATAATTTTATAAGAATAGATGTAGAGGTCTTTTTCAAACTTTAGTGTTCATATGAAACTTTAGGAGAGCTTGTTAAAACAGAGATTCTTGCACACAAACACCAATTTCTGACTTGGTAGGCCTAGTCAGGGGCACTGCATTACCCACAGGCTCCCAGTAACACTCTCATTTTAATGCTAAATACAATATTCATGCGGTCTGCAGGGTCAAATCCATATAGAAGGCTGTGTCTTGTTAAAGCTCTTTGAATACAGACCGTCTTACAAGGAGCAGTAGGGTCTTGAGCCTCACTGGTGGTTACTATATTTGCAGCTCAGCCTTCACCCTGTCATTATTCTGGGAGAGGGGAAGAGAGGAAGCCCATTCTGCCAGTTTCGCATGGGAGTGAGGGACACACCCTGGGAGAGACTGGAGGAGGCACATGGCGATGGGCCCCTGGATGTGAGAATGGGAACATGAAGTGTCATCCCCTTGGTGTGTTGATCATTTCCACCCTCTCTCCTTCCTTCTGTCCCTAAAGCAGAGCCATTCTGAGCATGGGAGGAGGTTTTGGTTGCACTTCCCCATGGGTTCACATCACTGTGTAAGTATTACCACCCATGTACAGACTACAGTGATAGTCGGCCTCGTCCTCAGGCTGGGCCCCGTGATGGTGAGGGTGGCTTTGTTCCCAGAGATGGCTCCGGAGAAGCGATCAGGGACCCCAGAGGGCCTGCTGTTTGTGTTGTAGATGAGCCTGCGGGGAGCCTTGCCTGGGGTCTGCTGGTACCAGCCAGGGTAGTTACTACTAGTGACTGACCCAGAGGTAAGGCCACAGGTGAGTGTGACCGTCCCTCCTAGAGACACTGACTTTGATGGCTCCTGGGTCACCTGGGTCTGAGAATTCACACCTAAAATCAATAGGAGAGACATGGGCATTGTTAAGAGCAAGGAGGTCACCCTGAGACCCTGCTTTTAGGTTTCCCCCAAGAATGCAGAGTCCCTGCCTCTGACCTGAGCAGTAAGCGAGGAGCCCGAGCAGAAGCACCGTCCAGGCCATGGTGGGGACGCTCACAGGACGCGGCCTCCTCAGACTCCTGGGCTGGAGCGTGGTGTCCTTGGGGCCTTTTCATGCCTCCCAGGCCCATTAGAAGGAGGAAGTGCTTCATGCAAATCAGCTTCTTCTCTCTGGCTGCCACAGTGTCATCCTGCTGTCACTGGTGGGTTTGGGAAACAGGCAGATGCTGTGACCCCACATACACCAATGACTGAGACACTGAATGAGGGATGTTGACATCTGTCACCAAATCGGTTCCCCCATGTTTCCCTGGTGACCTTAGTCCTAAATTACGTTCCTACAACAGCCATGGCCTGCATGTGGAGGTGATCGAGTTTACCTTCTGTCCCCAGTGATCTAGTTCATCACAAAATCTAATCCCATTCCTTAGACTAGAACATTTCCTTTCTTCTTCAGTGAAAACCATTCTTTTTTTCTTTCAAGGAGCTTAGGAGTCACTTCTTCCTCCTACAGGGAGTCCACTTGGAAATGATAGAGTTCATGTCTAGGGAGTGATGGAATGGTGTCGCTCCCTGACTCAGCCCTGATGCAGCAGCAGCAGCAGCAGCAGCAGCAGTGAATAAGCAGACCAAGGTGAGTGTGGACACAGGGCCGCACCGCCAGGCAGAAACCATAGATTACATAGAGTTGCTTCTCTTTAACTGAAGATTTTGAATGTAAAAAGCCATAGTGTCATCATGAAATTCTGAAATACTTCACAATGTCAGATGTACAGAGCAGGAAAATGTATCTCATCATCAGAAATAAAAATAACTGTAAACGTGTTTTTGTGAACATCATGGAACTCTGAAAATTCTCTTTCCCTTTACATTCTGCTGTGGAGCAGAAGAATGGGAGGGTGAACAAGGGATCTGGGATGTAAAAGGGCTAGGAGGAGGGCAAAATATCTCCAAAAATGGGGGAAGATAACACACACAATGGGTGCTTTAGTGTGAAATAAAATTATGCTTTGGTGTTCATTTTGAGATCACTAGTAAATTGTATGTTGAATTAAACTTGAATGCTTATTTTTCCTTTCATTTCATGTTTGTTTGAGAGCCTAAACTACATGACACAAAATATCCATGCCATATCGTTTTACCTATTATACAAATATATCCACAATAATGTAGAGAAAAATTAGTAGTTTACATCTTCTATACTTTGAGATTAGGAGGAGTAACACACAAGAAAAACAAATAGGAAGTCGAATATGCAATTAATCAGTTCTGTAAGTCATTACACAGTATTGAAATGAATGAGAAATACAGACGAGTTAAGAAATAACAGCTTCAATGATAACATAAAAACATGAATGTATTTATTACAAATTTCATCATCAAAAATTTGCAAGTGTATCAGCAAGTGACCCTGAGGTTTGCCCCTGCTATAGACTGTCTCGGGCTTTCTCCAGACACCACGGGTTTCATTAAGTCTTCCTGAGGGACAGATCTGAATGCGGCTTAAGGGCCAGTGTGGGATGGAGGGATTGACAGGCCGGATAGGAGAGAAACCCCCATATATGTGAGCCCCTCACATACATGAAGGAGACAGAGCAGCGCCCTCTGTGGATCCTGAGTGACACAGTCTGAGTCAAGGAGAAGCTTCCTTTGTGCGGTGGTTTTACCTCTGAGAGAACATGCTGCTGCAGGGGGACCCTGGCCTCTTCATGTCTGCTTTCCCCCAAATTCCAGATCCATCATCACCAGAGACTGTGAACATATTCTAGCCAAGGCCCAAATCCTCCCATTCTAGCCAAGGCCCAAATCCTCCCTGTGGGCTAAGGAGAAGTTTGATTGACATAACATGGATTCTTCTCGCTCATATGGTGAGTCATTTATGAAACTATCAGCTATAATCATAAGTGAGTTTTTTCTGTAATTTTCTAATAGTTTTTTTGCATTAAGCTCCTTTGATTTACTAGAATGAAAACATTAATTTAGGCGACACTGTCCGTGGCAGAAACAGCAGCATCTAATTCAGGACATTGGAAGCAGGGTTAGAAGGTGGCAGAATAAATGGGATGACCCACCAGCTGTGCCCAGATGGTAGCAAGAAAAGGCAGCACCAATCCCTCCCCCACCAATGCTTTCATGGTCCACTAAAGCAAACTCTGTGCCATCGGTGAGGATGTGGTGAGAATAATCGAGGCTATGGTGGAGAAGCCCCAGATTTCTGCTTGCTGAGGCCTAATTGTTGACATTGAGACTATCCCTGCCTAGGGGTCTTCTACCCTATGCCCAGAAAGAACTGTAGGTCACTTTCTTTTTAAGCAAATTCATTTTTGTTATGTGATTGTCTATCTACCTTTTCCTGTGAATCAGGCCTAGACAATTGGGTCCATGAAAGGAAGGGGGTGAGATATGAGGCACGTGTGTGAGTCAGAGCTGAGTGCTCATGTGGTTTCTGGGGACCAGGTGCAGGACAGTCACACTTCATTGAGGACACGGCCTGCCCAGGTGTGCAAGAGCCAGTAGTCTCTCTGGCCCAGAACCCTGAGCTCTTAGACCGGTCCCTCTGCGCCCCCTGCTGGTCAGAGAACACACATGCTCCAGCTCATTTCACACCACCCAGCTCTCCCTGAAGGGCTCTGATTTTTATATTTGGGTCTTTCTGCTGTCACTACCCAGGAAGAAGAATGAGCAGGTCCCTCTGTAACTCTGGGTTCAGCCATTATTGTTTTCAGGTCATTAATGACCTCCAGACAGCTGAATGAAATGTTATGTTTCCAGAAGTTAAAGGATTACCTCATAGTTGAGTTTACTTCTGTCTGGCCCCTGGGTTAATTACTGGTACATGACCATGTTGAGTCAATTTTGAGGCTTACTTTTCCTCAGAGAGCCCCATTAGTTCATACCTGGTAATGATTCCACTTGGGTGATCCTTGCAGGTTGAAATACTTGGTGGTTGTTTTGTTGCTGTTTCTGTAGATGTTGTAAGGGACTCGGGTTAGGTTCCCAGCCCCAGCGGCATACATGCCTTGGCTTTTTATTCCTGCCTCTGCCATGAGAACACAAGACTGTCAGGGGACAAATGTCTTGTGTTCCTGGTTACTTCTGCAGGTTCTCATTCTCCCTTGACTGTTATACTGACAATACTTTCTTCTGACTCTTGAGGTATTTAAGCTATTGTTTAGTCTAGTTTTGCAGTTATTTTCAGTCCAAAAATTGATATAAAAAGATTATTATTATGAATGGTACCCCATCCCTCTTTAGATATTCTTTCCCTTTGTGAGATTTTAGAAAGCCTCCTTTTGTGTTCTCTAATCTTCCTTTGCCCCAGTCAAGTTACTTTCAATATTAGTTTGAACTGATTTCAGGTTAATGCATAGTGTTTACACAATCATACCCTTTACGCAGTGTTTCTTGTGATACTGCCGGTACCCACCGGGCTCCGTACTTAGTTATGGCAGCATCATTGAGTACATCCCCTGCGCTGTCCTTTGCATCACCGCGACTCTATTCTTGAGGCGGCCTCAGTGGTGGGGGTCACCACACACGCCTCCTTCTCCTCTGAACCCCAGGTTCCTGTGCACCACCCTGCAGACAGATTCCTTTTGGTACAACAGGGAGGCAGTAACTGAGTGAGCTAAGAGCAGGATACACAAAGCTGGTTTCTACACACCGAATGAAGGAATTTCTATGTAGCCTCTCAGGGTCCTGAGATAGTGTGGCCTCCTCCAGCCATTTGAACAGCAGAGATGCCACCACCTGAGAAACGTGCCCTGGGAAGGAAGAAGTGGGGGAGGCAGGAGAATATGGATAAGGAAGCATGCAGTTGGATAAGAAAGGGGCAGGACACAGAATCCTGCATTTCTATGGCTCTCCACCTTTTCCATTGACCTTTATTTCCCTGCCCCCAGTGCTGGCGGCAGTCGCAGGTATCCTGGCCCATAATGACACCTCTAGCATCTTGCCCAAGCCGAACATCAGCCCTGACTCCCCTGCCCGCCCTGAGCCAGCGGCTGCTCGCACTGACACCTCACCCCCTGGAGTGTCAGAGGTAGCTCTGGGCTTTAACCAGTACAAGCAGCTCCTTCAGTGCGTAAGGGCACCCGAGGGCCTCCGTGCGCTCAGCACACGCTGCCCAGGACCCTCAGCATTTTAATTCAAGAGCAAGTAACCAGCTCGTCTCCCCATAAAAAAGTGACATTCCCAGTTAATCTCCGTGAGTAGGAATGAAGGGCAGCGATGAGTCCAGTGAGTCCCCGTGCTGTCGCGATAGAAGTGTTTTCCTGTGACACCCTTAACCAGGCTGGGTGGCTGTTGCTAATGTTTCTGTCACAGGGACTGGCTCAAGGTTTCAACCCAGCACCTCTCCCTTGTAGTTCTTCTCTTGCACACTCCTTCTGTCTCTAGGGCAGCATCAGTCCCCTGAGACCTCCTTCTTCACGTGCCTTGTGCCACCATCTTCTTCCTGAGGCCCCAGCCTTCTCTCTGCGCCTCCTATTTCATCCTTTTAGAGAAGCTGGACTCCTCCTAAAGCTGACCTCAGATGCTACCTCTTCCTTCCTTACAAACCTCTAACACCTTCCTGTTGTCCACACCTTTTTCTTTATGTCACCTCTTGTCACACCCGGTGATAAGCTTTATTCTTATCATCTATTGACCTTTATTTCCCTGTGTGGTGTCATGAGGATTGGACTTCTCCTGTCTTGTCAATGCTGTTCTCTGAGCTTTAGACCGAAGCTGGACACATAGTACATGTTCAGAAAAGCATTAAGGACAGACAGATGTCGGCATCAGTTGTTCTCCCTGATCAGACCCAGCTGAACTTTGTTCCTGTTCTGACCTGGCCCGTCACAGACTGTGTCTCCCGGGAAGGCTGGCCCTGGCGTCAGGGAGCTTTGTTTGAGGCAGTCTGGCAGGGGTGCCCTTGGAGGGCCAACTGTGGGAAGACGAGGCTTCATCCTTTAGGTAGCTGTCGTGACTTGAGCCGTAGGCCTTCGTTAGGGCTCACACTAGCACACAGGCCAACAAAAGCCATCCTGACCATGGGTGTCAGGTGCTGCAGGCAGAGTCAGAAGGTTGGATGGTCATACATGCTCAAGTCGCACTCCCCTGCAGGCTGCAACGCTGTGGGAGCCTGTGTAGGGCCTCATGGAAACAACCAGCTTTGCCCACAGGCTGGAGCCCACAGATGCTCAGTAAGGCTGTGCTGCCAGACACTGGTCGCCTGAAAAGCAGGCCAGGTCCCCGAAGGGCTGGTATTTACACGAAGTCTAACTTCTTTTTTCACAGTCTAACTCTAATTATGCCTTTGATTGTATTATGTTCACTGATATGTAAAATTTCCTAGGCCCAAGACGAGAGACGGAGACTGACAATTTCATCATCACATTAAGAGTTCACTAAGGCAAGTTACAAACAAGGTGTGTCTTGGGCAGGGGCAAGACCACGAGGATTTCCTTTGCGCCATCCACTCCTCAGACCATCTGCTGTATCTCCTAACCCTGAGCCTGTGTGCTGGGAAAGGAATGTGTGTTTAATCTAAGGGGAGAGGGACCGCAGTTGCCCCAAGGGATAAGAGACAGATAAAGTCAAGGGCAGAGCAGAGAGTTCTTGTGTATAATTGGGGGGAGGGGCAGCAGGAGTCAAAATGGCAGATTAGCTTCAAGATGGAGTCAGCTTTGTCAGCACATCCAGGTGTTTATACTTAAAAGAGATTCTGGGAAGAATGAGAAACTTCGTATTGACTTGAACCAGAAATCCTCATGGAACAGAATCTTAGTGGTTTATTCCAGCAATTGGAATGAAGAGTGACTTGCTTATCTGGTTTTGCAGAGATTATTTATATATAAATAAATGGCAGGTCATAATGATTAATATTTCATACTTTATTTCCTTTAGAGTAGATGAAAATGAATATACTGCACATGACCATGGTTTGAGTGTGAAAAATTTTTCTGGCCTTTCTGGTGCCTCGTACTGCACATAGGTTAGGCTTTGGACTTTTACCCTCATGGGAGTGAATAAAGTATATTTTTCTTCCTGTGTGTGTGTTTTAAATTTTTAATTTTGTAATAATTTTTCACTGACAGAAAAACAGTTAGTACAGAAAACTTTTCCATAGCTTTCACCCACATTTTTTCTATAACATTAAAATTTTGCAAAACTACGGTCATATTTAAAAACTAAGAACCTACCCTTGGTAAAATACTACTAAGTAAACTGCAGGTTTCATTTAAATTTCATAAAAATTCCCAATATATCCTTTTTCTGTGTCTAGAACCAGCCCAGGAAGCCAATAATGCAATAAACATAACAGAAAACAAGCACACCAATAAATATATATTTCTGACATACTAGCTATAATGCTTTATTTATTTTTAATTGATTTTGTGTTACTTTGACATAAAGTTTTTCTAAAAATATTTTTAAAATAAAAATGAGATAAGGAAATAAAAGGACAATTTCACACTTTGGTTCTCCCCCTCACAGCCCAGTGCTGGAGGGGAGGCTCTGGTAGAGACACCTCTGCCAGCCCCCAATCCCAACCCAAGGAGTCAGCCCAGGGGGTGGCAGGAGTGTTTCCGGAAGCCACTGCAAACAGATGTTCTAACAGCACAGACATTCATCTAAGCCATGAAAATCCTCTCAACGTGTGGTTGCAGTTTTAATGTAAAAAAAAAAAGAAATCAAGTCACAGTTTTCAGTGTTGGCCTGAGATTTTAAGTCTGTTTCTGAATGTTCCTGGATTTATGAATGTTGATTTGGGAGAGATTGTGTTCTGGAATGTTAACTTCATTAAATTTTAAACAAAAGTTTTCAGAATAATTTGATAAGAATAGATGTAGAGGTCTTTTTCAAACTTTAGTGTTCATAAGAAACTTTAGGAGAGCTTGTTAAAACGCAGATTCTTGCACACAAACACCAATTTCTGACTTGATAGGCCTAGTCAGGGGCACTGCATCACCTGCTAGCTCCCAGTAAAACTCTCATTTTAATGCTAAATACAATATTCATGCCGTCTGCAGGGTCAAATCCATATAGAAGGCTATGTCTTGTTAAAGCTCTTTGAAGACAGTCTTACAAGGAGCAGTAGGGTCTCAAGTCTCACTGATGGTTACTATATTTGCAGCTCAGCCTTCACCCCATCATTATTCTGGGAGAGGGGAAGAGAGGAAGCCCATCCTGCCAATGTCACATGGGAGTGAGGGACACACCCTGGGAGAGACGGAAGGAGGCACATGGCGATATGCCACTGGACATGAGAATTGGACCATGAAGTGTCATCCCCTTGGTATGTTGACCATTTCCACCCTCTCTCCTTCCTTCTGTCGCTAAAGCAGAGCCATTCTGAGCACAGGAGGAGGTTTTGGTTGCACTTCCCCATGGGTTCACATCACTGTGTGAATGCCACTACCCATGTACAGACTACAGTAATAGTCGGCCTCATCCTCAGGCTGGGCCCCCTTGATGGTGAGGGTGGCTTTGTTCCCAGAGATGGCTCCGGAGAAGCGATCAGGGACCCCAGAGGGCCGGCTGTTTGTGTAGTAGATGAGCATGCGGGGAGCCTTGCCTGGGGTCTGCTGGTACCAGCTAGGTACGTTACCAGTAGTGACTGACCCAGAGGTAAGGCCACAGGTGAGTGTGATCGTCCCTCCTGGAGACACTGACTGTGACGGCTCCTGGATCACCTGGGTCTGAGAATCCACTCCTAAAATCAATAGGAGAGACATGGGTGCTGTTAAGAGTCAGGTGGTCACCATGAGACCCTGCTTTTATGTGTCCCCCAAGAATGCAGAGTCCCTGCCTCTGACCTGAGCTGTAAACGAGGAGCCCGAGCAGGAGCACCGGCCAGGCCATGGTGGGGACGCTCACAGGATGTGGCTTCCTAGGCTCTTGGGCTGGAGTGTGGTGTCCTTGGGGCCTTTTCATGCTTCTCAGGCCCATTATGAGCAGAATGTGCTTCATGCAAATTAGCTTCCTCTGTCTTCTTGCCCTAGTGAGATCTTCCCCTAGGGAGATGATGAAAGAGGCAGATGCTGAGACAGATTCACCAGACTTCAATGACTGAGACACTGAGTGAGGAGGTTTGACATCTGTCACCAAATCAGTTCCCCCTCATTTCTGATGACCTTAATCCTAAACCTCTTTCCAGTAGAGTCTGAGGTTTCAAGGATGATACAGGTGTGTTCTCCACCTCCTTGCCCCAGTGATCTAGTTCATCCCAAATCTAACCCCATCCCTGGGAACATTTCTTCCTTCCTCAGTGAAATCCTTTCTTCTCTCCTTTGTGGATGTTAGGAGTCACTCCTCCATGCAGCAGTGAGTCCTCTGGGAATTCATAGTTTGTATCTGGGGTGTGAAGGGACAGGTGTCTCCCCTGACTCAGTCCTGAACCCTGCCCCAATAGCTGTGGTAGGAGGACAGAGCTGGGGGTGCTGACACAGACAGCTGCACTGCCAGACATGGATG
Organism: Furipterus horrens; assembly: GCF_987537825.1. NCBI lineage: Eukaryota > Metazoa > Chordata > Mammalia > Chiroptera > Furipteridae > Furipterus > Furipterus horrens. The sequence continues at coordinate 17,399,951 of NW_028327181.1, read as the reverse complement.
CCAACTCTGCTTTGCTGTAAGAAACTCTCTATTGTATTGTCACCATGAAATTACAAGATACCTGTTAATGTCTGAAAACAAAATAGGCACATGTATCTCATTATCAGAAATGAGAACAGCACTGTGTGAACCGGCGGTGTGACCCTGAGAGGATATTTAAATCCTCCCTTTTCCTTTATGTTCTACTGTGGAGCAGAAGGGTGGGAAGGGTGGATAGGGATTTGGTAGGTAGGGGGACAAGCAGGGAGATCAAATGCCTCCAGTGACTGGGGAAGAGAACACACACAATGGGTGTTCATCAGCGTGTGAAATAAAACTATTATTAATGGTATTTATTTTGGGATCTCTAGCAAATCATCTATGTTTTAAAACTTGCATGATTAATTTTTTCTTTTCATACATGTTTGAGAGTTCATGTCATAGAAAACTCATAGTTAATTATTTTTCTATCATAAAAATATATAACCGATAATGTATAGACCTATAGAAATTTTAATATTTATCAAATTTTGAGATGAGGAGTATTAACACTCAAGAAAAAGAAAGAATTAGAAAGCTGAAAATGCAAACTATCAGTTTCCATAAGTCACTATAAAATGATGAAATAAATGAGAACTAACAGATGACATGATGGCAGATAAAGGACTAACACACTTACTATGTATTCCATCAGGAATACACTGGGAGTCGTATTAGCAGCAGGGATCCCTGAGTGGTCCACCCATACACACTGTCTCAGGCATTCTCCATGCACCGCGGGTCACAAATGTTTCGCGTGGAGCAAATCTGGGTTGGGGTCAGGAGTCAGTGTGGGAAGGAGGAATTGACAGGATGGATATGGAAGATGCACCCAGGGCCCCAGGAGCCCCTCACATACAGGAAAGAGACAGAGCAGCGCCCCCTGTGTGTCCCGAATAACAATGCAAGATTCAGGTCGGGGCTTGGGGGTCAGCTTTCTCAGCGAGAACAGGCAGCTGCAGGCTGACTACGGCCTCTTCACATCTGCTCCCTACCAAATTCTAGGTCCATCATCATTCAAAGACTGCACACACATCCTAGCTTCAGCCCAAATCCTCCCGGTGGGTCAAAGAGAATCTTTCTTGATAAGACTTGGATTCTTTTTGTTCATAGGTTGAGTCATTTGTGCAACTATTCACTATGATTATAAATGAGATGGGTGTGTGTGTGTGTGTGTAATTTTCCCATATGCTACTGTGCCTGTTGTGTTTGGCTCCTTTGATTTGCTGGAATGAAAACATTAGTTTAGGCTATATTCAACCCCCACCCCCACCCCCATCTTTCTGACAGAGAGAGCACCATCTGATCCAGGATCCAGAAATCAGGGTTAGAATGTGGAAGAATAAATGGGATGACCCACCAGCTGTGTCCAGATGGTGGCAGGAAAAGGCATTGTCAATGCCTCCCTCCCCTCATATCCTTTCACCGACCACTAAAGCCAACTCCTAGTGCAAAGAGTGAATAGGTGAAGAGAAGAATCCAGGTCATGGAGGCCTAATTGTTGGCATTGAGAAAATTCCCCCCCAGGTATCTTCTACTGTATGCTCAGGTACCATTGTAGGTCACGTTTCTTCAAGCAGATTTTCTTTTTAAAGATTTTGTTTATTTATTCTAGAGAGAGGGGAAGGGAGGGAGAAAGACAGGGAGAGAAACATCAATGTGTGGTTGCCTCTTGTGCGCCCCCTACCGGGGACCTGGCCCACAACACAAGCACGTGTCCTGACTGGGAATTGAACTGACAACCCTTTGGTTCAATCCACTGAACCACACCAGCCAGGGCCAGATTTATTTATTTTTGTATGTGATTGTTTATCTATCTTGACCTGTAAATCAGGCCTGGACAATTGAATCCATGAAGGGAGGAGGGTGAGATATGCAGCAAGTGTGTGAGTCAGAGCTGATTGCTCATGCGGTTTCTGGTGACCAGGTGCAGGACAGTCGCACTTCAGTGAGGACACTGCCTGCCCAAGTGTGCGAGAGCCAGTAGTCTTTTCCCTGCCTGCCTGGCCCAGAACCCTGAGCGCTCAGGCCCAGTCCATCAGTGCCCCCTGCTGGTCACAGAAGGCACATTCTCCAGCTCGTTTCACACCCAGCTCTATGGGAAGGGCTCTAATGTTTGTAGGTGGGTCTTTCCAATGTCACTAGCCAGGGCAGAGGAGTGAGCAGGTCTCCTCTGTGATGTTTGGGTTGACCCATCATTTTTGTCAGGTTACTAATGATCTATAGACAGCTAAATGAAATGCTATTTTACCATATTTTAAAGCATTACCTGATAGTTGAGTTTACTTCCATCTGGTTCCTGGGTTAGTTTCTGGTACATGACCATTTTGAGCAAAACTGGATCCTTAAATATTCCCAGAAATCCCTGTTAATTCACACCTGGTAACGATTCTGCTTGGGCGATCCCCACAGGCTGAAATTCTTGGTGGTTTATTTTTTTGCTTTTTCTGTAGATGTTGTAAGGGACTCCTGCTAGGTTCCCAGCCCCAGGGGCATACATGCCTTGGCTTTTTATTCCTGCCTCTGCCATGAGAACACAACACTCTCAGGGGACAAATGTCTTGTGTTCTTGGTTTCTCATGCAGGTTCTCATTTACCCTTGAATGTCATGTTAACAATATTTACTTTCTCCTGACCCAGATATTTAAGATATTTTTGCATAGTTTTACAATTTTTTTCAGTACGATGATTGATATGAAACAAATATTATTATGAATAGAACTCTACCTCTTTTTACAGGTTCTTTCTCCGTTATGGAATTTACAAACCCTCCTTTTCCATTCTCCAGTCTTCATTATCCCTGATTCTGTTCATTTGCTAAGAGCTCCATGGATTTAATGGGAGTTGGGTTTATAAGGACTAGGTTTAAATCAACTAATTGTCACAGATGATCCCAACAACATTAGCAATGACAGCAACAGTGAAATACACAGGGAAAAGCAGGCCAGGCCATGGAGATAAACTGGAAGAAGAGAGCCGGTGTCTGAGAGCCATGTCCTTCGTGAGGAGGGTCTCCCTTGCCTGGAGATCAGCAGCTCATCAGAGTGTAATCTCAAGAAAAAAGAAAAATTCAGCTTCCCTAAGGCATCAGTATTCAGAGGATGAACATCAAAGCCAAAACAACAACCAGGAGACAAGGAGTGGGTGGTAGAGCTCACCTGGGTCTCCCAGGTCACATGAACTCAACTTCTGCTTTTCTTTTCTTTTTTTTTTTTAAATTTTATTTTTTTCAATTACAGTTTATACTCAATATTAGTTCTGCATTAGTTTAGTGTGTACAGCATAGTGGTCAGGTAATCACATAGTTTACAAAATGTTTTCCTTGGTATTTCCAGTACCCACCTGGCATCATACACAGTTACTACAGTATTATTGACTATATTTCCTGTGCTGTGCTTTACATTCCTGTGACTATTTTGTAAACACCAATTTGTACTTCTTAATCCCTTCAGCTTTTTTTTTTTACCCAGTATCTTATCTCTCCTTTCCTCCAGCAACCATCCGTCTGAGTCTATGAATCTGTTTCAATTTTGTTTGTTTATTTATTTTGTTCTTTAGATTCTGCATGTGAGTGAAACCATATGGTATTTGTCTTTCTCTAATGTAAGATCCCCTGGGTCCATCCATGGTGTCACAAATGGTAAGATTTCATTGTTTATTATGGCCAAGTAATATTCCGTTATGTATATGGACCACATCTTCTTCATCCACTTATCTATTGATGGGCACTTGGGCTTCTTCCATAGCTTGGCTACTGTAAATAATGTTGAATGAGCATAGGGGTTCATATATTCCTTCAAATTAGTGTTTTAATTTTTCTTCAGATACATACCCAGATTTGGAATCACTGGATCATAAGGCAGTTTTACTTAGAAATTTCTGAAGACCCTCCATACTGTTTTCCACAGTGGCTGCACCAGTCTGCATTCCCACCAAGAGTGCATGAGGGTTCCCTTTTCTCCACATCCTCACCAATCACGTGTTTGTTGATTGATTGATGGTAGCCATTCTGACAGGTGTATGATGATATCTCATTATTTTAATTTGTATTTCTCTGATGATTAGTGATGTTGAGCATCTCTTCATATGTCTATTGGCTATCTGCATGTTATTTTTGGAGAAGTGCCTATTCAGGTTACCTCTGCCCACTTTTTTAAATAATGTTTTTAAATCCTCACGTGAGCATATGTTTATTGATTTTATTTTATTTATTTATTTACTTTATTTTTTTAGAGAGAAGGGAAAGGAGAAAGAGAGGGAGAGAGACATCAATGTGTGGTTGCCTCTCATGCTCCCCCAAATGGGGACCTGGCATGCAACCTAGGCGTGCACCCTGACTGGGAATCGAACCAGTGACATTTGTTTCACAGGCCGTTGCTCAATCCACTGAGCCACAGCAGTCAGGTCTGCCCGTTTTTTAAATTAGATTGTTCGTGTTTTTGATGTTGAGTTGTATGAGTTCTTTATAAATTTTGAACACTTAACCCCTTTATTGATTCATCATTGGTGAATATCTTCTTCCATTCAGTAGGATTTTTGTTTTGTCAATGCTTTCTTTTGCTATGCAAAATCTTTTTAGTTTGATGTAGCCCCATTTGTTAATTTTTTTTCCCTTGCCTGGGGAGATATATCAGAAAAAATATTGCTATGATCCATGTTCAAGATTTTGCTGCCTATGTTTTCTTCTAGGAGTTTAATGGTTTTGAGTCTTACATTTAAATATTTAATCAATTTTGAATTTATTATTTTACATGATGTAAGAAAGTGGTGTAGTTTAAATTTTTTTTTTGCATGTATCTGCCCAGTTTTCCCAACACCATTTATTGAATAGACTATCTTTACCCCATTATATGAGGGGGACCCAAAAAATCAGAATGCGGGCCCCTTGTAGTATACACTCCCCCCATTAGGTGAGTGTTCTAGGAACCCATCTGTCCCAGTGTACCAGCTCGTGTTGTTGTGAGAGGCTGTGTTCATCTTCCATGAATTTTTTTGGAAGACTCAACCCCTTCGCCCATTTCATGATGGGGTGATTTACAAGCACACCTTCCTACACCACCTGAGGGTTCAGCAGTTTTTGACCAAAAATGGCATGTCCCCTGTGCCCCATGATCCCTATTCACACACACACTCCCTCTGAGCAACATTTCTTTTGTTTTCCAGGATGAAGAAATTCCTCAAAGAAAAACATTTTGCAGATGTGGAAGAGGTGAAACAAAAAATAGCAGAAGCACTAAAAGTCATTGAAACGGATGAGTTCAAAAACTGTTTTGAGCAGTGGAAAAAATGTCTCGATAGGTGTACTGCATCGGATGGAGAGGACTTTGAAGGTGAGTGAAGTTTAAACATGTCAGAATAAATACACAATTTTTTACAATAAATTCAGTTTTTTTTGGTCCCCCAATCGTATATTCTTGCCTCTTTTGTCAAATATTAATTGACCACATAGACATGGGTTTATTTCTGGGCTCTCTATTCTGTTTGCTTTGCTCTGTTTTCAAATTTGAGCTCAGTTAGCCACAAGAAACCCTTCTTGGTAGTTATCTTCTTTCTTGGAATCCACAATTTAATTAAACCTTTAAGTATATAGTTTAATTTCTGTGTCTTCTTTTTCTTTGAAATAATCTGACTAAAGCAGCCTGAAACCCTAGGTTTTTGCCAGACAAGCAAACAGGGTCCAGCAGCTGTTCTAGTCGATGGGTGGAAGCTTCAGGGCAGCCCCCTCTGGGCCGCCAGCCCACTCGTGTGTCATCCCCACGGGTCTGGAACACCGTGCGAGCTCTGAGGCAGCCGTCCCAGGTTGAGCAGTAATAATCAGCCTTGTCCCCAGGCTGGAGCCCAGAGATGCTCAGGGGGACCATGTCTCCTGACATCACTGAGAATCTGGGCAGGACTCTTGAAGGCCCAGGGCTGGGACCATGTATGAGAAGTTTGCGGGCACTTCCAGGAGCTGCTGGGAACAGGACACATGCACACCCCCAAAGTCTGTGCTGGTGGCTACCTGCCCCACGGTTCAGCCACTGCAGCCACCTGAGACAGGACAGACTGGGCCCAGGTCAGGAGGGAGGCACAGAGGAAGAGCCAGGAGTGTCAGTGAACAAGGACAGATTTAGGGTTTCCTGGTCCTTTCATCCCCAGCCCTTACACTGGCCTACGGTCACCTGTGCAGTGAGTGAAGTGAGAATGATGAGACCCCAGGCCATGGTGGAGACCCCCACGCCGATCTGTGTTTGGAGGCCCCTCAGCTGAGTTTGGGCTCCCCGCGTCCCTTCTGTTATCCTCTGCTGCCCAGGATGAGGGAGGGATTCTTCATGCCAACGAGCCCTGTCCCCGGCTGCCCTAACTCACGCTGGGGCTTGAATCCGACCTTGCTGCCAGGAACACTGATCCCACAAGGAGGTAGGGCTGTAGCACGGGGCGCAGACTGTGGGTCCCAAAGGGCCTGCGAGGACACATCTGCTGGGCACCAGTGAGCACAGAAAAGAGGACAGCGGACCAGGGGCAGGTGGTGGCTCCCAGCTGGGATCAAGGCACAGACCCGTCAGGAACAGACCACAGTGCCCTGTGCTGCCTTAGGCTCAGGGATACCTGTATGTTCTGTCTTCCCTGCTATCTGTTTTATTCCCCCCAAAGGACACAGCTGCACAGAGTACATGCACCAGCCATTTCTCATTTCTGCTCCCAGCTCTACTCCAGCGGGACTCACCTGCCCAGCTCATTGTGTTTATAGGACGGTCCTGGGAACTGGCCACCCTGATAGAGAGCTCCCTGGCCGCAGCAGAGCAGGAAGCCCACTGGGGAGTCAGCAGCCACCCTCCCTCCCAGGGCACCAGGATAAGCTCTCTCTTCCTTCTCCCCTGCCCAGACCAGAGCCTTGTCCCCAGATCCAGGTCCTGCCCTCAGAGCCCGGCTTTCTCCATCTGGATTTTCTCCTCTCTCAACCCTCCTGACACAGCCTTACAATAGATTCTGAGTGCTGACGGTAAAGAAATAATAATAATAATAAAAGGAGCATGGTTATATGTATAACCCACTCATATTACCTACCTGATCCAAGAGTGAATTCACAGACCGTAGCATCGATGTGTAAACTGTGTGGTAGAGACTTTTCCTCAGCAGAAACCTCTCCTTGGGGAAAACATTTTGCAAGTGACCACTATGGCCCTAAGTGACAGAGTGTCCATGAAAAGCTCATGTCTTTCTCACTGCTGTGCTCTAGACTTTCTTTGGGGGCCACTGCATAAGCTACAGTTCCTTAGCGTCACAGGAGAACACAGACCTGTGCCAACAGCACACAACGTGAACTGACCCTCCATGTGCTCGTTCCTGTGACTTCAGGTGGTCTCTAGAGTCAGCAAGTCATTCCTTAGTCTGGAATGACTCGCTTGCTGAGGAAGGATCGAGCTGATGAGAAAAGCAAGGCTTTCTTGCTTTGGGGTTCTGTCGGACATGAGATTGGGGTGCAGCGATGGAAACTGGTTTTCCCAGTAAAGAACTGCCCCCATCTCTCAACAGATATTTTGTTCCCTCTGGTTGATTTGAGTTTGTGTGCATGTGGACAAAGTGTCCCTATGTGTGCTCTCTGTGATTGGCTAAACTTAGAAATAAAAGGCAGATCAATTAACACAAGGGTAGTTGAAATCTATGGGTTCAACACACAAGTTTGGGACACCAAAGTGTACTCATATACTATAAATCATGTGCCAGGGAAGGGATGTGATGTTTGCAGCATCCTCTCTGGGGAGATAGAGATGGAAGTTGACATTTCTGCACATGTTTGCACCTCCCGTAGACCAGGACTGCTTCTGAGAGTGACGCACCCCGCAGTATCCACGCACAACATTAGAGGGCTGCGGTGTCTAGAAACCAGACCATGAATCCCTAAATACCTGCTGAGCTGCAGAAGCCAGGTGGGCCCTCAGGGATCTGGGGCCATGGAGAGGCATGTGCCCTGCTAGCAGCAGGGGGCACTGTGGGACTGCCCGGTGGTCCCTACAAAGCAGCTCAGTGAGGACTATTCATTCAAAGGAACTTTGTCCTGGAGGTGGGACCCTGTGCTCCTGCTGGGGACTCAGCAGCTGTGCCCTCTCTGGCCTGGCAGAGTCCCCTGAGCAGAGACCTTTGTGTTGTCTCAGCAGGTGCTTCCCCCCAGGGCTTTCCCAAGAGGTGAAGCCAACAATCCTCCTCCTCAGTGTGGGCTGTGAGCTCAGCGCCAGCGCCAGGGCTCAGGGGCTGTGCACCATGGCCTGGACTCCTCTCCTCCTCGTGCTCCTCTCTCACTGCTCAGGTAGGGACAAGCTCAGGGACCAGGCCTCATTTCTTAGACTCATTCCCTTTATTCTCAATCTCCTGAGAAGCTTTACTGTGGTTTCTGCATCTATGCTGTCAAGTGTGTGTGTTTGCAGGGTCCCTCTCGCAGACTGTGGTGACTCAGCCGCCCTCCCTCTCTGCATCTCCGGGAGCAACAGCCAGACTCACCTGCACCCTGAGCAGTGGCTTCAGTGTTGGTGGCTATGTTATACGGTGGTACCAGCAGAAGCCAGGGAGCCCTCCTCGGTATCTGCTGTACTACCACACAGACTCAGAGAAGCACCAGGGCTCTGGGGTCCCCAGCCTCTTCTAGGGATCCAAAGACACCTCGGCCAACGCAGGGCTCCTGCTCATCCCTGGGCTGCAGCCTGAGGAAAAGGCAGATTATTACTGTAATATATGGGATGACGACCCCAAGACTGACACAGTGTCGTAGACCCACAAGGAAAGGAGACAAAAACCTCCTCTCTGCTTTCCAAACCAGCCATAGACACGCCTGCTGACCTAGTCTAGCTCAGCAGTGACTTGTGTTGTCAGATTTTCTCTCGGCACCCGATTTCCTTGCCAGTAGTCCTGACAATGTCACACCTTTGTCTTCATTTCAAATTTTGGATTGATTTATTGCTCAGGCATCCCACTAGGAACAATATTCTACATCATATTTACAATATTTGCTGTACAGTCATTACATATGCATTACATACAGGCCTTGAGATTCACAGAAATTGTGTCTATCAAGTGCTTGCTCTTTTTAAAAACATTTCAGCACCGTCTTTGCTGGTGTGTACATGCAGGGAAACAGTTAGCCCCTGCTCCACGAGGGCAGCGCACAGGCTGAGTGAGTCTGGAGGACGCAGAGGACCTGGCTATGGTGTGTGCTGTCACAGTGTCCCTGTGAACAGCTCTCCCCCCGGAAACTAAACCCGTCAGATCGTGGTGGCAACCAGACCTGTGCAAGGACAGGTAGGTTGTTCAAGGACAAGTCATCCTCACAGACAGGAGCTGAAAGCACTAAAATACCTGGGAAGGTGCAAGCTCTCATGGCAGGGCCAGCAGGCTCCCTCTGCACCGTGAGCCAGACTGATGGCAGGGCAGTGGGGACAGGGTAAGGCAGCAGAGGTTTTTGTCTCACTTCTCCTCTGCCTGTGTCACTGTGGGTTACACGAAGCTACTCCCACTGCCATGGTCTGCTCCACAGTAGTAGTCAGCCTCGTCCTCTGTCTGGATGTTCTGGATGGTCAGGTACCGATCTGAGCCAGAGCCTGAGCCTGAGAAGCGATCAGGAACCCCGTCCCCCTTGGATCCAACAATACCACTGGTGCCCACTCGGAACAGGAACCGAGGGCCCTTCCCTGGGCCCTGCCGGTACCAATCCACACTGTAACCACTGTAGCCACTGCTCAGGGTGCAGGTGAGCTTGGCCGAGGCTCCCAGGGAGGCAGATGCAGACGGCGGCTGGGTCAGCACAGGCTGGGAGAAGGAACCTGAAACATAGACGCCCATTATGTTATAGAGGAAGGACAATGGAGAAGGACATTTCCAGCATGTGGGGGGAGGTCATATGGTGATCTGGGAGTCAGGACACTGACCTGTGCAGTGAAGGAGGAGGGTGAGGAGGGAGAGCGGAGTCCAGGCCATGGTGCAGATGCCCCAGAGCTTTGCTGAGGCTGACACACTGCTGCTCTCTTATCCCCACGGACCCAGGAGAAAGGGGCCTTCCATGCAAATTAGTTTCTCTCTTCTAGAAAATCAGACATCTCCCTGGGTCCCATGTGTCTCCCCTAGTGACTGAGTGTCATAACCTAAAGGGGTGGGCTTTGGCTGGGCCTGGCCTGAGGTTCCCCAGGGGCCCAGAGAGAGCACAGCTGCTAAGCCCAGTGAGCACTGAGCAGAGACAGGGGGGCGGCCTGGTGTCCCAGCTGAGAGCCCCACAGATGTTTCAGATACTAACTGTGTATAAAATGAAATCTACTAGTGCTGAAAGCAGATATAGTTTAGCCTTGAACTCATTTGCCAGGGTCCCCAGGAATTCAGTTCTCTTCCTACCTGATTCCTCCATGATGGGCATGCAGGATAAGGTGGCAGGTGTTTGTGAGGATGAGTTAGCAGGCAGGGTTTACTGGATTCACTAGAAAATAAGGAACCTGGGAAGAGAGGTTCAGACAGAGGGAGAGAATATGAGTGTCAAATCCAGGGAAGGTTTGGGAACATATCCATGATCTTTCTGATGGCAAGACCTGGTAATGAGCTCAAGAAGTCACAGGGCAGAAGGCTTGTAGGAAGGAAGCAAGAGAGAGCAGGATTTGGGAAGAAAATTCATGAATCAGAGAGGGTGACAGGGCAGGGGAAGATGGTGGGCACTTTAGGAAAGCCCTGGGGAGAAGCCATCAGCAGATGGGCAAGGGGGCAGCAGACTGTGCTGGGGATAAAGGGGAGCCCCTCCTACCTTTGCATCTGTCTTCTAATCAGCTCTGTGCACAGAATGGCATTTTATGAACCAAAATTATGAGCTGTGTGCCAGAACTTTTCTTAGATTCTTGTCTGGCATGAATCCCCCTGGTTTTATGGGCTTGTTACTATGAACCTATGTATGTGGATTTGGAGGCAGTTGGAAGTTGATTGAAAAGAATCTCAGGCTTCTCCCCAAACCCACTGAGTCAATCTGTTCAATGAGCGAGACCTCAGCGCTTCACCTACACAGCTGGGGGAGAAGCGCTGCTCTAACACAGGCTCTGAGCCAGTGCTGCATTTTGCATGTGAATGGCTTCTCACATCTCAGTCTTTTCTGCAAAACATAATGTGTGCAGCAACTAACCTCCTGTTTCCGTATTTGGGGCATTTTACCTCAGGAATAACGCACTGGAGGCTTCCCAGTGAGACTGCTCAGACCTTGGAAGATCTAATGAAATGACCGAAAGTGTGTTAGTAATCACAAGAGGATCGTTATGTTTTTCTAATATTGATATTGGTAAGCAACCAAAACTAGCAAAAAGTATAATTTTCCATTAGTATTTACAATTTTAATTATATTCAGCAGTCACTGAAACATTTCTTATACTTTTAAACACATGGAGAATTACTTACATCTTTCTTAAATGACAGTAGCAGTAAAAAGTGAATTACAAGCAAATAGGATAATCATAGTTGTGGAATTTTGAGTTCAAAGCTGTAAGAAATGCACTAAAATTTAAAAACAGTCCAGGTCATGGTGGAGACTTTCTAAGATCCTGTGGCCTCAGGCTGCTGCTGGTCCCTGGGGTGCCCCTTTATCTCCTCAGCTCCATTGGGAAGAAGTGCCTTTGGTGGGGCATTATGAAATACGAGCCCACAGTACCACCCAGTTCTGGGTTCTCTGTCCAGTTTGTAGCTTCCCTCTCAGGAAGAGGCTGAGGTCCCTTGAGAGGAAGCACCTGCTGTCACTCTAACTCAGGCAGTGAATATGGGCACATGGTCCATTCAACTAGAACCATTTGAGTTGGTTTCAGACTTGGCAGCTGAGAAGATCTACAGCGCCCCCTAGTGACGTCTCAAGGGAGGTTAACGATGGTGGGGGGAACTACGCAAAATGATGGCTCCTTTTCTCTTTCAACATACAAATCAACAAACATATAACAAGCAAATAAATAAATATCAGGTAAAATTATTAATATTGAACGGTTTTATATTTTATCTAAATAAATAAACGGCAGGTAAGAGATTAATATTTTTAAAACATTTTTCTTCAGTGCACATGGAAATGAAAGTACAGTCTATGACCATGGTTTGAGTGGGAAAGTGTTACCAGCTGTTATAGCACCTCCTGCAACACAGAAGCTACGGTTTGGGCTGCCATCCTCAGAGGAGGGTGTAATGTATATTTTTATACCTCTGTGTGTGTTCGTGTGAAAACTTAATGTTATAATACTTTTACACTTCCAGTAAACTTGAAAAGTAACTACAAAAAACTTGTACAGAAATTTCAACCACATTCTCCTAACATTAAAACCTTGAAGAGCCACAGTCATGTTTAAATCTTGGAACAATAACATCAACTAAACTGAAGGTTTTATGCAGATGTTAAAAGTTTTCCCATTAATATCATTTTCCTGTTCCTAGATCCAATCCAGGAATCTAATAATGCAATGATCATTGCAGGAAAAAAAGTAAATATCCTTTTAATTTAATTTATTTTGTATTGAGTTAACATAAACATTTTCTAATAAGAGTTTTTATAGAGATGGGGAAAATAAAGCAAACTGAAATTTCTCTTTTATTCTCCTCCTCCTCACAGCCCAGGATGCCGTAGGGCACAACCCCCAGCCCAGCACCCCCTGTTCCTGTTCGCAGGCTGGCACTCAATCCACTGAGCCACACCAGCCAGGGCATGTAAGAAGAGTCTTACAGAGAACAGTGGTGTTTCTGAGTCTCAGTGTTGTTTGATACGTTGGTAGCTGAGCACACTCCCCATCTTTATAGGCAGAGAGGAAGCGAGAAAGCCCATTTGTGCAAGAGTCACACTGGATAGATGGACACACTGTGGTAGAGACTGGAGCAGGCAAACAATTATGAACCATGGGACAGGAGAACAGGACCGTGGCGCCCCTTCTCCACGGTGCGTTGACCATTTCCACCTTCTCTTTTTTTCCTTTTGCTAAGGTTGAGCTATTCTTAGCATAGGAATAGATTTTGGTTTTATTTTCCAGTGGGTTTACATCCCTGTGTGAATGCTATTACCCATGTAGAGCTAACAGTGATGGTTGGTCTCATCCTCTGGTGGATCCCTATGATGATGAAGGCAGCTTTGTTTCCAGCGATGGATCCAGAGAAACAAGCAGAGACCCCAGAGGATTCTGTAGATGAGCGTGTGTGGAGCCTGGCCTGGGGTCTGCTATTACCAGCTGGGGTAGTTACTACTAGAGACTGACCTGGAGCTAAGGCCACAGGTGGGTGTGACTGTTTGTCCTGGAGACACTGACAGTGACAGCTCCTGAGTCACCATAGTCTGAGAATTCGCACTTCAAACCAACAGGAGTGTGACAGATGTTATTATGGGAGGAAAGGGTAACCCCGAGATATTTCTTTTATGTGCCTCACAGGATGCAGAGTTTTTTCTCCTGATCTGAGCAGTAAGTGAGGAGCCCGAGCAGAAGCACCATCCAGGCCATGGTGGGGACGCTCACAGGATGTGGTCTCAGGCTCCTGGGCTGCAGCGTGGTGCCCAGGGTCTTTTTCATGCTTCCCAGACCCACGAGGAGGTAAAGTTGCTTCATGCAAATCAGCTTCCCCTCTCTTCCTGTCCCAGTGTCACTATGATGTCCTCTGGGGAGATCTTGATAAAGGGAGATGCTGGACCTCACACAGACCAGTGACTGCACAGTGACTGAGACACTGAGTGAGGGGGGCTGTCTTTCACCAAATCAGCTTCCCTAGGTTCCTGGTGACCTCAGTCCTAATTTCTTCTCTGGAAAGCTGCAGGTCTGAATGGTGACCTGTGTGAGGTCTCACCCTCCTGCCCCAATAATCTTGTTTTTCCTGAACCTAACCCTGTCCTTCTGAATATTTTCTGGCCTCTCTAGTAACATCCCTTTTTGCCCTCTTTGTGGGGTCCCCTCCCTTCAGCACTGAGACCACTAGGAAGTCACAGAGCCAGTGTTAGGGGTGTGAAGGGACAGGGGTCTCTTACTGACACAATCCTGTAAACTCTCCAAGTACAGCAGTCAGGGGCCAAGGTTGGAGCTGTACTGGCAGGTGGTAGAAAGGCTGGGACAACGCACTTCTTGTGCCCAGGTGACAAAAATGAAGGGCAGTGCAAGTGTACCCCACCAACATCCTTCGCTTTCCCCCCCAATGAAACTCCTGTTCAGTGAGTGAGGAGGGTGAAGAGCAGAGGGATCTGGGTCATGATGGGGAAGCCCCAGAGCTCTGCTTGCTCAGGCCTAGTTGCTGGAACTGAGCCGCTCTCATCACCAAGTTTCTCTGGTCCTATGTCCCACAAGACTCATGGGACGTGTTTCTTCATGCAGATTTGTTCCTGAGGTGTGACCGTCCCTTTCTTTATACCTGGACACCAGGCTGGAAAAAGAACTCTAGGAAGGAGGGAGGATGAAATACGAAGCAAGTGAGAGCCAGAGCCCAGACCTCACATGGCCCCTGTGAATCCCAAGGATGCAGTGCCCATAACAGGTCGATTCCAAAGGACTTTCCTACATTGTAGTCCTCATATGGGCACGCTGTCCTCATGCTGCCCATTCAGCTATCTGTGAGAGGAAGTCTCTTTGAATTCCTGCTGTGTAGAGATGAACACAGGTTGAGTCAGTAATTTGAGCAATAACTCAGATAAAACACCATAGAGCCTTGAATGCTCATAACTTGAGAAAAGCAATACCTATAGCACATGGAAAGGTAGTCAATATCACTGGTCACTAGAGAAATACAAATTAAAACAGAACTAAGAGCCCCAGCTCATGTGGCTCAATTGGTTAGGTGTCATCCTGCAAAGCAAAAGGTCGCTGGTTCGAATCCTGATAAGGGCACATGCCTGGGTCACAAGATTGATCCCCAGTCAGGGCATGTACAAGAGGCAACCAATCAACATTTCTCTCTAAAACTTCAGTGAGATATCACTTCACCCAAACTAGAAGGGCTCTAATAAAAGGAGACATATTAACAACAGTTGGGGAAGATGTGAAGAAGTCAGAATCCTGCGATATCGCTGGTAGAAATGTAAACCAATCCAGCCATATTGCAAAACTTCTAACAATCTCTCACAATTATAACAGAAAGTTATTGTATGTCTCAGTAATTCCACTTCTGGTGTCTACCCAAGATAAATGAAAACGTATCTACTCAAAATAAATGATAACTTGTACAAATATATCCTTGGCAGCACTACCCATAATAGCCAAAGATAAAAAACAACTCAAATGTCCATCAGCAGATGCTGGGTAAACAAACTTTGGTGTGCTGAGGCACTGAAGTATTATTTGGTGAAAAAAAATTTTTTTTTAAAAAGGGTTACTGACTCATGCCATAGCATGGGTGGGACGTCAAGTACATTATTCAGAAGAATTTTAAAGGAAACAAGATAGCCACAAAGGACTATCTATTTTCTGCTTCCATCTATATAAAATATATAAAATAGAAAATAAATATATAAATACAGAAAGTGGGTCAGCAGTTGCCTGGGACTGATGGAGGTGTCATGAGGTGTGATTACTAATGGATGGGGACTTCTTCTGAGGGATAATGATAATGTCCTAAAATCAGAGTATGGGATGGTTACACTACTCTGTATATATGTTAAATACTATTGTTTGTACAGATTAAACCAGTGAAACTTATGGCATGCAAGTTATAGCTCAATAAAGTTATGATAAAAAATAATATGAGAAGGATCACCTGTCACTAAGTCTTTAAAGTGGGTCTTTGTTAAAAACATCAGACCTTCAGAGTTGGATGCTCTAGGTCAGCCACAATCACCACTTTTGGCTGTCACGGACACTGATGGGGGTGATCACAGGGAACAGGGGCAGGTTTTTGTCTCAGTTCCCCACGGGTCTGGAGGACTGTGTGATTGCTGATGCCTTTGTCCCACGTCGAACAGTAATAAACAGCCTCATCCTCGGGCTGGAGGCCCGTGATGGTCAGCACAGCCGTGTTACCGGACTTGGAGCCAGAGAACCGATCTGGGATCCCTGAGGGCCGAGAGCTTCCAAGCATCACAGTTTTGGGGGCAGCACCAGGAATCTGTTGGTACCAGCCTGCACCATAGTATCCAACATTGTTGCTGTTTCCAGTGCAGGAGAGGGTGACCTTCTGTCCCACAGACCCTGACGCTGAGGTTTCCTGTGTCAGCCCAGACTGCGCCCAGGACCCTGGAACAAAAGGGTAGAGACACAGAGATGTGAGACTAGGGTTATTTCTCACAGCGTGTTCTCAGTAAAAGAGAAGACAATGTGTCCCAGGCGTCCCCCATAACCACTTCTGCTTCCCTCAGACAGTCACCTGAGCAGTGAGCAAGGACGGCGAGGAGGAGAGGGGTCCAGGCCATGGTGGAGGTGCCCCACGCTCTGCTTCTGAGCCCACAAGTGAGTGAACTGCACAGTGTCTCTTATCTTCTCCCCTCGTGGGAGGGCAGAGAGGAACCCTTCATGCAAATTGTTTCCTCCCCCTGGTGTCCCTGGGGATAAAGGTGGTGAAAGCTGAGTGTGGGTGGGGCTGCGGGAGCCTCTCCTGGGGCTCTGGTTGGTCACAGCTGCTGGTCCCCAGTGAGCACAGAGCAGAGGCCACCTGCTTCAGCCCTAGTTTTCCAGCTGAGATCCCTCCCCCACAGACCCTCAGGGACAGGCCCACAGCGCCCCCTGCTGCTTCAGAGTCCAGACTCACTGCTGACTGGGATGGACAGGCAGGAGCTTAGTACAGAGAGTGAGACTCTGGACTTCAGTCCCGCCTGGCACACTACCCACCCCACACAGGACAGGGCCTTCTCACTGTACTGCAGGTGTCCCCACACCTCACTCCTCACCTTAAAGACATGACCTCCTCAGCGTGAGGTCATCCTCCTGCTCCTCCTACCATTTAGATAATTATGTTGTTGGGACCATAGGTGCCTGAGCCCTCAGAGTGCATGTGTCCTCCATTCAGAGAACGGAAGGGCAGAGGGTATAAACACCCCTTCACGCCCTCTATTTCAGGGCCTGGGGTGGCCAGCTCCTCTCTCTCCCCTCATACTTTACTTCCCACCACGGCGGCTCAGTATCCACAAACCTCTTCAACGGTCTCATCTTCACCTGTGATGAGGCCTGGGTCCATTGATAACCATGCCCAGGGGACTTCTCTAGGCAGAGACCAGAATTATTAGGAAGTGAGATCTGCTTTCTTGTCGCTCTTTCCCCTGAGAGCATCCGCATGAGATAGTCAATAACACTTCCCTCCCAGGAGGCAGCCAGGACCCCACAGCCCCTACGGGGTACACCAGGGTGAATGGGTCTGTCGCACCACCTGAGGCGTGCATCGGGATGGGATTGGATCTTTAGGGATGTGCAGAACATTGAAGTTGCAAGAAGAGTGTTCAGTATCATGACACTGAAGTCCGTGGTGCCCTGTCTGAGCCTTCTTCCACTGTCTACAATGCGTATTTATTTGCTCAATGCATCCTGCTCTAAACCTTACTTTTTGTCAGACTCATATTCTACTCATATAAAGAACAGCAATACAATGAGTTCCATAGTGTCTTAACCTAATCAATTTTGTGGTAATAATAGCATTATATGAATTATATATATTTTAATATGTAAATATAGATACTTTTTATACAGTCACTCTCCACTCTCACTAATTAACTTCAGAAATGCATATTGTATTCCTGTGAGGGCTTAATGCTTTCCTCTGAATAATTCACAGAAAACATCACCCCACTCTATTGACTAGGAATCACATGAAGACCAAAGGATGCCCATGGCTATGACAATTTCTTTTTTGCTTATTATAGCACTGATTATCTGAAACATGATGATATTTATTAGTTGCTTAGTATTTTTTTAAATTAACAAAAAATTAAGTCTGTGAATCAGAGAACAAAACACAACTATTCTCTTTCTTTAACCTGTGGTTCAAACATGTGTGCCCCTCTTGCATATGGACCATAATCATCCGACCAAATTCCCAACCAGAAGAATGGGAGCCATCCTAGACCCATCCATATAACCCACATTAAACTTCCAAGCAATGCCTAAGACCAGCGTTTTCCACAAAGGAAATGATCTTGAATCTTCTCTACTCTCCTCATCTTTGCTATACTCAGCTAGGTCTGGACACTATCTTCTCCAGGATGGGACAAATAGACCCTAACCTGTCTCCCTGTCCTGCTCATTTTATTCTCATTGCAGCTGGAAATTTAGTAAGCAGACACCAATGTATGCATGTCACTCCTCACCTGACAGTCCTTTGGTGACTATTTTTTTCCTTCTTAGCGTAAGTCCTCACAACAATCTGACCTCTACCTGCCTCTTCAACTCTCCTGCCACTTTCTAAGGAGGCCCTCCTGATATCCTTCCTTACTCCAATAATTAAATGCATGGTCTAAAGTAACTATTCCCACTTATTTGAGTGACCAGTATCTCTTTCTTTGCATCATTCTCACTCCTGCTTATTTTGAAAATCCCAAATTGGACACTGCTCTTATTGATTAGGCTTTCTGGCCCAATTCCCCACCCACCTTCCATCCCAAACCTACACAGGCACCGTCTCACGTGCGTGCTTGTGTTTCACTTACTTTTTCTCTCATTGCACATCTTCAGTGGCCAGGAAGAAGCAGATATAGAACTGTAAGTACACAATTGGCATATTTTTCAGTTTGGTTGTAATTCAGAAGAGATTTATAACTTTTTCAGATAAAAATATACTTTTGTCGCATCCCTGAAGCATCCAAGCGTATTTCCCAGAATGAAGGATTCAGACCTCTCTCCTCCATAGACCAGCCCCAGAGCGCCCCCTGCCGGACCCACATTACAATCTCTCTCGGTCTTTCTGTCCCACCTGAAGAAAACGGGTACAAGATCCATGATTCTGGACTGTTTCACCAATCACTCTGGGTCTCACTGGTTCGGGATCCTGGAATATTTGTTCACACAGAAAAGAGAAGAGACTGTTCCGCCTTCTCCAGGATACACCTATGGGATCTTTGCAAAAACCTGAGTTTGTGGAATCTTTGATTTCACAACAATATGAAGTTACTTAAACAGAATGTCTCTCTCGACTTGAGAGAGGAGGTTAAAGCTTAAAGCAAAGGGAGGTTGATCCTAAATGTGCACCCAAACCACTGGCTCATAGAGTCTCACAGTGACCCACGTGATGGGCTACGGGTCCACCTGACAAGAGGATGTTACCCTCTGGATCCCACTCCCGTCCTTCTTTTGACTCTCTTGTTCCTTGGACTTTGCTAATTGGTGCCCATTATTGGGCCATTTTTTATTAAAGAGCTGACTACCCTTCCAAGTATGTATGTCAAGCAGACTAATGCCCAGTTAAAAGCCACTGTGAGGGTGGTGTTGGGAGTTTTGGTCAAGATCTGATGTACTTGCTTCACCCCCACACTCCCCAGTGATCCCCTGAGCAGTTCAGTACTCCAGCAGTGGCTGGCAGGGGTGGATTTTGTTACTTTTTTAATAAATGTAAAGCCCAAAAGATGTTTATAATCATTCAGAGCAGTAAAGAGATCAAAGCTGCTCTTTATCCAGTGTCTCCCAGCATTACTAAGGACACGGGATCCTGTGACACTGGACATAATTGCATCACCACACAATCAATGCTAATTGCTGCCATACAAAGTGTCCCCAGGACAAGCAAGGTGTCTCCTCTCTACAGAAAGGCTCAGCTGGTCCAAGCTTCCCAAACTCAGGTTCAGGAGGGGCGATCATCTTCACTTGGCACCACCTGAAAATGCAAGCATCCCAATGCCATGTGGTGTCCCCCCATCGGGCTTTATTGGAGAAATTTACAACAGTGGGCTCAGCACATCCACAGCCCTTTTACTCTCCCCTGAGCCTCACGAGAAACAGATGTGGTCGCGGCCAGGGGCAGCTGGATGGGTTTGGGGTTGTCCTCCTCAGGAAGCACCCTGTCCTCCATCTGAGAGGCTCTGTCTACAATAAATGAAGTGGGTGAGAGGTCATGCAGGCAGACGTGATGGAGGCGAGTCAGCAGCAGCTCAGGGGAGATGCCTGTGCCTTAACTCTGTGTTCATGGCACCTGGAGACTCGAGAGACTGAGATCACTGGGGGAGGCACGGACGGCATTCCAGGCCAGCTCAGGCCAGGCCACGCTGAGAGAGACATCCGAGTCACCTACAGACAGCTGTTTCACGTAAGTAGGATCTGAAGCCGATACAAATAGGCAAACCTGTCCTCGGAGACAGAAAAGAGGAACAAGGATGGTGCTCCTGAGGAGCCATTTCTAGGAACCCCTCAGCCGCTCACCTGTGCAGAGAGAAGGGTGGAGGGAGGAAGACTCTAGGCCAGGGCTGGAGTGTCCCCAGAGTTGGCTTCCTGACCCATTAATGTGTGACATAGCTCCCCCACATATCCCTGGTCCTAAAATTTTTATCGATTGTGTCTTCTTCAACTGAGTGTCCCCAAACTCTGAATGTCTCCAGCCTTGCTGACATCTTGGTCTGACCCTTGTCACATTGGGAGGAAGAAAGGCAATGATTACAGATCCTGCTTTAGTGAGGAGGGAGCCCTTTTTTAAAAATCCTCACCCGAGGATATGTTTATTGATTTGAGAGAGAGAGAAATGTGAGAGAGAGAAATATAAGAGAGAAACATTAATCAGTGGCCTCCTGTGCAGTCGAACCCACAATCTTTATGGTGCACGGGGTGATGCTCCAAGCAACTGATCCACCAGCCAGGGAAGTGAGGGAGCCTTTTGCTGACATCCTGGCACACATGCAGGGGTCACACACAATCATATTTCAATGTGGAGAAGATTCTGTTTGCTTAGCATCCCTGGAGCCAGAGAAACCTGCTTCCTCTGAGCCCCAGGAGGAGAGCACAGTTTGCAGAAACAGGCCACAGTGAGCACATGAAGACGGAATACAAACTCACTCCTGGCGCAGTTTCCTGGGAGACGGGCTTGGGGCGCTTTGGACCCAGTGACCCACCAGAGCCCTCAGGCTACTCACACAACTGATTCAGGCCTAGACCCTGGGCTGGGCACCTCCTTCCTTGTCTCTCATGCCCCTGAGTTTATGGAGCCCTGAGACCTGACTTTGCCCATGTAGACGTGAGCAGGTTGAAAAGATTTTAACAATGGGTAAACTTTTAACTAATGAAAATAAGAAAAAAACAAAAACAAAAATGCACATCCAAAGGTCTAAGGAAAAGACTGGCCAACTGAAGAAGTGACAATAAATGTCACCCTGAATTAAACTTGGTCCCAGGCAGATCAGGGGTGACAGCCACAGGCAGAAAGAGCACAATAAGGGTTTTGGTCTCACTTCCCCGTGACTCTGGAGCACTGTGTAAGTGCTACTGCCGCCGTGCCATGTATTACAGTAATAGTCAGCCTCGTCCTCAGGCTGCAGCCCAGAGATGAGCAGGAGCCCTGCGTTGGCCGAGGCGTCTTTAGATCCTGAGAAGCGGCTGGGGACCCCGGAGCCCTGGTGCTTCCTTGAGTCTGAGTAGTAGTACAGCAGATACCGGGGAGGGCTATCTGGCTTCTGCTGGTACCACCGTATACCATAGCTGCCAACACTGAAGCCACTGCTCAGGGTGCAGGTGAGTCTGGCTGTTGATCCCGGAGATGCAGAGACAGAGGGTGGCTGAGTCAGCACAGGCTGCGAGAGGGAACCTGTAAACACAGACACATCAGAGGGAACAGAAGGGTCAAGGTGCAGGTGCTCTGTGTCCTTGAGACCTGTCCCTACCTGCGCAGTGAGAGAGGAGCACGAGGAGGAGAGGAGCCCAGGCCATGGTGCACACAGCCGTGCTGGAACCCCAGAGCTAGAGCTCTGTTGTCCGGGTTTCTTTTATCTTCTTCACTGGCCTCAAATAGGAGGGGCTGCTCACACAAATCTGTTTCCCTTCCTGGAGGACCTGGTGAGTCTCAGAGTCTCCCCCTGGGAGGTACTTGGGAGGAAACAGCTGCTGGGACCTTACACAGACCAGGGAGCAGGAGACTCTGCCCAGCCCAGAGGACTCAGACGCTGAGTCCTAATCAGCAAACAGGCACCAAAGCCCCAGCCCTGGGGAATTTGGGGGATTGCACAGCAGAGAGTGCCCACTGAGCATAGGGAGGACCCACTGGGCCCCCCACTACCCACTTTTCAAACTTTGGTTTATGGAAATGATGTTAGAGATGTAGGCCTGATGGCGGGACCACTGTCACTCTCTAACATCCACGGGCCACAACCCCTGCTCTGTGCAAAAGTAATTGATATTATCAAACAGCTCTTTCCATCTGGGGAGCTTCTAGATTCCTGCAAGCAAGAGACGTGGATGAATCGACCACTGTACAAGGCAGAACCACAGGAGATGAGAATGCAGAGGGTTCTGGGAGCAAAGACCCAAGTAGGCACAGGAGGAGGTGATCAGTGATCCGGGGTCTGAATGGCGATTGAGGGTCCTGCTGGCGCACAACAAAGGGCCCAATATTCTGAGAAGATGTGAGGATTCTTAGACATTTAGCAGAATTCGCAAACACTCAGAGACATGAAATAGAGTCAGTTTGAGGAGCAGACAGAAGAACATCTAGGTGCCCATTGCACTGGCCTGATGGCAGGTAACAGTAATTGTAGCCAGACTGCAGAGAAGTTTCTCGATCATAAGGAGGGGATGGAGGTATATTTAGGACAACTTTAATGAGGTATAATTTTCATACAATCAACTGCCCATAATTAAATGTATAATGTGATAAATTCTCACATATGTGAATCCATCACCACAATCAAGATAATAAATATATCTGCTACCCTTAAACATGTCCATATGCCCCCTTTGAAGTCCCTGCCTCCTGTCACCCCCTCTCCAATCTCTAAGAAATCCTTGATGTTCTCTTTATCATTTACATGTCATAGTTTTTATATAAATAGAACTTTATTTTTTGTATTTTTCTGGCTTCCTTTATTTAGCATAATTTTTTGAGGTCTGGTCATGTTTTGCATGTATACATAGATCATTCCTTGCTCAATAGCATCCCATTACATGGCTATGCCACAGTGTGTTTATCCATTCACCTGTTGGCAAGCCTTTGGGGTGTTTCCACATTGGGACATTATGCATGAAGTGTTATTTATATTATAAATCAATCAATCAGTCAACTTATATATGTGTGTTGCTATATAAGTATTAATAATATAAATATTTAATATATTAATAAATTTAAATCTTAATGTATATATTCGTGTGTATTTTAAATGAATAAATCTGCTATGCATATTTGTGGACAAATCCTTGTATGACTATGCACTTTATTTTTCATGGGTAAAGAAAATAGCTGAATCATAAGGGAGGCATACATTCAACCTTATTAAAAACTTTCAAACTATTTTCCAAAGCAGTTTATTGATTTCACACTCCCACCACAAGTGCACAATAATTATTGGGCCACACACTCTCCCAAACCCTGGTATAGTCATTTTACTTTTGCCTATTCTCATAACTGTGTAGTAATTTTTTTAAATTTCCATTTCCATATTATGTAAAGATGATGAACATCTTGTCATGTCCTTATTTGCCACCATTTATCATCTTTGGTAAAGTGTCTGCCCAAATTTAATTGAATTGCCTTCTAATCATGGAATTGTAGAAGTTCTTTATATATTATTTATACAAGTCCTGTATTACAGATACAGTTTTACATATATATTTTCCAAGTTTATCAATTGTATTGTCATTATCATAACAGTGTCTTTCAAAGAGCAGGGTACTTAAACTTTATGAAGTCTAATTTATCAATTTATTTTTTAATGGTTGGTACATTTTTTTATCTCACTATAGTTGTATTTTTTTTCCTGTTAACATATTGTCAAGGGCATTTTTTATTTGCTTACTGGCAATATGTAAATTTCCCTTTATAAACTGTGTTAACTTGACAGTTGTTTTTGTAACATGTGTGCATGCTTGCACACTCAGAGTGATCTGTCTGGGGAAAAAGACTATGTATCCCTAAGTGGAAAATGAAAGAAATTTTAAATTCTGTAGGTTTTCATTATTGTAACCAATTATGTCCACATCACTCACAAAGCTATTGCAAAATCTATGCAAGGAAGCAGTATGAGAAAAAGAAAAATATAATGTCTTGGGGAAATTTCAACAGTGACAAGCAGAGCTCTTACTATAAGAAAGCTAACATAACGTGGACTTCTGCTGTGAATTTTGTCTGCAAAATACGGGAGAGGCTTGTCTATGAGCAGAAAAAATAGCAGGCTGTGTGAGGTAGGCTTTTGCAGTCCATTTTCCTCACAGTATTGTGCAGTGTCATCAGGAAAATGCTTGGTCTTTCTCTTAAACCAGTTTCAGAACTTTTCCAATTGCAGTGATCTTATCCTCATCTCTTAAGGTTAATTGGCCCACCTGAGAATGGACTTTTAAAGTCTCAAGGCAGATGGTTCCCACTGTCTTTAAGTAACCACATGCTTGATCTTATTTCACAAAATGGGGCCGAGTCTTATTTTTTTCCTCCCAATTTTTTGTCCACCAAGCAAATTAAGGCTGTTATTTTGACTTCCTCAAATACAGCTACGAATATGCAGTACTACCTTATAATCTGGCCAGATGATGGATTTGTGCTCTATAATCACTACCTTGGCCTCAAATTGCATTCAGAATGAAAATGATTGTCAGTATGAATTGCAAAGTATGAATCTTGGAAGAATCTTCTCTTCTTCAATTCCTTCTGTTTGGTTTTGAGGGTTTCACCTGGGGCAACAACGTCAGTTTCAGCATCATCAGAAAGGGTTCCAAGAGCTTCCACATTGTGCTTGATTGACATCGTCACAAGCTGCTGGCCTTTACAAACAGACCCTGGTTCCTGCTTTTCCAGAACCACAGTGCCCATATCCTTGTACGTAGCCACAACTGACAGCCTGATTGGTCCATCAAGTGATCTAATGAAGTGTGTCAAATTGTCCAGATATGGAATATCAGAAAGTTCATCATTAACAAATTAACACAAGAAGGAAGCCTAGACAGACACGCTGTGTCTCTTCCACAACTAAGAAGAAATACAACTACCTCAAAACTAGAGACAAGCAGAAGTTCCAGAAAACTGAGCCGCATGGAAGTCCAACAAATAAAGATATAAAGAAGAAATCCTTATCCAGATAGGTAGGAGGGGTGGAGCCGGGATGGACAGGACTTAGTGTGGTAGCTGCAGCAGCAGCAGCAGCAGCGGCAGGCCAGTGGAAAGTACAATCACACGTATTTAAAAGTCAGGAGGGACACCTGGGGAGTGCTCCCAGCACCAGACCAGACCACACAACTCACAGTCCCAGTACCAGGGAAAATAAAGTCTCATTGTTTCTGACTGTGCAGATCAGTGAGGGTTGGAGCGCAGAAAAAAACTGCCAGTCTCTCAGTAGAGTCCACTTGTTTAAAGGGCCCCCATGGTCCTAGAACATCTGCAGACCCACCCACTCTGGGAACAACGGCCAGGGCAACAGCTAGAGAGGCAAACAGAAGTGGGAGAAGTGCCTGGAAAGGGGTGAGTGCTGAGCAAGTGGCATTGTTCCCTCTCAGACCCTTCCCCGACACACAGCACCACAACATGGTAAAATGGGTTGCCTGCACTGATGCATATCTAAGGCTCCACCCCTTACAATGTAACACATGTGACAACTCTATCTAAGGCACAGAGGCAAACAAACACAGAAGCCTGTTAAGATGAAGAGACAGAGGAGTATGGCCCAAAAGAGGGAATGGTTCAAGGTTCCATTGGGAGAACTAAGCGACGAGGTGATGGCCAACGTAAAAGATGAGGAGATAGCCAACCTAAAAGATGCAGAGTTCAAAACACTGGTGATAAAGATGCTCATAGGCTTGACAAATTATGCTTAAGTACAGCAAACGCATGCTAAATCCACAAAAAACCAGTGGTAAAGGGAAGAAAATTGGGGTTCAAATCAATAATTTGGCACATAAGGAAGAAAAAAACAGTTAATCAGTACAGAATGAGGAAACAAGAATTGAAAAAAAAAAGGAGGAGAGGCTTAGGAACCTCTGGGACAACTTTAAACATGCCAACATCCAAACCATAGAAGTGCCAGAAGGAGAAGAGGAAGAGCAAGAAATTGAAAGCTTATGTGAAAAAATAATGAAGGAAAAACTCCCCAAATTTGGTGAAGAAAATAGACATACAAGTCCAAGAAGCACAGAGAGTCCCAAACAAGTTAGACCCAAAAAGGACCACGCCAAGATACATCATCACTAAAATGCCAAAGGTTCAAGATAAAGAGAGACTCTTAAAAGCTCCAAGAGAAAACCAGAGAGTTACCTACAAAGGGGTGCCTATAAGACAATCAGCTGATTTCTCAAAAGAAACTTTACAGGGGAGAAGGGGCTGGCAAGAAGTACTCAAAGTGATGAAAAGCAAGGAACTGCAACCTAGATTACTCTATCCAGTAAAGCTATCATTTGGAATGGAAGGGCAGATAAAGTGCTTCCCAGACAAAGTAAAGCTAAAGGAGTTCATCCTCACCAAGCCATTATTATATAAAATGTCAAAGGGACTTAGTTAAGAAAAAGAAGATCAAAATTATGAATATTAAAATGACAACAAACTCACAACTATAAACAACTGAACCAAAAAAATAAGAACAAAATCCAACTAACCAAATCAGAATAGGAACAAAATCATAGATATGGGGATCATTTGGAGGGTTATCAGCTGGGAGGGGGGAAGGGGAGAAATGGGGAAATGGTGCAGGGATTAAGGAGCATAATTGGTTGGTACAAAAAAGACAGGGGGAAGTTAAGAATAATATATGAAAGGGTGAAGCCAAAGAATTTATATACATGACCCATGGACATGAACTAAGGAGTGTGGTATTGCTGGATGGAAGGGAGCAAAGGGAAAAAAAAAACTGGGACTACTGTAACAGCATAATCAATAAAATATACTTAAAAACAGTAACAACAACAACAAAACAAATCAACAAACAACAAGTGCTGGTGAGGATGTGGAGAAAAGGGAACCCTAGTGCACTGTTGGCGGGACAGAGAAGAGCAATGGGGGAGAGACAGGACCACTGTAATAGAACAACAATTAAATAATGACAAAAAATAAAATAAAATAAAAACTGGGCAAAGGACCCGAATAGACACTTTTTCAAAGAGGACACACAGATGGCCAACAGACATAAGAAAAGATGTTCAATGTCACTAATCATCAGAGAAATGGAAATTAAACCACAATGAGATAGCACCTCACAGCTGTCTGAATGGCCATCATTAATAAATCAGCAAACAAGAAATGTTAGTGAGGATGAGGAGAAAAGGGAAATCTGGTGCACTCTTGGTGGGAATACAGACTGGTGCAGCCACAATAGAAAACAGAAAAATGTTGTATTCTTTAATTTTTTCAGAGTCCATCAAAGTATCTATGTTGATAACAGAATTCTGATGGTGCACTCAATTGGAAATTACATATTTCTTATAAATAATAATTATAAGGTTTTAAAATTTGTTGTTGTTACTGGACTTTACACCGCTTTGGAACTAAAAATAAATACCCTGTCCCTTATGATCGCTCTCTGAATCATTATCTTCATTTCAAATAAAAATATGCAAAAGCCTTAGAATATGAGAATAGAGACAATTTATTTTAATTCATGATATTGTAGAGTGTTTTTAAGATTACTCTATTTTTTTACATTATTCAATTTTCCTAAAGGTTTGTTTATTTATTTATTTCTATTATAGTTTGCCTTCTATATTATTTTGTATTAATTTTAGGTATGTAGGAAAGTTGTTAGACAAATATATATTACATTTTCCCCCTGACATTTCCGGTACCCAACTGACACCATACATAATTATTACAATATTATTGACTATATATCCTATGCTGTACTTTACATTCCCATAATTATTTTTAAACTACTAATCTGCACTTCCCTTCACCTTTTTTCACCCAGTCTTCTAAGTCCCCCTCCCCTCCCCTCTGGCAACCACCAATCTGTTCTCTGTATCTTTGAGTCTGTTTCTGTTCTGTTTGTTCATTTATATTGTTCTTTACATTCCACATATGAGTGAAATCATATGGTATTTGTTTTCCTTGACTGACTTATTTCACTTAACATAATACCCTCTAGGTCCATCCATTTTGTTGCAAATAGTAAGATTTCATTCTTTCTTATGGCTGAGTACTATTACACTGTATATATGTACCACCATTTCTTTAATCCACTTGTCTGTTGATGGCACTTGGTTTGCTAACACTTCAATGAACATAGGGGTATATATATTATTTTTAATTAGTGTTTTAGGTTTCTTCAGATGTACAAGGTCTGTCCGGAGAATATCCAGCTATGTAATATGAAAAATAGAGATATTTATTGAAGAAGACACAACATACAAGGAACATTGTACATAGGATAATGATGCCTCATTCCCCTTTAAAGTAGGCATCTTGGGACTTCACATAGTTCTCCCAATAGCCATCAGCTTCCCTGACTTATTTTCCTGAATCTCATCAATGGTCTGAAATCTCTTCTCTTTCAAAGGTGATTTTAGTTTTTGGAAAAGCCAGAAGTTTCTGGGCGCCAAATCTGGGCTGGAGGGGGCTGAGTCACCTACGTGATTTCACGTTTCACTAAAAAACTCTGCAGGAGACATGATGCATGAGCAGGCATGTTGTCATGATGAGCTTCCAATCACCAGGTGCCCATAGCTGCGGCCTTCTGAATCCCTCAAACAGTTTCCATGGAGGAATGTTCAAGCTTAATGCAAAATTTGATGCAGATTCATTGCTGTACTCACTCAGCCATTTTGAATGCGTTAGCCACACAGTACACATGCTCACTCAGTGGTGTCTACCGTCCCCACTGACTAGTAAAGTGAAGTCATCATTGTTCACACATGCGCATTCCAGGCCACTCTCCTTGGCTGCCAAGTCACATTGATGTTGGGCAAACTGTTCTCGATATATTAACAATGGTTGGACTTTTTCCCCACAGGCCTCGTATGTCTAGAAGTGAAATCACTGGTCATAAGGCAGTTTCTTTAAGAGTAATCTTAAAGACATTTTACAATATCATGAATTAAAATAAATATTCTCATATTCAAAGGATTTTGCATATTTTTATTTGAAATTAAGATAATGATTCAGAAAGACCTATAAGGGACAGGGTGTTTATATTCAGTTCCAAAGTCATGTAAAGTCCAGTAAAAACAAATTTTAAAACCTTCTAATTATTCTTTATAAGAAATACAATAAGACTTCCGGCCAAGATGGAGGCGTAGACAGACAAGCTGCATCTCCCTCCACAACTAAGAAGGAATACAACTACCTCAAAACTAGAAAAAAAACAGAAGTTCCAGAAAATCAAACTGCATGGAAGTCCAGCAAACAAAGATATAAAGAAGAAATACTCATCCAGACAGCGTCATCAGAAAGACACAGCAGATGCATCTGAAGGTGTGCCGCTGCTCTAAAAAACTGAGAAAGGAGTAAGGAAGAAAAGAAGCAGTTATAGTTATAGCTTAATCTTTAAAGATTATACTATTCAAAAACAGCCTTATTGGGAAAAAATAAAGAAGCATAAAAAATTTTTAAAAAATACAATAATTTCCAATTGGAGTGCACCATCAGAATTTTGTTACCAACATAGACATTTTGGCAGACTCTGAAAAATGAAAGAATACAAAATTTTTCAGTTTTATACTTAAAAAAAATAAATGTGTGAGTGCCAGTGTGCAAAGCCACCAAGGTTACTTATGTGTTTGACTGAGTGATGTCATTTTATTTTAAATACAAAGCATTCACAGAGCACAGTCTCTCACACTCATGCCCTATGGCTGGTCCCTGCAGGCTGACACTGATCTCTGATGAAATTGTATTCTTGCAGTAAAAACATATTGGAAGGTTTCTCTTTGTTTTTAGCTTTCTCCTTTGGAGAAACAAGGCAAAGTTTGGGGGCTTTGCAAATCATTTGGTTAATCTATCAGACAGTCACACACACACACTAGCCTGCACAATCTTTCCTAAGGAAGGCTGGGGCACTATGGATTGCAATATGGATGGATTTCACCGTCTGTTCCGTTGGTCTTTCACTATTGAAATTGTGCTGTCAATTTTGCCTGTATTTGACTGTCACTGTTGTTATTATATTGGTATAAATTCTAGTTTAACTTTTAAGGGTCATCTGGACATTTTATATAAAAATTGGAAAGAATTATAGTGTAGCATCATTTAAACCAGAAACCTTGGGGCTTAGGTCTATCATTATTATCAGTAAGTTGTTTACCACCTCAATGAATGTGTCAGAAACTTAGACACAACGAGACCCAGGGTTCTTATCACACTTCCTCATCTGTCTCTGTCACTGTGCTAAGCACTATTTTCATACACCTGACAGTAATAATCAGCCTCATCCTCGGGCTGTACCCCAGAGATGAGCAAATGCGCAGCATTGGCTGAGTTGTCTTTGGATCCAGAGACTCGACTGGGGATCCCAGGTCCCAGTTCATTGCTTGAGTCTGAGTAGTAGTACAAAAAAAATCGGGGAGCACTCCCTGGCTTCTGCTGGTACCAGTATATGTTTTCACCACCAACACTGAGGTCACTGCTCAGGGTGCAGGTGAGTTTGGCTGTTGATCCCGGAGATGCAGAGACAGAGGGCGGCTGGGTCAGCACAGTCTGAGAGAGGGAACCTGCAAACACAGACACATGGGAGTGAACAGAAGGGTCAGGGTGCAGGTGCTCTGGGTCTCTGGGTCCTGTCCCTACCTGTGCAGTGAGACAGGAGCACGAGGAGGAAAGGGGTCCAGGCCATGGTGAGCATGGCTGCGCCTTCGTCCACAGAGCTGAGGCTGGGCTGTCCAGGCCTCTCTTATCCCCTCCCAGCTGGCTTCACAGAGGAGGGGCTGCGCATGCAAATATGGCTCCAGCGCCTGCCTTTTCCCAGGTTCACCCACAGGGTCTGTAGCCCTTGCAAAAGGAGCTAGTCTGATGCACTAGTTTCCCCATGGGTAAGGCTGGGAGGAAGTAGTTGCTGGGACCGCTCAGAGAGCCACGTGCAGGGAACTGGGTGAGGCTCAGAGACGTCATGCGTGCCCTGTGGTCACAGGTATTAAAGGGCCCAGCCCTGGGGTCTCCTGCCACTGGAGGACTGCCTCGCTGTGAGCTCCTGTTTTGCTGAGACGGTCTCGCAGCGCCCTCTGCTGGTCCCCGGGCAAACCGCTCCTCTTTCAAGCTGCTCCAACATCAACATCTCGCTTTCACCTGACTCCTTGACTGTTTTCAACACCCAAGGGTCATTCGCCACAGGGGACAAGAACCCTCCCATCCCAAGAGGGAACGATGCAGGTGCAGTCCTGGTGTCACCGGCACGGATTTGGGCACAAATGACGCCTGACCCAGGAGAGCCTGAGGACTCCTTAAGGAGCTGAGGTCACAGGAGGGGAACAGAGAGCAAAGTGGGTCTGGCCCCACAGGGGGCTCAGATGAGGCGGCTTGCTCTGGGTGCTGAGTGTAAACAGAAGCTCATAAAGGGGACGCAGACCTCATGGAGGAAGACATAGAAGGTGAGGAATGCTTGCCCTTCCGGAGCAGGGAGGAGAGGAGGCTACACACATGAGTTTCCTGCAGAGCATGGGGACTGAGCGGGGACTGAGCAGGGACTGAACAGAGTCTGGGTGTCCAGAGGAACCACTGCGGGGCCATGCTGAGACATCGCCCAGTGTTCTGGGACATTTTAAATCCAGCTGTGCCTGTCGCCAGTCCTGCACATCAGAGATTTAGCCCTGTGGAAAGTTCTAGGATAAAGCACAAGACAGGGAGACTGCAAGGGGACATTCAGATAATGAAGACAACAGAGAACACTGGGTTGGGGTGAAATGGCACATGCCCTGAGATAGGACATAAGGAAGTGACCAACTGAACCCCTGGCTGGGAAGGTGGGAGAAACGATCCAGAGTGTCAGGTGGATGAAGGGCATCCGTGAGAAAGGCAGGGGTGCCCCACTGACACAGGTGAGGTCAGGTGTGGCGACTGTGTATTGGGCTTATGGTACATTTGTCACACTGAGACCGTGGTCTGAAAGTATAGAGACGTGTTAGAAAAACTCAGAGACAGTCAGTGGTGCAGAGACTGCTTTCCTCCTCCAGAGGAGGCCAAAGGTATAAAAAGTGACCAATTGCAGGGGTTTTTGGGTGTGGCATTCATGCACTCATCATTTATTCATCCTTTACAGAGATAACTAAGGATGCCTCGCATGAACCAGGCCCTGGCGCTAAGGAAAGGGGCTGGGCCAGAGCCTGGACCACTGGAGCAGGAGGAACCAGGCACGGGAGGGGGGTGGGGAGATGGCGTGGAGGACCCCCAGGCCTGAGGACTCCCACCAGCATGCAGCTAGGGCAAGGAGGGCAGTGTTTCCATGGCTGCAGGGACCCATGGGAGGGGGAGGCAGAGGGGAGGAGGGCACACCTGTGTCCTGAGGGTGGACTAGAGCAGCACAAGCCCTTCTGCGGGAGGGGCCCTGTCTGTGAAGGCTCTCTCCTCCTCCATCTCCTTCCTGCTTGTCCATAACCAGCGTTCCCGCCTCCAAAACCACGTGTCTAATCCCTTTTTGTCATCGACTTCACAGAGGTGCAAACTCATGAAATTCCAGGTTAGAGAGAAGAGCAATCCAAAAGGAAAACATATAGCTTTTTGGTAAATTAACATAATAAATTAATGAATTTATTCATGCACTCATTTTAGAGGATACACTTTAAAAATTGATTCACTACATTAATGTATATATACACATACCTATATGTGTTATATATATACATATGTTTATGAATATATACAAATAAATATTTGCATACACAAAACATATGTTATACATTACAGACCCAGGACTGAGGTGCTTGTCTTCTACGAACTCCTCTTACTTAGAACAGGCTCAAGTCCAGAGCAGTGACTGTCCCACAGAGGAATGTCTTCTTCTGTGCAGAACAGAATCTGGTTCTTTCCTTGTGTGTAACTCTCCCCTGAAGGCCAGAGCTCTCTTCCTTGTGACTCCCCTGTGACCCTGAGGTGCAAGGAGGCCATCCAGGGACTGAGAGGTGGTTGAAAGGAAGACCCTGTGTAAATTGCCGGTGGGTGGTGCTGTGTAAATCAATATTTTCTGTCCATGTTTCCATGGCTTAAACACAACTGTCATTCACTAAGTTTTTGCAGAGTGACTCACTCCTAGGAATCTTTTCTTCAAGCAGAGAAAACAGGTTTGCAGGGAGCCCTGAGGAATGATGTTCTTTGGAGCATTTTACTTACAAAGTCAACTGGTTTTGAGATGTGCCTGTTCCCCATTGAGACTGATACACGGTAGGTTTTAGGATTAACTCTTACAAACGCAGAGTTTGAAAAAAATATGATTCATGTTAAAAAATGAGTGCTTGGGGGTTGTTTAAAAGTCAGAGAAATTTATATGCTCTTATCTGAACATTTGCCCACTGTACGTCATGATATTTCCAGAAAGGTCTATTTAGGAATAAAATAAAAACAAAATTAAAAATAAAATAATTGAACCCACTTACCAACATTAGAAACGAGATCATAAAATAAACTGATTTTTATGTGACTAGACATATTCTGGAGTGAGATGCACCAGACTCTGCAGTGACGTCGGTCCGGGGAGCGGCTGGGTGGGAAGGCCCGCCTGACTGTCAGTTCGGTGCGCTCTGTCTGTGAGTGTGTTCCTGTGTGGTTGCGCTATTTTGATATTTTAAATGCACCAAAATGTTTAAATGGATTAGTGGAAACCTAAGTTCATGCCATATTAGTCCACAAAATAGTTGTATTTTGGGGTGGCATGCCCCAAGCCCCACAACAAATACTAAGTTTATAGCACTGGGCCACTGCCCCACCAAAGATCATATCCTGTCATGTGAACATACATTCATTCCATCCCAATAGCACCCAGACCCACACTTGGTCCCACTCCCAATTTAAAGTCTCTTCTAAATATCATCTAAGTTAGTGTGAGTGAGACTCAAGGTGCAATTTACCGGGGGCACATTTGTCTCCAGCTGTGACCCTGGGAAACCAAACAACTGATGTCCTTACAAAATACAGTGCTGGGCCCTGACTGCTGTGGCTCAGTTGGGTGTTGTCCAGCAAACCGAAAGGTTGCTGGTTTGATTCCCAGTCAGGGCACATGCCTGTGTTGCAAGATCGGTCCCTGGTCAGGACGCGAACAAGAGGCAACAGAGCAATGTTTCTCTCCCTCTCTTTCTCCCTCCCTTCCTCTTTCTCTAAAAAAAAAAAAAAAAAAAAAAAAAATACAGCACGGAGACAAACAAGGATCAGGCATTCTTATCTGCAAAAAGAGAAATGGGAAAGAAGGAAGACATGACAGGCCCCAGGTATGTCCAAATACAGAAAAAAAAACGCAATTCTACCTTGAAGCTCACAAATATTTTCCTTTGGCTTGATGTTCTGCATTGCAGGGCCTCTGGGGTGGCAGCACCAGCCCACAGTTCAGCAGGAAGACCCTGCAGCAGCGCTCTGGCTGGGCTGCACAGCAGCGTTTCTGTCTGGGCCTGCGGCTCCCCGAGAGAGTTTGTCCTTTGAAATCAAAGAGGAGGAAGCCATGCCCTTAAGATTGTGAATTCTGCACATGGATAGAAATGGTGCACAAGGTCAAAGCCACCAAGTTTTGCTGCCTACACCTTCAGAGGGACAGCCATTGGGCCCAGGCCAAGAGGCCTGTCAGAGACTCACCCAGGCAGTGAGGAACACAGCACCGGCATGTGGGTAGCAGAACAGGTGATATGTGGCAGCCTTGGACAGCATCTGCCAACGTCCCAAAGGTGCAGAGCCCCCCTTTTTTTAAACCTCTCTGCCTCCTCCAGTTCTAGGACTCTGGGCCTTTGCTGACAGTGTCAGCTCTGACCATCTCTAAATCACCCTTGAGGTAATTCTTTATATATATTTTTTTGATTTGAGAGAGAAAAGGAAAGAGGGAAATTTTGATTTGTTGTTCCACTTATTGATGCAATCACTGGTTGATTCTTGTATGTGCCCTGTGTGACTGGGGATCAAACCCCAACCTTGGAGTAGCAGGACGATGTTATCACAACTGAGCAACTGGCCAGGGCTAGGTAATTCTTCCATCATCTTGGAGAATTGCTCCTGGCTTCCATGGAGATGGCTGATCCATACTCATCTCTTTATCAATTTGATCACTTGGCCACACCTATTGTGTGCTGACATCATACAATAGGGTGAGGTTGAGAATGTTAGATATCTTTCCATTTTATTTTCTTTTTTTATGGACTCTGTCTGTTAGCCATAGCTCTATTCTCCTGTTTTACTCTAAGCAGTCAGGAGGAACCAAGCCCCTTCAACAGTTTACTTAGAAATAAACTCAGCCAAATATCCAATTCCATTGCTTACAAGTTCTACTACCCATAAACACTAGAACAGGGACACAGTGCAGCCATAATCTTCCAACTTTCTAACAAGGATTGCCTCTTAGGCATTTCTTACAGCAGCACCGTCGCATCCCAGCATCTGCTTCCATCTTGGTCTGTTCCCGCTGCTATAACAAATGACCTTACCCTGGCTGGCTTGTAAACAACAGGAATTTATTCTTACTATTCTCACTAAAGCCTGTAGGGAACCTTCCCTTGCCTCTTCCTGGCTATGGTGCCCTACTGGCACTCTCTGGCATTCCTCAGCCTTCACCAGCATAAACCCCTTCTAGGCCTCCATCCTCACAGGGTGTTCTCACTGCATCTCCCAGTTGCCACAGGGCCTCTCCTTATGAAGACATCAGCAGTATTGCATTAAAGTATGGTCTTTGCTAATTACATCTGCAAAGACCTTGTTTTTAAATAAAGGTGCTTTCTTAGGTCTTGGGGTTAGAACTTCAGCACATCTTACTCGGGAACACAATTTAACTCATTCTATTAGCTAAGAATAATCTCTTCTTCCCAAATTATATTTTTCAATATGTTAAGAAAATTTAAAAATACACTCAAATTGCATTTAAATGAATCCAAAAATATATGCATCTAATATACAAAATGTGGGTCTTTTTTCTTTTTGCTTTCAATTCAGTGAAACGCATTTAAC
The DNA here is from genome assembly GCF_987537825.1 of Furipterus horrens. Classification (NCBI taxonomy): domain Eukaryota; kingdom Metazoa; phylum Chordata; class Mammalia; order Chiroptera; family Furipteridae; genus Furipterus; species Furipterus horrens. Next base: position 17,363,864 of record NW_028327181.1, on the reverse strand, counting down.
CTGAGACTTGAGATTTGCTATAGATATTACTGCTATTCTTGGAACATAACGAATTGAATTTTACTCTTTCTAGACAAGTTCCCCCAACTCATCCATGATTTTGTTCATTTGTTTGTTTTTGTTTTTACTCACAGATAAATGGGAATTAATTCAGACACTTCCCCTCATCACTTTCTCTTTGGATGGTCAACATCAGATTGTCTTGAGAGTGCAGGTGTCTGGTCATGTGATCCCCGTATCAAGTAACAACATTTGTCCCCAGGCCCATGAAAGCCCAGGGTTGTGTCTCGGTTCACCATCTGGGTCTCTCTGTCTGTCGTGCTCTACTGTAGTACAGTGAGCAGTAGCTCAGCCTCTCCTTTTGGCCGGGCTCTGGAGAGGGTCAGCGCAGGTTAGCCTCAAAAGTGGGAGTCTGAGAACCAGTCAAGTCTTCGCGAGAGTTTAGTGCTTGTATCATAAATCAGTGTTCTGGGGACTTGGCCAAACTTCTGCTTGACCATTTACAAATAGTGACCACTGGTGATTGCTCCTGGGCTGGAGCCACAGGTGAGAGTGACCATCTTTCCTGGGGAAACAGTCAGGGAGAGCCTGTGAGTCATCACAGCCTAAGAATTGCACCTTTAAATGAAAACAGACACATGTCAGGATGAAGAATAAAAGCAGAGGGATCCCTCCAAAGTCTCACGCCAGGCAGTGAATGAGGAAGAGGAGGAGGAGTCCAGGTCAAAGCAAAGACTCTCCAGAGTCCTTTGGCCTCAGGCCGATACTGACCTCTCAGGTGTCCCTTTATCTCCTCCCCTAGCCTCTGGGATAAAGGGTATGTTTGGTGGGGGATTATGCAAATATGAGCCCACAAGTGCAGCTGAATCTGGCTCCTCTGCCCAGTGTGTAGCTTCACTCTCAGGAGGAGGCTGGGGTGGTTGTGAGCTCTGAGTCTGTCTCTTGAGAGGAAGCACCTGCTGTCACTCTAACTCAGGCCAGTGATCATGGGCAGAGGCCCATTCAATTAGAACCACTTCAGTTTGTTTCGGGCCTTGCAGATCAGAGAAGATCCACAGCGCCCCCTGGTGACCCTCTAAAGGGAATGTTAGTGGTAGAAATTAGGCAGAACAAATGGCTAGTGGGACAGACTTAGGTTTTTCTGAAATCTCTCCTTTCCTTCCTTCCTTCCTTCCTTCCTTCCTTCCTTCCTTCCTTCCTTCCTTCCTTCCTTCCTCCCTTCCTTCCTTCCTTCCTTCCTCCCTTCCTCCCTCCCTTCTTTCCTTCCTTCCTTTCTTCCTTCGTTCCTTCCTTCCAACTGATGGTCATTGGGGCCAATTTAGCCCCAACAAGGATCACCAGTATGGGGTGCGGTAAAGAAGGAAACTATTCAGTACTGACGGTGATGCAGCGCGGCTGTGCAAACAGCACTGGTGTGGGGCAGCTCAACTGTGATGTGGCAGAGCTGGGAAGACAGTGGGGCTGCAGAACAGCTCTGGGACCAGGTGGCCCGGGGGCCAGGCCACTGTGACTAGATAGCTCTGCTCTGTTCCTCCGTGCTCTGTTCTCTGTGCTGCTCTGGTCTGCTCTGCTCTGTGCTGGTCTGCTTCACTCTGCTCTGCAAGACAACTTCGGTGTTTCAGCTCAGCCATGGAGACAGTCTTCATTCCTCAGTGGGAAGTGCACCCCCTGAGCCACAGGGGATTGGGTTTATATGGCAGGAGACTCGGACCCCGGTCCCTGATTGGTCCACTCTCATACCAACAAGCAAGCCAAATCCTTGCAGTTTTCTTGGCCCAAAAGGCACTGTCCTGACTGGTCAGGATGGAGCTGCTCTGCTTGGATGTGGAAAGCCTCAATCTTATTGGATGAAATAGACTTCCAGGAAATACTTATAAGGGCTGCTCAGGTGGCAGGAACACAGTGCAGGCAGGCAGTTTAGAAAAGAGGCCTCTCTGTGAAGTGCAGTTTCCACGAAGTGTCCCCGTGCAGAAAGGGCCGCACATTTTTCTATTCTAGGAGCAATCCAGGAATCCAATTGTGCAATAAATGTTACAGAAAGCAAGCATACAGAAAACTATCTATCTGTCTTCCTAACATAGTGTATGTAATACTTTTCTCTTTAAATTTATTTTGTATGCCTCAGCATGTATTTTACCAATAAGATATTTAGGGAGATGAGAATCAAAGGTAAACCATAATGTCACACTTTGCTTCTCCCCTCAAGCCCAGTGCTGGACGCCTTAGGGGAAGCTCATGGAGTGACACAACCTCTGGCCCCCGAACTGTCCCTGCACCAGGGGAGTCAACCGAGGTACCAGTGTTTCTGGAATCCAATTCTAAATAAGATGTGTTCCAGTGTATACTTACGCCTATGAACCACAAATTATGTTCCTAAGAGAACATATGTTTGTAAAAATTCCTTCCCATTCCTGCTTGTAGTCTGAAATTGTCATGATTAATATACTTTAAAATTTTAATCTGTTTATTAGTGTTCCTGGACTTTTGAATAGTCACTGGAAAGAAATTGTGCCTTGAAATCTTAACCTGATTGAATTTTAAACAGAAATTCTCAGGAATAATCTTAGACTAATAAAATTAAAGGCGCTTCTCAGACTTTAATATTTATAAAAATCTCATGGAGACCTCGTTAAAGGAGAGGTCTTGCACAGAAACACAAATATCTGTCTCAGTAGGTCTATGGGGGGAATCTCATTGCCAGCAGTCCCAAAGGTTTCAGTGGTAAATGAAAATTTGTGTGGTTTGAGGGTCCAATCAATGAAAGTGTATCTGTTAATGCTCTTTAAATATAAGCATCTTACAGGGAGTAGTGGGGTCTCTGAGACTCTCTGTTGGTTAATATATTTTGGAGTCCAGTTCCTTTCCAGCATCACCCTAGAGAGAGAGGGAGAGACAAAACCAGTCCTAAAGGGGTCACAAGGGAGAGATGGACACACCCTGAGAGAGACTGGAGGAGGCACATATGACGAACCACTGGATGGAGCAACATGGTCATGGAGCCCCTCCCATATGTACTGACCATTTCCACACTCCCTCCTTTCTTCTGCCTCTAATGGTTGAGCCATTCTGAGCACAGGGGGAGGTTTTGGTTGCACTTCCCCATGGGTTCATGTCACTGTGTGAATGCCACTACCCAAGTACAGATGACAGTAATAGTCGGCCTCATCCTCAGGCTGTGCCCCTGTGATGGTGAGGGCGGCTTTGTTCCCAGAGATGGCTCCGGAGAAGCGATCAGGGACCCCAGAGGGCCGGCTGTTTGTGTTGTAGATGAGCATGCGGGGAGCCTTGCCAGGGGTCTGCTGGTACCAGCCAGGGTAGTTACCACTGGAGACTGACCCAGAGCTAAGGCCACAGGTGAGTGTGACTGTCCCTCCTTGAGACACTGACAGTGACGGCTCCTGGGTCACTACAGTCTGAGAATTCACAACTAAAACCAACAGCAGAGAGACAGGGGTTGTTGTGGGAGAAAAGGGTAAACCTCAAATCCTGCTTTTATTTGTCCCTCTCACCCCAAAATGCAGAGTCCCTGCCTCTGACCTGAGCAGTAAGCGAGGAGCCCAAGCAGAAGCACCGTCCAGGCCATGGTGGGGACGCTCACAGGACTCGGCCTCCTCAGGCTCCTGGGCTGGAGTGTGGTGTCCTTGGGGCCTTTTCATGCCTCCCAGGCCCATTAGAAGGAGGAAGTGTTTCATGCAAATCAGCTTCTTTCCTCTTCTTGCTACAGTGTCCCCCTGATGTCACCTGGGGATATCTGGAAAGAGGCAGATGCTGGAACCTCACACCGACCAACAACTGCACAGGGACTGAGACACACTGTGTGATGCACAACTGATGTCTTCTTCCCTATCAGCTTCCTCAAGATTGTAGTGACGTTATTGCTGAATTTCTTACCTGAAATGGCTGAAGGCTGAGTCATGAGATGGGTGTGTTTGCTTTTGGCCCTAGCGATCTAGTCTATTTCAAATCTAACCCCGATCCTGGGAACATTTTCTTCCCTCCTCAGTGAAAACTCTTTCTCTCTTTTTTGGAAAAGCTTAGCAGTTCCTCCTTTCTCCTGAAGTGAGTCCCCTGGAACATCACAGAGCATGTGTCTGGGGTAAAAAAAATCTTGTAACCCATCTCCAGTAGCAACAGGGGACCAGGCCTTGGGCTGCCCACACACAGAGCCCCACTGCCAGCCTTGGGATGGCAGATCACCTTTGCTCTCAAAAGCCATTCTCCATGGGGCCTCTTCAATGTAACTGCAAGTTAGGAGGAGCAAAGCTCAAGGTCACCATGGAATGATGAGATATCTGGTGAAATCAGATCTGGCAAAATGAGAAAACATTTGTCCCGTAATCAAAAATATTTTAAAAACTCCAACAATCTATGTGAATAAGTCGGTGTTAACATATGGAACGTTTTAAGATTCACTTTCTCTATCTTGGGCTGTGGAGCAGAGGAATGGAAAGTGTGGACAAAGGGTTTGTGATGTAAGAAAAATTTGCAGGGAGATAAAATGTCTCGGGTAATTGGCCTGGCTGCTGTTGCTCAGCTGGGTGCAGTGTCACCCCGTGACTGAAACGTTGAGGGTTTGACTCCTGGTCAGGGCACATACCTCAGTTGTGGGTTTGATCCCCGGTCCAAGCACCTATGGGAGCCAATCAATCGATGTTTCTCTCTCCCATTGATGTTTCTCTCTCTCCCTTCCTCTCTCTCTAAAAGCATGAAAAAATGTCCTTGAATGAGGATTAAAAAAAAAAAAACTAAAATGTCTCAAGTAATTGGAAATGATAAATTACACAACTGGTGTTTATCATCCTGTGAAGTAAAAATATGACTTGGTATTCATTCTGGAAGTACTAGTAAATTTTTAGTCCAAAAATTTTTCTATTAGTTTTATTCTCTCTATTTTATGAGAGCCCCAACTTGGTTAACAATAAACACTCACACAAAATTATTTTGTAGAGGCATCAGCTATTCTCTGTAAAAAGTTGCAGAGGTTTGCTAATAATGTAAATATGTAGGAGCTTCAGATGTTCTCTGTAAGAAGTAGCAAAGGCTTGCTAAAAAGCCTTAGAGAAAGGAATGTAAGGGAGGAATGCTGCAGCAATTGGTGATTTACAAGCTAAAAGACCTCAGCCTCTATCTCCTTCTATTTGCTTGTGTCTTGTTTATAACATTTGTGAAGTTATATTTTATAGGATATCTAGCCTTTTGAAGATAAATTGCTTTGCAGAGAATTCGTCCCTGGCTGGAGAGCTATGCTGCCACCGGAGATAACTTTATGGCCCTGTGAACTTTTGGCCCTGAGAACTTTATTCCTGTTTGACACTCCTGCAGCCCTGTCCTGCCAACCCCTCTTCCCAAAAGCTGCTTCTCACTAGAGAGGGAGCCAAGTCCTATATAAACCCTGCCCAAAATCCCATTCCTGTCGGTGCTTTGTTTGAGACAAGTTCTCTGCCCGACTGCCGGCAAATAAATCCTTTGCTTGCTTTAATCCACTGCTCCGGAGTGTTCAATCTCGCTTATGTAGTCGCAACAGTTTTACTATTGTACAATTATAACTCTGATAGTATAGCAACATAGGTAATTTTATAGTTACCCAATTTTGAGATAAGGAGAGGTATTAACACAAAAGTAAAAGAAAAATTGACAAAACTGAAAAGATAAACAATATCAGTTTTCCTAAGACCCTAGAATATATTTAAACATAAGAAATAAAGTAATAAGAAGAAAACAGCTAATATGATAACAGATAAAGCGTTAATGTAATTATAACACATTGCCTCATGAGTTAACTGGAAGTCCTATTGCCAACAAGGATGCCTGAAATTTGTCACCCATACAGGTTTTTTTCAGGCATTGTACAGGCACTGTGGGCCAATTAGTTTGTTCCATGGGGCAAATCTATGTGGGAGTTAGGAGCTTATTAAAGCTTTGGAATGAGAAGGGATTGCTAGACTGGAATGGGAGACACACCAGGTGTGCCCCAGGAGCCACTCACATGCACGAATGAGACTGAGCAGCGCCCCCTGTGAGTTCTGAGCACACTGCCTGACTCAGTGGGGAGCTTCCTCTGGAGCTGCTTTTATCCTTGAAAGAACATGCCAGCCTCTTCACAGCTGCTCTCCCCCAAGTTCTATGTCCAGCATCACCCAGAGAGTGTACACCTACCCTTGCCTCAGGCCAAATCTTCCCAGGGAGGTAAAGGGAGCTTTGTTGATATAACAGATTCTTTTGCTCATGTGCAACTATCAGTTGTGATCAAAATGAGATTGACTTCTAATTTTCAAATCTGATACTGTCCCTGTTTGATTGGAATCTCTTGATTTGCCAAGTTGAGAAAATGTGTTGAGGCTACCCACCCTCTATTTATATATTAAACAAAGTCCTAGACACCATGAATGGCAAAGACAGAATCCTCTGACCAAGGGTCCTGGAAGGAGGGTTAGAAGGTGGTATAAAGAGTGAATGAAGACCACCTGTGCCAAATAGTAGCAGCAAAAGGAAGTGCAAATGTCCCCTTCACCTTGTAAAATTCCCTTGTCCCCTAAAGTAAAGTCTTGGTTCATTGACTGAAAAGGTAAAGAGAGGAATCCAGGCCAATGTGGAGCAGCTTCAGAGCTTTGGAATGAGACAATCCCTGCCCAGCTGTCTCCTGTCCTATGCCCAGGTAGCGCTGTAGGTCAGGTTTTTTCAAGGACATTTGTTTTTGTTTTTTATTGTCCCTGTATCTTTGCCTGTGAATCAGGCCTGGACAATGACTACAGGAGGGGAGGCAGATGAAATCTGAGCAAGTGTGTGTGTCAGAGCTGAATGCTCATGTGGCTTCTGCAGCCCTGGCTGAAGGACAGTCACACACACTCCAGTGAGGACACTGCCTGGCCCAGATGCAGGAGGCAATAGAGGATTCTCCTAGCCTGCTTGTTCAGAACCTTGAGCTCTCAGACCAACCCATCATCGCCCCCTGCTGGTCACAGAGCATACACCCTTCAGCCCATTTCCTACTGCCCAGCTGACTTGGAAAGGTGTTCTGACTTTTGTAGCAGGTCCTCTCTGTGATGTTGGGGTTGAACCACTCATTTTTATAGGTCACTAATGATCTCCAGACAGCTGAATGAAATGCTATGTTCCTAGATATTTTGGGATATTTGACTTGGCTTCTGCTCTGCCCCTGGGTGCTTTACTAGTACATAACCACCTTGAAACAAGTTTAAGCCTAAAAGTTTCCTAGAGAATCCCATTGGTCCATACCCGGTAATAATTCCACTTGGGCTACCCTTACAGGTGGATATATTTGGTTGGTGTCGTTGCTATTGACTCCGGTAGGTTCCTCAGTCTCCGCCGTCACACATGTCTTGTAGTTTTATGTCTGTCTTTCCATGGCATAACACTATAAGGGAAAATATGTCCTGTGTTCTTGATTATATCTGTGGGTCCTTTTTTGTCTTTGAATATTATCTGGACAACGTAGCTGAGCTGCACTTCACGAGATGGGAACAGCCTGGCCAGTGTTCTTGCCCAGATCACCTTACATGTCCCAACCTGTGGCACCGATGAGGGTACAGGGAAGAGTGATGAACGTGGTGGGAATATATTTGGTAAATTTCCCACCATTTTCTTATCCTATTTAAACCCCAAATCTTTTGGTAGTATGCTTAAATTTAGAATAACCCCATTTCCAACTGGACAGGCCCTGTGTTACCTAAACCGAGCTGCCAATCCCAGTCCCTGTCATCGTGATGGTGTGAATATTGGGTCCAGTCATCTTGAAGGCTGGATCAGGGAGGGAAAGGCTCTCTCTTTCTGGGGGTTTGTTGTGTGTAAGTGAAGCCTGTGACTGTGGAGATATTTTCTCTCCATGTAGGAAATCAGTCTGCAGAAACAACATGTCAGCTTGTTTGTTCTCTCACTTTCCCCAGACAAAGTCAGCTCCATCGGTGCGGACCTTTCCTGCCTTGTCCACTTTGGATCCTGGGTCCCTAGTCCCCAGTCAGGCGTGTGGTAGGTGTTCAGAAAATGGCGAGCGTGCACTTCATCTCCCAGGTTACTATCCTGGACTCGGTGTCCCAGGTTCTGCCCTTATCTCTTGACATGCACCTGACTGTGTCCCCTTATATCCTGTGATAAAACCAGCCCAAATGTGATTGTCCTTGGAGGTAACACATTGAAGGAGGCTGTTAGGTAAACAAGCTCATGAAGGGTTGGCCCTAATCAAGTAGGGCTGATTTATTAATAAGAAGAAAAAGAGAAATTATGGGTGAGCACACACAGAGATGAGGCCATGTGAAGACTCAGCCACAACACAGTCACCTGCAAGCCAAGAAGAGAGGCCTCAGGAGAAACAAAACCTGCCAAAAGCTTGTTCTTGCATTTGCAGCTTTCAGACATGTGAGAAAAAACCCATCTGGTGCTGAGACCACCCAGTCTATGTATTATGTTTCAGAAGCCCTGGCACAAACACACCCCTCCTGGACCCAGGTTGACCTGTCCCAGCAACTGGGCATTTCTGCTCAATGTGAATAAAAAATCAGACAATCCATTGCCACCAACGACAGGCTGGGGGGCAGAATTTGAGAGTCTGAAGACATGTGTTTGAGGCCAAGTATCCTGTGGTGGTTGTCAAATCTCAGTTTTGGCCACACGAAAAAGGAGGAAGCTGTCTTAACAGAACATGAGTCTGTTCTGGGAAGCACCCATGCAGGGGCTCAGCAGGCTTCTGTCTCACACCCTGGGAGGGACTGGAGGTGGCTCCATGTGATGAACCACTGGAGAGAGCAACATGGTCATGGTGCCCCTCCCACATGTACTGACCATTTCCACACTCCCTCCTTTCTTCTGCCTCTAATGGTTGAGCCATTCTGAGCACAGGGGGAGGTTTTGGTTGCGCTTCCCCATGGGTTCATGTCACTGTGTGAATGCCATTACCCATGTACAGACTACAGTGATAGTCGGCCTCGTTGTCAGGCTGGGCCCCCGTGATGGTGAGGGCAGCTTTGTTTCCAGAGATGGATCCGGAGAAGCGATCAGGGATCCCTGAGGGTCGTTTGTTTGTTTGGTAGATGAGCATGCGGGGAGCCTTGCCTGGGGTCTGCTGGTACCAGCCAGGGTAGTTACCACTGGAGACTGACCCAGAGCTAAGGCCACAGGTGAGTGTGACTGTCCCTCCTTGAGACACTGACAGTGACGGCTCCTGGGTCACTACAGTCTGAGAATTCACACCTAAAACCAACAGCAGAGAGACAGGGGTTGTTGTGGGAGAAAAGGGTAAACCTCAAATCCTGCTTTTATTTGTCCCTCTCACCCCAAAATGCAGAGTCCCTGCCTCTGACCTGAGCAGTAAGCGAGGAACCCAAGCAGAAGCACTGTCCAGGCCATGGTGGGGATGCTCACAGGACTCGGCCTCCTCAGGCTCCTGGGCTGAAGTGTGGTGTCCTTGGGGCCTTTTCATGCCTCCCAGGCCCATAAGGAGCAGAATGTGCTTCATGCAAATCAGCTTCCTCTCTGGCCCTGCTCCAGCGTCACCATGATATCCCTTGGGGAGATCTAGAAATAGCAGATGCTGGGACCTCACACAGAACAATTACTGCACAGGGACTGAGACACACTGTGTAATGGACAGGTGATGTCTTCCTCCCTATCAGCTTCCTCATGATTCTAGTGACTTTATTCCTGAATTTCTTACCTGAAATGGCTGAGGGTTGAATGATAAGATGGGTGTGTTTGCTTTTGGCCCCAGCGATCTAGTCCATTTCAAATCTAACCCCGATCCTGAGAACATTTTCTTCCCTCTTCAGTGAAAAGTCTTTCTCTGTTCTTTAGAAAAGCTTAGCAGTTCCTCCTTTCTCCTGAAGTGAGTCGCCTGGAACACCACAGAGCATGTATCTGGGGCGTAAAATGACAGGTTCTACCATTGACAGAATCCTGTAACCTGTCTCTAGTAGCAATAGGGGACCAGGCTTTGGGATGCCCACACACAGGGCCCCACTGCCAGCCTTGGGATGGCAGATCACCTTTGCTCTCAAAAGCCATTCTCCATGGGGTCTCTCAATGTAACTGCAAGTTATGAAGAGCAATGCTCAAGGTCACCATGGAATGATGAGATATCTGGTGAAATCAGATCTGGCAAAATGAGAAAACATTTGTCCCATAATCAAAAATATTTTTAAAAACCCCAACACTCTGAACAAGTTGGTGTTAACCTCTTGGAACATTTTAAGACTCACTCTCTCTACTAACTGCTGTGGAGCAGAGGAATGGGCAGAATGGACAAGGAGTTTGTGATGTCAGCAAAAATGCAGAGGGAGATAAAATGTCTCAGGTAATTGGCCTGGCTGCCGTGGCTCAGTTGGTTGGAGTGTCATCCTGTGACTGAAATGTTGAGGGTTTGACTCCTGGTCAGGGCACATACCTAGGTTGTGGGTTCGATCCCTGGTCCAGGCACCTATGGGAGCCAACCAATCGATGTTTCTCTCTCACATTGATGTTTCTCTCTCTGCCTTGCTCTCTCTCTAAAGGCGTGAAAAAATGTCCTTGAGTGAGGATAAAAAAAGAAATTAAAATGTCTCAAGTAATTGGAAATGATAAATTATACAACTAGTGTTTATCATCCTGTGAGATAAAAATATGACTTGGTATTTATTCTGAAATTGCTAGTAAATTTTTAGTTCAATACATTTTGCATGATTTATTCTTTCTCTTTATATTTTGTGACAGCCCCAACTCGGTTAACAATAAATATTCATACTAAATTATTTTACTATTGTACAACTATAGCTCTGATAGTATAGAAACATAGGTAATTTTATAGTTACCCAATTTCGAGATAAGGAGAGGTATTAACACAAAAGTAAAAGAAAAATTTACACAGCTGAAAACTTAAACAAGATCAGTTTCCCTAAGGCCCTGGAATATTTTTAAACATAAGAAATAAAATGATAAGAAGAAAACAACTGATATGATAACAGATTAAGGGCTAATGTAATTATAACACATTTCCTCATGAAGTAATTGGAAGTCATTAGTAACAAATGAAAATTTGAAAAGTATCACCCATACAGATTTTTTCAGGCATTCTGCAGGCACATGGGTCAATTAGTTTGTCCCATGGGGCAATCCATGTGGGAAGTAGGAGTTCATTAAATCCTTTGTAATTAGGAGGGATTGCTAGACTGGAATGGGAGACACACCAGGTGTGCCCCAGGAGCCACTCACATGCAAGAATGAGCCTGAGCAGTGCCCTCTGTGGGTCCTGAGTGACACTGCCTGACTCAGTGGGGAGCTTCCTCTGGGAGGTGTTTTTATCCCTGGAAGAACATGCCAGCCTCTTCACAGCTGCTCGCCCCCAAATTCTATGTCCATCATCACCCAGAGAGTGCACAGCTGTCCTAGCTCCAGCCTAAATCTTCCCAGGGAGATAAAGGGATCTTTGTTGACATAACATAGATTCTTCTTGCTCATGTGCACCTATCAGTTGTGACCAAAATGAGATTGACTTCTAATTTTCAAATCTGATACTGTTCCTGTTTAATTAGAATCCTTTGATTGTTAAAATGAGAAAATGTGTTGAGGCTACCCACCCTCTATTTATATATTAAACCAAGTCTGAGACACCGTGGATGGCAAAGCCAGAATCCTTTGACCAACGGTCCTGGAAGGAGGGTTAGAACGTGGCAGAAAGAATGAATGACAACCACCTGTACCCAGATAGTAGAATCAAGAGAAAGTGCAAATGTCCCCTTCCCCTTATAACATTCGCCTGTCCCCTAAAGTAAAGTCTTGGTTCATTGACTGAAAAAGTAAAGAGAGGAATCCAGACCAATGTGGAGTAGCGTCAGAGCTTTGGATTGAGACAATCCCTGCCCAGCTGTTTCCTATCCTAGGCCTAGGTAGCGCTGTAGGTCAACTTTTTCGAGAATTTTTTGTTGTTGTTTTTATTGTCCCTGTATCTCAGCCTGGGAGTCAGGCCTGGATGATGACTACAGGAGGGGAGGTGGATGAAATACAAAGCAAGTGTGTGTCAGAGCTGAGTGCTCATGTAGCTCCTGGACCCCATGTTCAAAACAGTCACAGTTCAGTGAGGACTGTGCAAAATCCAGTGGAGGATTCTCCTAGCCTTCTTGTTCAGAACGCTGAGCTCTCAGGCCAGCCCTCTTCCGCCCCCTGCTGGTCACAGAACGTATGTTCTCCAGTCCGTTTCCTACGGCTCCGCTGTCTTAGAAAGGTTTTCTGACTTTTGCAGCTGGATCTTTCTGATGTCTCGACCTAGGACAGTAGAAAGAGCAGGTCCTTTCTGTGATGTTGAGGTTGAACCACTAATTTTTATAGGTCACTAATGATCTCCAGACAGCTGAATGAAATGCTATGTTCCTAGATATTTTGGGATATTTGACTTGGCTTCTTCTTTGCCCCTGGGTTCTTTACTAGCACATAACCACCTTGAAACAAATTTAAAGCTGATAGTTTCCTGGAGAATCCCACTGTTCCATACCCAGTAATAATTCTGCTTGGGCTACCCTTACAGGTGGATATATTTGTTTGGTGTCGTTGCTATTGTCTCCGGTAGGTTCCCCAGTCCCCATTGCACGTGTCTTGGATTTTTATGTCTGTCTTTCCATGACCTAACACTATCAGGGAAAAAAATGTCCTGTGCTCTTCATTACATCTGTGGTTTCTTTTTTGTCTATGAAGATTATCTGGACAGTACTTATTTTCTTTTGATCCTCTGATATATATAATATATATTTTAGTCTATTTTTGTGATTTCTTCCAATATAAGAATGGACATACAAAGAATATTAACATAAATGAAGCTGTCACCCTTTTAAAGGGGTCCTTTCCTTATTTCTGGCTTAAGAAACCCTTATGACCTGTGACTCAATCTGCATTGACCCTGATCAACTTTTATTGTTAAGAGCTTCTAGCAGTTAATCGGGGTTGGATTTATAAGGTCTAGATCCAAAAGAATTGATGTTTAACCAATATTACTGTAAAAAAAGAAAAAAAGAACTAGAGAGGGGAGAGCTTTAGAAGTTTGGGGTTAAAATGGAGAAAGTGAACAAGGATGGGTCTGAAAACATCTCTTCATGGGATGGAATCTCCCAGTACTGGAGATCAGGAGCTTCTCCAGAGTGAAATCTCAGGAGGAAGAGGGAAATGAAGCTCCCTTAAAGTATCAGAGTTCAGGGAAGAAGCAGAATAGCTTGAACCAGGAACAGGGGACATGTAAGAGGTTGGTAGGAGGCCACCAAAGTCTCCCAGGTCACACATGCTGGACTTCTGCTTTCCTTCTCACAGTACCGGGCACTTCTCAAGGGCTTTGTGTATTTGGGGACAAAGTGATTCTATATGCATCGAAGACCAGTAAGAAAAGAAGATGTTTTATTGAGCACATAATGATAGATGAAAGTGAGAACCTGAGGTCACCTGGTTTCATAGGACACATGACAGCAGAAGCCAAAACCTGCGCTGGTGTAGGCCACCATCAGAAATAGACACTGATGGGACAGGCGTGCAGAGTGGAGGGCACATGGTCACCTCGCTTCTCTGTGACTGGAGTCCTTTGCAGCAATCCTGCATTGTGTTGAGCTACGTGACAGTGAGAGTCAGCCTCCTCCTCAGGCAGGAGCCCAGAGATGGTCCAGGAGGCCTCGTGCACAAACCAGAAGCCAGAGAACAGGGCTCACCCTCTGAGGACGGATCACCTCTGTCCAAGCTCACAAGGTAGGGGGCGTTGCCTGGGAGCCCTCCGAACCATTTCCATGGTAACCTCCAATGTGTCTGTTCCTCCTCGTGCAGGAATAGGAAGCCTCAGGCCTGAGATCATCAAGAGCTTCAAAGGGCAAGTGAAAAAGGCAAACATTGGGAAGTTCTTGTTCCTGATGTCCCACACCCTAGATTACTGGAAAGCTTCAGTGGTGTATGGGAGGAGAAGGGAACCCAGTCAGTGCCTGTAGGCTCAGGGATCCCACTCACAGGCGTCCCCATGTTCCTGAGCGGTGGCAGCTGTGAGAGCTCTTCATCCACGGACCCACTTCACCCACGTCCCCCTGGAGCGGGCTCAGCATTTTTCCAGCCACTGTGGAGCATCGCCCCACTGTCTCATATCCTATAAAGAAGGGTTTGTCCCAGGCCCCCAACATTGTTTTGAAAACCCTCCTCACCCGGACCTCAAAACTGAAGGCTCAGGTGCCCAGCCAGGGGTCCAGGCCAGCCGTGTCCTGAGTCCTCACACAGCATCTCACCTCTTAGTGCCTCCATGCAGGGGCTCAGCAGGCATCTGTCTCACACCCTGGGAGACTGGAGGAGGCACATGTGATGAACCAGCCAAATCTGAGCTCAGCTGATTTGACAGAGGAGCTGATGGGTGAGACTGAGTTTACCCCTGGGAGGGTCAGGGACGGAAGCAGCTGCTGGGACCTTACACAGACCACTGAGCAGGAGACTCTGCCCAGACAAGAGGGGACACAGCCACAGGGTCCCCATCAGCAACCACAGGCACCAAGGCCCCAGCCCTGGGGAGTGTGGGGGGTGGCAGAGTGGGAGGCACCCACAGCACCCTGTTGCTCACTGGTCAGAATCCATTTGTGGATGGAAATGACGTTGGGGATGCCGTCAGTCCACAAACATCCGTGGGCGCACCAGTTGCTATATCCCACGTCACTGAGACAAACAAACAACATTTCCCAGGGACGGGTATTCTGGAGTCCGAGGAGAAAGAGGTGTGGAAAATATGACCACCGTGAGATGTGGCCTGAGCTGTAGGAGGGGAGAATGCAGAGGCCTCAGAGCGCCCCCTGCCTCCACCCTGGCTGGTCTCCTGCCTGCTCCCCATGGAGGACGGACCTAGCTGAGCCCTTCTTAGGCTGCAGCCTCAGGGCGACACTCAGCTCAGAATCCACTGAGGTGACCTGCTCAGTGTGAACCGCTCCAACTCTCCCCACTGCGCTTTCTATTACTGGGTGAGGCGGGTGTCAGCACCCACCTCTGTGCAGGGAGCACAAGGGCAGAAACCAATGAACCTGCCTCTGTGGGCTCTCAGGTCTCTGCCCCCAGCCCCTACTCTGTCATTGAGCCTCAGTGCTCACTCCTGAGGGGACAGGCAGCTCCATAACCACATATCCGGGGTGTGAGCAGAGAACCTCCAGATGGACGCTACTGCTGCAGTTCTGGACTCGGCTGTGGTGTCACTGAAGCTCTGCTACCAAAGGGCAGATAGTACCCTCTGTCCTGAGATGAGACCGGGGTAAAGGTGGGGAGGAGTCTACATGGTCGGTTGGCACCTTCGACAGGACAGCAGGTTGGAGGGTGGAGGAGGGAGGACTTTGGACTGAGACTTCATGTGTCCCCTGAGTGGAAACTGTCTGTGTTGAAGCGCGTGGAGGGACAGTGCATGTTGAAGGGAGACTGTCTCAGCTCCCTGAACATCTGCACGGCTGGCTCTGGGTTACACTCTTTGCAGAGACGTTGTGCCCACCATCTTCCTGCAGACATTCCCGGATACAGGGCAGGTGTAGGTGGCAACAATGTCTGTGTCCCCCAGGCCTGACCAGACTGTGGTCCATTATGTGACAGCCCTTTGGTGGATTCTAAAGGCACTGGGTCTGTGTTGCAGGACACCCCCAGGTCCTTGCCAGCACAGCTGTCTCCCCGGTCCTTGTGTCAGCGGGCTTCTGAAAGCAGCTGAGCTGGGCCTGCCACTGCCCCCCACCTCCACTCTGAGTCCTGTAGTCCTGGAAAAAATGGCTCCGATCCCTGTCATCTGTAATACATGGGGCGACTGTAGGTGAGAAGTGTCAGAGTTAGGTCTAAAGTGTCATCAGAATAAAGTTTCCTGAGATAGAAGGGGAGCAGACAGTGTATCACCCAGGTGTGGGGAGCCCGTGTCCTGGATCAGCCCCTGCTCTGGGGTGACAATCTGGTCTCTGGGGTCAGATGTAGCTGAGCGCCAGATGGATGTGACCCTGGCTCACCAGAACCCCATGTGAGTGAGTCACACTCCCTCAGCCTCAGTGTTCAATGACATGAAATGGAGGAAATAAATGTTGTACAGCTGAGATTTAATACACTGTTCCACAGCATTTTACATGTGACCGGTCTGTTTAAGAACAGAGCCATATGATGTGGGTTAGACATCGGATGCAAGCCTTACTTCTCAGGTCCCTGAAACAGCCCTGGGCAAGCCCTTATATCTTCCTTGCCCTGGTTCCAGGATGGTCCCTCTCCCTCAGAGCAGGGCCATCATCCATCAGTGTCCCACGAGACCCGGTCCATCCAGGCCTACAGGGGTGGCTCATGACTGTGGCTGAGGAAGGGTGCCCTCTTACTCCTCCTAAGCCTCAGCTGTACCTGCACCAGGTGAGGCCAGGGGAACCTGTGATTCCTTCTGACCCAGGAACGTAGCAGGATGACCCAGGTGTGAATCATCTGCAGGAACATGGGGCTGTTTGGCCCTGAGTCCACAAGGATTGATGTTGGTACTGGAGGTTATAAGGGGGCCCCTGGGGACTCACTGGTCGGTGTGTGGAGGAGGTACCCCACTCTACACACCCCTGAGTCCTCTCCCCCCCCCCCCTCAGCAGAGTCACAGCCACAGGCAGCAGGCAGTACAGGGACATGAGGGGTGGCTGGGAGAAGAGGGGAGGGTCACTTTTGGGATGGTTTCTCCTAAGGACCAGGCCTACACTCACGAGGGCGGGAATCAGGAGGGACTGTGGCTGGTGGGTGTTCGGGCCCTTAGACACAGAAAAGCAGGGTTTCTGGTCGTGGCTTTCCAAAGCCCACACGACAGCCTGGATTGTTGGGAGGGTCCATAGTCAGGGCCTGTGGGCTCAGAAAGACCCGCTCACAGGAGTCTCCAAGGTCCTCAGTGGTGGCAGCTGTAGAGCATCTCATCCACAGACCCAGCTCACCCACCAGCGCTGGGCCCGGCCTAGTGTTTTCTCAGCAGCTGCAGAGCATCCCCCACACTCTCCTGCCCATAAACACGGTCCCAGCCTCCGGACCCCACTAGCCCCTTTGACAAATCCGACTCTCCCTGACCTCACAGCTGAAGGCTCAGGAACCCAGAAAGGGATCCAGGCCTGCTCTGTGCCTGGGACATTTCACAGGCCTTTGTCCCCACCCAGCTCCTCGTTCCTGGGGCACAGTGCTCCTTGGACAGCCCTGAGCTCCAGAGGGAGGGACCCAAGGGTTGCTGCTCTGTACCCGTGAAGAGCTGGTCCCTGCTGTGGAAAATGGTCCCCTTGCTGGGATGATCCCTGAGCTTGGTGGAAGGTGAAGGCTAGAAAAGGCTCTTCTTTTTCTGTTTCTTTTTAATTTCAAGAGGAAAAGGGCAGCTCCACAGGTTCTAGTTTTATCATATTTGAATAAACAGGCAACATGTCAGTGTCATCATGATTTATGTGGGTTTTATGTTTCCTTTTTTTATCTCTAGGCTTCAGAAACTTGAATGAAAAAATTGCAGTTGACCCATTATGAACCAGAATATACTTCAAAATATACATGCAAGTTATTTTTAAAGGTTTAAATTGTCTTAAATCAAGACTGTGACAGACTGATGTTTTTGTCCCACTTCCCCATCTGTGTGTGTCACTGTGCTAAGCACTATCATGCCAAATCATACAGTAATAGTCAGCCTCGTCCTCAGGCTGCAGCCCGGAGATGAGCAGGAGCCCTGCGTTGGCCGAGGAGTCTTTGGATCCTGAGAAGCGGCTGGGGACCCCGGAGCCCTGGTGCTTGTTTGAGTCTGAGTAGAACCACAGGAGAAACCTGGGAGGGCTCCCTGGCTTCTGCTGGAACCAGTGTACATATTTACCACCAACACTGATGTCACTCCTCAGGGTGCAGGTGAGTCTGGCTGTTGCTCCCGGAGATGCAGAGACAGAGGGCGGCTGAGTCAGCACAGGCTGGGAGAGGGAACCTGCAAACACAGACATTCATGGGTGAAGAAATGCAGGGACCCAAGTACAGTTTATCAAGATTCTGAGAAAGAGGGGAGTGACATGGATCAATGCCCAGGGTCTCTGAGGCCTGTCCCTACCTGAGCAGTGAGAGAGGAGCACGAGGAGGAGAGGAGTCCAGGCCATGGTGCACAGCCCCTGAGCCCCACAGTGGGGCTGGGCTGCCCAGGCCCCCTTTTCTTCCCCACCCTCTGCCAGGGGAGGGGCTGTCCATGCAAATGTGTGTCCGTCCATTGATGCCCAGCCCCTCCCTGAGCCCTGGTGCTGGGGCTCTGCTCACACCCCACACTTAGGGGCTGGAGATTGACTTCACCACCTGGGGGAGCCCTGGGAGAAAGCACCTGCTGAGACAACACAAGTTCCCCGCTCTGGGCACTTAATAAGGCCACAGAGGACAGAGCTGCTAAGTCCCCATCAGTGAGCACAGGGCTCTGTCCCCAGGCCCAGGCTCCTGTTAATGCATGGCCCTTAATGAGCAACTGTGTGGGCACAACAGGCCAGTCCCACAGCGCCCCCTGCTGTTCATATGGCACACATGTCTCTCTGGACCAAAGAACCCCAGCTGGTTTCTTCAGCTCAGTACATGACTGACTATTCACACATCCATGGTCTGGTTCCCAGATACTGTGATTCCGATACACTGTAGTGACTACTGTAGAATCATCTCACTCCTAGGAATCCACAACTCAGGGTACAAACGTACATAACTGACAAATTAAATTGGTTTCACCTGCAGTGATGATATTGCAAAAGTAAATGCAGTGAGCTTCATGTCCTGTGTCACAGATGAGGAGACTGTTCATCTGGTGTGAAGGGCTCATAAGTGCTGTCCTGAGAATTTTCCATAAATACACTCAGAGGCATGAGCAGAGGAGGAATTTTCCGCAAACATTTCAAGTTATGTGATACATGTACAGTTTTCATAGATCTGATTTGAGTAAGTAATTGGTAAAATTAATGGCTTCTGAAGGCTTCACATTTACTAGTGGGAAGTGTAGCATGCTTATACATTTTAGAAACTGACTTTTTGCCTTAGATTATAGTGTTCTGCATATCTGTGTCATGCGTTTTTTGTTAGGATTTTGTCTTAGGTGTTCTAACATTTGTTTATATTTTAAACAAAACTATGTACCTGTATTTTCATACTCATTGTCTTATATCAGTAGCAAGATAAATATCAGATGGTGATTTTTCTTTTTTTAATTTCAGTTATTCTGTTTTTCAGTTCTATAACTTCCATTTGGGTCGTTTTCATGACTTTTATTTCAAATCTTAGTTTCTCTTTTTTTCCCATTTGAACCAAGAATACTTGTGATCACTCACCAAATGGATTTTAGGACTGTTGTCAAAAAATATCTGTTACAATATTTCCTCATCTGAGTCATCTCAGTGTTAGTAGTAACAGATTCTCTTTTCTCATTCAGGTTTTGATATTTGTTGTTTTTTATTTTTGTTTTTTAATATGACAAGTGATGTATTTATACTGGATTCTGGATATTTGGGAGACTAGATTAGGACCCCCTGGGTCCCATTTACTCCTCCTGTAGTCAGACCACCCTCCTGTTGGGCTGCAGCAGACGGTCAGGGGGTGTATGTTCAGCTCCTACTGGCCCAAGCAAAGGTGACGCACTGACACCCCTGCTCTGTGCTGTTGACACCTTCCTGGGACAGTGGGGCAGTGACTGTCACAAGCTGGTTCCCATAAAGTGGGGTGAGACAAGCCCACTGCTGGGCTATTCTGACCTCAGGGAGGGAAGCACAGGGCTGAGGGGAGCTGCTGGGCCTCATGGGTATGTGTACTAAGCTCCTTACTTGGTTAGTTGGTCTCACTGACACCAGGAAAGAGAGGTGGCGATTGAAGGTCCAGCTCCTCTGCCTCCAGTTGTGTTAATGCTAGGTGGGGACAAGGCTCAGCTCTCACTGGTCCCCTCAGTCTCCAGCAGGGGACATAGGAATGCAGACTAGCTTCGACTTCTACCACCTCATTCATTCTTATTGCTGAGGGATGGGTGGAAGTTCAGTTCATCACTGGGCTTCCTGAATCATGGATGAGACCATGAGTCTTAACTTTTAATTCTTTTGTCTTGTTATAATATCAGGGAAAACATGGCCTCCTGAAATATGTTGGGGATTGTTCCTCCTCTGTTTCCTTTTAAACTGCATGTTCACTACTTTATTATTTCCTAATTAAAAGTTTGGTAAAATTAACCTATAAGTAACCTGAGTCTGGGTGTGTGCCAACTGCATAAAGACCTTCTACGATGGCACCCGAGTCCCACACTCTCCAGTGATCCCCCGAGCAGTTCAGTGCCTGATGGCACGCTGCTCCAGCCATGAGAACTACGGCAGCAGGAGTGGATTTTGTCGCTTTCTTTGTACATTTAGATCCCAAAAGATGTTCATAATTGTTTGGAGCAGCTATGAAGACAGAATACAAACTCACTCTTGGCGTAGTTTCCTGGGAGATGGGCTTGGGGTGCTTTGGACCCAGTGACCCACCAGAGCCCTCAGGCTACTCACACCTCTGATTCAGGCCTAGACCCTGGGCTAGGCATGGGTGGGATCAGCTGCCTCCCTCCTTGTCTCTCATGCCCCTGAGGGTTATGTAGCCCTGAGACCTGAGTGATGCCTGTGTAGATGTGAGCAGGCTGAAAAGATTTTAATAATGGGTAAACAAAGTGTTCAGGGAGAGTAATAGAAAAAACAAACAAACTCACAACCATGGTTCCTGAGAAAAGAGTTGCTAACTGAAGAAGTGACAACAGATGTCACCCTGAATTAAATTTGGTCCCAGGAAGATCAGAGGGGACAGCCACAGACAGAGAGAGCACAGCAAGGGTTTTGGTCTCACTTCCCCGTGACTCTGGAGCATTGTGTAAGTGCTACTGCCGCCGTGCCATGTATTACAGTAATAGTCAGCCTCGTCCTCAGGCTGCAGCCCGGAGATGAGCAGGAGCCCTGCGTTGGCCGAGGTGTCTTTGGATCCCGAGAAACGGCTGGGGACCCCGGAGCCCTGGTGCTTATCTGAGTCTGATTTAAATTTCAGTAGAAACTGGGGAGCACTCCCTGGCTTCTGCTGGAACCAGTATATGTGGTAGCCCGCAACAACAAAGCCGCTGCTCAGGGTGCAGGTGAGTCTGGCTGTTGCTCCCGGGGAGGCAGAAGCAGATGGGGGCTGGGTGAGCACAGGCTGCGAGAGGGAACCTGCAAACACAGACACCCATGATGTCCTGGAGGAAAGACAAGACAGAAGGACGTTTCCAGCATGTGGGGGCAGAGGGTCTCGGGGAGCTGGGGAGTCAGGACATCCTGACCTGTGCAGTGAATGAGGAGGGTGAGGAGGGAGAGTGGAGTCCAGGCCATGGTGCAGACACCCCAGAGCTCTTCTGAGGCTGATTCACTCCTGATCTCTCTTATCCCCTGAGACACAGTAGAAAGGTTTCTTCATGCAAATTTGCTTCTTCCTCTGGCCAACCAAACCCCTCCCAAGGCCCTGGGTACCCCCCAGTGTTCTGGGTCATATCTGGGCGGAGTGGGCCTAAGCTGAGCTGGCCTGAGGCTCTCCAGGGACCCAAAGGGGACTCAGATGCTGGGCCCAGTGAGCACAGATACCAGTAGACACGTGCCAGCTTTCCCAGCTGAGAGCCCCACATGGACCACTCATCAGAAACCATAGAGACCCCACTTTCCAAGCCCAGGCTCATCATGTCTGTGACCAGATGACAGGTGACTGACTGAGGCTCCCACCTCCCCTGTCACCTTGTCCACTGCCCGCTCCCTGCCCAAGGGCAGAGCGGGGCGCCTCCGTTGGTGCTGATGCTTCCTCCTTTCGGTCTGTTTGCTATTCGGGCCTCTTCAGCTAGATCAGCAAGAATTTATCCCACTTTATAAGGAGAACTCAAGGGAAATGGTGCCTCCTACCCAAGCTGTACATGGCATAGAACACACGTTAGTTGAGAACAGGGAAGTTCAGCCATGAAGTCACCATTCAGGCTGACCAGGAATCCAGGCTTCTCACCTCCCACCTGACCCCTCACTAGATCTGCTCATAGAACACACAGTACATGTCAGGTGGGGTTTGTGGACAGTGACCTTTGCCATTTGTTTGTGCTTTTAAAAGAATGTGGAGTCACTCCCATGTTTACAGCTGACTTCTTTGGTGGCTTTATGAATAAAATATGGATTACTTTTTTAGTCAAATGACCTGATTTTCTTTGTCAAGGGTTCTTTTTAGTGTCTGACTACATTTGTCTTCCCTTCTTATTTTACACCACCCTGATGAGTTTAATAATATTTAAATATGTATGTAGATATTTTTGGAGAACAGAGACTTTAGACCCACTGGATCACAATCCACATTCTGTAAGGTCCCCAGAAGGTTCCCGTGCAGATTGAACCAGAAAACTCACTGCCTCTTTCCCCTTGTGAGCATCTCACCTCCAGACAGATGTTCCCCAGGCTTCCCACTGAGAATGGCAGGCATCTCCCTCTTACCTCACAGAGCACAAATGAGTGACTAGAGGTAACTTGTTAATAACAAGATGATCTTGGCATAATTACACTAAAAAACAATGGGAAGTGTATAATAGCCATATTGTGTATTAGTTTCTACAATCAAAATAATACTTAGCAATCGTTATATGTTTGTATACATTTTAAGACAGGAGAAATTGTTTATATTAATTTTAAATAAAAACAGTAATTTATAAAAGATAGGCATATAAGCTCCAACATCCCAATAAGTTTGGAAAAATTAAGTAAGGAATGATGAAAACATATGCATTCTGAAGAACACAGTTATGTTAATTGTTTCACATTATTAATTTCCTGGAGATGCCATATCAACATACAACAGACAGGGTGGATCATGTTCCTGGAGACTAGAAGTCTATATCATGAATGGCGGGACTTGTCCCTCTGACACTAGGGGATCCTCCGTTGTCCTTCCAGAGGTGAGGGAGGTTTCCTGAAGTGTCTGGGGTGCCTTGACTTGTAACTGAAGAACTCCAACCTCTGCCTCCACCTTCACATGGAGATCTCCTTGTGTCTCCCTGTGGTCATGTGCCCCTATTCTTATATGGACACTCATCATGCTAGATTAGGAGGCCTCCCGACCCCAACATGGCCTCCTATTAATTACTTACATCCCCAAACAATATTTTTAAATAACAACACACTCTGAAATACTGGTGTTCAGATCTCAACACACCTCCTTTGAGTACCCAGTTTAACAGCCAACATTTGGAGAAAATAATCATTCCCAAACCTTATATTTAAAAAATATTTTAAATGCAATTCACACACTTGCATTGCAAAAAATATCTATTTTCTGATAAAACAAACCTCACTAATATACAAAAGAGGGTTTCTCCTAATTACTGGGGGAAATGTGTTTGACTTCAGCCCTTAGTTCTAACGCAGCAGTTACTGTTCCTCCTGGACTATAGAGGAATAGGATTCTACCTTTTCTGGACATGGTTCCCAGGTTCAATACCCCCTGACCCCCTGGAGCGGTCTCCTGTGTGGGAGAGTTGGGCGAGGAGGAGAGGCCATGCAGAAGCTCCGACCTCACCATGGGGTCTCACTGTGGGGACTCTGCTTCAATCTCTAGTTGTCTGTACTGGGTCCAGGTGTCCCTTGGGTGGAGGCATCTCCTGCTGCCCAGGACACAGACATGAATGTAAGAGGTCCTTAGAAAATGGGAGGCTATGAGCAGACTCAAAAGTAATGTGGTGAAGGGCCAGGCCTAGGTAATCACGGGCACTGGGGAGACAGGTGCAGAGAGACAGACACCCACGTGGGCGTGTTGGCCAAAGCTTAGGAGCAGCTTGAGCATTATGTCATCCATCTGAGTGACTCACTCCTCTCAGAATCAGTCCTGCTAAACACCTGCTATGGAGAAACCTGGGGCCCTGCACAGCTAGTGGAAATGCCATTTGACCAAGTGAATGAGGAAATGTTCTGTCATTGATTTCTAGGTTGTAAGATGCCGAGTCTCAGAATGTCTGCCCCGAATCAGTCAGGATACTCTGTGTAACGCTGGGTAACAAAGAAACACTCACTCACAGACTGATGGCAAAACATACAGCCAATAGAGCAGTGGTTCGGAGCATTTCCCAGCTGTCCCGATAACAGCACCCCAGTTCCACTCAGTGTCACTGTTGATGGATACCCTGCCTCCTGGAGATTCTGACCCTGAGGACACTGGTTCAGCAGAGGGTGAGCCCTGACTCCTGGAGAAACAGAGAAGCCTGAAATCTGCAGAGTCCAGAACAACATCCACTCAGAGAGAGGAGAGCTGTGTGTGTTTGGAAAAGAGTGCACGACCAATACACCCTGAGGGTCCAAGCATGAGGACAAGTGGCCCCCTGTCCATCTTATATGCCTTCCATCTCCTGAGGGCAGTTCTCCAGCAAACTTACTCCTGGGGCTGGTTGTCTGTAAGAGCCTTTAGGCCCTGGGGCCCGGAGCTAGAGAAGGCCAGTGTGTGAGAGGTCACGCCCCTCGGACCAGGTTGAATCAGAGGCAGAAAGGAGGCATCTGGTGCAGATTAGCTCTGATAACAATTGCACTTCATCGGAGGTCCAGGTCCCGAGGGGGAGAGATATCTGTGCACTTTCTCCCTGAAGGCACAGTGTCCTCAGATGAGGGGTCTTCACGTGTCAGGGAGCACAGGACAGGGGTGAGCACGCAGCCCCTTCTTTCTGCCCTGACACCACAGCCAGGCCCCACAGTGCCCAGAGACCCCAGGTGCCTCCCTGGGGGTGACCAGCAGAGAGTGTTAACTTCTATTTTGTAAAAATAGCAATGCATGGGATTTGATTAATTTGAGCAAAATGTGTGTGCGGCTGAGTTAGTTCTGATGTTCTCGGGAAACACATATTCTCAGGAGGAAGAAGAAATGTTTGTACGTTTTGAAATGTGCAGCCAGTCCTTCCTTTGTCTATGCCATCCAGGCTGACTTTTCAGGGATCAGTATTTCCGAAGGGTGAATAACAAATACATCAACAGCTTCTATGGGAAATACTCAAAGTTTGGGTGGACTCACCTTATAAAGAAAAAGCAATGATTTTATTGTCCTATTACAGAGATCGGCTTGGGTGGTGGACAGCGGACAACTATAACTGGGAGATGACAGCAGGAAAGAACTGGGCAGTGAGTTTATGCTGCTCTAATATCTGTTACCCACCCTCCCTAGAGGCAGAGCCCTGGGAGCTACAGCAAGGACTTGGTACTGTTTTTCTGAAATCTTAACTGAGGAATAGAATTAAGACCCGAAGAGCCAGCGGGAAAGATGAGGAGGGTGAGGGAAGCAGCAGCAGGGAGAGGGGAGGAGAGGGGAGGGGAGGAGAAGCCATGTGAGGGGTGCTGGCAGAAGGGTCTGTAGGACGAGGTCTGTTTACGTGTGCGGGCTGATCGGGAGAGAGAGGAAACTGTCTATGACCAAGGAGAATATTAACATATCACCATGGACATATCATTAGCAACATAATAGTAACACTTTAAGGCTTAAGTTTTGCAGGTGACTATGACTGTCTTCTCTTTTCTTTTCTTTATTCTTAATTGACAACATGCTTATTGATTTCAGTGAGAGAGGAAGGGAGGAAGAGAGAGAGAAAAAAAAACAATAAAACATTGATCAGCTGCCTCCCACACATGCCTGGACTAATTGTGCCTTACTGGGAATCGAACCCACGACTCTTTGATTTATGGGACTTCACTCCAGCCACCTGAGCCACACCGGCCAGTGCAAACATGACTGTTTTGATCATCCTTTGTAGTTGTAGACACAGTATTAAGTTCTTGCCTTACTACTCCCCTGTGCGCACGGACTGGGGTTGGATTACCTCACCTGTGCGGGTCCCTGGAATGCCCGTCCTACCTTAGTTGCTCATTCCCGCTCATGACCAGGTCTTACTGAAGAGTCTCCCCTGCGGCGCCTCCATAGAACTTCCCCAATAAAAGAGGCTCAGAGCCAAGGTCAGTGGGCCCAGGGGTTTTTGTCTCACTTCCTCGTCATCTGAGCCACTGTGGTAACTATAGCTGTCCCCACTCTTAAGATACGTCGTCGTCGTCGGCAGCCGTCCGTCTAGAAAGACGATGGCGTAGCTTCCTGAGAGTCTATCTGCACCGCTGAGAATGGCTGTGCAGTCCGATTCGGGAGTGACAATCCCTGCCACACTTGTTACAGGTGAAGGCAGATGGCTATTGTTGCTGCTGTTGACGCTGCTTCCACCTCGATCTTTTCTGGACCGCCTCCTCGTTGCGCGCAGCCTCTGCACGTGACGTACCTTGCCTGACCGCGAGCCTCCAGGCTAGGCGGTCGTCTGCTTGAACTTCCCATGTGTTGAGATTGATAGAGCATTGTGTCATGTCCTTTTTGCAGATGTCTTTGAACCGCAGTTTTGGGCGCCCTGTCATCCTCTTGCCTTCTGCTAGCTCGCCGTAGAGGAGGTCTTTGGGGATACGGCCTGCATCCATTCTTTTGACATGGCCGAGCCACCTGAGGCGTCTCTCGCTAAGAACTGCATGCAAACTGCTCATATTGGCTCGCTTCAGCACCTCGGTGTTGGGGACCTTATCCTGCCAGGCGACATGCAGGACGCGTCGCAGGCACCTCATGTGGAAGCTGTTGAGTTTCCTTTCGTGCCTTGCGTAAGTGGTCCACGTCTCGCTGCCATAGAGGAGAGTGCTGAGTACGCAGGCTTGGTAGATGCGCAGTCTGGTTTTCTCAGTGAGGCTGGAATTGTTCCACGCTCGCCGGTTCAGTCTGGCCATAACTGTGGCTGCCCTGGCGATTCTCCGGTTGACCTCCAAGTCGACTGACAGAGAGTTCGAGATGGTGGACCCGAGGTAAGTGAAGTCGTTGACAACCTCCAGGGTGTATCCGTCGATGGTGATGCATGGGGGAGTCCCCGTGCCTTGAGCCATAACATTCGTCTTCGTCAGGCTGATGGCTAGTCCGAACTCCTTGCATGCGTGGGAAAGGCAAGTGACTAGCTGCTGGAGTCCCTCTTCGGAGTGTGATGTCAAGGCTGCGTCGTCGGTGAAGAGCATCTCACGGATGAGCACCTCTTTGACTTTGGTCTTGGCTCGTAGACGGGCCAGGTTGTAGAGCTTGCCATTGGATCTGGTGTGAATGAAGACACCCTCGCTGCAGTCCTTAAAGGCGTATTGGAGGAGCATGGAGAAGAAGATTCCGAACAGCGTAGGCGCGAGGACGCAGCCCTGCTTTACTCCGCTGCTGACTGGGAAGGCCTCAGAGGTTGCGCCATTGTAGGACACCGTGCTGTGCATGTTGTCGTGAAAGGACATGACCACAGCAAGCAGATGTGGTGGACAGCCAATCTTCCGTAGCAAGCTGAAGAGTCCGCTTCGACTGACCAGATCAAACGCCTTCGTGAGGTCGATAAAGGCGAGGTAGAGTGGTTTATGCTGCTCGTGACACTTCTCCTGCAGCTGGCGTAGGGAGAAGATCATGTCCACTGTTGATCGGCCAGCTCTGAAGCCACACTGGGACCCTGGGTAGATGCGGGAAGCAAGGGTCTGCAGGCGGGCAAGAGCGACCCGGGCGAATACTTTGCCGACGACGCTGAGGAGAGAGATGCCCCGGTAGTTGTTGCAGTCGCTGCGGTCTCCTTTGTTCTTGTACATGGTGATAATGTTGGCGTCTCTCATATCCTGGGGGATGTAACCCTCCTTCCAGCAGAGACAGAGTAGATGGTGGAGCGGCTGTAGCAGGACTGGTTTCCCGCTCTTTAGGATTTCTGGAGGGATTCCGTCGCTTCCTGGTGCTTTCCCGCAAGCGAGGCGGTCGATGGCTTTGCTGAGCTCTGCCGCAGTAGGTGGGGTGTCTAGCTCCTCCATGACTGGTAGGTCTGGGATGGCTTTAAGAGCAGTGTCTGTTACGGTGTTCTTCGTTGCGTACAGCTCGAGGTAGTGCTCGGTCCACCGCCGCATTTGCTGTTCCTGGTCAGTGATGACCTCACCTGTCTTGGACTTAAGGGGGGCGATCTTGGAGGGGATTGGGCCTGTTGCCTTCTTGATACCCTCATACATTCCTCGTGCGTTGCCTATATCGGCGGCTTCCTGAATGCTTCTGCACAGGTTTAGCCAATAGGTGTTGGCACAGTGGCGGGCGGTCTTCTGGACTTTGTTCCTGGCAGCCCGTAGAGCTTGAAGTGTACTGGGAGTGGGCGTGGCCTTGTAAGCCAGTAGGGCCTTCCTCTTAGCCTCGATCACGGGTTCCATTTCTTCCCAGTGAGCCTCGTACCAGTCAGCGTTCTTCCGCTCTTTCTTCCCGTAAGCAATAATGGCGGAGTTGTATATGGCGTCGCGGAGACGTGGCCAATTGGATTCGATAATGTCATCTGCTGCCACTCCCTCGCCGAGTGCATCTTCCATCTTGTTGATGAATTGCTGGGTCTTAACTGGGTTGCTGGCACAACTGGTGTTGATGCGTGGGCGACCCTTCTTCTTGGAGTGGTGCAACCTCTTCGGCATTATGCGCACCTTGCTTACCACGAGGGCATGGTCCGTGTCGCAGTCTGCACTGTGGTAGCTGCGGGTGAGGAGGGTGCTGCCAATATCCGTTCTTCTGGTGATGACGAGGTCAAGCTGGTGCCAATGGCGGGAGCGGGGGTGCCTCCATGACACCTGGTGGATCTCTTTGCACTTGAAGAATGTGTTTGTCACGCACAGGCCGTGGTGACACAAAAGCTCAAGCAGTCGCTGACCATTCTCATTGATCTTTCCTCTCCCAAAGTTTCCAAGGCAGGTGGGCCAGGCCATGTGGTCGGCTCCTACTCTTGCGTTGAAGTCTCCAAGGAGATAGAGAGCGTTACTTCTGGGAATCTTGGATAACGCTTCGTCCAGTGCATGGTAGAACTGTTCTTTCTCTTCGGTGGTGGCGCAGAGGGTTGGGGCATACGCGCTAAGAATGCTGACTGGGCCGAAAGTTGTTCACAATCGGAGGGTAAGTAATCTCTCTGTGCCTCCTGTGGGTGGCTCTATGGAGTTAACAAGCGTGTTCTTCACAGCGAACCCAACACCGTGCTGTCTTGGTTGGTCCGGAGACTTCCCTTGCCAGTAGAAGGTGTAGTTGGTTTCTCTGATAGTTCCGTTGTCGGCCAACCGGGTCTCCTGTAGAGCCGCAATGTCGATGTTTAGTCGTGCCAGTTCCCTATCGATGACAGCGGTTTTCCTGGCACCCTTGATCCACGGAAGGTCTGCAGTAAGTCCGGGGCACATGGTCCTGATGTTCCAGCTAGCGAGGCGAAGAGCCGGAGGCTTCTTTCTTGTTGTTTGCTTGGAATTAACTGGTGCGGGTGTTTTGTGGCCCACTTTTCGAGAGGCGCCTCTCTGATCCCCACGCACCCAGTGGGGCAGGCGAGCCATGGCGAGATGGTAGCTGTCCAGTGAGGTGCGATGACCTCTCCCACCGTCAGAGGAGACCCCTGGCGCTCGTTTCCTTTGCCAACCGGATGAGTTTATAACCGGTATCTGTCTCCTCCCGTGTTGAGTCGACATCTTGCGATGACGCTGGAGTGTCCTCTCAAGTGAAACTGAAGCTACAGAGCCTGGGCAGGGTGATATGGAGGGTCTGCTGTTGCCCATGCAGCAGACCCCCCCTCTCTTCGCAGCTGAAGGGTCCAAGGGAAAGACAAAGTCAATACAGCTTGGCTTCAGGTGCGCCGCAGGAGTTGCCGGTGTTGACTACAATGTCAAACCGCCTTAGGGACTCCGGCTCCGGATTTTCTGTCGGGGTTTACTCCCTTAGCCTTTCCCCTGAAGAGGTATGCCGCAAGGCAGCGGAGGTTTTTTGGAGTCAGAGTTTTCCTTCACTGATTTTAGAGATGTCCTTCCTCTTTCCTCCTTTACAGTCTTGAGGGCAGCATTTACAGGCTAAAATAGAAAACTGGCAGTGTAACCTTCTAAGCAGATACTACCAATACCCTGCTTGGGTATACTCACCCAACAATAAACATCTCTTAAATGTCCTCCAAGTGCCATGCCTCGAATTAGTAAATGGCAGTGCAATGGCAGCCAAACATTTGGATCAGTTTCACTAAGTAAACCACCAACACAAGTAGGTTTTTAAAACAATAGAATAGTGTCTCATTTTATTAAAAATAATAACTATTTTTAAGCAACTTACCAGCAACACTGAATAAAAACCTGGCTGTGTTTCCCACTGTTTCAACTGCTCCTCAGCTGACTTTAACACAGCAGTATCCTGACTGGTGGCCTGAGTTAAGACTTGAAGAACAACAGTGCTGGCACTATTGAGATCCATGGAAACCAATTGGCTCAGTCCGAATAGCCCGGCTCTCCAGCTTCCACTGTCCAACACGAAGTGGCGTCGGTTGGTCCCGCGCCCCACGCTTGCAAGTCCACGCGCCGCCGCCCACTGATGCCAAAAGCGGCTTCTAGGAACGCGCCATGTTCTGAGTCGCAGCTCTAAACGATGCGGACGCTAGAATATCGCGTCACAGACATCCACAGCAATAAAAAAGATCAAAATACTGATACACAAAACAACACAAATGAATCTCAAAAAGCATTACGCTAAGTGAAAGAAGCAAAGCATAAAAGTCTACATGAAGTTCTAGAAAATGCAAAATTATAGAGACAGAAAGTAGATCACTGGTTGCCTTGGGCTATGGGGCTAGAGGAAAGGATGATACAACAAGACACAGGATAATTTTTAGGGAGATGGAAATGCTTTAATCTTGATTCAATAGTAGTTATGCTACCGAAAAGCAATTTGGGGTCCTGCTGCCTGCCGCCACCCTCTAGGCAAAATTCCAGAAGCAAAGGTTTGGTGATAAAGAAAGTCTATCCAGTCACAGCTTCAATTACTTAAGCCTATCAATTAAGGCTAAACTCTAACACCTGGGCCCTGCTATCATTTCCCCCTGTTTTAATCACCTTATTTCTATAGGGCTAGTTACAAACTAAAACAGCATAAAATACAAAAACTACACAACTTTGGAAGAATGACAGGCTTCTGCCTCATAGCCTGTTCCCTCTAGAACACCCAAAGAATAAACCAGGGACCCTCTGCCAGGCCAGCCCAATCCTTTAGAAAAATAGGAAGCCCCACACTTTGTTCTTCCACAGAGACACGAACTTAACAATATACTGTCTAAAAACGCTTTAAGAGAACTCCAGAAACCAGTTAAAAAGTCATAATATCCCAGGAAAGTGCAAAGCCAAAACCAGCTACATTAAAATGGTTAAAAAAATTATTTCACCCATGAGAGCCCCTCCCCTAAGCCAGCACAGAAACAACCTTAAAGAAATGAAGACCTAATAATTATGAGACAAAAATAAAAACGACCATCTTAAATAAGTTCAATGAACTTCGAGAGAAAACAGACAACTAAGGAAAAATCAGGAAAATGATGCATGAACAAAATGAAAATATCTTAAAAAACAGAACTTCAGGAATTGAAGAATATAATAATTCAATTAAAATATTCACTAGGAGGACTTCTGGCCAAGATGGAGGCATAGACAGACATGCGGCGTCTCCCTCCACAACTAAGAAGGAATACAATTACCTCAAAACTAGAAACAACCATAAGTTCCAGAAAATCAAAGTGCATGGAAGTCCAGCAAACAAAGATATAAAGAAGAAATACTCATCCAGACAGGTAGGAGGGCCAGAGCTGGGGCAGAGAGGACAAGGTGTGTGGTGGTGGCAGCAGCGGCAACAGCAGCAGGCTTCTCAGACTCACTCCCAGTAACACTCTCATTTTAATGCTAAATACAATTTTCATGCGGTCTGCAGGGTCAAATCCATATAGAAGGCTATGTCTTGTTAAAGCTCTTTGAATACAGACCATCTTACAAGGAGCAGTAGGGTCTGGAGCCTCACTGGTGGTTACTATATTTGCAGCTCGGCCTTCACACCATCATTATTCTGGGAGAGGGGAAGAGAGGAAGCCCATTCTGCCAGTGTCACATGGGAGTGAGGGACACACCCTGGGAGAGACTGGAGGAGGCAAATGGCGATGGGCCCCTGGATCTGAGAATGGGGACATGGAGGATCCTCCCCTTGGTATGCTGACCATTTCTACCCTCTCTCCTTCCTTCTGTTGCTAAAGCAGAGCCATTCTGAGCACGGGAGGAGGTTTTGGTTGCACTTCCCCATGGGTTCACATCACTGTGTGAGTATCACCACTCATGTACAGACTACAGTAATAGTCGGCCTCGTCCTCAGGCTGGGCCCCCGTGATGGTGAGGGTGGCTTTGTTCCCAGATATGGCTCCGGAGAAGCGATCAGGGACCCCAGAGGGCCTGTTGTTTGTGTAGTAGATGAGCATGCGGGGAGCCTTGCCTGGGGTCTGCTGGTACCAGCTAGGGTAGTTACTTCTAGTGACTGACCCAGAGGTAAGGCCACAGGTGAGTGTGACCGTTCCTCCTGGAGACACTGACAGTGATGGCTCCTGGGTCACCTGGGTCTGAGAATCCGCACCTAAAATCAATAGGAGAGACATGGGTGCTGTTAAGAGGAAGCAGGTCACCCTGAGACCCTGCTTTTATGTGTCCCCCAAGAATGCAGAGTCCCTGCCTCTGACCTGAGCTGTAAGCGAGGAGCCCGAGGAGGAGCACTGTCCAGGCCATGGTGGGGACGCTCACAGGACGAGGCCTCCTCAGACTCCTGGGCTGGAGCGTGGTGTCCTTGGGGCCTTTTCTTGCCTCCCAGGCCCATTAGAAGGAGGAAGTGCTTCATGCAAATCAGCTTCTTTTCTCTTGCTGCCACAGTGTCACCCTGATGTCACCTGGGGGGTTTGGGAAACAGGCAGATGCTGTGACCCCACATACACCAATGACTGAGATACTGAATGAGGGGTGTTGACATCTGTCACCAAATCAGTTCCCCCATGTTTCCCTGGTGACCTTAGTCCTAAATTACTTTCCTGCAACAGCCATGGCCTGCATGAGGAGATGATCGAGTTTACCTTCTGTCCCCAGTGATATAGTTCATTACAAAATCTAATCCCATTCCTCAGATTAGAACATTTCCTTTCTTCTTCAGTGAAAACCATTCTTTTTTTCTTTCAAGGAGCTTAGGAATCACTTCTTCCTCCTACAGGGAGTCCACTTGGAAATGATAGAGTTCATGTCTAGGGAGTGACGGAATGGTGTCGCTCCCTGACTCAGCCCTGACGCAGCAGCAGCAGCAGCAGCAGCAGCAGCAGCAGTGAATAAGCAGACCAAGGTGAGTGTGGACACAGGGCCGCACCGCCAGGCAGAAACCATCGATTACATAGAGTTGCTTCTCTTTAACTGAAGATTTTGAATGTGAATAGCCATAGTGTCACCATGAAATTCTGAAATACTTCACAATGTCAGATGTACAAAGCAGGAAAATGCATCTCATCATCAGAAATAAAAATAACTGTAAATGTGTTTTTATGAACATCATGGAACTTTGAAAATTCTCTTTCCCTTTACATTCTGCTCTGGAGCAGAAGAATGGGAGGGTGAACAAGGGATCTGGGATGTAAAAGGGCTAGCAGGAGGGCAAAATATCTCCAAAAATGGGGGAAGATAACACACACAATGGGTGCTTTAGTGTGAAATAAAATTATGCTTTGGTGTTCATTTTGAGATCACTAGTAAATTGTATGTTGAATAAAACTTGAATGTTTATTTTTCCTTTCATTTCATGTTTGTTTGAGAGCCTAAACTACATGACACAAAATATTCATGCCACATTGTTTTACCTATTATACAAATATATCCACAATAATGGAGAGAAAAATTAGTAGTTTACATCTTCTATACTTTGAGATTAGGAGGAGTGTTAACACACAAGAAAAACAATTAGGAAGTTGAATATGCAATTAATCAGTTCTGTAAGTCATTACCCAGTATTGAAATGAATGAGAAATACAGACTAGTTAAGAAATAACAGCTTCAATGATAACATAAAAACATGAATGTATTTATTACAAATTTCATCATCAAAAATTTGCAAGTGTATCAGCAAGTGACCCTGAGGTTTGCCCCTCCTGTAGACTGTCTTGGGCTTTCTCCAGACACCACGGGTTTCATTAAGTCTTCCTGAGGGACAGATCTGAATGGGGCTTAAAGGCCAGTGTGGGATGGAGGGATTGACAGGCTAGATATGGGAGAAACCCCCATATATGTGAGCCCCTCACATACATGAAGGAGACAGAGCAGCGCCCTCTGTGGACCCTGAGTGACACAGTCTGAGTCAGGGAGAAGCTTCCTTTGTGCAGTGGTTTTACCTCTGAGAAAACACACTGCTGCAGGGGGACCCTGACCTCTTCATGTCTGCTTTCCCCCAAATTCCAGATCCATCATCACCAGAGACTGTGAACATATTATAGCCAAGGCCCAAATCCTCCCATTCTAGCCAAGGCCAAATCCTCCCTGTGGGCTAAGGAGAAGTTTGATTGACATAACATGGATTCTTCTCGCTCATATGGTGAGTCATTTATGAAACTATCAGCTATAATCATAAGTGAGTTTTTTTGTAATTTTCTAATAGTTTTTTTGCATTAAGCTCCTTTGATTTACTAGAATGAAAACATTAATTTAGGCGACACTGTCTGTGGCAGAAACAGCAGCATCTAATTCAGGACATTGGAAGCAGGGTTAGAAGGTGGCAGAATAAATGGGGTAATCCACCAGCTGTGCCCAGATGGTAGCAGGAGAAGGCAGTGCCAATGCCTCCCCCACCGATCCTTTCATGGTCCACTAAAGCGAACTCTTTGTGCCATTGGTGAGGGTGTGGTGAGAAAAATCGAGGCTATGGTGGTGAAGCCCCAGAGCTCTGCTTGCTGAGGCCTAATTGTAGACATTGAGACTATCCCTGCCTAGGGGTCTTCTACCCTATGCCCAGAAAGAACTGTAGGTCACTTTTTTTTTTAAGCAAATTTATTTTTGTTATGTGATTGTCTATCTACCTTTTCCTGTGAATCAGGCCTGGACAATTGGATCCATGAAGGGAGGAGGGTGAGATATGAGGCACGTGTGTGAGTCAGAGCTGAGTGCTCATGTGGTTTCTGGGGACCAGGTGCAGGACAGTCACACTTCATTGAGGACACAGCCTGCCCAAGTGTGCAAGAGCCAGTAGTCTTTTTGGCCCAGAACCCTGAGCTCTTAGACCGGTCCCTCTTCGCCCCCTGCTGGTCAGAGAACACAAATGCTCCAGCTCATTTCACACCACCCAGCTCTCCTGGAAGGGCTCTGATTTTTATATTTGGGTCTTTCTGCTGTCACTACCCAGGGCAGAAGAATGAGTAGGTCCCTCTGTAACTCTGGGTTGAGCCATTAATGTTTTCAGGTCATCAATGACCTCCAGACAGCTGAATGAAATGCTATGCTTCCAGAAGTTTAAGGATTACCTCATAGTTGAGTTTACTTCTGTCTGGCCCCTGGGTTAATTACTGGTACGTGACCATGTTGAATCAATTTTGAGGCTTAAATTTCCTCAGAGAGCCCCATTGGTTCATACCTGGTAATGATTCTACTTGGGTGATCTTTGCAGGTTGAAATACTTGGTGGTTGTTTTTGCTGTTTTGATAGAGTTCTAAGAGGCTGAGGTTAGGTTCCCAGCCCCAGGGGCATACATGCCTTGGCTTTTTATTCCTGCCTCTGCCATGAGAACACAAGGCTGTCAGGGGACAAACATCTTGTGTTCTTGGTTACTTCTGCAGGTTCTCATTTACCCTTGACTGTTATACTGACATACTTTCTTCTGTTCTTGAGGTATTTAAGCTATTGTTTTGTCTAGTTTTGCAGTTATTTTCAGTACAAGGATTGATATAAAAAGACTATTATTATGATGGCACCCCACCCCTCTTTAGAGGTTCTTTCTCCTTTACAGGATTTTAGAAAACCTCCTTTTCTGTTCTCCAATCAATCTTTGCCCTGGTCAAGTTACTTTCAATATTAGTTTGAACTGATTTCAGGTTAACACATAGTGGTTAGACAATCATACCCTTTACACAGTGTTTCTTGTGATACTTCCGGTACCCACCGGGCTCCGTACTTAGTTAGGGCAGCATCATTGACCACAACCCCTGTGTTCTCCTTTGCATCCCCGTGACTCTATTCTTGAGGCTGCCTCAGTGGTGGGGGTCACCACACACGCCTCCTTCTTCTCTGAACCCCAGGCTCCTGTGCACCACCCTGCAGACAGATTCCTTTTGATACAACAGGGAGGCAGTAACTGAGTGAGCTAAGAGCAGGATGCACAAAACTGGTTTCTGCAAACTGAATGAAGGAATTTCAATGTAGTGTCGCAGGATCTTGAGATAGTGTGGCCTCCTCCAGCCATTTGAACAGCAGAGATGCCATCACCTGAGAAACGTGCCCTGGGAAGGAAAGAGTGGGGGAGGCAGGAGAATATGGATAAGGAAGTGTAGAGTTGGATAAGAAAGGGGCAGGAAACAGAATCCTGCATTTCTATGGCTCTCCACCTTTTCCATTGACCTTTATTTCCCTGCCCCGAGTGCTGGCAGCAGTCGCAGGTATCCTGGCCCATAATGACACCTCTAGCATCTTGCCCAAGCCGAACATCAGCCCTGACTCCCCTGCCCGCCCTGAGCCAGCGGCTGCTCGCACTGACACCTCACCCCCTGGAGTGTCAGAGGTAGCTCTGGGCTTTAACCAGATACAAGCAGCTCCTTCAGTGCGTAAGGGCACCCGAGGGCCTCCGTGCGCTCAGCACACACTGCCCAGGACCCTCAGCATTTTAATTCAAGAGCAAGTAACCAGCTCGTCTCCCCATAAAAAGTGACATTCCCAGTTAATCTCCGTGAGTAGGAATGAAGGGCAGCGATGAGTCCAGTGAGTCCCCGTGCTGTCGCAATAGAAGTGTTTTCCTGTGACACCGTTAACCAGGCTGGGTGGCTGTTGCTAATGTTTCTGTCACAGGGACTGGCTCAAGGTTTCAACCCAGCACCTCTCCCTTGTAGTTCTTCTCTTGCACACTCCTTCTGTCTCAAGGGCAGCATCAGTCCCCTGCGACCTCCTTCTTCACGTGCCTTGTGCCACCATCTTCTTCCTGAGGCCCCAGCCTTCTCTCTGCGCCTCCTATTTCATCCTTTTAGAGAAGCTGGACTCCTCCTAAAGCTGACCTCAGATGCTACCTCTTCCTTCCTTACAAACCTCTAACACTTTTCTGTTGTCCACACCTTTTTCTTAATGTCACCTCTTATCACACCCGGTGATAAGCTTTATTCTTATCATCTATTGACCTTTATTTCCCTGTGTGGTGTCATGAGGATTGGACTCCTCCTGTCTTGTCAATGCTGTTCTCTGAGCTTTAGACCGAAGCTGGACACACAGTACATGTTCAGAAAAGCATTAAGGACAGACAGATGTCGGCATCAGTTGTTCTCCCTGATCAGACCCACCTGAACTTTGTTCCTGCTCTGACCTGGCCCGTCACAGACTGTGTCTCCCGGGCAGGCTGGCCCTGGCGTCAGGGAGCTTTGTTTGAGGCAGTCTGGCAGGGGTGCCCTTGGAGGGCCAACTGTGGGAAGATGAGGCGGCATCCTTTAGGTAGCTGTCGTGACTTGAGCCGTAGGCCTTCGTTAGGGCTCACACTAGCACACAGGCCAACAAAAGCCATCCTGACCATGGGTGTCAGGTGCTGCAGGCAGGGTCAGAAGGTTCGATGGTCATACATGCTGAAGTCGCACTCCCCTGCAGGCTTCAATGCTGTGGGAGCCTGTGTAGGGCCTCACGGTAACAACTAGCTTTGCCCACAGGCTGGAGCCCACAGATGCTCAGTAAGGCTGTGCTGCCAGACACTGGTCGCCTGAAAAGCAGGCCAGGTCCCCGAAGGGCTGGTATTTACACCTATAGACCAGAAGTCTACCTTCTTTTTTCACAGTCTAAGTCTAATTATGCTTTTGATTGTATTATGTTCACTGATATGTAAAATTTTCTAGGCCCAAGACCAGAGACAGAGACTGACAATTTCATCATCACATCAGGATTTCACTAAGGGAAGTTACACACAAGGCTTGTCTGGGGCAGAGACAAGACCACGGGGATTTCCTTTGCGCCTTCCACTCCTCAGACCACCTGCTGTATCTCCTAACCCTGAGCCTATGTGCTGGGAAAGGAATGTGTGTTTAATCTAAGGAGAGAGGGACCGCAGTTGCCCCGAGGGTTAAGAGACAGATAAAGTCAAGGGCAGAGCAGAGAGTTCTTGTGTATAATTGGGGGGAGGAGCAGCAAGAGTCAAAATGGCAGATTAGCTTCAAGATGGAGTCAGCTTTGTCAGCACAGCCAGGTGTTTATACTTAAAAGAGATTCTGGGAAGAATGAGAAAACTTCGTATTGACTTGAACCAGAAATCCTCATGGAACAGAATCTTAGTGGTTTATTCCAGCAATTGGAATGAAGAGTGACTTGCTTATCTGGTTTTGCAGAGATTATTTATATATAAATAAATGGCAGGTCATAATGATTAATATTTCATACTTTATTTTCTTTAGAGTAGATGAAAGTGAATATACTGCACATGACCATGGTTTGAGTGTGAAAAGTTTTTCTGGCCTTTCTGGTGCCTCGTACTGCACATAGGTTAGACTTTGGACTTTTACCCTCATGGGAGTGAATAAAGTATATTTTTCTTCCTGTATGTGTGTTTTAAAATTTTTAATTTTGTAATAATTTTTCACTGACAGAAAAACAGTTAGTACAGAAAACTTTTCCATAGCTTTCACCCACATTTTTCTATAACATTACAATCTTGCAAAACTACAGTCATATTTAAAAACTAAGAACCTACCCTTGGTAAAATACTACTAAGTAAACTGCAGGTTTCATTTAAATTTCATAAAAATTCCCAATATATCCTTTTTCTGTGTCTAGAACCAGTCCAGGAAGCCAATAATGCAATAAAAATAACAGAAAACAAGCACACCAATAAATATATATTTCTGACATACTAGCTATAATGCTTTATTTATTTTTAATTGATTTTGTGTTACTTTGACATAAAGTTTTTCTAAAAATATTTTTAAAATAAAAATGAGATAAGGAAATAAAAGGACAATTTCACAATTTGGTTCTCCCCCTCACAGCCCAGTGCTGGAGGGGAGGCTCCGGTAGAGACACCTCTGCCAGCCCCCAACCCCCAACCCAAGGAGTCAGCCCAGGGGGTGGCAGGAGTGTTTCCGGAAGCCACTGCAAACAGATGTTCTAACAGCACAGACATTCATCTAAGCCATGAAAATCCTCTCAACATGTGGTTGCAGTTTTAATGTTAAAAAAAAGAAATCAAGTCACAGTTTTCAGTGTTGGCCTGAGATTTTAAGTCTGTTTCTGAATGTTCCTTGATTTATGAATGTTGATTTGGGAGAGATTGTGTTCTGGAATGTTAACTTCATTAAATTTTAAACAAAAGTTTTCAGAATAATTTGATAAGAATAGATGTAGAGGTCTTTTTCAAACTTTAGTGTTCATAAGAAACTTTAGGAGAGCTTGTTAAAACGCAGATTCTTGCACACAAACACCAATTTCTGACTTGATAGGCCTAGTCAGGGGCACTGCATCACCTGCAAGCTCCCAGTAAAACTCTCATTTTAATGCTAAATACAATATTCATGCGGTCTGCAGGGTCAAATCCATATAGAAGGCTGTGTCTTGTTAAAGCTCTTTGAAGACAGACAGTCTTACAAGGAGCAGTAGGGTCTCAAGTCTCACTGATGGTTACTATATTTGCAGCTCAGCCTTCACCCCATCATTATTCTGGGAGAGGGGAAGAGAGGAAGCCCATCTTGCCAGTGTCACATGGGAGTGAGGGACACACCCTGGGAGAGACTGGAGGAGGCACAGGGCGACAGGCCACTGGACATGAGAATTGGACCATGAAGTGTCATCCCCTTGGTATGTTGACCATTTCCACCCTCTCTCCTTCCTTCTGTCGCTAAAGCAGAGTCATTCTGAGTACGGGAGGAGGTTTTGGTTGCACTTCCCCATGGGTTCACATCACTGTGTGAATGCCACTACCCATGTACAGACTACAGTAATAGTCGGCCTCATCCTCAGGCTGGGCCCCGTTGATGGTGAGGGTGGCTTTGTTCCCAGAGATGGCTCCGGAGAAGCGATCAGGGACCCCAGAGGGCCGTCTGTTTGTGTCATAGATGAGCATGCGGGGAGCCTTGCCTGGCGTCTGCTGGTACCAGCTAGGTACGTTACCAGTAGTGACTGACCCAGAGGTAAGGCCACAGGTGAGTGTGATCGTCCCTCCTGTAGACACTGACTGTGATGGCTCCTGGATCACCTGGGTCTGAGAATCCACTCCTAAAATCAATAGGAGAGACATGGGTGCTGTTAAGAGTCAGGTGGTCACCATGAGACCCTGCTTTTATGTGTCCCCCAAGAATGCAGAGTCCCTGCCTCTGACCTGAGCTGTAAACGAGGAGCCCGAGCAGGAGCACCAGCCAGGCCATGGTGGGGACGCTCACAAGATGTGGCTTCCTACGCTCCTGGGCTGGAGTGTGGTGTCCTTGGGGCCTTTTGATGCTTCTCAGGCCCGTTATGAGTAGAATGTGCTTCATGCAAATTAGCTTCCTCTGTCTTCTTGCCCTAGTGAGATCTTCCCCTAGGGAGATGATGAAAGAGGCAGATGCTGAGACAGAGACACCAGACTGCAATGACTGAGACAATGAGTGAGGAGGTTTGACATCTGTCACCAAATCAGTTCCCCCTCATTTCTGATGAACTTAATCCTAAACCTCTTTCCAGTAGAGTCTGAGGTTTCAAGGATGATACAGGTGTGTTCTCCACCTCCTGGCCCCAGTGATCTAGTTCATCCCAAATCTAACCCCATCCCTGGGAACATTCCTTCCTTCCTCAGTGAAATCCTTTCTTCTC
Source organism: Furipterus horrens (assembly GCF_987537825.1). Lineage (NCBI taxonomy): Eukaryota > Metazoa > Chordata > Mammalia > Chiroptera > Furipteridae > Furipterus > Furipterus horrens. The sequence continues at coordinate 17,323,041 of NW_028327181.1, read as the reverse complement.
TCCTTTGTGGATGTTAGGAGTCACTCCTCCGTGCAGCAGTGAGTCCTCTGGGAATTCATAGTTTGTATCTGGGGTGTGAAGGGACAGGTGTCTCCCCTGACTCAGTCCTGGACCCTGCCCCAATAGCTGTGGTAGGAGGACAGAGCTGGGGGTGCTGACACAGACAGCTGCACTGCCAGACATGGATGCCAACTCTGCTTTGCTGTAAGAAACTCTCTGTTGTATTGTCCCCATGAAATTACAAGATACCTGTTAATGTCTGAAAACAAAATAGGCACATGTATCTCATTATCAGAAATGAGAACAGCACTGTGTGAACCGGCGATGTGACCCTGAGAGGATATTTAAATCCTCCCTTTTCCTTTATATTCTACTGTGGAGCAGAAGGGTGGGAAGGGTGGATAGGGATTTGGTAGGTAGGGGGACGAGCAGGGAGATCATATGCCTCCAGTGACTGGGGAAGAGAACACACACAATGGGTGTTCATCAGCGTGTGAAATAAAACTATTATTAATGGTATTTATTTTGGGATCTCTAGCAAATCATCTATGTTTTAAAACTTGCATGATTAATTTTTTCTTTTCATACATGTTTGAGAGTTCATGTCATAGAAAACTCATAGTTAATTATTTTTCTATCATAAAAATATATAACCGATAGTGTACAGACCTATAGAAATTTTAATATATATCAAATTTTGAGATGAGGAGTATTAACACTCAAGAAAAAGAAAGAATTAGAAAGCTGAAAATGCAAACTATCAGTTTCCATAAGTCACTATAAAATGATGAAATAAATGAGAACTAACAGATGACATGATGGCAGATAAAGGACTAACACACTTACTATGTATTCCATCAGAAATACACTGGGAGTCCTATTAGCAGCAGGGATCCCTGAGTGGTCCACCCATACACACTGTCTCAGGCATTCTCCATGCACCGCGGGTCACATAAATGTTTTGCGTGGAGCAAATCTGGGTTGGGGTCAGGAGTCAGTGTGGGAAGGAGGAATTGACAGGATGGATATGGAAGATGCACCCAGGGCCCCAGGAGCCCCTCACATACAGGAAAGAGACAGAGCAGCGCCCCCTGTGTGTTCCGAATAACACTGCAAGATTCAGGGCGGGGCTTGGGGGTCAGCTTTCTCAGCGAGAACATGCAGCTGCAGGCTGACTACGGCCTCTTCACATCTGCTCCCTACCAAATTCCAGGTTCATCATCATTCAAAGACTGCACACACATCCTAACTTCAGCCCAAATTCTCCCGGTGGGTCAAAGAGAATCTTTCTTGATAAGACTTGGATTCTTTTTGTTCACAGGTTGAGTCATTTGTGCAACTTATTCACTATGATTATAAATGAGATTGGGGGGAGGTGTGATTTTCCCATATGCTACTGTGCCTGTTGTGTTTGGCTCCTTTGATTTGCTGGAATGAAAACATTAGTTTAGGCTATATTCAACCCCCACCCCCACCCCCACCCCACCCCTGTCTTTCTGACAGAGAGAGCACCATCTGATCCAGGATCCAGAAATCAGGGTTAGAATGTGGAAGAATAAATGGGATGACCCACCAGCTGTGTCCAGATGGTGGCAGGAAAAGGCAGTGTCAATGCCTCCCTCCCCTCATATCCTTTCACCGACCACTAAAGCCAACTCCTAGTGCAAAGAGTGAATAGGTGAAGAGAAGAATCCAGGTCATGGAGGCCTAATTGTTGGCATTGAGAAAATTCCTCCCCAGGTATCTTCTACTGTATGCTCAGGTACCATTGTAGGTCACGTTTCTTCAAGCAGATTTACTTTTTAAAGATTTTATTTATTTATTCTAGAGAGAGGGGAAGGGAGGGAGAAAGGGAGAGAAACATCAATGTGTGGTTGCCTCTTGTGCGCCCCCTACCGGGGACCTGGCCCACAACACAAGCACGTGTCCTGACTGGGAATTGAACTGGCAACCCTTTGGTTCAATCCACTGAACCACAGCAGCCAGGGCCAGATTTATTTATTTTTGTATGTGATTGTTTATCTATCTTGACCTGTAAATCAGGCCTGGAAAATTGAATCCATGAAGGGAGGAAGGTGAGATATGCAGCAAGTGTGAGTCAGAGCTGATTGCTCATGCGGTTTCTGGTGACCAGGTGCAGGACAGTCGCACTTCAGTGAGGACACTGCCCGCCCAAGTGTGCAAGAGCCAGTAGTCTTTTCCCTGCCTGCCTGGCCCAGAACCCTGAGCTCTCAGGCCCAGTCCATCAGCGCCCCCTGCTGGTCACAGAAGGCACATTCTCCAGCTCGTTTCACACCCAGCTCTCTGGGAAGGGCTCTGATGTTTGTAGGTGGGTCTTTCTAATGTCACTACCCAGGGCAGAGGAGTGAGCACGTCTCCTCTGTGATGTTTGGGTTGACCCATCATTTTTGTCAGGTTACTAATGATCTATAGACAGCTAAATGAAATGCTATTTTACCATATTTTAAAGCATTACCTGATAGTTGAGTTTACTTCCATCTGGTTCCTGGGTTAGTTTCTGGCACATGACCATTTTGAGCAAAACTGGATGCTTAAATATTCCCAGAAATCCCTGTTAATTCACACCTGGTAATGATTCTGCTTGGGCGATCCCCACAGGTTGAAATTCTTGGTGGTTTATTTTTTTGCTTTTTCTGTAGATGTTGTAAGGGACTCCTGTTAGGTTCTCAGCCCCAGGGGCATACATGCCTTGGCTTTTTATTCCTGCCTCTGCCATGAGAACACAACACTCTCAGGGGACAAATGTCTTGTGTTCTTGGTTTTTCATGCAGGTTCTCATTTACCCTTGAATGTCATGTTAACAATACTTACTTTCTCCTGATCCAGATATTTAAGATAGTTTTGCATAGTTTTATAATTTTTTTCAGTACAATGATTAATATGAAACAAATATTATTATGAATAGAACTCTACCTCTTTTTACAGGTTCTTTCTCCTTTATGGAATTTACAAACTCTCCTTTTCCATTCTCCAGTCTTCATTATCCCTGATTCTGTTCATTTGCTAAGAGCTCCATGGATTTAATGGGAGTTGGGTTTATAAGGACTAGGTTCAAATCAACTAATTGTCACAGATGATCCCAACAACATTAGCAATGACAGCAACAGTGAAACACACAGGGAAAAGCAGGCCAGGCCATGGAGATAAACTGGAAGAAGAGAGCCGGTGTCTGAGAGCCATGTCCTTCGTGAGGAGGGTCTCCCTTGCCTGGAGATCAGCAGCTCATCAGAGTGTAATCTCAAGAAAAAAGAAAAATCCAGCTTCCCTAAGGCATCAGTATTCAGAGGATGAACATCAAAGCCAAAACAACAACCAGGAGACAGGCAGCAGGTGGTAGAGCTCACCTGGGTCTCCCAGGTCACATGAGCTCAACTTCTGCTTTTCTTTTTTTTTTTTTAAATTTTATTTTTTCAATTACAGTTTATACTCAATATTAGTTCTGCATTAGTTTAATGTGTACAGCCTTGTGAGCAGGTAATCATATACTTTACAAAGTGTTCTCCTTGGTATTTCCAGTACCCACCTGGCATCATACACAGTTACTATAGTATTATTGACTATATTTCCTGTGCTGTACTTTACATTCCTGTGACTATTTCGTAAACACCAATTTGTACTTCTTAATCCCTTCAGCTTTTTTTTTTTACCCAGTATCTTATCTCTCCTTTCCTCCAGCAACCATCCGTCTGAGTCTATGAATCTGTTTCAATTTTGTTTGTTTATTTATTTTGTTCTTTAGATTCTGCATGTGAGTGAAACCATATGGTATTTGTCTTTCTCTAATGTAAGACCCCCTGGGTCCATCCATGGTGTCACAAATGGTAAGATTTCATTGTTTATTATGGTCAAGTAATATTCCGTTATGTATATGGACCACATCTTCTTCATCCACTTATCTATTGATGGGCACTTGGGCTTCTTCCATAGCTTGGCTACTGTAAATAATGTTGAATGAGCATAGGGGTTCATATATTCCTTCAAATTAGTGTTTTAATTTTTCTTCAGATACATACCCAGATTTGGAATCACTGGGTCATAAGGCAGTTTTACTTAGAAATTTCTGAAGACCCTCCATACTGTTTTCCACAGTGGCTGCACCAGTCTGCATTCCCACCAAGAGTGCATGAGGGTTCCCTTTTCTCCACATCCTCACCAATCACGTGTTTGTTGATTGATTGATGGTAGCCATTCTGACAGGTGTATGATGATATCTCATTATTTTAATTTGCATTTCTCTGATGATTAGTGATGTTGAGCATCTCTTCATATGTCTATTGGCCATCTGCATGTTCTTTTTGGAGAAGTGCCTATTCAGGTTACCTCTGCCCACTTTTTTAAATAATGCTTTTAAATCCTCACGTGAGGATATGTTTATTGATTTTATTTTATTTATTTATTTACTTTATTTTTTTAGAGAGAAGGGAAAGGAGAAAGAGAGGGAGAGAGACATCAATGTGTGGTTGCCTCTCATGCTCCCCCAACTGGGGACCTGGCATGCAACCTAGGCGTGCGCCCTGACTGGGAATCGAACCAGTGACACTTGTTTCACAGGCCGTTGCTCAATCCATTGAGCCACAGCAGTCAGGTCTGCCCGTTTTTTAAATTAGATTGTTCGTGTTTTTGATGTTGAGTTGTATGAGTTCTTTATAAATTTTGAACACTAACCCCTTTATTGATTCATCATTGGTGAATATCTTCTTCCATTCAGCAGGATTTTTGTTTTGTCAATGCTTTCTTTTGCTATGCAAAATCTTTTTAGTTTGATGTAGCCCCATTTGTTAATTTTTTTTCCCTTGCCTGGGGAGATATATTAGAAAAAATATTGCTATGATCCATGTTCAAGATTTTGCTGCCTATGTTTTCTTCTAGGAGTTTAATGGTTTTGAGTCTTACATTTAAATATTTAATCAATTTTGAATTTATTATTTTACATAATGTAAGAAAGTGGTGTAGTTTAAATTTTTTTTTTGCATGTATCTGCCCAGTTTTCCCAACACCATTTATTGAATAGACTATCTTTACCCCATTATATGAGGGGGACCCAAAAAATCAGAATGCGGGCCCCTTGTAGTATACACTCCCCCCATTAGGTGAGTGTTCTAGGAACCCATCTGTCCCAGTGTACCAGCTCGTGTTGTTGTGAGAGGCTGTGTTCATCTTCCATGAATTTTTTTGGAAGACTCAACCCCTTTGCCCATTTCATGATGGGGTGATTTACAAGCGCACCTGCCTACACCACCTGAGGGTTCAGCAGTTTTTGACCAAAAATGGCATGTCCCCTGTGCCCCATGATCCCTATTCACACACGCTCCCTCTGAGCAACATTTCTTTTGTTTTCCAGGATGAAGAAATTCCTCAAAGAAAAACATTTTGCAGATGTGGAAGAGGTGAAACAAAAAATAGCAGAAGCACTAAAAGTCATTGAAATGGATGAGTTCAAAAACTGTTTTGAGCAGTGGAAAAAATGTCTCGATAGGTGTATTGCATCGGATGGAGAGGACTTTGAAGGTGAGTGAAGTTTAAACATGTCAGAATAAATACACAATTTTTTACAATAAATTCAGTTTTTTTGGGGTCCCCCAATCGTATATTCTTGCCTCTTTTGTCAAATATTAATTGACCACATAGACATGGGTTTATTTCTGGGCTCTCTATTCTGTTTGCTTTGCTCTGTTTTCAAATTTGAGCTCAGTTAGCCACAAGAAACCCTTCTTGGTAGGTATCTTCTTTCTTGGGTCCACAATTTAATTAAACCTTTAAGTATATAGTTTAATTTCTGTGTCTTCTTTTTCTTTGAAATACTCTGACTAAAGCAGCCTGAAGCCCTAGATTTTTGCCAGACAAGCAAACAGGGTCCAGCAGCTGTTCTAGTCGATGGGTGGAAGCTTCAGGGGAGCCCCCTCTGGGCCGCCAGCCCACTCGTGTGTCATCCCCATGGGCCTGGAACACCGTGCGAGCTCTGAGGCAGTCGTCCCAGGCTGAGCAGTAATAATCAGCCTTGTCCCCAGGCTGGAGCCCAGAGATGCTCAGGGCGGCCGTGTCTCCTGAAATCGCTGAGAATCTGGGCAGGACCCTTGAGGGCCCAGGGCTGGGACCATGTATGAGAAGTTTGCGGGCACTTCCAGGAGCTGCTGGGAACAGGACACATGCACACCCCCAAAGTCTGTGCTGGTGGCTACCTGCCCCACGGTTCAGCCACTGCAGCCACCTGAGACAGGACAGACTGGGCCCAGGTCAGGAGGGAGGCACAGAGGAAGAGCCAGGAGTGTCAGTGAACAAGGACAGATTTAGGGTGTCCTGGTCCTCTCATCCCCAGCCCTTACACTGGCCTACGGTCACCTGTGCAGTGAGTGAAGTGAGAATGATGAGACCCCAGGCCATGGTGGAGACTCCCACCCCGATCTGTGTTTGGAGGCCCCTCAGTTAAGTTTGCGATCCCCGCGTCCCTTCTGTTATCCTCTGCTGCCCAGGATGAGGGAGGGGTTCTTCATGCCAACGAGCCCTGTCCCCCGGCTGCCCTAACTCACGCTGGGGCTTGAATCCGACCTTGCTGCCAGGAACACTGATCCCACAAGGAGGTAGGGCTGTAGCACGGGGTGCAGACTGTGGGTCCCAAAGGGCCTGCGAGGACACATCTGCTGGGCACCAGTGAGCACAGAAAAGAGGATAGCAGACCAGGGGCAGGTGGTGGCTCCCAGCTGGGATCAAGGCACAGACCCCTCAGGAACAGACCACCGTGCCCTGTGCTGCCTTAGGCTCAGGGATGCCTGTATGTTCTGTCTTCCCTGCTATCTGTTCTACTCTCTCCCAAAGGGCACAGTTGCTCAGAGTACATGCACCAGCCATTTTTCATTTCCGCTCCCAGCTCTACTCCACCGGGACTCACCTGCCCAGCTCATTGTGTTTATAGGACGGTCCTGGGAACTGGCTGCCCTGATAGAGAGCTCCCTGGCCGCAGCAGAGCAGGAAGCCCACTGGGGAGTCAGCAGCCACCCTCCCTCCCAGGGCACCAGGATAAGCTCTCTCTTCCTTCTCCCCTGCCCAGACCAGAGCCTTGTCCCCAGATCCAGGTCCTGCCCTCAGAGCCCGGCTTTCTCCATCTGGATTTTCTCCTCTCTCAACCCTCCTGACACAGCCTTACAATAGATTCTGAGAGCTGACGGTAAAGAAATAATAATAATAATAAAAGGAGCATGGTTATATGTATAACCCACTCATATTACCTACCTGATCCAAGAGTGAATTCACAGACTGTAGCATCAATGTGTAAACTGTGTGGTAGAGACTTTTCCTCAGCAGAAACCTCTCCTTGGGGAAAACATTTTGCAAGTGACAACCACTATGGCCCTAAGTGACAGAGTGTCCATGAAAAGCTCCTGTCTTTCTCACTGCTGTGCTCTAGACTTTCTTTGGGGGCCACTGCATAAGCTACAGTTCCTTAGCATCACAGGAGAACACAGACCTGTGCCAACAGCACACAACGTGAACTGACCCTCCATGTGCTCGTTCCTGTGACTTCAGGTGGTCTCTAGAGTCAGCAAGCATGGTCCCTAGTCTGGAATGACTCACTTGCTGAGGAAGTATCGAGCTGATGAGAAAAGCAAGGCTTTTTTGCTTTGGGGTTCTGTCAGACATGAGATTGGGGTGCAGCGATGGAAACTGGTTTTCCCGGTAAAGAACTGCCCCCATCTCTCAACAGATATTTTGTTCCCTCTGGGTGATTTGAGTTTGTGTGCATGTGGACAAAGTGTCCCTGTGTGTGCTCTCTGTGATTGGCTAAACTTAGAAATAAAAGGCAGATCAATTAACACAAGGGTAGTTGAAATCTATGGGTTCAACACACAAGTTTGGGACACCAAAGTGTACTCACATACTATAAATCATGTGCCAGGGAAGGGATGTGATGTTTGCAGCATCTTCTCTGGGGAGATAGAGATGGAAGTTGACATTTCTGCGCATGTTTGCACCTCCCGTAGACCAGGACTGCTTCTGAGAGTGACACACCCCGCAGTATCCACGCACAACATTAGAGGGCCGCGGTGTCTAGAAACCAGACCATGAATCCGTAAATACCTGCTGAGTTGCAGAAGCCAGGTGGGCCCTCAGGGCTCTGGGGCCATGGAGAGGCGTGTGCCCTGCTAGCAGCAGGGGGCACTGTGGGACTGCCCGGTGGTCCCTACAAAGCAGCTCAGTGAGGACTATTCATTTAAAGGAACTTTGTCCTGGAGGTGGGACCCTGTGCTCCTGCTGGGGACTCAGCAGCTGTGCCCTCTCTGGCCTGGCAGAGTCCCCTGAGCAGAGACCTTTGTGTTGTCTCAGCAGGTGCTTCCCCCCAGGGCTTTCCCAAGAGGTGAAGCCAACAATCCTCCTCTTCGGTGTGGGCTGTGAGCTGAGCCCCAGCACCAGGGCTCGGGGAGAGGCTGGGCAGTCCCTGGATGGACACACTTTGTATGGACAGCCCCTCCCCTGGCGGAGGGTGGGGAAGAAAAGGGGGCCTGGGCAGCCCAGCCCCACTGTGGGGCTCAGGGGCTGTGCACCATGGCCTGGACTCCTCTCCTCCTCGTGCTCCTCTCTCACTGCTCAGGTAGAGACAAGCTCAGGGACCAGGCCTCATTTCTTAGACTCATTCCCTTTATTCTCAATCTCCTGAGAAGCTTTACTGTGGTCTCTGCATCTACGCTGTCAAGTGTGTGTGTTTGCAGGGTCCCTCTCGCAGCCTGTGCTGACTCAGCCGCCCTCCTTCTCTGCATCCCCAGGAACTTCAGCCAGACTCACCTGCACCCCGAGCAGTGACATCAGTGTTGACAGCTATGGTATACAGTGGTACCAGCAGAAGCCAGGGAGCCCTCCCCGGTATCTGCTGTACTACCACACAGACTCAGAGAAGCACCAGGGCTCTGGGGTCCCCAGCCGCTTCTGGGGATCCAAAGACACCTCGGCCAATGCAGGGCTCCTGCTCATCCCTGGGCTGCAGCCTGAGGAAAAGGCAGGTTGTTACTGTAATATATGGGATGACGACCCCAAGACTGACACAGTGTCATAGACCCACAAGGAAAGGAGACAAAAACCTCTTCTCTGCTTTCCAAACCAGCCATAGACACGCCTGCTGACCTAGTCTAGCTCAGCAGTGACTTGTGTTGTCAGATTTTCTCTCTGCACCTGATTTCCTTGCCAGCAGTCCTGACAATGTCACATCTTTGTCTTCATTTCAAATTTTGGATTGATTTATTGCTCAGGCATCCCACTAGGAACAATATTCTATATCATATTTACAATATTTGCTGTACAGTCATTACATATGCATTATATACAGGCCTCAAGATTCACAGAAATTGTGTCTATCAAGTGCTTGCTCTTTTTAAAAAAATTTCAGCACAGTCTTTGCTGGTGTGTACATGCAGGGAAACAGTTAGCCCCTGCTCCACGAGGGCAGCGCACAGGCTGAGTGAGGCTGGAGGACGCAGAGGACCTGGCTATGGTGTATGCTGTCACAGTGTCCCTGTGAACAGCTCTCCCCCCGGAAACTAAACCCGTCAGATGGTGGTGGCAACCAGACGTGTGCAAGGACAGGTAGGTTGTACAAGGAAAAGTCATCCTCACAGGAGCTGAAAGCACTAAAATACCTGGGAAGGTGCAAGCTCTCACGGCAGGGCCAGGAGGCTCCCTCTGCACTGTGAGCCAGACTGATGGCAGGGCAGTGGGGACAGGGTAAGGCAGCAGAGGTTTTTGTCTCACTTCTCCTCTGCCTGTGTCACTGTGGGTTACACGAAGCTACTCCCACTGCCATGGTCTGCTCCACAGTAGTAGTCAGCCTCGTCCTCTGTCTGGATGTTCTGGATGGTCAGGTACCGATCTGAGCCAGAGCCTGAGCCTGAGAAGCGATCAGGAACCCCGTCCCCCTTGGATCCAACAATACCACTGGTGCCCACTCGGAACAGGAACCGGGGGCCCTTCCCTGGGCCCTGCTGGTACCAGTCCACACTGTAACCACTGTAGCCACTGCTCAGGGTGCAGGTGAGCTTGGCCGAGGCTCCCAAGGAGGCAGATGCAGACGGCGGCTGGGTCAGCACCGGCTGGGTCAGCACAGGCTGGGAGAAGGAACCTGAAACACAGACGCCCATTATGTTATAGAGGAAGGACAATGGAGAAGGACATTTCCAGCATGTGGGGGCAGGTCATATGGTGAGCTGGGAGTCAGGACACTGACCTGTGCAGTGAAGGAGGAGGGTGAGGAGGGGGAGCGGAGTCCAGGCCATGGTGCAGATGCCCCAGAGCTTTGCTGAGGCTGACACACTGCTGCTCTCTTATCCCCATGGACCCAGGAGAAAGGGACCTTCCATGCAAATTAGTTTCTCTGTTCTAGAAAATCAGACATCTCCCTGGGTCCCATGTGTCTCCCCCAGTGACTGAGTGTCATAACCTAAAGGGGTGGGCTTTGGCTGGGGCTGGCCTGAGGTTCCCCAGGGGCCCAGAGAGAGCACAGCTGCTAAGCCCAGTGAGCACTGAGCAGAGATAGGAGGGCGGCCTGGTGTCCCAGCTGAGAGCCCCACAGATGTTTCATATACTAACTGTGTATAAAATGAAATCTACTAGTGCTGACAGCAGATATAGTTTAGCCTTGAACTCATTTGCTAGGGTCCCCAGGAATTCAGTTCTCTTCCTACCTGATTCCTCCCTGATGGGCATGCAGGATAAGGTGGCAGGTGTTTGTGAGGATGAGTTAGCAGGCAGGGTTTACTGGATTCACTAGAAAATAAGGAACCTGGGAAGAGAGGTTCAGACAGAGGGAAGAGGATATGAGTGTCAAATCCAGGGAAGGTCTGGGAACATGTCCATGATCTTTCTGATGGCAAGACCTGGTAATGAGCTCAAGAAGTCACAGGGCAGAAGGCTTGTAGAAAGGAAGCAAGAGAGAGCAGGATTTGGGAAGAAAATTCATGAATCAGAGAGGGTGACGGGGCAGGGGAAGATGGTGGGCACTTTAGGAAAGCCCTGGGGAGAAGCCATCAGCAGATGGGCAAGGGGGCAGCAGACTGTGCTGGGGATAGAGGGGACCCCCTCCTACCTTTGCGTCTGTCTTCTAATCAGCTCTGTGCACAGAATGGCATTTTATGAACCAAAATTATGAGTTGTGTGCCAGAACTTTTCTTAGATTCTTGTCTGGCATGAATCCCCCTGGTTTTATGGGCTTGTTACTATGAACCTATGTATGTGGATTTGGAGGCAGTTGGAAGTTGATTGAAAAGAATCTCAGGCTTCTCCCCAAACCCACTGAGTCAATCTGTTCAATGAGCGAGACCTCAGCGCTTCACCTACACAGCTGGGGGAGAAGCGCTGCTCTAACACAGGCTCTGAGCCAGTGCTGCATTTTGCATGTGAATGGCTTCTCACATCTCAGTCTTTTCTGCAAAACATAATGTGTGCAGCAACTAACCTCCTGTTTCCGTATTTGGGGCATTTTACCTCAGGAATAACGCACTAGAGGCTTCCCAGTGAGACTGCTCAGACCTTGGAAGATCTAATGAAATGACCGAAAGTGTGTTAGTAATCACAAGAGGATCGTTATGTTTTTCTAATATTGATATTGGTAAGCAACCAAAACTAGCAAAAAGTATAATTTTCCATTAGTATTTACAATTTTAATTATATTCAGCAGTCACTGAAACATTTCTTATACTTTTAAACACATGGAGAATTACTTACATCTTTCTTAAATGACAGTAGCAGTAAAAAGTGAATTACGAGCAAATAGGATAATCATAGTTGTGGAATTTTGAGTTCAAAGCTGTAAGAAATGCACTAAAATTTAAAAACAGTCCAGGTCATGGTGGAGACTTTCTAAGATCCTGGGGCCTCAGGCTGCTGCTGGTCCCTGGGGTGCCCCTTTATCTCCTCAGCTCCATTGGGAAGAAGTGCCGTTGGTGGGGCATTATGAAATATGAGCCCACAGTACCACCCAGTTCTGGGTTCTCTGTCCAGTTTGTAGCTTCCCTTTCAGGAAGAGGCTGAGGTCCCTTGAGAGGAAGCACCTTCTGTCCCCTCTAATTCAGGCAGTGAACATGGGTCAGGGCCCATTCAACTAGAACCATTTGAGTTGGTTTCAGACTTGGCAGCTGAGAAGATCCACAGCGCCCCCTGGTGACGTCTCAAGGGAGGTTAGCGGTGGTGGTGGGAACTACGCAGAAGAATGATGGCTCCTTTTCAACATACAAATCAATCAACATATAACAAACAAGCAAATAAATAAATATCAGGTAAAATTATTAATATTGAAAAGTTTTATATTTTATCTAAATAAGTAAACGGCAGGTAAGAGATTAATATTTTAAAAACATTTTTCTTAAGTGCACATGGAAATGAAAGTACAGCCTATGACCATGGTTTGAGTGGGAAAGTGTTACCAGCTGTTATAGCACCTCCTGCAACACAGAAGCTATGGTTTGGGCTGCCATCCTCAGAGGAGGGTGTAATGTATATTTTTATACCTCTGTGTGTGTTTGTGTGAAAACTTAATGTTATAATACTTTTACACTTACAGTAAACTTGAAAAGTAACTACAAAAAACGTGTACAGAAATTTCAACCACATTCTCCTAACATTAAAACCTTGAAGAGCCACAGTCATGTTTAAATCTTGGAACAATAACATCAACTAAACTGAAGGTTTTATGGAGATGTTAAAAGTTTTCCCATTAATATCATTTTCCTGTTCCTAGATCCAATCCAGCAATCTAATAATGCAATGATCAACACATGGGAAGTTCAAGCAGACGACCGCCTAGCCTGGAGGCTCGCGGTCAGGCAAGGTATGTCACGTGCAGAGGCTGCGCGCAACGAGGAGGCTGTCCAGAAAAGATCGAGGCGGAAGCAGCGTCAACAGCAGCAACAACAGCCATCTGCCTCCACCTGTAACAAGTGCGGCAGGGATTGTCACTCCCGAGTCGGACTGCACAGCCATTCTCAGCGGTGCAGATAGATAGACTCTCAGGAAGCTACGCCATCGTCTCTCGAGACTGACGGCTGCCGACGATTGCAGGAAAAAAAGTAAATATCCTTTTAATTTAATTTATTTTTTATTGAGTTAACATAAACATTTTCTAATAAGAGTTTTTATAGAGATGGGGAAAATAAAGCAAACTGAAATTTCTCTTTTATTCTCCTCCTCCTCACAGCCCAGGATGCCGTAGGGCACAACCCCCAGCCCAGCACCCCCTGTTCCTGTTCGCAGGCTGGCACTCAATCCACTGAGCCACACCAGCCAGGGCACATAAGAAGAGTCTTACAGAGAGCAGTGGTGTTTCTGAGTCTCAGTGTTGTTTGATACGTTGGTAGCTAAGCACACTCCCCATCTTTATAGGCAGAGAGGAAGCAAGAAAGCCCATTTGTGCAAGAGTCACACTGGATAGATGGACACACTGTGGTAGAGACTGGAGCAGGCAAACAATTATGAACCATGGGACAGGAGAACAGGACCGTGGCGCCCCTTCCCCATGGTGCGTTGACCATTTCCACCTTCTCTTTTTTTCTTTTTGCTAAGGTTGAGCTATTCTTAGCATAGGAATAGATTTTGGTTTTATTTTCCAGTGGGTTTACATCCCTGTGTGAATGCTATTACCCATGTAGAGCTAACAGTGATGGTTGGTCTCATCCTCTGGTGGATCTCTATGATGATGAAGGCAGCTTTGTTTTCAGCGATGGATCCAGAGAAACAAGCAGAGACCCCAGAGGATTCTGTAGATGAGCATGTGTGGAGCCTGGCCTGGGGTCTGCTATTACCAGCTGGGGTAGTTACTACTAGAGACTGACCTGGAGCTAAGGCCACAGGTGGGTGTGACTGTTCGTCCTGGAGACACTGACAGTGACAGCTCCTGAGTCACCATAGTCTGAGAATTCGCACTTCAAACCAACAGGAGTGTGACAGATGTTATTATGGGAGGAAGGGGTCACCCTGAGATACTTCTTTTATGTGCCTCACAGGATGCAGAGTTTTTTCTCCTGACCTGAGCAGTAAATGAGGAGCCCGAGCAGAAGCACCGTCCAGGCCATGGTGGGGACGCTCACAGGATGTGGCCTCCTCAGGCTCCTGGGCTGCAGCGTGGTGCCCAGGGTCTTTTTCATGCTTCCCAGACCCACAAGGAGGTAAAGTTGCTTCATGCAAATCAGCTTCCCCTCTCTTCCTGTCCCAGTGTCACTATGATGTCCTCTGGGGAGATCTTGATAAAGGGAGATGCTGGACCTCACACAGACCAGTGACTGCACAGTGACTGAGACACTGAGTGAGGGGGGCTGTCTTTCACCAAATCAGCTTCCCTAGGTTCCTGGTGACCTCAGTCCTAATTTCTTCTCTGGAAAGCTGCAGGTCTGAATGGTGACCTGTGTGAGGTCTCACCCTCCTGCCCCAATAATCTTGTTTTTCCTGAACCTAACCCTGTCCTTCTGAATATTTTCTGGCCTCTCTAGTAACATCCCTTTTTGCCCTCTTTGTGGGGTCCCCTCCCTTCAGCACTGAGACCACTAGGAAGTCACAGAGCCAGTGTTAGGGGTGTGAAGGGACAGGGGTCTCTTACTGACACAATCCTGTAAACTCTCCAAGTACAGCAGTCAGGGGCCAAGGTTGGAGCTGTACTGGCAGGTGGTAGAAAGGCTGGGACAACGCACTTCTTGTGCCCAGGTGACAAAAATGAAGGGCAGTGCAAGTGTACCCCACCAACATCCTTCGCTTTCCCCCCCAATGAAACTCCTGTTCAGTGAGTGAGGAGGGTGAAGAGCAGAGGGATCTGGGTCATGATGGGGAAGCCCCAGAGCTCTGCTTGCTCAGGCCTAGTTGCTGGAACTGAGCCGCTCTCATCACCAAGTTTCTCTGGTCCTATGTCCCACAAGACTCATGGGACGTGTTTCTTCATGCAGATTTGTTCCTGAGGTGTGACCGTCCCTTTCTTTATACCTGGACACCAGGCTGGAAAAAGAACTCTAGGAAGGAGGGAGGATGAAATACGAAGCAAGTGAGAGCCAGAGCCCAGACCTCACATGGCCCCTGTGAATCCCAAGGATGCAGTGCCCATAACAGGTCGATTCCAAAGGACTTTCCTACATTGTAGTCCTCATATGGGCACGCTGTCCTCATGCTGCCCATTCAGCTATCTGTGAGAGGAAGTCTCTTTGAATTCCTGCTGTGTAGAGATGAACACAGGTTGAGTCAGTAATTTGAGCAATAACTCAGATAAAACACCATAGAGCCTTGAATGCTCATAACTTGAGAAAAGCAATACCTATAGCACATGGAAAGGTAGTCAATATCACTGGTCACTAGAGAAATACAAATTAAAACAGAACTAAGAGCCCCAGCTCATGTGGCTCAATTGGTTAGGTGTCATCCTGCAAAGCAAAAGGTCGCTGGTTCGAATCCTGATAAGGGCACATGCCTGGGTCACAAGATTGATCCCCAGTCAGGGCATGTACAAGAGGCAACCAATCAACATTTCTCTCTAAAACTTCAGTGAGATATCACTTCACCCAAACTAGAAGGGCTCTAATAAAAGGAGACATATTAACAACAGTTGGGGAAGATGTGAAGAAGTCAGAATCCTGCGATATCGCTGGTAGAAATGTAAACCAATCCAGCCATATTGCAAAACTTCTAACAATCTCTCACAATTATAACAAAGTTATTGTATGTCTCAGTAATTCCACTTCTGGTGTCTACCCAAGATAAATGAAAACGTATCTACTCAAAATAAATGATAACTTGTACAAACATATCCTTGGCAGCACTACCCATAATAGCCAAAGATAAAAAACAACTCAAATGTCCATCAGCAGATGCTGGGTAAACAAACTTTGGTGTGCTGAGGCACTGAAGTATTATTTGGTGAAAAAAAATTTTTTTTTAAAAAGGGTTACTGACTCATGCCATAGCATGGGCGGGACGTCAAGTACATTATTCAGAAGAATTTTAAAGGAAACAAGATAGCCACAAAGGACTATCTATTTTCTGCTTCCATCTATATAAAATATATAAAATAGAAAATAAATATATAAATACAGAAAGTGGGTCAGCAGTTGCCTGGGACTGATGGAGGTGTCATGAGGTGTGATTACTAATGGATGGGGACTTCCTCTGAGGGATAATGATAATGTCCTAAAATCAGAGTATGGGATGGTTACACTACTCTGTATATATGTTAAATACTATTGTTTGTACAGATTAAACCAGTGAAACTTATGGCATGCAAATTATAGCTCAATAAAGTTATGATAAAAAATAATATGAGAAGGATCACCTGTCACTAAGTCTTTAAAGTGGGTCTTTGTTAAAAACATCAGACCTTCAGAGTTGGATGCTCTAGGTCAGCCACAATCACCACTTTTGGCTGTCACGGGCACTGATGGGGGTGATCACAGGGAACAGGGGCAGGTTTTTGTCTCAGTTCCCCACGGGTCTGGAGGACTGTGTGATTGCTGATGCCTTTGTCCCACGTCGAACAGTAATAAACAGCCTCATCCTCGGGCTGGAGGCCCGTGATGGTCAGCACAGCCGTGTTGCCGGATTGGGAGCCAGAGAACCGATCTGGGATCCCTGAGGGCCGAGAGCTTCCAAGCATCACAGCTTTGGGGGCAGCACCAGGAATCTGTTGGTACCAGCCTACACCATAGTATCCAACATTGTTGCTGTTCCCAGTGCAGGAGAGGGTGACCTTCTGTCCCACAGACCCTGACGCTGAGGTTTCCTGTGTCAGCCCAGACTGCGCCCAGGACCCTGGAACAAAAGGGTAGAGACACAGAGATGTGAGACTAGGGTTATTTCTCACAGCGTGTTCTCAGTAAAAGAGAAGACAATGTGTCCCAGGCATCCCCCATAACCACTTCTGCTTCCCTCAGACAGTCACCTGAGCAGTGAGCAAGGACGGCGAGGAGGAGAGGGGTCCAGGCCATGGTGGAGGTGCCCCACGCTCTGCTTCTGAGCCCACAAGTGAGTGAACTGCACAGTATCTTATCTTCTCCCCTCGTGGGAGGGCAGAGAGGAACCCTTCATGCAAATTGTTTCCTCCCCCTGGTGTCCCTGGGGATAAAGGTGGTGAAAGCTGAGTGTGGGTGGGGCTGCGGGAGCCTCTCCTGGGGCTCTGGTTGGTCACAGCTGCTGGTCCCCAGTGAGCACAGAGCAGAGGCCACGAGGCAGGGCTCCCGCCCTGGTTTTCCAGCTGAGATCCCTCCCCCACAGACCCTCAGGGACAGGCCCACAGCGCCCCCTGCTGCTTCAGAGTCCAGATTCACTGCTGACTGGGGTGGACAGGCAGGAGCTTAGTACAGAGAGTGAGACTCTGGACTTCAGTCTCGCCTGGCACACTACCCACCCCACACAGGGCAGGGGCTTCTCACTGTGCTGCAGGTGTCCCCACACCTCACTCCTCACCTTAAAGACATGACCTCCTCAGCGTGAGGTCATCCTCCTGCTCCTCCCACCATTTAGATAATTATGTTGTTGGGACCATAGGTGCCTGAGCCCTCAGAGTGCATGAGTCCTCCATTCAGAGAACGGAAGGGCAGAGGGTATAAACACCCCTCCACGCCCTCTATTTCAGGGCCTGGGGTGGCCAGCTCCTCTCTCTCCTCATACTTTACTTCCCACCACGGCGGCTCAGTATCCACAAACCTCTTCAACGGTCTCATCTTCACCTGTGATGGGGCCTGAGTCCATTGATAACCATGCCCAGGGGACTTCTCTAGGCAGAGACCAGAATTATTAGGAAGTGAGATCTGCTTTCTTGTCGCTCTTTCCCCTGAGAGCATCTGCATGAGATAGTCAATAGCACTTCCCTCCCAGGAGGCAGCCAGGACCCCACAGCCCCTACGGGGTACACCAGGGTGAATGGGTCTGTTGCACCACATGAGGCGTGCATCGGGATGGGATTGGATCTTGAAGTTGCAAGAAGAGTGTTCAGTATCATGACTCTGAAGTCCGTGGTGCCCTGTCTGAGCCTTCTTCCACTGTCTACAATGCATATTTATTTGCTCAACGCATCCTGCTCTAAACCTTACTATGTGTCAGACTCATATTCTACTCATATAAAGAACAGCAACACAATGAGTTCCATAGTGCCTTAACCTAATCAATTTTGTGGTAATCATAACATTATATGAATTATATATATTTTAATATGTAAATATAGATACTTTTTATACAGTCACTCTCCACTCTCACTAATTAACTTCAGAAATGCATATTGTATTCCTGTGAGGGCTTAATGCTTTCCTCTGAATAATTCACAGAAAACATCACCCCACTCTATTGACTAGGAATCACATGAAGACCAAAGGATGCCCATGGCTATGACAATTTCTTTTTTTGCTTATTGTAGCACTGATTATCTGAAACATGATGATATTTATTAGTTGCTTAGTATTTTTTTTAATTAAGAAAAAATTAAGTCTGTGAATCAGAGAACAAAACACAACTATTCTCTTTCTTTAACCTGTGGTTCAAACATGTGTGCCCTTCTTGCATATGGACCATAATCATCTGACCAAATTCCCAACCAGAAGAATGGAAGCCATCCTAGACCCATCCATATAACCCACATTAAACTTCCAAGCAATGCCTAAGACCAGCATTTTCCACAAAGGAAATGATCTTGAATCTTCTCTACTCTCCTCATCTTTGCTATACTCAACTAGGTCTGGACACTATCTTCTCCAGGATGGGACAAATAGACCCTAACCTGTCTCCCTGTCCTGCTCATTTTATTCTCATTGCAGCTGGAAATTTAGTAAGCAGACACCAATGTATGCATGTCACTCCTCACCTGACAGTCCTTTGGTGACTATTTTTTTCCTTCTTAGCGTAAGTCCTCACAACAATCTGACCTCTACCTGCCTCTTCAGCTCTCCTGCCACTTTCTAAGGAGGCCTTCCTGATATCCTTCTTTACTCCAATAATTAAATGCATGGCCTAAAGCAACTATTCCCACTTATTTGAGTGACCAATATCTCTTTCTTTGCATCATTCTGCCCCTCACTGGCATATCCATCTCACTCCTGCTAATTTTGAAAATCCCAAATTGGACACTGCTCTTATTGATTAGGTTTTCTGGCCCAATTCCTCACCCACCTTCCATCCCAAACCTACACAGGCACCGTCTCACGTGCGTGCTTGTGTTTCACTTACTTTTTCTCTCATTGCACATCTTCAG
This sequence comes from Furipterus horrens, assembly GCF_987537825.1. Taxonomy (NCBI): domain Eukaryota; kingdom Metazoa; phylum Chordata; class Mammalia; order Chiroptera; family Furipteridae; genus Furipterus; species Furipterus horrens. Next base: position 17,303,834 of record NW_028327181.1, on the reverse strand, counting down.
TGGCCAGGAATAAGCAGATATAGAACTGTAAGTACACAATTGGCATATTTTTCAGTTTGGTTGTAATTCAGAAGAGATTTATAACTTTTTCAGATAAAAATATACTTTTATCGCATCCCTGGAACATCCAAGTGTATTTCCCAGAATGAAGGATTCAGACCCCTCTCCTCCATAGACCAGCCCCAGAGCGCCCCCTGCCGGACCCACATCACAATCTCTCTCGGTCTTTCTGTCTCTCCTGAAGAATACAGGTACAAGATCCATGATTTTGGACTGTTTCACCAATCACTCTGGGTCTCACTGGTTAGGGATCCTGGAATATTTGTTCACACAGAAAAGAGAAGAGACTGTTCCGCCTTCTCCAGGATACACCTATGGGATCTTTGCAAAAACTTGAGTTTGTGGAATCTTTGATTTCACAACAATATGAAGTTACTTAAACAGAATGTCTCTCTCGACTTGAGGGAGGAGGTTAAAGCTTAAAACAAAGGGAGGTTGATCCTAAATGTGCACCCAAACCACCGGCTCATAGAGTCACACAGTGGCCCACGTGGTGGGCTACGGGTCCACCTGACAAGAGGATGTTACCCTCTGGATCCCACTCCCGTCCTTCTTTTGACTCTCTTGTTCCTTGGACTTTGCTATTTGGTGCCCATTATTGGGTCATTTTTTATTAAAGAGCTGACTACCCTTCCAAGTATGTATGTCAAGCAGACTAATGCCCAGTTAAAAGCCACTGTGAGGGTGGTGTTGGGAGTTTTGGTCAAGATCTGATGTACTTGCTTCACCCCCACACTCCCCAGTGATCCCCTGAGCAGTTCAGTACTCCAGCAGTGGCTGGCAGGGGTGGATTTTGTTACTTTTTTAATAAACGTAAAGCCCAAAAGATGTTTATAATCATTCAGAGCAGTAAAGAGATCAAAGCTGCTCTTTATCCAGTGTCTCCCAGCATTACTAAGGACACGGGATCCTGTGACACTGGACATAATTGCATCACCACACAATCAATGCTAATTGCTGCCATACAAAGTGTCCCCAGGACAAGCAAGGTGTCTCCTCTCTACAGAAAGGCTCAGCTGGTCCAAGCTTCCCAAACTCAGGTTCAGGAGGGGCGATCATCTTCACTTGGCACCACCTGAAAATGCAAGCATCCCAATGCCATGTGGTGTCCCCCCATCGGGCTTTATTGGAGAAATTTACAACAGTGGGCTCAGCACATCCACAGCCCTTTTACTCTCCCCTGAGCCTCACGAGAAACAGATGTGGTCGCGGCCAGGGGCAGCTGGATGGGTTTGGGGTTGTCCTCCTCAGGAAGCACCCTGTCCTCCATCTGAGAGGCTCTGTCTACAATAAATGAAGTGGGTGAGAGGTCATGCAGGCAGACGTGATGGAGGCGAGTCAGCAGCAGCTCAGGGGAGATGCCTGTGCCTTAACTCTGTGTTCATGGCACCTGGAGACTCGAGAGACTGAGATCACTGGGGGAGGCACGGACGGCATTCCAGGCCAGCTCAGGCCAGGCCACGCTGAGAGAGACATCCGAGTCACCTACAGACAGCTGTTTCACGTAAGTAGGATCTGAAGCCGATACAAATAGGCAAACCTGTCCTCGGAGACAGAAAAGAGGAACAAGGATGGTGCTCCTGAGGAGCCATTTCTAGGAACCCCTCAGCCGCTCACCTGTGCAGAGAGAAGGGTGGAGGGAGGAAGACTCTAGGCCAGGGCTGGAGTGTCCCCAGAGTTGGCTTCCTGACCCATTAATGTGTGACATAGCTCCCCCACATATCCCTGGTCCTAAAATTTTTATCGATTGTGTCTTCTTCAACTGAGTGTCCCCAAACTCTGAATGTCTCCAGCCTTGCTGACATCTTGGTCTGACCCTTGTCACATTGGGAGGAAGAAAGGCAATGATTACAGATCCTGCTTTAGTGAGGAGGGAGCCCTTTTTTAAAAATCCTCACCCGAGGATATGTTTATTGATTTGAGAGAGAGAGAAATGTGAGAGAGAGAAATATAAGAGAGAAACATTAATCAGTGGCCTCCTGTGCAGTCGAACCCACAATCTTTATGGTGCACGGGGTGATGCTCCAAGCAACTGATCCACCAGCCAGGGAAGTGAGGGAGCCTTTTGCTGACATCCTGGCACACATGCAGGGGTCACACACAATCATATTTCAATGTGGAGAAGATTCTGTTTGCTTAGCATCCCTGGAGCCAGAGAAACCTGCTTCCTCTGAGCCCCAGGAGGAGAGCACAGTTTGCAGAAACAGGCCACAGTGAGCACATGAAGACGGAATACAAACTCACTCCTGGCGCAGTTTCCTGGGAGACGGGCTTGGGGCGCTTTGGACCCAGTGACCCACCAGAGCCCTCAGGCTACTCACACAACTGATTCAGGCCTAGACCCTGGGCTGGGCACCTCCTTCCTTGTCTCTCATGCCCCTGAGTTTATGGAGCCCTGAGACCTGACTTTGCCCATGTAGACGTGAGCAGGTTGAAAAGATTTTAACAATGGGTAAACTTTTAACTAATGAAAATAAGAAAAAAACAAAAACAAAAATGTACATCCAAAGGTCTAAGGAAAAGACTGGCCAACTGAAGAAGTGACAATAAATGTCACCCTGAATTAAACTTGGTCCCAGGCAGATCAGGGGTGACAGCCACAGGCAGAAAGAGCACAATAAGGGTTTTGGTCTCACTTCCCCGTGACTCTGGAGCACTGTGTAAGTGCTACTGCCGCCGTGCCATGTATTACAGTAATAGTCAGCCTCGTCCTCAGGCTGCAGCCCAGAGATGAGCAGGAGCCCTGCGTTGGCCGAGGCGTCTTTAGATCCTGAGAAGCGGCTGGGGACCCCGGAGCCCTGGTGCTTCCTTGAGTCTGAGTAGTAGTACAGCAGATACCGGGGAGGGCTATCTGGCTTCTGCTGGTACCACCGTATACCATAGCTGCCAACACTGAAGCCACTGCTCAGGGTGCAGGTGAGTCTGGCTGTTGATCCCGGAGATGCAGAGACAGAGGGTGGCTGAGTCAGCACAGGCTGCGAGAGGGAACCTGCAAACACAGACACATCAGAGGGAACAGAAGGGTCAAGGTGCAGGTGCTCTGTGTCCTTGAGACCTGTCCCTACCTGCGCAGTGAGAGAGGAGCACGAGGAGGAGAGGAGCCCAGGCCATGGTGCACACAGCCGTGCTGGAACCCCAGAGCTAGAGCTCTGTTGTCTGGGTTTCTTTTATCTTCTTCACTGGCCTCAAATAGGAGGGGCTGCTCACACAAATCTGTTTCCCTTCCTGGAGGACCTGGTGAGTCTCAGAGTCTCCCCCTGGGAGGTACTTGGGAGGAAACAGCTGCTGGGACCTTACACAGACCAGGGAGCAGGAGACTCTGCCCAGCCCAGAGGACTCAGACGCTGAGTCCTCATCAGCAAACAGGCACCAAAGCCCCAGCCCTGGGGAATTTGGGGGATTGCACAGCAGAGAGTGCCCACTGAGCGTAGGGAGGACCCACTGGGCCCCCCACTACCCACTTTTCAAACTTTGGTTTATGGAAATGATGTTAGAGATGTAGGCCTGATGGCGGGACCACTGTCACTCTCTAACATCCACGGGCCACAACCCCTGCTCTGTGCAAAAGTAATTGATATTATCAAACAGCTCTTTCCATCTGGGGAGCTTCTAGATTCCTGCAAGCAAGAGACGTGGATGAATCGACCACTGTACAAGGCAGAACCACAGGAGATGAGAATGCAGAGGGTTCTGGGAGCAAAGACCCAAGTAGGCACAGGAGGAGGTGATCAGTGATCCGGGGTCTGAATGGCGATTGAGGGTCCTGCTGGCGCACAACAAAGGGCCCAATATTCTGAGAAGATGTGAGGATTCTTAGACATTTAGCAGAATTCGCAAACACTCAGAGACATGAAATAGAGTCAGTTTGAGGAGCAGACAGAAGAACATCTAGGTGCCCATTGCACTGGCCTGATGGCAGGTAACAGTAATTGTAGCCAGACTGCAGAGAAGTTTCTCGATCATAAGGAGGGGATGGAGGTATATTTAGGACAACTTTAATGAGGTATAATTTTCATACAATCAACTGCCCATAATTAAATGTATAATGTGATAAATTCTCACATATGTGAATCCATCACCACAATCAAGATAATAAATATATCTGCTACCCTTAAACATGTCCATATGCCCCCTTTGAAGTCCCTGCCTCCTGTCACCCCCTCTCCAATCTCTAAGAAATCCTTGATGTTCTCTTTATCATTTACATGTCATAGTTTTTATATAAATAGAACTTTATTTTTTGTATTTTTCTGGCTTCCTTTATTTAGCATAATTTTTTGAGGTCTGGTCATGTTTTGCATGTATACATAGATCATTCCTTGCTCAATAGCATCCCATTACATGGCTATGCCACAGTGTGTTTATCCATTCACCTGTTGGCAAGCCTTTGGGGTGTTTCCACATTGGGACATTATGCATGAAGTGTTATTTATATTATAAATCAATCAATCAGTCAACTTATATATGTGTGTTGCTATATAAGTATTAATAATATAAATATTTAATATATTAATAAATTTAAATCTTAATGTATATATTCGTGTGTATTTTAAATGAATAAATCTGCTATGCATATTTGTGGACAAATCCTTGTATGACTATGCACTTTATTTTTCATGGGTAAAGAAAATAGCTGAATCATAAGGGAGGCATACATTCAACCTTATTAAAAACTTTCAAACTATTTTCCAAAGCAGTTTATTGATTTCACACTCCCACCACAAGTGCACAATAATTATTGGGCCACACACTCTCCCAAACCCTGGTATAGTCATTTTACTTTTGCCTATTCTCATAACTGTGTAGTAATTTTTTTAAATTTCCATTTCCATATTATGTAAAGATGATGAACATCTTGTCATGTCCTTATTTGCCACCATTTATCATCTTTGGTAAAGTGTCTGCCCAAATTTAATTGAATTGCCTTCTAATCATGGAATTGTAGAAGTTCTTTATATATTATTTATACAAGTCCTGTATTACAGATACAGTTTTACATATATATTTTCCAAGTTTATCAATTGTATTGTCATTATCATAACAGTGTCTTTCAAAGAGCAGGGTACTTAAACTTTATGAAGTCTAATTTATCAATTTATTTTTTAATGGTTGGTACATTTTTTTATCTCACTATAGTTGTATTTTTTTTCCTGTTAACATATTGTCAAGGGCATTTTTTATTTGCTTACTGGCAATATGTAAATTTCCCTTTATAAACTGTGTTAACTTGACAGTTGTTTTTGTAACATGTGTGCATGCTTGCACACTCAGAGTGATCTGTCTGGGGAAAAAGACTATGTATCCCTAAGTGGAAAATGAAAGAAATTTTAAATTCTGTAGGTTTTCATTATTGTAACCAATTATGTCCACATCACTCACAAAGCTATTGCAAAATCTATGCAAGGAAGCAGTATGAGAAAAAGAAAAATATAATGTCTTGGGGAAATTTCAACAGTGACAAGCAGAGCTCTTACTATAAGAAAGCTAACATAACGTGGACTTCTGCTGTGAATTTTGTCTGCAAAATACGGGAGAGGCTTGTCTATGAGCAGAAAAAATAGCAGGCTGTGTGAGGTAGGCTTTTGCAGTCCATTTTCCTCACAGTATTGTGCAGTGTCATCAGGAAAATGCTTGGTCTTTCTCTTAAACCAGTTTCAGAACTTTTCCAATTGCAGTGATCTTATCCTCATCTCTTAAGGTTAATTGGCCCACCTGAGAATGGACTTTTAAAGTCTCAAGGCAGATGGTTCCCACTGTCTTTAAGTAACCACATGCTTGATCTTATTTCACAAAATGGGGCCGAGTCTTATTTTTTTCCTCCCAATTTTTTGTCCACCAAGCAAATTAAGGCTGTTATTTTGACTTCCTCAAATACAGCTACGAATATGCAGTACTACCTTATAATCTGGCCAGATGATGGATTTGTGCTCTATAATCACTACCTTGGCCTCAAATTGCATTCAGAATGAAAATGATTGTCAGTATGAATTGCAAAGTATGAATCTTGGAAGAATCTTCTCTTCTTCAATTCCTTCTGTTTGGTTTTGAGGGTTTCACCTGGGGCAACAACGTCAGTTTCAGCATCATCAGAAAGGGTTCCAAGAGCTTCCACATTGTGCTTGATTGACATCGTCACAAGCTGCTGGCCTTTACAAACAGACCCTGGTTCCTGCTTTTCCAGAACCACAGTGCCCATATCCTTGTACGTAGCCACAACTGACAGCCTGATTGGTCCATCAAGTGATCTAATGAAGTGTGTCAAATTGTCCAGATATGGAATATCAGAAAGTTCATCATTAACAAATTAACACAAGAAGGAAGCCTAGACAGACACGCTGTGTCTCTTCCACAACTAAGAAGAAATACAACTACCTCAAAACTAGAGACAAGCAGAAGTTCCAGAAAACTGAGCCGCATGGAAGTCCAACAAATAAAGATATAAAGAAGAAATCCTTATCCAGATAGGTAGGAGGGGTGGAGCCGGGATGGACAGGACTTAGTGTGGTAGCTGCAGCAGCAGCAGCAGCAGCGGCAGGCCAGTGGAAAGTACAATCACACGTATTTAAAAGTCAGGAGGGACACCTGGGGAGTGCTCCCAGCACCAGACCAGACCACACAACTCACAGTCCCAGTACCAGGGAAAATAAAGTCTCATTGTTTCTGACTGTGCAGATCAGTGAGGGTTGGAGCGCAGAAAAAAACTGCCAGTCTCTCAGTAGAGTCCACTTGTTTAAAGGGCCCCCATGGTCCTAGAACATCTGCAGACCCACCCACTCTGGGAACAACGGCCAGGGCAACAGCTAGAGAGGCAAACAGAAGTGGGAGAAGTGCCTGGAAAGGGGTGAGTGCTGAGCAAGTGGCATTGTTCCCTCTCAGACCCTTCCCCGACACACAGCACCACAACATGGTAAAATGGGTTGCCTGCACTGATGCATATCTAAGGCTCCACCCCTTACAATGTAACACATGTGACAACTCTATCTAAGGCACAGAGGCAAACAAACACAGAAGCCTGTTAAGATGAAGAGACAGAGGAGTATGGCCCAAAAGAGGGAATGGTTCAAGGTTCCATTGGGAGAACTAAGCGACGAGGTGATGGCCAACGTAAAAGATGAGGAGATAGCCAACCTAAAAGATGCAGAGTTCAAAACACTGGTGATAAAGATGCTCATAGGCTTGACAAATTATGCTTAAGTACAGCAAACGCATGCTAAATCCACAAAAAACCAGTGGTAAAGGGAAGAAAATTGGGGTTCAAATCAATAATTTGGCACATAAGGAAGAAAAAAACAGTTAATCAGTACAGAATGAGGAAACAAGAATTGAAAAAAAAAAGGAGGAGAGGCTTAGGAACCTCTGGGACAACTTTAAACATGCCAACATCCAAACCATAGAAGTGCCAGAAGGAGAAGAGGAAGAGCAAGAAATTGAAAGCTTATGTGAAAAAATAATGAAGGAAAAACTCCCCAAATTTGGTGAAGAAAATAGACATACAAGTCCAAGAAGCACAGAGAGTCCCAAACAAGTTAGACCCAAAAAGGACCACGCCAAGATACATCATCACTAAAATGCCAAAGGTTCAAGATAAAGAGAGACTCTTAAAAGCTCCAAGAGAAAACCAGAGAGTTACCTACAAAGGGGTGCCTATAAGACAATCAGCTGATTTCTCAAAAGAAACTTTACAGGGGAGAAGGGGCTGGCAAGAAGTACTCAAAGTGATGAAAAGCAAGGAACTGCAACCTAGATTACTCTATCCAGTAAAGCTATCATTTGGAATGGAAGGGCAGATAAAGTGCTTCCCAGACAAAGTAAAGCTAAAGGAGTTCATCCTCACCAAGCCATTATTATATAAAATGTCAAAGGGACTTAGTTAAGAAAAAGAAGATCAAAATTATGAATATTAAAATGACAACAAACTCACAACTATAAACAACTGAACCAAAAAAATAAGAATAAAATCCAACTAACCAAATCAGAATAGGAACAAAATCATAGATATGGGGATCATTTGGAGGGTTATCAGCTGGGAGGGGGGAAGGGGAGAAATGGGGAAATGGTGCAGGGATTAAGGAGCATAATTGGTTGGTACAAAAAAGACAGGGGGAAGTTAAGAATAATATATGAAAGGGTGAAGCCAAAGAATTTATATACATGACCCATGGACATGAACTAAGGAGTGTGGTATTGCTGGATGGAAGGGAGCAAAGGGAAAAAAAAAACTGGGACTACTGTAACAGCATAATCAATAAAATATACTTAAAAACAGTAACAACAACAACAAAACAAATCAACAAACAACAAGTGCTGGTGAGGATGTGGAGAAAAGGGAACCCTAGTGCACTGTTGGCGGGACAGAGAAGAGCAATGGGGGAGAGACAGGACCACTGTAATAGAACAACAATTAAATAATGACAAAAAATAAAATAAAATAAAAACTGGGCAAAGGACCCGAATAGACACTTTTTCAAAGAGGACACACAGATGGCCAACAGACATAAGAAAAGATGTTCAATGTCACTAATCATCAGAGAAATGGAAATTAAACCACAATGAGATAGCACCTCACAGCTGTCTGAATGGCCATCATTAATAAATCAGCAAACAAGAAATGTTAGTGAGGATGAGGAGAAAAGGGAAATCTGGTGCACTCTTGGTGGGAATACAGACTGGTGCAGCCACAATAGAAAACAGAAAAATGTTGTATTCTTTAATTTTTTCAGAGTCCATCAAAGTATCTATGTTGATAACAGAATTCTGATGGTGCACTCAATTGGAAATTACATATTTCTTATAAATAATAATTATAAGGTTTTAAAATTTGTTGTTGTTACTGGACTTTACACCGCTTTGGAACTAAAAATAAATACCCTGTCCCTTATGATCGCTCTCTGAATCATTATCTTCATTTCAAATAAAAATATGCAAAAGCCTTAGAATATGAGAATAGAGACAATTTATTTTAATTCATGATATTGTAGAGTGTTTTTAAGATTACTCTATTTTTTTACATTATTCAATTTTCCTAAAGGTTTGTTTATTTATTTATTTCTATTATAGTTTGCCTTCTATATTATTTTGTATTAATTTTAGGTATGTAGGAAAGTTGTTAGACAAATATATATTACATTTTCCCCCTGACATTTCCGGTACCCAACTGACACCATACATAATTATTACAATATTATTGACTATATATCCTATGCTGTACTTTACATTCCCATAATTATTTTTAAACTACTAATCTGCACTTCCCTTCACCTTTTTTCACCCAGTCTTCTAAGTCCCCCTCCCCTCCCCTCTGGCAACCACCAATCTGTTCTCTGTATCTTTGAGTCTGTTTCTGTTCTGTTTGTTCATTTATATTGTTCTTTACATTCCACATATGAGTGAAATCATATGGTATTTGTTTTCCTTGACTGACTTATTTCACTTAACATAATACCCTCTAGGTCCATCCATTTTGTTGCAAATAGTAAGATTTCATTCTTTCTTATGGCTGAGTACTATTACACTGTATATATGTACCACCATTTCTTTAATCCACTTGTCTGTTGATGGCACTTGGTTTGCTAACACTTCAATGAACATAGGGGTATATATATTATTTTTAATTAGTGTTTTAGGTTTCTTCAGATGTACAAGGTCTGTCCGGAGAATATCCAGCTATGTAATATGAAAAATAGAGATATTTATTGAAGAAGACACAACATACAAGGAACATTGTACATAGGATAATGATGCCTCATTCCCCTTTAAAGTAGGCATCTTGGGACTTCACATAGTTCTCCCAATAGCCATCAGCTTCCCTGACTTATTTTCCTGAATCTCATCAATGGTCTGAAATCTCTTCTCTTTCAAAGGTGATTTTAGTTTTTGGAAAAGCCAGAAGTTTCTGGGCGCCAAATCTGAGCTGGAGGGGGTTGAGTCACCTACGTGATTTCACGTTTCACTAAAAAACTCTGCAGGAGACATGATGCATGAGCAGGCATGTTGTCATGATGAGCTTCCAATCACCAGGTGCCCATAGCTGCGGCCTTCTGAATCCCTCAAACAGTTTCCATGGAGGAATGTTCAAGCTTAATGCAAAATTTGATGCAGATTCATTGCTGTACTCACTCAGCCATTTTGAATGCGTTAGCCACACAGTACACATGCTCACTCAGCGGTGTCTACCGTCCCCACTGACTAGTAAAGTGAAGTCATCATTGTTCACACATGCGCATTCCAGGCCACTCTCCTTGGCTGCCAAGTCACATTGATGTTGGGCAAACTGTTCTCGATATATTAACAATGGTTGGACTTTTTCCCCACAGGCCTCGTATGTCTAGAAGTGAAATCACTGGTCATAAGGCAGTTTCTTTAAGAGTAATCTTAAAGACATTTTACAATATCATGAATTAAAATAAATATTCTCATATTCAAAGGATTTTGCATATTTTTATTTGAAATTAAGATAATGATTCAGAAAGACCTATAAGGGACAGGGTGTTTATATTCAGTTCCAAAGTCATGTAAAGTCCAGTAAAAACAAATTTTAAAACCTTCTAATTATTCTTTATAAGAAATACAATAAGACTTCCGGCCAAGATGGAGGCGTAGACAGACAAGCTGCATCTCCCTCCACAACTAAGAAGGAATACAACTACCTCAAAACTAGAAAAAAAACAGAAGTTCCAGAAAATCAAACTGCATGGAAGTCCAGCAAACAAAGATATAAAGAAGAAATACTCATCCAGACAGCGTCATCAGAAAGACACAGCAGATGCATCTGAAGGTGTGCCGCTGCTCTAAAAAACTGAGAAAGGAGTAAGGAAGAAAAGAAGCAGTTATAGTTATAGCTTAATCTTTAAAGATTATACTATTCAAAAACAGCCTTATTGGGAAAAAATAAAGAAGCATAAAAAATTTTTAAAAAATACAATAATTTCCAATTGGAGTGCACCATCAGAATTTTGTTACCAACATAGACATTTTGGCAGACTCTGAAAAATGAAAGAATACAAAATTTTTCAGTTTTATACTTAAAAAAAATAAATGTGTGAGTGCCAGTGTGCAAAGCCACCAAGGTTACTTATGTGTTTGACTGAGTGATGTCATTTTATTTTAAATACAAAGCATTCACAGAGCACAGTCTCTCACACTCATGCCCTATGGCTGGTCCCTGCAGGCTGACACTGATCTCTGATGAAATTGTATTCTTGCAGTAAAAACATATTGGAAGGTTTCTCTTTGTTTTTAGCTTTCTCCTTTGGAGAAACAAGGCAAAGTTTGGGGGCTTTGCAAATCATTTGGTTAATCTATCAGACAGTCACACACACACACTAGCCTGCACAATCTTTCCTAAGGAAGGCTGGGGCACTATGGATTGCAATATGGATGGATTTCACCATCTGTTCCGTTGGTCTTTCACTATTGAAATTGTGCTGTCAATTTTGCCTGTATTTGACTGTCACTGTTGTTATTATATTGGTATAAATTCTAGTTTAACTTTTAAGGGTCATCTGGACATTTTATATAAAAATTGGAAAGAATTATAGTGTAGCATCATTTAAGCCAGAAACCTTGGGGCTTAGGTCTATCATTATTATCAGTAAGTTGTTTACCAACTCAATGAATGTGTCAGAAACTTAGACACAACGAGACCCAGGGTTCTTACCACACTTCCTCATCTGTCTCTGTTGCTGTGCTAACCACTGCTTGTACCCACTTGACAGTAATAATCAGCCTCATCCTCGGGCTGTACCCCAGAGATGAACAAATGCGCAGCATTGGCTGAGTTGTCTTTGGATCCAGAGACTCGACTGGGGACCCCAGGTCCCAGTTCATTGCTTGAGTCTGAGTAGTAGTACAAAAAAAACCGGGGAGCGCTCCCTGGCTTCTGCTGGTACCAGTACATGTTATAGCGTCCAACACTGAGGTCGCTACTCAGGGTGCAGGTGAGTTTGGCTGTTGCTCCCGGAGATGCAGAGACAGAGGGCGGCTGGGTCAGCACAGTCTGAGAGAGGGAACCTGCAAACACAGACACATGGGAGTGAACAAAAGGGTCAGGGTGCAGGTACTCTGGGTCTCTGGGTCCTGTCCCTACCTGTGCAGTGAGACAGGAGCACGAGGAGAACAGGGGTCCAGGCCATGGTGAACATGGCTGCTCCTTCGTCCACAGAGCTGAGGCTGGGCTGTCCAGGCCTCTCTTATCCCCTCCCAGCTGACTTCACAGAGGAGGGGCTGCGCATGCAAATATGGCTCCAGCGCCTGCCTTTTCCCAGGTTCACCCACAGGGTGTGTAGCCCTTGCAGGAGGAGGCCAGCCTGGTGCCCTAGTTTCCCCATGGGTAAGGCTGGGAGGAAGTAGTTGCTGGGACCTCACAGAGAGCCACGTGTAGGGAACTGGGTGAGGCTCAGAGAGGTCATGCGTGCCCTGTGGTCACAGGTATTAAAGGGCCCAGCCCTGGGGTCTCCTGCCACTTGAAGACTGCCTCGCTGTGAGCTCCTGTTTTGCTGAGACGGTCTCGCAGCGCCCTCTGCTGGTCCCCGGGCAAACCGCTCCTCTTTCAAGCTGCTCCAACATCAACATCTCGCTTTGACCTCACTCCTTGACTGTTTTCAACACGCAAGAGTCATCCGCCACAGGGGACAAGAGCCATCCCATCCCCAGAGGGAACGATGCAGGTGCAGTCCTGGTGTCACCGGCACGGATTTGGGCACAAATGACTCCTGACCCAGGAGAGCCTGAGGACTCCTAAGGAGCTGAGGTCACACGAGGGGAACAGAGAGCAAAGTGGCTCTGGCCCCACAGGGGTCTCAAATGAGGCGGCTTGCTCTCGGTGCTGAGTGTAAACAGAAGCTCATAAAAGGGACGCAGACCTCATGGAGGAAGACACAGAAGGTGAGGAATGCTTGCCCTTCCGGAGCAGGGAGGAGAGGAGGCTACACACATGAGTTTCCTGCAGAGCATGGGGACTGAGCGGGGACTGAGCAGGGACTGAACAGAGTCTGGGTGTCCAGAGGAACCACTGCGGGGCCATGCTGAGACTTCGCCCAGTGTTCTGGGACATTTAAAATCCAGCTGTGCCTGTAGCCAGTCCTGCACATCAGAGACTTAGCCCTGTGGAAAGTTCTAGGATAAAACATAAGACAGGGAGAGTGCAAGGGGACATTCAGAGAATGAAGACAACAGAGAACACTGGGTTGGGGTGAAATGGCACATGCCCTGAGATAGGACATAAGGAAATGACCAACTGAACCCCTGGCTGGAAAGGTGGGAGAAACGATCCAGAGTGTCAGGTGGATGAAGGGCATCCGTGAGAAAGGCAGGGGTGCCCCACTGACACAGGTGAGGTCAGGTGTGGCGACTGTGTATTGGGCTTATGGTACATTTGTCACACTGAGACCGTGGTCTGAAAGTGTAGAGACGTGTTAGAAAAACTCAGAGACAGTCAGTGGTGCAGAGACTGCTTTCCTCCTTCAGAGGAGGCCAAAGGTATAAAAAGTGACCATCTGCCAGGAGTCACTGGGTGTGGCATTCATGCACTCATCATTTATTCATCCTTTACAGAGATAACTAAGGATGCCTCGCATGAACCAGGCCCTGGGGCTAAGGAAAGGGGCCAGGCCAGAGCCTGGACCACTGGAGCAGGAGGAACCAGGCACGGGAGGGGGGTGGGGAGATGGCGTGGAGGACCCCCAGGCCCGAGGACTCCCACCAGCATGCAGCTAGGGCAAGGAGGGCAGTGTCTCCATGGCTGCAGGGACCCATGGGAGGGGGAGGCAGAGGAGAGGAGGGCACACCTGTGTCCTGAGGGTGGACTAGAGCAGCACAAGCCCTTCCATGGGAGGGGCCCTGTCTGTGAAGGCTCTCCCCTCCTCCATCTCCTTCCTGCTTGTCCATAACCAGCGTTCCCACCTCCAAAATCACGTGTCTTACCCCTTTTTGTCATCGACTTCACAGAGGTGCAAACTCATGAAATTCCAGGTTAGAGAGAAGAGCAACCCAAAAGGAAAACATATGGCTTTTTGGTAAATTAACATAATAAATTAATGAATTTATTCATGCACTCATTTTAGAGGATACACTTTAAAAATTGATTCACTACATTAATGTATATATACACATACCTATATGTATTATATATACATATGTTTATGAATATATACAAATAAATATTTGCATACACAAAACATATGTTATACATTACAGACCCAGGACTGAGGTGCGTGTCTTCTACAAACTCCTCTTACTTAGAACAGACTCAAGTCCAGAGCAGTGACTGTCCCACAGAGGAATGTCCCCTTTTGTGCAGAACAGAACCTGGTTCTTTCCTTGTGTGTAACTCTCCCTTGAAGGCCAGAGCTCTCTTCCTTGTGACTCCCCTGTGACCCTGAGGAGCAAGGAGGCCATCCAGGTACTGAGAGGTGGTTGAAAGGAAGACCCTGTGTAAATTGCCGGTGGGTGGTGCTGTGTAAATCAATATTTTCTGTCCATGTTCCTGTGACTTAAATACAACTGTCATTCACTAGGTTTTTGCAGAGTGACTCACTCCTAGGAATCTTTTCTTTAAGCAGAGAAAACAGGTTTGCAGGGAGCCCTGAGGAATGATGTTCTTTGGAGCATTTTACTAAAATTATCCATTTTATTTGAGAGGAGCCTTTCCCCAAGTAAGTTTGATATGTGGTACACATGAGAATTAGACCTAACAAATATTTTTTAAAATATGTAATTTATACTTAAAATGAGTATAATGCTGTTTGTTTACAAATGAGAGAAATTATATGTTTTTATCTGAAGATATGTTTATTGTACATCATGATTAGACCGAAGGATCAACTTCAGTCAAAAAACCGACAACCTTAAAATAGGAAAATAAAATGAACATATAACGTTACATGAGACAAAACATTTCTAGAATGGTATGCACCAGACTCTTAATCGATCTTACTTTGGGGAATGTTTGGGGGTGAAAAACCACCTAGCGTCAGTTTGGCATGCTCTGTGTGTGAACATGTTAAAAAGTGGTTGCATTACTTTGAGAATTTAAATACAGCAAAATGTTTAAATCAATGAATGAAAATCTAGATCAATGCATAAAATTATCCATGAATTTGACTGAATGAAAACCTATATTCTATTTTAGTTCTGCATTCACAGATAACATTATTAATATACAGTTTTCTTTGCAAGTTTTGTTTTCTTAGATAACATTAATGGGATCTCATAACAGACCTTTTTGAGATCTAATTTATTATTGACTAGAACTTAAGTAGGAAATAGTTTTTACCAACACATTCACACCTTGAGTTTTCTTGGTACTGCTTCCTTGTTGATGATGCAGAGATTTTCATTGTGAATTTTGTTTTGACTTTCCCTCCCAATTTATTAAACAGGGACTCACTAAGCTGCACAATTTCTCACACATGGGCGAGGCTGCCATGTCTCCTCCTCCCACAGGTGCTCTCTCCCTGGTCGGTGCCTTGATCTCAGGCTGAGGGCAGGGAGAGGAGCAGGCGCACAGCTGACTCTCTCCCCTCTTGGCCCCATCCTGGCCCAGGACTATGCAGCCTGGGTGGGGAGGGGCATGTCTTTAATGGGAACATTCACTGCTTAGAGCTGGGCATGGCAGATGGCAGTGGAATCCAGACAGAACTAGACAACCTCACCTCTGCCTCGTGGAGCTGCCCCTGAGGAAATAACACAAGGGAGGGAGGTGCACAGGGGCCTCCCTTCCTCACTTTCAATGTTGGGAGTGGGGAGACCAGACAGTTCACTGTGGTCTTCAGGGTTCTTTGAAGGGATGAGTGTTGGTGGGATTGCGAGGAAGCAGGAATCAGAGGCATCATGAGAACTGAGGGAACATGGACACGGCATAAAGACCCCATGGGTTTAGGTGAAGATGTAGAGAATCCAAACAGGGAAATAAACAGGGCGAAACACAGACCTAGGAAAAGTGGACAACCAGGAAAATGGGTCAAAATTCTGAAATGCAGACTCTCTGGGCAAGAGCTTCATGACCAAAGAAGGTATACTTTTGGTTGCTCAGGTCACTGGGCTCGCTGATTGACTGAGGCTCCTGAAAAGTAAGGCAGAGAGGAGCCATATGTCAGAATGGTGAGAAGTACTGACAGGGTGAGAAGGTTGACAGAGAGAGGACTGAGCCCCTTTAGGAAATACTGGATGGCAACTCTAAGATGGTGTCCCAAGGTGCCTATTTTGAAGGGGACTGAGATATCATTATCTTATGTACAATGTTTCTTTTATGTTGTGTCTTCTTCAACAAATACCTCTATTTTTCATATTACATGGCTGGAAACTATCTGGACAGACCTTGTACATCTGAAGAAACCTAAAACACTAATTTGAAATAATATATACACCCCTATGTTCATTGCAGTGTTAGCAAACCAAGTGCCATCAACAGACAGGTGGATGAAAAAAATGGTGGTACATATATACAGTGTAATAGTACTCAGGCAGAAAAAGAATGAAATCTTACTATTTGCAACAAAATGGTTGGACCTAGAGGGTATTATGTTAAATGAAATAAGTCAGTCAAGAAAAACAAATACCATATGATTTCACTCATATGTGGAATGTAAAGAACAATATAAATAAACAACCAAAACAGGAACAGACTCATAGACACCAAGAACAGATGGATGGTTGCCAGAGGAGAGGGGGATTTAGAAAACTGAGTGGAAAAGGTGAAGGGAAGTGCAGATTGGCAGTTTAAGTATAGTCATGGGGATGTAAGGTACAGCATAGGATATCGTCGGCAGCCGTCCGTCTCGAGAGACGATGGTGTAGCTTCTTAAGAGTCTATCTGCACCGCCGAGAATGGCTGTGCAGTCCAACTCGGGAGTGACACGGTATCTGTCTCCTCCCGTGTTGAATCGACATCTTGTGATGATGCTGGAGTGTCCTCTCCAGTGAAGCTGAAGCTACAGAGCCTGGGCAGGGTGATATGGAGGGTCTGCTGTTGCCCATGCAGCAGACCCCCCCCCCCCCCTTCACAGCTGAAGGGTCCAAGGGAAAGACGGAGTCAATACAGCTTGGCTTCAGGTGCGCCGCAGGAGTTGCCGGTGTTGACTACAACGTCAAACTGCCTTAGGGACTCCGGCTCCGGATTTTCTGTCGGGGTTTACTCCCTTAGCCTTTCCCCTGAAGAGGTATGCCGCAAGGCAGCGGAGGTTTTTTGGAGTCAGAGTTTTCCTTCTCTGATGTGCCCTGACTGGAAGATCGAACCAGCGACACTTAGCTCGCAGGCCGACGCTCAATCCACTGAGCCAAACCAGCCAGGGACAGCATAGGATATATAGTCAATAATATTATAATAATTATCTATGGTATCAGTTGGGCACTGGAAATATCAGGAGACAAATATATATAATTTTCTAACAACTATCCAAATACCTAAAATTAATACAAAATAATATAGAAGCGAAACTGAAACTGAAAAAAAATTCCTTTAGGAAAGTTAAATAATGTAAAAAAAATAGAGTAATCTTAAAGACATTTTAGAATATCATGAATGAAAATAAATTGTCTTTATTCTCATATTCTAAGTCTTTTGTATATTTTTATTTGAAATGAAGATAATAATTCAGAAGGATATCACAGGAGACAGAGTATTTATTTTGAGTTCCAAAGTGGTGTAAAGTCCAGTAAAAACAACAAAGTTTAAAACCTCCTAATTATTCTTTATAAAAAATATAATAATTTCCAACTGGAGTGCACCACCAGAATTCTGTTATCAACAAAGATATTTTGGCAGACTCTGAAAAGTTAAAGAATACAAAATTTTCCATTTTATACTTTAAAAAAAAAGTGTGAGTGTCAGTCTGCAAAGCTACCAAGGTTACTTCTGTGTTTGACTGACGATGTCATTTTATTTTAAATACAAAGCATTCACAGAGCACAGTTTCTCACATTCAGGCCCTATGGCTGATCCCTGCAGGCTGACACTGATCTCTGATGAAATTGTATTCTTACGGTAAAGACACATCGGAAGGTTTCACTTTGTTTTTAGCTTTCTCCTTTGGAGAAACAAGGCAAGCTTGGGGGCTGTAATAACCATCTGGTTAATCTCTGTCAGAGAGTCACACACAACACACACACACACACACGCACACAAGCCTGCACAATCTTTCCTAAGGAAGGTTGGGGCGCTATAGATTGCTAATTGGATGGATTTCACCTTCTGTCCCACTGGTCTTTTACTATTGAAAATGGATTGTCAGAGGACTTCTGCCCAAGATGGAGACCTAGATAGATACACTGCATCTCCCTCCACAACTAGGAAGGAATACAACTACCTCACATTTGTAGACAACCAGAAGTTCCAGAAAACTGAGCTGCATGGAAGTCCAACTAACAATGATATAAAGAAGAAATACTCATCCAGACAGGTAGGAGGGGTGGAGCCAGGGCAGAGGGAACACAGTGTGGTGGTGGCTACAGCAGGCCAGCGGAAAGTGCAGTTACGGGTTTTAAAAAGTTGGGATGGACATCTGGGAAGCATTCCTAGCCCCAGACTAGACTGTGCAGCTCACAGTCCCAGCACCGGGGAAAATAAAACCTGATTGCTTCTGACTGTGCAAACCAATGGGGGTTGGGGCAGAGGAAGAAACTGCCAGTCTCTCAGCAGAGTCTGCTTGTTTAAAGGACCCTGAAGGTCCTAGAACACCCACAGACCCACCCACGCTGGAAACGATGACCAGGACAACAGCTAGAGGGGCGCCAGTCCCATATGGGAAGTGGGAGAAGTGCCTGGAAAAGGGGCAAGCGCTGAGCAAGCAGCATTGTTCCCTCTCAGACCCTTCCCCCACACACAGCGCCATAACGTGGTGAAACGGGTCTCCCTGTACTGAGGAATATACAAGGCTCCGCCCCTTACAACATAACAGGTGTGACAGCTCTACCTGAGGCAGAGAGGCAAACAAACACAAGAGCCTATAAAAATGAGGAGACAGAGAAGTATGGCCCAAAAGGGGGAATGGATCAAGGTTCCATTGGGAGAACTAAGCGACGAGGAGATAGCCAGCCTAACAGATGAAGAGTTAAAAACACTTGTGATAAAGATGCTCACAGACTTGACAGATATGCTTAAGTACAGAAAGCATAAGAGAAGAAGTGAAGGCTATGCTAAATTAAATGAGGAGAAGCTTAGGAACCTCTGGGACAACTTTAAATGTGCCAACATCTGAACCATAGGGGTGCCAGAAAGAGGGGAAGAAGAGCAAGAAATTGAAAACTTATGTGAGAAAATAATGAAGGAAAACTTCCCAAATTTGTTGAAGGAAATAGACAGACAAGTCCAGAAGCACAGAGAGTCCTAAACAAGCTAGACCCAAAGTGGACCACACTAAGGCACATCATCATTAAAATGCCAAAGGTTCAAGATAAAGAGAGAATCATAAAAGCAGCAAGAGAAAAGCAGAGAGTTACCTACAGAGGGGTGGCTATAAGACTATCAGCTGATTTCTCCAAAGAAACTTTGCAGGCAAGGAGAGCCTGGCAAGAAGTTTTCAAGGTGATGAAAGGGAAGGACTTACAACTAAGATTACTCTATCCAGCAAAGCTATCATTTAGAATGGAAGGGCAGATGAAGTGCTTCCCAGACAAGGTAAAGCTAAAGGAGCTCATCATCACCAAGCTATTATTATATAAAATGTCAAAGGGACTTACTTAAGAAAAAGAAGATCAAAATTATGAACATTAAAATGACAACAAACTCACAACTATCAACAACTGAATCTAAATATAAAAACAAAACACAACGAAGCAAACCAGAATCGGAACAGAATCATAGGTATGGGGATCATTCAGAGGGTTATCAGCTGGGAGGGGAAAGTGAGAGAAATGGGGAAATGGTGCAGGGATTAAGAAGCATAATTGGTTGGTACAAAATAGACAGGGGGAAGTAAGAATAATATAGGAAAAGGTGAATCCAAAGAACTTATATGCATGACCCATGGACATGAATTAGGTGGGGTGGGATTGCTAAAAGAAAGGGTGGTACTGGGCAAAGGGGAGCAAAGGGGGAAAAATTGGGACTACTGCGACAACATAATAAAATATACTAAAAAATGAGAGAGAAAAGAAAATGTATTGTCAATCGTGACTGCATTTGACTGTCACTGTTTTTATTATATTGGTATAAATTTTAGTTTGTTCAACTTTTGAGAGTCATCCTGAACATTTTATATAAAAACGGGGAAGAGTTATATGTGGCATTATTTAAACCAGAAAGCTCTGGGCTTAGGTCTATTGTTTTTATCAGTAAATTGTTTAAATATGTCAGAAGCTTGGGCACAAAGGGACCCAGGGTTCTTGTCACACTTCCTCATCTGTCTCTGTCACTGTGCTAAGCACTATTTTCATACACCTGACAGTAATAATCAGCCTCATCCTCAGGCTGTACCCCAGAGATGAGCAAATGCGCAGCATTGGCTGACGTGTCTTTGGATCCAGAGACTCGATTGGGGACCCCAGGTCCCAGCTGCTTGTCTGAGTCTGAGTAGTAGTACAAAAAAAGCCGGGGGGCGCTCCCTGGCTTCTGCTGGTACCAGTACATGTTTTCACTACCAACACTGAGGTCACTGCTCAGGGTGCAGGTGAGTTTGGCTGTTGCTCCCGGAGATGCAGAGACGGAGGGCGGCTGAGTCAGCACAGGCTGCGAGAGGGAACCTGCAAACACAGACACATGGGAGTGAACAAAAGGGTCAGGGTGCAGGTGCTCTGGGACTCTGGGTCTCTGGGTCCTGTCCCTACCTGTGCAGTGAGACAGGAGCACGAGGAGGACAGGGGTCCAGGCCATGGTGAGCATGGCTGCACCTTCGTCCACACAGCTGAGGCTGAGCTGTCCAGGCCTCTCTTATCCTCGCCCAGCTGGCTTCACAGAGGAGGGGCTGCGCATGCAAATATGGCTCCAGCGCCTGCCTTTTCCCAGGTTCACCCACAGGGTGTGTAGCCCTTGCAGAAGGAGCTAGTCTGATGCACTAGTTTCCCCATGGGTAAAACTGGGAGGAAGTAGTTGCTGGGACCTCACAGAGAGCCACGTGCAGGGAACTGGGTGAGGCTCAGAGAGGTCATGCGTGCCCTGTGGTCACAGGTATTAAAGGGCCCAGCCCTGGGGTCTCCTGCCACTTGAGGACTGCCTAGCTGAGAGCTCCTGTTTTGCAGAGACGGTCTCGCAGCGGCCTCTGCTGGTCCCCGGGCAAACCGCTCCTCTTTCAAGCTGCTCCAACATCAACATCTCGCTTTCACCTGACTCCTTGACTGTGTTTTCAACACGCAAGAGTCATCTGCCACAGAGGACAAAAGCCATCCCTAGAGGGGACGATGCAGGTGCAGTCCTGGTGTGACCGGCATGGATTTGGGCACACATGACTCCTGACCCAGGAGAGCCTGAGGACTCCTAAGGAGCTGAGGTCACATGAGGGGAACAAAGCAAAGGGGATCTGTCCGGTAGAGGGCTCAGATGAGGCGGCTTGCTCTGGGTGCTGAGTGTAAACAGAAGCTCATAAAGGGGATGCAGACCTCAAAGAGGAAGACAGAAGGCGAGGAATGTTCCCCCTTTCAGAGCAGGGAGGAGAGGAGGCTACACACATGAGTTTTCTGCAGAGCATGGGGACTGAGCGGGGACTGAGCGGGGCCTGGGTGTCCAGGGGAACCACTACGGGGCCATGCTGAGACTTTGCCCTTTGTGCTGGGACATTTTAAATCCAGCTGTGCCTGTAGCCAGTCCTGCACATCAGAGACTTAGCCCTGTGGAAAGTTCTAGGATAAAACATAAGACAGGGAGAGTGCAAGGGGACATTCAGAGAATGAAGACAACAGAGAACACTGGGTTGGGGTGAAATGACACATGCCCTGAGATAGGACATAAGGAAGTGACCAACTGAACCCCTGGCTGGGAAGGTGGGAGAAATGATCCAGAGTGTCAGGTGGATGAAGGACATCCGTGAGAAAGGCGGGGATGCTGCACTGACACAGGTGAGGTCAGATGTGGTGACTGTGTATTGGGCTTATGGTACATTTGTCACACGGAGACCATGGTCTGAAAGTGTGGAGACGTGTTAGAAAAACTCAGAGACAGTCAGTGGTGCAGAGACTGCTTTCCTCCTTCAGAGGAGGCCAAAGGTATAAAAAGTGACCATTTGCCAGGGGTCACTGGGTGCGGCATTCATGCACTCATCATTTATTCATCCTTTACAGAGATAACTAAGGATGCCTCGCATGAACCAGGCCCTGGGGCTAAGGAAAGGGGCCAGGCCAGAGCCTGGACCACTGGAGCAGGAGGAACCAGGCACAGGAGGGGGGTGGGGAGATGGCGTGGAGGACCCCCAGGCCCGAGGACTCCCACCAGCATGCAGCTAGGGCAAGGAGGGCAGTGTCTCCATGGCTGCAGCGACCCATGGGAGGGGGAGGCAGAGGGGAGGAGGGCACACCTGTGTCCTGAGGGTGGACTAGAGCAGCACAAGCCCTTTCACGGGAGGGGCCCTGTCTGTGAAGGCTCTCCCCTCCTCCATCTCCTTCCTGCTTGTCCATAACCAGCGTTCCCACCTCCAAAATCACGTGTCTTACCCCTTTTTGTCATCGACTTCACAGAGGTGCAAACTCATGAAATTCCAGGTTAGAGAGAAGAGCAATCCAAAAGGAAAACATATGGCTTTTTGGTAAATTAACATAATAAATTAATGAATTTATTCATGCACTCATTTTAGAGGATACACTTTAAAAATTGATTCACTACATTAATGTATATATATACACATACCTATATGTATTATATATACATATGTTTATGAATATATACAAATAAATATTTGCATACACAAAACATATGTTATACATTACAGACCCAGGACTGAGGTGCGTGTCTTCTACAAACTCCTCTTACTTAGAACAGACTCAAGTCCAGAGCAGTGACTGTCCCACAGAGGAATGTCCCCTTTTGTGCAGAACAGAATCTGGTTCTTTCCTTGTGTGTAACTCTCCCCTGAAGCCCAGAGCTCTCTTCCTTGTGACTCCCCTGTGACCCTGAGGTGCAAGGAGGCCATCCAGGGACTGAGAGGTGGTTGAAAGGAAGACCCTGTGTAAATTGCCGGTGGGTGGTGCTGTGTAAATCAATATTTTCTGTCCATGTTCCTGTGACTTAAATACAACTGTCATTCACTAGGTTTTTGCAGAGTGACTCACTCCTAGGAATCTTTTCTTTAAGCAGAGAAAACAGGTTTGCAGGGAGCCCTGAGGAATGATGTTCTTTGGAGCATTTTACTTACAAAGTCAACTGGTTTTGAGATGTGCCTGTTCCCCATTGAGACTGATACATGGTAGGTTTTAGGATTAACTCTTACAAATGCAGAGTTTGAAAAAAATATGATTCATGTTAAAAAATGAGTGCTTGGGGGTTGTTTAAAAGTCAGAGATATTTATATGCTCTTATCTGAACATTTGCCCACTGTACGTCATGATATTTCCAGAAAGGTCTATTTAGGAATAAAATAAAAACAAAATTAAAAATAAAATAATTGAACCCACTTACCAACATTAGAAATGAGATCATAAAATAAACTGATTTTTATGTGACTAGACATATTCTGGATTGAGATGCACCAGACTCTGCAGTGACGTCTGTCCGGGGAGCGGCTAGGTGGGAAGGCCCGCCTGACTGTCAGTTCGGTGCACTCTGTCTGTGAGTGTGTTCCTGTGTGATTGCGTTATTTTGATATTTTAAATGCACCAAAATGTTTAAATGGATTAGTGGAAACCTAAGCTCATGGCGTATTAGTCCACGAAATAGTTGTATTTTGGGGTGGCATGCCCCAAGCCCCACAACAAATACTAAGTTTATAGCACTGGGCCACTGCCCCACCAAAGATCATATCCTGTCATGTGAACATACATTCATTCCATCCCAATAGCACCCAGACCCACACTTGGTCCCACTCCCAATTTAAAGTCTCTTCTAAATATCATCTAAGTTAGTGTGAGTGAGACTCAAGGTGCAATTTACCGGGGGCACATTTGTCTCCAGCTGTGACCCTGGGAAACCAAACAACTGATGTCCTTACAAAATACAGTGCTGGGCCCTGACTGCTGTGGCTCAGTTGGGTGTTGTCCAGCAAACCAAAAGGTTGCTGGTTTGATTCCCAGTCAGGGCACATGCCTGTGTTGCGAGATCGGTCCCTGGTCAGGACGCGAACAAGAGGCAACAGATCAATGTTTCTCTCCCTCTCTTTCTCCCTCCCTTCCTCTTTCTCTAAAAAAAAAAAAAAAAAAAAATACAGCACGGAGACAAAGATCAGGCATTCTTATCTGCAAAAAGAGAAATGGGAAAGAAGGAAGACATGACAGAACCCAGGTATGTCCAAATACAGAAAAAAACGCAATTCTACCTTGAAGCTCACAAATATTTCCCTTTGGCTTGATGTTCTGCATTGCAGGCCCTCTGGGGTGGCAGCACCAGCCCACAGTTCAGCAGGAAGACCCTGCAGCAGCGCTCTGGCTGGGCTGCACAGCAGCATTTCTGTCTGGGCCTGCGGCTCCCCGAGAGAGTTTGTCCTTTGAAATCAAAGAGGAGGAAGCCATGCCCTTAAGATTGTGAATTCTGCACATGGATGGAAATGGTGCACAAGGTCAAAGCCACCAAGTTTTGCTGCCTACACCTTCAGAGGGACAGCCACTGAGCCCAGGCCAAGAGGCCTGTCAGAGACTCACCCAGGCAGTGAGGAACACAGCACCGGCATGTGGGTAGCAGAACAGGTGATATGTGGCAGCCTTGGACAGCATCTGCCAACGTCCCAAAGGTGCAGAGCCCCCCTTTTTTTAAACCTCTCTGCCTCCTCCAGTTCTAGGACTCTGGGCCTTTGCTGACAGTGTCAGCTATGACGATCTCTGAATCACCCTTGAGGTAATTCTTTATATATATTTTTTTGATTTGAGAGAGAAAAGAAAAGAGGGAAATTTCGATTTGTTGTTCCACTTATTGATGCAATCACTGGTTGATTCTTGTATGTGCCCTATGTGACTGGGGATCAAACCCCAACCTTGGAGTAGCAGGACGATGTTATCACAACTGAGCAACTGGCCAGGGCTAGGTAATTCTTCCATCATCTTGGAGAATTGCTCCTGGCTTCCATGGAGATGGCTGATCCATACTCATCTCTTTATCAATTTGATCACTTGGCCACACCTTTTGTGTGCTGACATCATACAATAGGGTGAGGTTGAGAATGTTAGATATCTTTCCATTTTATTTTCTTTTTTTATGGACTCTGTCTGTTAGCCATAGCTCTATTCTCCTGTTTTACTCTAAGCAGTCAGGAGGAACCAAGCCCCTTCAACAGTTTACTTAGAAATAAACTCAGCCAAATATCCAATTCCATTGCTTACAAGTTCTACTACCCATAAACACTAGAACAGGGACACAGTGCAGCCATAATCTTCCAACTTTCTAACAAGGATTGCCTCTTAGGCATTTTTTACAGCAGCACCGTCGCGTCCCAGCATCTGCTTCCGTCTTGGTCTGTTTCCGCTGCTATAACAAATGACCTTACCCTGGCTGGCTTGTAAACAACAGGAATTTATTCTTACTATTCTCACTAAAGCCTGTAGGGAACCCTCCCTTGCCTCTTTCTGGCTATGGTGCCCTACTGGCACTCTCTGGCATTCCTCAGCCTTCACCAGCATAAACCCCTTCTAGGCCTCCATCCTCACAGGGTGTTCTCACTGCATCTCCCAGTTGCCACAGGGCCTCTCCTTATGAAGACACCAGCAGTATTGCATTAAAGTATGGTCTTTGCTAATTACATCTGCAAAGACCTTGTTTTTAAATAAAGGTGCTTTCTTAGGTCTTGGGGTTAGAACTTCAGCACATCTTACTCGGGAACACAATTTAACTCATTCTATTAGCTAAGAATAATCTCTTCTTCCCAAGTTATATTTTTCAATATGTTAAGAAAATTTAAAAATACACTCAAATTGCATTTAAATGAATCCAAAAATATATGCATCTAATATAAAAAATGTGGGTCTTTTTTCTTCTTGCTTTCAATTCAGTGAAACGCATTTAACCTGAGACTTGAGATTTGCTATAGATATTACTGCTATTCTTGGAACATAAGGTAATTGAATTTCACTCTTTCTAGACAAGTTCCCCCAACTCATCCATGATTTTGTTCATTTGTTTGTTTTTGTTTTTACTCACAGATAAATGGGAATTAATTCAGACACTTCCCCTCATCACTTTCTCTTTGGATGGTCAACATCAGATTGTCTTGAGAGCGCAGGTGTCTGGTCATGTGATCCCCGTATCAAGTAACAACATTTGTCCCCAGGCCCATGAAAGCCCAGGGTTGTGTCTTGGTTCACCATCTGGGTCTCTCTGTCTGTCGTGCTCTACTGTAGTACAGTGAGCAGTAGCTCAGCCTCTCCTTTTGGCCGGGCTCTGGAGAGGGTCAGCGCAGGTTAGCCTCAAAAGTGGGAGTCTGAGAACCAGTCAAGTCTTCGCGAGAGTTTAGTGCTTGTATCATAAATCAGTGTTCTGGGGACTTGGCCAAACTTCTGCTTGACCATTTACAAATAGTGACCACTGGTGATTGCTCCTGGGCTGGAGCCACAGGTGAGAGTGACCATCTTTCCTGGGGAAACAGTCAGGGAGAGCCTGTGAGTCATCACAGCCTGAGAATTGCACCTTTAAATGAAAACAGACACATGTCAGGATGAAGAATAAAAGCAGAGGGATCCCTCCAAAGTCTCAGGCCAGGCAGTGAATGAGGAAGAGGCGGAGGAGTCCAGGTCACAGCAAAGACTCTCCAGAGTCCTTTGGCCTCAGGCTGATACTGACCTCTCAGGTGTCCCTTTATCTCCTCCCCTAGCCTCTGGGATAAAGGGTATGTTTGGTGGGGGATTATGCAAATATGAGCCCACAAGTGCAGCTGAATCTGGCTCCTCTGCCCAGTGTGTAGCTTCACTCTCAGGAGGAGGCTGGGGTGGTTGTGAGCTCTGAGTCTGTCTCTTGAGAGGAAGCACCTGCTGTCACTCTAACCCAGGCCAGTGATCATGGGCAGAGGCCCATTCAATTAGAACCACTTCAGTTTGTTTCAGGCCTTGCAGATCAGAGAAGATCCACAGCGCCCCCTGGTGACCCTCTCCGTCGTCGTCCGTCGGCAGCCGTCCGTCTCAAGAGACGATGGTGTAGCTTCTTAAGAGTCTATCTGCACCGCCGAGAATGGCTGTGCAGTCCGACTCGGGAGTGACACGGTATCTGTCTCCTCCCGTGTTGAATCGACATCTTGCGATGACGCTGGAGTGTCCTCTCCAGTGGAGCTGAAGCTACAGAGCCTGGGCAGGGTGATATGGAGGGTCTGCTGTTGCCCATGCAGCAGACCCCCCCTCTCTTCGCAGCTGAAGGGTCCAAGGGAAAGACGGAGTCAATACAGCTTGGCTTCAGGTGCGCCGCAGGAGTTGCCGGTGTTGACTACAACGTCAAACTGCCTTAGGGACTCCGGCTCCGGATTTTCTGTCGGGGTTTACTCCCTTAGCCTTTCCCCTGAAGAGGTATGCCGCAAGGCAGCGGAGGTTTTTTGAAATCAGTTTTCCTTCTCTGAGGTGACCCTCTAAAGGGAATGTTAGTGGTAGAAATTAGGCAGAACAAATGGCTAGTGGGACAGACTTAGGTTTTTCTGAAATCTCTCCTTTCCTTTCTTCCTTCCTTCCTTCCTTCCTTCCTTCCTTCCTTCCTTCCTTCCTTCCTTCCTTCCTTCCAACTGATGGTCATTGGGGCCAATTTAACCCCAACAAGGATCACCAGTATGGGGTGCGGTAAAGAAGGAAACTATTCAGTACTGACGGTGATGCAGCGCGGCTGTGCAAACAGCACTGGTGTGGGGCAGCTCAACTGTGATGTGGCAGAGCTGGGAAGACAGTGGGGCTGCAGAACAGCTCTGGGACCAGGCGGCCCGGGGGCCAGGCCACTGTGACTAGATAGCTCTGCTCTGTTCCTCCGTGCTCTGTTCTCTGTGCTGCTCTGGTCTGCTCCGCTCTGTGCTGGTCTGCTTCACTCTGCTCTGCGAGACAACTTCGGTGTTTCAGCTCAGCCATGGAGACAGTCTTCATTCCTCAGTGGGAAGTGCACCCCCTGAGCCACAGGGGATTGGGCTTATATGGCAGGAGACTCGGACCCCGGTCCCTGATTGGTCCACTCTCATACCAACAAGCAAGCCAAATCCTTGCAGTTTTCTTGGCCCAAAAGGCACTGTCCTGACTGGTCAGGATGGAGCTGCTCTGCTTGGATGTGGAAAGCCTCAATCTTATTGGATGAAATAGACTTCCAGGAAATACTTATAAGGGCTGCTCAGGTGGCAGGAACACAGTGCAGGCAGGCAGTTTAGAAAAGAGGCCTCTCTGTGAAGTGCAGTTTCCACGAAGTGTCCCCGTGCAGAAAGGGCCGCACATTTTTCTATTCTAGGAGCAATCCAGGAATCCAATTGTGCAATAAATGTTACAGAAAGCAAGCATACAGAAAACTATCTATCTGTCTTCCTAACATAGTGTATGTAATACTTTTCTCTTTAAATTTATTTTGTATGCCTCAGCATGTATTTTACCAATAAGATATTTAGGGAGATGAGAATCAAAGGTAAACCATAATGTCACACTTTGCTTCTCCCCTCAAGCCCAGTGCTGGACGCCTTAGGGGAAGCTCATGGAGTGACACAACCTCTGGCCCCCGAACTGTCCCTGCACCAGGGGAGTCAACCGAGGTACCAGTGTTTCTGGAATCCAATTCTAAATAAGATGTGTTCCAATGTATACTTACGCCTATGAACCACAAATTATGTTCCTAAGAGAACATATGTTTGTAAAAATTCCTTCCCATTCCTGCTTGTAGTCTGAAATTGTCATGATTAATATACTTTAAAATTTTAATCTGTTTATTAGTGTTCCTGGACTTTTGAATAGTCACTGGAAAGAAATTGTGCCTTGAAATCTTAACCTGATTGAATTTTAAACAGAAATTCTCAGGAATAATCTTAGACTAATAAAATTAAAGGTGCTTCTCAGACTTTAATATTTATAAAAATCTCATGGGGACCTCGTTAAAGGAGAGGTCTTGCACAGAAACACAAGTATCTGTCTCAGTAGGTCTATGGGGGGAATCTCATTGCCAGCAGTCCCAAAGGTTTCAGTGGTAAATGAAAATTTGTGTGGTTTGAGGGTCCAATCAATGAAAGTGTATCAGTTAATGCTCTTTAAATATAAGCATCTTACAGGGAGTAGTGGGGTCTCTGAGACTCAATGTTGGTTAATATATTTTGGAGTCCAGTTCCTTTCCAGCATCACCCTAGAGAGAGAGGGAGAGACAAAACCAGTCTTAAAGGGGTCACAAGGGAGAGATGGACACACCCTGAGAGAGACTGGAGGAGGCACATATGACGAACCACTGGATGGAGCAACATGGTCATGGAGCCCCTCCCATATGTACTGACCATTTCCACACTCCCTCCTTTCTTCTGCCTCTAATGGTTGAGCCATTCTGAGCACAGGGGGAGGTTTTGGTTGCACTTCCCCATGGGTTCATGTCACTGTGTGAATGCTACTACCCAAGTACAGATTACAGTAATAGTCGGCCTCATCCTCAGGCTGGGCCCCTGTGATGGTGAGGGCGGCTTTGTTCCCAGAGATGGCTCCAGAGAAGCGATCAGGGACCCCCGAGGGCCGGCTGTTTGTGTTGTAGATGAGCATGCGGGGAGCCTTGCCAGGGGTCTGCTGGTACCAGCCAGGGTAGTTACCACTGGAGACTGACCCAGAGCTAAGGCCACAGGTGAGTGTGACTGTCCCTCCTTGAGACACTGACAGTGACGGCTCCTGGGTCACTACAGTCTGAGAATTCACACCTAAAACCAACAGCAGAGAGACAGGGGTTGTTGTAGGAAAAAAGGGTGAACCTCAAATCCTGCTTTTATTTGTCCCTCTCACCCCAAAATGCCGAGTTCCTTCTCCTGACCTGAGCAGTAAGCGAGGAGCCCGAGCAGAAGCACCGTCCAGGCCATGGTGGGGACGCTCACAGGACTCAGCCTCCTCAGGCTCCTGGGCTGGAGTGTGGTGTCCTTGGGGCCTTTTCATGCCTCCCAGGCCCATTAGAAGGAGGAAGTGTTTCATGCAAATCAGCTTCTTTCCTCTTCTTGCTACAGTGTCCCCCTGATGTCACCTGGGGAGATCTGGAAAGAGGCAGATGCTGGAACCTCACACCGACCAACAACTGCACAGGGACTGAGACACACTGTGTGATGCACAGCTGATGTCTTCTTCCCTATCAGCTTCCTCAAGATTGTAGTGACGTTATTGCTGAATTTCTTACCTGAAATGGCTGAAGGCTGAGTGATGAGATGGGTGTGTTTGCTTTTGGCCCTAGCGATCTAGTCTATTTCAAATCTAACCCCGATCCTGGGAACATTTTCTTCCCTCCTCAGTGAAAACTCTTTCTCTCTTTTTTGGAAAAGCTTAGCAGTTCCTCCTTTCTCCTGAAGTGAGTCCCCTGGAACATCACAAAGCATGTGTCTGGGGTAAAAAAAATCTTGTAACCCATCTCCAGTAGCAACAGGGGACCAGGCCTTGGGCTGCCCACACACAGAGCCCCACTGCCAGCCTTGGGATGGCAGATCACCTTTGCTCTCAAAAGCCATTCTCCATGGGGCCTCTTCAATGTAACTGCAAGTTAGGAGGAGCAAAGCTCAAGGTCACCATGGAATGATGAGATATCTGGTGAAATCAGATCTGGCAAAATGAGAAAACATTTGTCCCGTAATCAAAAATATTTTAAAAACTCCAACAATCTATGTGAATAAGTCGGTGTTAACATATGGAACGTTTTAAGATTCACTTTCTCTATCTTGGGCTGTGGAGCAGAGGAATGGAAAGTGTGGACAAAGGGTTTGTGATGTAAGAAAAATTTGCAGGGAGATAAAATGTCTCAGGTAATTGGCCTGGCTGCTGTTGCTCAGCTGGGTGCAGTGTCACCCCGTGACTGAAACGTTGAGGGTTTGACTCCTGGTCAGGGCACATACCTCAGTTGTGGGTTTGATCCCCGGTCCAAGCACCTATGGGAGCCAATCAATCGATGTTTCTCTCTCCCATTGATGTTTCTCTCTCTCCCTTCCTCTCTCTCTAAAAGCATGAAAAAATGTCCTTGAATGAGGATTAAAAAAAAAAAAACTAAAATGTCTCAAGTAATTGGAAATGATAAATTACACAACTGGTGTTTATCATCCTGTGAAGTAAAAATATGATTTGGTATTCATTCTGGAAGTACTAGTAAATTTTTAGTCCAAAAATTTTTCTATTAGTTTTATTCTCTCTCTCTATTTTATGAGAGCCCCAACTTGGTTAACAATAAACACTCACACAAAATTATTTTGTAGAGGCATCAGCTATTCTCTGTAAAAAGTCGAAGAGGTTTGCTAAATATGTAAGTATGTAGGAGCTTCAGATGTTCTCTGTAAGAAGTAGCAAAGGCTTGGTAAGAAGCCTTAGAGAAAGGAATGTAAGGGAGGAGTGTTGCAGCAATTGGTGATTTACAAGCTAAAAGACCTCAGCCTCTATCTCCTTCTATTTACTTGTGTCTTGTTTATAACATTTGTGAAGTTATATTTTATAGGATATCTAGCCCTTTGAAGATAAATTGCTTCGTAGAGAATTCGTCCCTGGCTGGAGAGCTATGCTGCCACCGGAGATAACTTTATGGCCCTGTGAACTTTTGGCCCTGAGAACTTTATTCCTGTTTGACACTCCTGCAGCCCTGTCCTGCCACCCCCTCTTCCCAAAAGCTGCTTCTCACTAGAGAGGGAGCCAAGTCCTATATAAACCCTGCCCAAAATCCCATTCCTGTCGGTGCTTTGTTTGAGACAAGTTCTCTGCCCGACTACTGGCAAATAAATCCTTTGCTTGCTTTAATCCACTGCTCCAGAGTGTTCAATCTCACTTATGTAGCCGCAACAGTTTTACTATTGTACAATTATAACTCTGATAGTATAGAAACATAGGTAATTTTATAGTTACCCAATTTTGAGATAAGGAGATGTATTAACACAAAAGTAAAAGAAAAATTGACAGAACTGAAAACATAAACAATATCAGTTTTCCTAAGACCCTAGAATATATTTAAACATAAGAAATAAAGTAATAAGAAGAAAACAGCTAATATGATAACAGATAAAGCGTTAATGTAATTATAACACATTGCCTCATGAGTTAACTGGAAGTCCTATTGCCAACAAGGATGCCTGAAATTTGTCACCCATACAGGTTTTTTTCAGGCATTGTACAGGCACTGTGGGCCAGTTAGTTTGTTCCAGGGGGCAAATCTATGTGGGAGTTAGGAGCTCATTAAAGCTTTGGAATGAGAAGGGATTGCTAGACTGGAATGGGAGACACACCAGGTGTGCCCCAGGAGCCACTCACATGCACAAATGAGACTGAGCAGCGCCCCCTGTGAGTTCTGAGCGACACTGCCTGACTCAGTGGGGAGCTTCCTCTGGAGCTGCTTTTATCCTTGAAAGAACATGCCGGCCTCTTCACAGCTGCTCTCCCCCAAATTCTATGTCCAGCATCACCCAGAGAGTGTACACCTACCCTTGCCTCAGGCCAAATCTTCCCAGGGAGGTAAAGGGAGCTTTGTTGATATAACAGATTCTTTTGCTCATGTGCAACTATCAGTTGTGATCAAAATGAGATTGACTTCTAATTTTCAAATCTGATACTGTCCCTCTTTGGTTGGAATCTCTTGATTTGCCAAGTTGAGAAAATGTGTTGAGGCTACCCACCCTCTATATATTAAACAAAGTTCTAGACGCCATGAATGGCAAAGGCAGAACCCTCTGACCAAGGGTCCTGGAAGGAGGGTTAGAAGGTGGCAGAAAGAGTGAATGAAGACCGCCTGTGCCAAATAGTAGCAGCAAAAGGAAGTGCAAATGTCTCCTTCCCCTTGTAAAATTCCCGTGTCCCCTAAAGTAAAGTCTTGGTTCATTGACTGAAAAGGTAAAGAGAGGAATCCAGGCCAATGTGGAACAGCTTCAGAGCTTTGGAATGAGACAATCCCTGCCCAGCTGTCTCCTATCCTATGCCCAGGTAGCGCTGTAGGTCAGGTTTTTTTTCAAGGACATTTGTTTTTGTTTTTTATTGTCCCTGTATCTTTGACTGTGAATCAGGCCTGGACAATGACTACAGGAGGGGAGGCAGATGAAATCCGAGCAAGTGTGTGTGTTAGAGCTGAATGCTCATGTGGCTTCTTCAGCCCTGGCTGCAGGACAGTCACACACACTCCAGTGAGGACACTGCCTGGCCCAGATGCAGGAGGCAATAGAGGATTCTCCTAGCCTGCTTGTTCAGAACCTTGAGCTCTCAGACCAACCCATCATCGCCCCCTGCTGGTCACAGAGCATACATCCTTCAGCCCATTTCCTACTGCCCAGCTGACTTGGAAAGGTGTTCTGACTTTCGTAGCAGGTCCTCTCTGTGATGTTGGGGTTGAACCACTAATTTTTATAGGTCACTAATGATCTCCAGACAGCTGAATGAAATGCTATGTTCCTAGATATTTTGGGATATTTGACTTGGCTTCTGCTCTGCCCCTGGGTGCTTTACTAGTACATAACCACCTTGAAACAAGTTTAAGCCTAAAAGTTTCCTAGAGAATCCCATGGGTCCATACCCGGCAATAATTCCGCTTGGGCTACCCTTACAGGTGGATATATTTGGTTGGTGTCGTTGCTATTGACTCCAGTAGGTTCCTCAGTCTCCGCCATCACACATGTCTTGGATTTTTATGTCTGTCTTTCCATGGCATAACTCTATAAGGGAAAATATGTCCTGTGTTCTTGATTATATCTGTGAGTCCTTTTTTTGTCTTTGAATATTATCTGGACAACGTAGCTGAGTTGCACTTCACGAGATGGGAACAGCCTGGCCAGTGTTCTTGCCCAGATCACCTTACATGTCCCAACCTGTGGCACCGATGAGGGTACAGGGAAGAGTGATGAACGTGGCGGGAATATATTTGGTAAGTTTTCCACCATTTTCTTATCCTATTTAAACCCCAAATCTTTTGGTAGTATGCTTAAATTTAGAATAACTCCATTTCCAGCTGGACAGGCCCTGTGTAACCTAAACCGAGCTGCCAATCCCAGTCCCTGTCATCATGATGTTGCCAGGGTGATGGTGTGAATATTGGGTCCAGTCATTTTGAAGGCTGGATCAGGGAGGGAAAGACTCTCTCATTCTGGGGGTTTGTTGTGTGTATGTGAAGCCTGTGACGATTGAGATATTTTCTCTCCACGTAAGAAATCAGTCTGCAGAAACAATATTTCGGCTTGTTTGTTCTCTCTCTTTCCCCAGACAATGTCAGCTCCATCGGTGCGGACCTTTCCTGCCTTGTCCACTTTGGATCCTGGGTCCCTAGTCCCCAGTCAGGCGTGTGGTAGGTGTTCAGAAAATGGCGAGCATGCATTTCATCTCCCAGGTTACTATCCTGGACTTGGTGTCCCAGGTTCTGCCCTTATCCCTTGACATGCACCTGACTGTGTCCCCTTATATCCTGTGTTAAAACCAGCCCAAATGTGATTGTCCTTGGAGGTAACACATTGAAGGAGGCTATTAGGTAAACAAGCTCATGAAGGGTTGGCCCTAATCAAGTAGGGCTGATTTATTAATAAGGAGAAAAAGAGAAATCAGGGGTGAGCACACACACAGATGAGGCCATATGAAGACTCAGCCACAACGCAGTCACCTGCAAGCCAAAAAGAGAGGCCTCAGGAGAAACAAAACCTGCCAACAGCTTGAGCTTGCATTTGCAGCTTTCAGACATGTGAGAAAAAACCCGTCTGGTGCTGAGACCACCCAGTCTATGTATTATGTTTCAGAAGCCCTGGCACAAACATACCCCTCCTGGACACAGGTTGACCTGTCCCAGCAACTGGGCATTTCTGCTCAATGCGAATAAAAAATCAGACAATTCATTGCCACCAACGACAGGCTG
This sequence comes from Furipterus horrens, assembly GCF_987537825.1. Taxonomy (NCBI): domain Eukaryota; kingdom Metazoa; phylum Chordata; class Mammalia; order Chiroptera; family Furipteridae; genus Furipterus; species Furipterus horrens. The sequence continues at coordinate 17,268,748 of NW_028327181.1, read as the reverse complement.
GGGGGCAGAATTTGAGAGTTTGAAGACATGTGTTTGAGGCCAAGTATCCTGTGGTAGGTTGTCAAATCTCAGTTTTGGCCACACGAAAAAGGAGGAAGCTGTCTTAACAGAACATGAGTCTGTTCTGGGAAGCACCCATGCAGGGGCTCAGCAGGCTTCTGTCTCACACCCTGGGAGGGACTGGAGGTGGCACATGTGATGAACCACTGGAGAGAGCAACATGGTCATGGTGCCCCTCCCACATGTACTGACAATTTCCACACTCCCTCCTTTCTTCTGCCTCTAATGGTTGAGCCATTCTGAGCACAGGGGGAGGTTTTGGTTGCGCTTCCCCATGGGTTCATGTCACTGTGTGAATGCCATTACCCATGTACAGATGACAGTAATAGTCGGCCTCGTCGTCAGGCTGGGCCCCCGTGATGGTGAGGGCAGCTTTGTTTCCAGAGATGGATCCGGAGAAGCGATCAGGGATCCCTGAGGGTCGTTTGTTTGTTTGGTAGATGAGCATGCGGGGAGCCTTGCCTGGGGTCTGCTGGTACCAGCCAGGGTAGTTACCACTGGAGACTGACCCAGAGCTAAGGCCACAGGTGAGTGTGACTGTCCCTCCTTGAGACACTGACAATGACGGCTCCTGGGTCACTACAGTCTGAGAATTCACACCTAAAACCAACAGCAGAGAGACAGGGGTTGTTGTGGGAGAAAAGGGTGAACCTCAAATCCTGCTTTTATTTGTCCCTCTCACCCCAAAATGCAGAGTCCCTGCCTCTGACCTGAGCAGTAAGCGAGGAACCCAAGCAGAAGCACCGTCCAGGCCATGGTGGGGACGCTCACAGGACTCGGCCTCCTCAGGCTCCTGGGCTGGAGTGTGGTGTCCTTGGGGCCTTTTCATGCCTCCCAGGCCCATAAGGAGCAGAATGTGCTTCATGCAAATCAGCTTCCTCTCTGGCCCTGCTCCAGCGTCACCATATCCCTTGGGGAGATCTAGAAATAGCAGATGCTGGGACCTCACACAGAACAATTACTGCACAGGGACTGAGACACACTGTGTAATGGACAGGTGATGTCTTCCTCCCTATCAGCTTCCTCATGATTCTAGTGACTTTATTCCTGAATTTCTTACCTGAAATGGCTGAGGGTTGAATGATAAGATGGGTGTGTTTGCTTTTGGCCCCAGCGATCTAGTCCATTTCAAATCTAACCCCGATCCTGAGAACATTTTCTTCCCTCTTCAGTGAAAAGTCTTTCTCTGTTCTTTAGAAAAGCTTAGCAGTTCCTCCTTTCTCCTGAAGTGAGTCCCCTGGAACACCACAGAGCATGTATCTGGGGCGTAAAATGACAGGTTCTACCATTGACAGAATCCTGTAACCTGTCTCTAGTAGCAATAGGGGACCAGGCTTTGGGATGCCCACACACAGGGCCCCACTGCCAGCCTTGGGATGGCAGATCACCTTTGCTCTCAAAAGCCATTCTCCATGGGGTCTCTCAATGTAACTGCAAGTTATGAAGAGCAATGCTCAAGGTCACCATGGAATGATGAGATATCTGGTGAAATCAGATCTGGCAAAATGAGAAAACATTTGTCCCATAATCAAAAATATTTTTAAAAACCCCAACACTCTGAACAAGTTGGTGTTAACCTCTTGGAACATTTTAAGACTCACTCTCTCTACTAACTGCTGTGGAGCAGAGGAATGGGCAGAATGGACAAGGAGTTTGTGATGTCAGCAAAAATGCAGAGGGAGATAAAATGTCTCAGGTAATTGGCCTGGCTGCCGTGGCTCAGTTGGTTGGAGTGTCATCCTGTGACTGAAATGTTGAGGGTTTGACTCCTGGTCAGGGCACATACCTAGGTTGTGGGTTCGATCCCTGGTCCAGGCACCTATGGGAGCCAACCAATCGATGTTTCTCTCTCTGCCTTGCTCTCTCTCTAAAGGCATGAAAAAATGTCCTTGAGTGAGGATAAAAAAAGAAATTAAAATGTCTCAAGTAATTGGAAATGATAAATTATACAACTAGTGTTTATCATCCTGTGAGATAAAAATATGACTTGGTATTTATTCTGAAATTGCTAGTAAATTTTTAGTTCAATACATTTTGCATGATTTATTCTTTCTCTTTATATTTTGTGACAGCCCCAACTCGGTTAACAATAAATATTCATACTAAATTATTTTACTATTGTACAACTATAGCTCTGATAGTATAGAAACATAGGTAATTTTATAGTTACCCAATTTCGAGATAAGGAGAGGTATTAACACAAAAATAAAAGAAAAATTTACACAGCTGAAAACTTAAACAAGATCAGTTTCCCTAAGGCCCTGGAATATTTTTAAACATAAGAAATAAAATGATAAGAAGAAAACAACTGATATGATAACAGATTAAGGGCTAATGTAATTATAACACATTTCCTCATGAAGTAATTGGAAGTCATTAGTAACAAATGAAAATTTGAAAAGTATCACCCATACAGATTTTTTCAGGCATTCTGCAGGCACATGGGTCAATTAGTTTGTCCCATGGGGCAATCCATGTGGGAAGTAGGAGTTCATTAAATCCTTTGTAATTAGGAGGGATTGCTAGACTGGAATGGGAGACACACCAGGTGTGCCCCAGGAGCCACTCACATGCAAGAATGAGCCTGAGCAGTGCCCTCTGTGGGTCCTGAGTGACACTGCCTGACTCAGTGGGGAGCTTCCTCTGGGAGGTGTTTTTATCCCTGGAAGAACATGCCAGCCTCTTCACAGCTGCTCGCCCCCAAATTCTATGTCCATCATCACCCAGAGAGTGCACAGCTGTCCTAGCTCCAGCCTAAATCTTCCCAGGGAGATAAAGGGATCTTTGTTGACGCAACATAGATTCTTCTTGCTCATGTGCACCTATCAGTTGTGACCAAAATGAGATTGACTTCTAATTTTCAAATCTGATACTGTTCCTGTTTAATTAGAATCCTTTGATTGTTAAAATGAGAAAATGTGTTGAGGCTACCCACCCTCTATTTATATATTAAACCAAGTCTGAGACACCGTGGATGGCAAAGCCAGAATCCTTTGACCAACGGTCCTGGAAGGAGGGTTAGAACGTGGCAGAAAGAATGAATGACAACCACCTGTACCCAGATAGTAGAATCAAGAGAAAGTGCAAATGTCCCCTTCCCCTTATAACATTCCCCTGTCCCCTAAAGTAAAGTCTTGGTTCATTGACTGAAAAAGTAAAGAGAGGAATCCAGACCAATGTGGAGTAGCGTCAGAGCTTTGGATTGAGACAATCCCTGCCCAGCTGTTTCCTATCCTAGGCCTAGGTAGCGCTGTAGGTCAACTTTTTCGAGAATTTTTTGTTGTTGTTTTTATTGTCCCTGTATCTCAGCCTGGGAGTCAGGCCTGGATGATGACTACAGGAGGGGAGGTGGATGAAATACAAAGCAAGTGTGTGTCAGAGCTGAGTGCTCATGTAGCTCCTGGACCCCATGTTCAAAACAGTCACAGTTCAGTGAGGACTGTGCAAAATCCAGTGGAGGATTCTCCTAGCCTGCTTGTTCAGAACGCTGAGCTCTCAGGCCAGCCCTCTTCCACCCCCTGCTGGTCACAGAACTTATGTTCTCCAGTCCGTTTCCTACGGCTCCGCTGTCTTAGAAAGGTTTTCTGACTTTTGCAGCTGGATCTTTCTGATGTCTCGACCTAGGACAGTAGAAAGAGCAGGTCCTTTCTGTGATGTTGAGGTTGAACCACTAATTTTTATAGGTCACTAATGATCTCCAGACAGCTGAATGAAATGCTATGTTCCTAGATATTTTGGGATATTTGACTTGGCTTCTTCTTTGCCCCTGGGTTCTTTACTAGCACATAACCACCTTGAAACAAATTTAAAGCTGATAGTTTCCTGGAGAATCCCACTGTTCCATACCCAGTAATAATTCTGCTTGGGCTACCCTTACAGGTGGATATATTTGTTTGGTGTCGTTGCTATTGTCTCCGGTAGGTTCCCCAGTCCCCATTGCACGTGTCTTGGATTTTTATGTCTGTCTTTCCATGACCTAACACTATCAGGGAAAAAAATGTCCTGTGCTCTTCATTACATCTGTGGTTTCTTTTTTGTCTATGAAGATTATCTGGACAGTACTTATTTTCTTTTGATCCTCTGATATATATAATATATATTTTAGTCTATTTTTGTGATTTCTTCCAATATAAGAATGGACATACAAAGAATATTAACATAAATGAAGCTGTCACCCTTTTAAAGGGGTCCTTTCCTTATTTCTGGCTTAAGAAACCCTTATGACCTGTGACTCAATCTGCATTGACCCTGATCAACTTTTATTGTTAAGAGCTTCTAGCAGTTAATCGGGGTTGGATTTATAAGGTCTAGATCCAAAAGAATTGATGTTTAACCAATATTACTGTAAAAAAAGAAAAAAAGAACTAGAGAGGGGAGAGCTTTAGAAGTTTGGGGTTAAAATGGAGAAAGTGAACAAGGATGGGTCTGAAAACATCTCTTCATGGGATGGAATCTCCCAGTACTGGAGATCAGGAGCTTCTCCAGAGTGAAATCTCAGGAGGAAGAGGGAAATGAAGCTCCCTTAAAGTATCAGAGTTCAGGGAAGAAGCAGAATAGCTTGAACCAGGAACAGGGGACATGTAAGAGGTTGGTAGGAGGCCACCAAAGTCTCCCAGGTCACACATGCTGGACTTCTGCTTTCCTTCTCACAGTACCGGGCACTTCTCAAGGGCTTTGTGTATTTGGGGACAAAGTGATTCTATATGCATCGAAGACCAGTAAGAAAAGAAGATGTTTTATTGAGCACATAATGATAGATGAAAGTGAGAACCTGAGGTCACCTGGTTTCATAGGACACATGACAGCAGAAGCCAAAACCTGCGCTGGTGTAGGCCACCATCAGAAATAGACACTGATGGGACAGGCGTGCAGAGTGGAGGGCACATGGTCACCTCGCTTCTCTGTGACTGGAGTCCTTTGCAGCAATCCTGCATTGTGTTGAGCTACGTGACAGTGAGAGTCAGCCTCCTCCTCAGGCAGGAGCCCAGAGATGGTCCAGGAGGCCTCGTGCACAAACCAGAAGCCAGAGAAGAGGGCTCACCCTCTGAGGGTGGATCACCTCTGTCCAAGCTCACAAGGTAGGGGGCGTTGCCTGGGAGCCCTCCGAACCATTTCCATGGTAACCTCCAATGCGTCTGTTCCTCCTTGTGCAGGAATAGGAAGCCTCAGGCCTGGGATCATCAAGAGCTTCAAAGGGCAAGTGAAAAAGGCAAACATTGGGAAGTTCTTGTTCCTGATGTCCCACACCCTAGATTACTGGAAAGCTTCAGTGGTGTATGGGAGGAGAAGGGAACCCAGTCAGTGCCTGTGGGCTCAGGGATCCCACTCGCAGGCATCTCCATGTTCCTGAGCGGTGGCAGCTGTGAGAGCTCTTCATCCACGGACCCACTTCACCCACGTCCCCCTGGAGCGGGCTCAGCATTTTTCCAGCCACTGTGGAGCATCGCCCCACTGTCTCATATCCTGTAAAGAAGGGTTTGTCCCAGGCCCCCAACATTGTTTTGAAAACCCTCCTCACCCGGACCTCAAAACTGAAGGCTCAGGTGCCCAGCCAGGGGTCCAGGCCAGCCGTGTCCTGAGTCCTCACACAGCATCTCACCTCTTAGTGCCTCCACGCAGGGGCTCAGCAGGCATCTGTCTCACACCCTGGGAGACTGGAGGAGGCACATATGATGAACCAGCCAAATCTGAGCTCAGCTGATTCGACAGAGGAGCTGATGGGTGAGACTGAGTTTACCCCTGGGAGGGTCAGGGACGGAAGCAGCTGCTGGGACCTTACACAGACCACTGAGCAGGAGACTCTGCCCAGACAAGAGGGGACACAGCCACAGGGTCCCCATCAGCAACCACAGGCACCAAGGCCCCAGCCCTGGGGAGTGTGGGGGGTGGCAGAGTGGGAGGCACCCACAGCACCCTGCTGCTCACTGGTCAGAATCCATTTGTGGATGGAAATGATGTTGGGGATGCCGTCAGTCCACAAACATCCGTGGGCGCACCAGTTGCTATATCCCACGTCACTGAGACAAACAAACAACATTTCCCAGGGACGGGTATTCTGGAGTCCGAGGAGAAAGAGGTGTGGAAAATATGACCGCCGTGAGATGTGGCCTGAGCTGTAGGAGGGGAGAATGCAGAGGCCTCAGAGCGCCCCCTGCCTCCATCCTGGCTGGTCTCCTGCCCGCTCCCCATGGAGGACAGACCTCTCTGGGCCCTCCTTAGGCTGCAGCCTCAGGGCGACACTCAGCTCAGAATCCACTGCTGTGACCTGCTCAGTGTGGACCGCTCCAACTCTCCCCACTGCGCTTTCTATTACTGGGTGAGGCGGGTGTCAGCACCCACCTCTGTGCAAGGAGGACAAGGGCAGAAACCAATGAACCTGCCTCTGTGGGCTCTCAGATCTCTGCCCATAGCCCCTACTCTGTCATTGAGCCTCAGTGCTCACGCCTGAGGGGACAGGCAGCTCCATAACCACATATCCGGGGTGTGAGCGGAGAACCTCCAGATGGATGCTGGAGGCGTTCACCAGATGGATGCTGCTGCTGCAGTTCTGGACTCGGCTGTGGTGTCACTGAAGCTCTGCTACCAAAGGGCAGATAGGACCCTCTGTCCTGAGATGAGACCGGGGTGAAGGTGGGGAAGAGTCTACATGGTCGGTTGGCACCTTCAACAGGACAGCAGGTTGGAGGGTGGAGGAGGGAGGACTTTGGACTGAGACTTCATGTGTCCCCTGAGTGGAAACTGTCTGTGTTGAAGCGCGTGGAGGGACAGTGCATGTTGAAGGGAGACTGTCTCAGCTCCCTGAACATCTGCACGGCTGGCTCTGGGTTACACTCTTTGCAGAGACGTTGTGCCCACCATCTTCCTGCAGACATTCCCGGATACAGGGCAGGTGTAGGTGGCAACAATGTCTGTGTCCCCCAGGCCTGACCAGACTGTGGTCCATTATGTGACAGCCCTTTGGTGGATTCTAAAGGCACTGGGTCTGTGTTGCAGGACACCCCCAGGTCCTTGCCAGCACAGCTGTCTCCCCGGTCCTTGTGTCAGGGGGCTTCTGAAAGCAGCTGAGCTGGGCCTGCCACTGCCCCCCACCCCCACTCTGAGTCCTGTAGTCCCGGAAAAAATGGCTCCGATCCCTGTCATCTGTAATACATGGGGCGACTGTAGGTGAGAAGTGTCAGAGTTAGGTCTAAAGTGTCATCAGAATAAAGTTTCCTGAGATAGAAGGGGAGCAGACAGTGTATCACCCAGGTGGAGCGGGGGAGCCCGTGTCCTGGATCAGCCCCTACCCTGGGGTGACAATCTGGTCTCCGGGGTCAGATGTAGCTGAGCGCCAGATGGATGTGACCCTGGCTCACTGGAACCCCATGTGAGTGAGTCACACTCCCTCAGTGTCCAATGACATGAAATGGAGGAAATAAATGTCGTACAGCTGAGATTTAATACACTGTTCCACAGCATTTTACATGTGACCGGTCTGTTTAAGAACAGAGCCATATGATGTGGGTTAGACATTGGATGCAAGACTTACTTCTCAGGTCCCTGAAACAGCCCTGGGCAAGCCCTTATATCTTCCTTGCCCTGGTTCCAGGATGGTCCCTCTCCCTCAGAGCAGGGCCATCATCCATCAGTGTCCCACGAGACCCGGTCCATCCAGGCCTACAGGGGTGGCTCATGACTGTGGCTGAGGAAGGGTGCCCTCTTACTCCTCCTAAGCCTCAGCTGTACCTGCACCAGGTGAGGCCAGGGGAACCTGTGATTCCTTCTGACCCAGGAACGTAGCAGGATGACCCAGGTGTGAATCATCTGCAGGAACATGGGGCTGTTTGGCCCTGAGTCCACAAGGATTGATGTTGGTACTGGAGGTTATAAGGGGGCCCCTGGGGACTCACTGGTCGGTGTGTGGAGGAGGAACCCCACTCTACACACCCCTGAGTCCTCTCTCTCTCTCCCTCCCTCCCCCCCCCCCCCTTCTCTCTCTCTCAGCAGAGTCACAGCCACAGGCAGCAGGCAGTACAGGGACATGAGGGGTGCTGGGAGAAGAGGGGAGGGTCACTTTTGGGATGGTTTCTCCTAAGGACCAGGCCTACACTCATGAGGGTGGGAATCAGGAGGGACTGTGGCTGGTGGGTGTTCGGGCCCTTAGACACAGAAAAGCAGGGTTTCTGGTCATGGCTTTCCAAAGCCCACACGACAGCCTGGATTGTCGGGAGGCTCCATAGTCAGGGCCTGGGGGCTCAGAAAGACCCGCTCACAGGAGTCTCCAAGGTCCTCAGTCGTGGCAGCTGTAGAGCATCTCATCCACAGACCCAGCTCACCCACCAGCGCTGGGCCCGGCCTAGTGTTTTCTCAGCAGCTGCAGAGCATCCCCCACACTCTCCTGCCCATAAACACTGTCCCAGCCTCCGGACCCCACTAGCCCCTTTGACAAATCCGACTCTCCCTGACCTCACAGCTGAAGGCTCAGGAACCCAGAAAGGGATCCAGGCGTGCTCTGTGCCTGGGACATTTCACAGGCCTTTGTCCCCACCCAGCTCCTCGTTCCTGGGGCACAGTGCTCCTTGGACAGCCCTGAGCTCCAGAGGGAGGGACCCAAGGGTTGCTGCTCTGTACCCGTGAAGAGCTGGTCCCTGCTGTGGAAAATGGTCCCCTTGCTGGGATGATCCCTGAGCTTGGTGGAAGGTAAAGGCTAGAAAAGGCTCTTCTTTTTCTGTTTCTTTTTAATTTCAAGAGGAAAAGGGCAGCTCCACAGGTTCTAGTTTTATCATATTTGAATAAACAGGCAACATGTCAGTGTCATCATGATTTATGTGGGTTTTATGTTTCCTTTTTTTATCTCTAGGCTTCAGAAACTTGAATGAAAAAATTGCAGTTGACCCATTATGAACCAGAATATACTTCCAAGTATACATGCAAGTTATTTTTAAAGGTTTAAATTGTCTTAAATCAAGACTGTGACAGACTGATGTTTTTGTCCCACTTCCCCATCTGTGTGTGTCACTGTGCTAAGCACTATCATGCCCAGTCATACAGTAATAGTCAGCCTCGTCCTCAGGCTGCAGCCCGGAGATGAGCAGGAGCCCTGCGTTGGCCGAGGCATCTTTGGATCCTGAGAAGCGGCTGGGGACCCCGGAGCCCTGGTGCTTGTTTGAGTCTGAGTAGAACCACAGGAGAAACCTGGGAGGGCTCCCTGGCTTCTGCTGGAACCAGTGTACATATTTACCACCAACACTGATGTCACTCCTCAGGGTGCAGGTGAGTCTGGCTGTTGCTCCCGGAGATGCAGAGACAGAGGGCGGCTGAGTCAGCACAGGCTGGGAGAGGGAACCTGCAAACACAGACATTCATGGGTGAAGAAATGCAGGGACCCAAGTACAGTTTATCAAGATTCTGAGAAAGAGGGGAGTGACATGGATCAATGCCCAGGGTCTCTGAGGCCTGTCCCTACCTGAGCAGTGAGAGAGGAGCACGAGGAGGAGAGGAGTCCAGGCCATGGTGCACAGCCCCTGAGCCCCACAGTGGGGCTGGGCTGCCCAGGCCCCCTTTTCTTCCCCACCCTCTGCCAGGGGAGGGGCTGTCCATGCAAATGTGTGTCCGTCCATTGATGCCCAGCCCCTCCCTGAGCCCTGGTGCTGGGGCTCTGCTCACACCCCACACTTAGGGGCTGGAGATTGACTTCACCACCTGGGGGAGCCCTGGGAGAAAGCACCTGCTGAGACAACACAAGTTCCCCGCTCTGGGCACTTAATAAGGCCACAGAGGACAGAGCTGCTAAGTCCCCATCAGTGAGCACAGGGCTCTGTCCCCAGGCCCAGGCTCCTGTTAATGCATGGCCCTTAATGAGCAACTGTGTGGGCACAACAGGCCAGTCCCACAGCGCCCCCTGCTGTTCATATGGCACACATGTCTCTCTGGACCAAAGAACCCCAGCTGGTTTCTTCAGCTCAGTACATGACTGACTATTCACACATCCATGGTCTGGTTCCCAGATACTGTGATTCCGATACACTGTAGTGACTACTGTAGAATCATCTCACTCCTAGGAATCCACAACTCAGGGTACAAACATGTACATAACTGACAAATTAAATTGGTTTTATCTGCAGTGATGATATTGCAAAAGTAAATGCAGTGAGCTTCATGTCCTGTGTCACAGATGAGGAGACTGTTCATCTGGTGTGAAGGGCTCACAAGTGCTGTCCTGAGAATTGTCCATAAATACACTCAGAGGCATGAGCAGAGGAGGAATTTTCGGCAAACATTTCAAGTTATGTGATACATGTACAGTTTTCATAGATCTGATTTGAGTAAGTAATTGGTAAAATTAATGGTTTCTGAAGGCTTCACATTTACTAGTGGGAAGTGTAGCATGCTTATACATTTTAGAAACTGACTTTTTGCCTTAGATTATAGTGTTCTGCATATCTGTGTCATGCGTTTTTTGTTAGGATTTTGTCTTAGGTGTTCTAACATTTGTTTATATTTTAAACAAAACTATGAACCTGTATTTTCATACTTATTGTCTTATATCAGTAGCAAGATAAATATCAGATGGCGATTTTTCTTTTTTTAATTTCAGTTATTCTGTTTTTCAGTTCTATAACTTCCATTTGGGTTGTTTTCATGACTTTTATTTCAAATCTTAGTTTCTCTTTTTTTCCCATTTGAACCAAGAATACTTGTGATCACTCACCAAATGGATTTTAGGACTCTTGTCAAAAAATATCTGTTACAATATTTCCTCATCTGAGTCATCTCAGTGTTAGTAGTAACAGATTCTCTTTTCTCATTCAGGTTTTGATATTTGTTGTTTTTTATTTTTGTTTTTTAATATGACAAGTGATGTATTTATACTGGATTCTGGATATTTGGGAGACTAGATTAGGACCCCCTGGGTCCCATTTACTCCTCCTGTAGTCAGACCACCCTCCTGTTGGGCTGCAGCAGATGGTCAGGGGGTGTATGTTCAGCTCCTACTGGCCCAAGCAAAGGTGACGCACTGACACCCCTGCTCTGTGCTGTTGACACCTTCCTGGGACAATGGGGCAGTGACTGTCACAAGCTGGTTCCCATAAAGTGGGGTGAGACAAGCCCACTGCTGGGCTATTTTGACCTCAGGGAGGGAAGCACAGGGCTGAGGGGAGCTGCTGGACCTGATGGGTATGTGTACTAAGCTCCTTACTTGGTTAGTTGGTCTCACTGACACCAGGAAAGAGAGGTGGCGATTGAAGGTCCAGCTCCTCTGCCTCCAGTCGTGTTAATGCTAGGTGGGGACAAGGCTCAGCTCTCACTGGTCCCCTCAGTCTCCAGCAGGGGACATAGGAATGCAGACTAGCTTCAACTTCTACCACCTCATTCATTCTTATTGCTGAGGGATGGGTGGAAGTTCAGTTCATTACTGGGCTTCCTGAATCATGGATGGGACCATGAGTCTTAACTTTTAATTATTTTGTCTTGTTATAATATCAGGGAAAACATGGCCTCCTGAAATATGTTGGGGATTGTTCCTCCTCTGTTTCCTTTTAAACTGCATGTTCACTACTTTATTATTTCCTAATTAAAAGTTTGGTATAATTAACCTATGAGCCCTGGCTGGTTTAGCTCAGTGGATTGAGCGTCGGCCTGCGAGCTAAGTGTCGCTGGTTCGATCTTCCAGTCAGGGCACATCAGAGAAGGAAAACTCTGACTCCAAAAAACCTCCGCTGCCTTGCGGCATACCTCTTCAGGGGAAAGGCTAAGGGAGTAAACCCCGACAGGAAATCCGGAGCCGGAGTCCCTAAGGCGGTTTGACGTTGTAGTCAACACCGGCAACTCCTGCGGCGCACCTGAAGCCAAGCTGTATTGACTCCATCTTTCCCTTGGACCCTTCAGCTGCGAAGAGAGGGGGGGTCTGCTGCATGGGCAACAGCAGACCCTCCATATCACCCTGCCCAGGCTCTGTAGCTTCAGCGTCATCGCAAGATGTCGATTCAACACGGGAGGAGACAGATACCATGTCACTCCCGAGTTGGACTGCACAGCCATTCTCGGCGGTGCAGATAGACTCTTAAGAAGCTACACCATCATCTCTCGAGACGGACGGCTGCCGACGACGACGGGAATTAACCTATGAGTAACCTGAGTCTGGGTGTGTGCCAACTGCATAAAGACCTTCTCCGATGGCACCCGAGTCCCACACTCTCCAGTGATCCCCCGAGCAGTTCAGTGCCAGATGGCACGCTGCTCCAGCCATGAGAACTGCGGCAGCAGGAGTGGATTTTGTCGCTTTCTTTGTACATTTAGATCCCAAAAGATGTTCATAATTGTTTGGAGCAGCTAAGAGACCTGCTTCCTCTGAGCCCCAGGAGAAGAACACAGTTCCCAGAAACAGGTCACAGTGAGCACATGAAGACAGAATACAAACTCACTCCTGGCGCAGTTTCCTGGGAGATGGGCTTGAGATGCTTTGGACCCAGTGGCCCACCAGAGCCCTCAGGCTACTCACACCTCTGATTCAGGCCTAGACCCTGGGCTAGGCATGGGTGGGATCAGCTGCCTCCCTCCTTGTCTCTCATGCCCCTGAGGGTTATGTAGCCCTGAGACCTGAGTGATGCCTGTGTAGATGTGAGCAGGCTGAAAAGATTTTAATAATGGATAAACAAAGTGTTCAGGGACAGTAATAGAAAAAACAAACAAACTCACAACCATGGTTCCTGAGAAAAGAGTTGTTAACTGAAGAAGTGACAACAGATGTCACACTGAATTAAATTTGGTCCCAGGAAGATCAGAGGGGACAGCCGCAGACAGAGAGAGCACAGCAAGGGTTTTGGTCTCACTTCCCCGTGACTCTGGAGCACTGTGTAAGTGCTACTGCCGCCGTGCCATGTATTACAGTAATAGTCAGCTTCGTCCTCAGGCTGCAGCCCGGAGATGAGAAGGAGCCCTGCGTTGGCCGAGGTGTCTTTGGATCCTGAGAAACGGCTGGGGACCCCGGAGCCCTGGTGCTTATCTGAGTCTGATTTAAATTTCAGTAGAAACTGGGGAGCACTCCCTGGCTTCTGCTGGAACCAGTATATGTGGTAGCCCGCAACAACAAAGCCGTTGCTCAGGGTGCAGGTGAGTCTGGCTGTTGCTCCCGGGGAGGCAGAAGCAGATGGGGGCTGGGTGAGCACAGGCTGCGAGAGGGAACCTGCAAACACAGACACCCATGATGTCCTGGAGGAAAGACAAGACAGAAGGACATTTCCAGCATGTGGGGGCAGAGGGTCTCGGGGAGCTGGGGAGTCAGGACATCCTGACCTGTGCAGTGAAGGAGGAGGGTGAGGAGGGAGAGTGGAGTCCAGGCCATGGTGCCGACGCCCCAGAGCTCTGCTGGGGCTGACCCACTGCTGATCTCTCTTATCCCCTGAGACACAGTAGAAAGGTTTCTTCATGCAAATTTGCTTCTTCCTCTGGCCAACCAAACCCCTCCCAAGGCCCTGGGTGCCCCCCAGTGTTCTGGGTCATATCTGGGCGGAGTGGGCCTAAGCTGAGCTGGCCTGAGGCTCTCCAGGGACCCAAAGGGGACTCAGATGCTGGGCCCAGTGAGCACAGATACCAGTAGACACGTGCCAGCTTTCCCAGCTGAGAGTCCCACATGGACCACTCATCAGAAACCATGGAGACCCCACTTTCCAAGCCCAGGCTCATCATGTCTGTGACCAGATGACAGGTGACTGACTGAGGCTCCCACCTCCCCTGTCACCTTGTCCACTGCCTGCTCCCTGCCCAAGGGCAGAGCGGGGCGCCTCCTCTGGTGCTGATGCTTCCTCCTTTCGGTCTGTTTGCTATTCGGGCCTCTTCAGCTAGATCAGCAAGAATTTATCCCACTTTATAAGGAGAACTTCAGGGAAATGGTGCCTCCTACCCAAGCTGTACATGGCATAGAACACACGTTAGTTGAGAACAGGGAAGTTCAGCCATGAAGTCACCATTCAGGTGACCAGGAATCCAGGCTTCTCACCTCCCACCTGACCCCTCACTAGATCTGCTCATAGAACACACAGTACATGTCAGGTGGGGTTTGTGGACAGTGACCTTTGCCATTTGTTTGTGCTTTTAAAAGAATGTGGAGTCGCTCCCATGTTTACAGCTGACTTCGTCGGTGGCTTTATGAATAAAATATGGATTACTTTTTTAGTCAAATGACCTGATTTTCTTTGTCAAGGGTTCTTTTTAGTGTCTGACTACGTTTGTCTTCCCTTCTTATTTTACACCAACCTGATGAGTTTAATGATATTTAAATATGTATGTAGATACTTTTGGAGAACAGAGTCTTTAGACCCACTGGATCACAATCCACATTCTGTAAGGTCCCCAGAAGGTTCCCGTGCAGATTGAACCAGAAAACTCACTGCCTCTTTCCCCTTGTGAGCATCTCACCTCCAGACAGATGTTCCCCAGGCTTCCCACTGAGAATGGCAGGCATCTCCCTCTTACCTCACAGAGCACAAATGAGTGACTAGAGGTAATTTGTTAATAACAAGATGATCTTGGCATAATTACACTAAAAAACAATAGGAAGTGTATAATAGCCATATTGTGTATTAGTTTCTACAATCAAAATAATACTTAGCAATCATTATATGTTTGTATACATTTTAAGACAGGAGAAATTGTTTATGTTAATCTTAAATAAAAAGAGTAATTTATAAAAGATAGGCATATAAGCTCCAACATCCCAATAAGTTTGGAAAAATTAAGTAAGGAATTATGAAAACATATGCATTCTGGAGAACACAGTTATGTTAATTGTTTCATGTTATTAATATCCTGGAGATGCCATATCAACATACAACAGACAGGGTGGATCATGTTCCTGGAGACTAGAAGTCTATATCATGAATGGCGGGACTTGTCCCTCTGACACTAGGGGATCCTCCGTTGTCCTTCCAGAGGTGAGGGAGGTTTTCCTGAAGTGTCTGGGGTGCCTTGACTTGTAACTGAAGAACTCCAACCTCTGCCTCCACCTTCACATGGAGATCTCCTTGTGTCTCCCTCTGTTCGTGTGGCCGTATTTTTATATGGACACTCGTCATGCTAGATTAGGAGGCCTCCCGACCCCAACATGGCCTCCTATTAATTACTTACATCCCCAAACAATATTTTTAAATAACAACACACTCTGAAATACTGGTGTTCAGATCTCAGCATACCTCCTTTGAGTACCCAGTTTAACAGCCAACATTTGGAGAAAATAATGGTTCCCAAACCTTATATTTAAAAAATATTTTAAATGCAATTCACACACTTGCATTGCAAAAAATATCTATTTTCTGATAAAACAAACCTCACTAATATACAAAAGAGGGTTTCTCCTAATTACTGGAGGAAATGTGTTTGACTTCAGCCCTTAGTTCTAACGCAGCTGTTACTGTTCCTCCTGGACTATAGAGGAATTGGATTCTACCTTTTCTGGACATGGTTCCCAGGTTCCATACCCGCTGACCCCCAGGAGCGGTCTCCTGTGTGGGAGAGGTGGACGAGGAAGAGAGGCCATGCAGAAGCTAACCATGGGGTCTCACTGTGGGGACTCTGCTTCAATCTCTAGTTGTCTGTACTGGGTCCAAGTGTCCCTTGGGTGGAGGCATCTCCTGCTGTCCAGGACACAGACATGAACATAAGAGGTCCTTAGAAAATGGGAGGCTATGAGCAGACTCAAAAGTAATGTGGTGAAGGGCCAGGCCTAGGTAATCAGGGGCACTGGGGAGACAGGTGCAGAGAGACAGACACCCACGTGGGCGTGTTGGCCAAAGCTTAGGAACAGCTTGAGCATTATGTCATCTGTCTGAGTGACTCACTCCTCTCAGAATCAGTCCTGCTAAACACCTGCTATGGAGAAACCTGGGGCCCTGCATAGCTAGTGGAAATGCCAGTTGTCCAAGCGCATGAAGAAATATTCTGTCATTGATTTGTAGGTTGTAAGATGCCGAGTCTCAGAATGTCTGCCCCGAATCAGTCAGGATACTCTGTGTAACGCTGGGTAACAAAGAAACACTCACTCCCAGACTGACGGCAAAACATGCAGCCAATAGAGCAGAGGTTCAGAGCATTTCCCAGCTGTCCATATAACAGGACTCCAGTTCCACTCAGTGTCCCTGGGATACCTGTTGATGGATACCCTGCCTCCTGGAGATTCTGACCCTGAGGACACTGGTTCAGCAGAGGGTGAACCCTGACTCCTGGAGAAATAGAGAAGCCTGAAATCTGCAGAGTCCAGAACAACATCCACTCAGAGAGAGGAGAGCTGTGTGTGTTTCGAAAAGAGAGTACATCTAATACACCCTGAGGGTCCAAGCATGAGGACAAGTGGCCCCCTGTCCATCTTATATGCCTCCCATCTCCTGAGGGCAGTTCTCCAGCAAACTTACTCCTGGGGCTGGTTCTCTGTAAGAGCCTTTAGGCCCTGGGGCCTGGAGCTAGAGAAGGCCAGTGTGTGAGAGGCCGCTCCCCTCGGACCAGGCTGAATCAGAGGCAGAAAGGAGGCATCTGGTGCAGATTAGCTCTTCATCGGAGGTCCAGGTCCCGAGGCGGAAGGATATCTGTGCACTTTCACCCTGAAGGCAGAGCGTCCTCAGCCATGGAGTCTTCACGTGTCAGGGAGCACAGGACAGGGGTGAGCACGCAGCCCCTTCTTTCAGCCCTGACACCACAGCCAGGCTCCACAGTACCCAGAGACCCCAGGTGCCTCCCTGGGGGTGACCAGCAGAGAGTGTTAACTTCTATTTTGTAAAAATAGCAATGCATGGGATTTCATTAATGTGAGCAAAATCTGTGTGCGACTGAGTTAGTTCTGATGTTCTCAGGAAACACATATTCTCAGGAGGAAGAAGAAATGTTTGTACGTTTTGAAATGTGCAGCCAGTCCTTCCTTTGTCCATGCCATCCAGGCTGACTTTTGCGGAGATCAGTATTTCCCAAGGGTGAATAACAAATACATCAACAGCTTCTATGGGAAATACTCAAAGGTTGGGTGGACACATCCTTTAAAGAAAAAAACAATAATTTTATTGTCCTATTACAGAGATCGGCTTGGGTGGTGGACAGCGGACAACTGTAACTGGGAGATGACAGCAGGAAAGAACTGGGCAGTGAGTTCGTGCTGGTCTAATATCTGTTACCCACCCTCCCTAGAGGCAGAGCCCTGGGAGCTACAGCAAGGACTTGGTACTGTTTTTCTGAAACCTTAAGTGAGGAATAGAATTAAGATCCGAAGAGCCATCAGGAGAGATGAGGCTGGTGGCGGAACCAGCAACAGGGAGAGGGGAGGAGAGGAGAGGGGAGGGGAGGAGAGGCCATTTGAGGGGCGCTGGCAGTGAGCGTCTGTAGGACGAGGTCTGTTTACATGTGCGGGCTGATCCAGAGAGAGAGGAAGTGGTCTAGGACCAGGGTGAATATTAACGTATCACCATGGACATATCATTAGCAACACAATATTGACACTTTAAGGCTTAATTTTGCAGGTGAACATCACTGTCCTTTTTCTTTTACCCTTAACTGACAACATGCTTATTGATTTCAGTGAGAGAGGGAGGGAGGGAGAGAGAGAGAGAGAAAAAAAAAAAAACGATAAAACATTGATCACTTGCCTCCCACACATGCCTGGACTAGTTGTGCCTGACTGGGAATCGAACCAACGACTCTTTGATTTATGGGACTTCACTGCAACCACCTGAGCCACACCGACCAGTGCAAACATGACTGTTTTGATCATCCTTTGTAGTTGCAGACACAGTATTAAGTTATTGCCTTACTACTCCCCTGTGCGCACGGACAGGGACTGGATTACCTCACCTGTGTGGGTCCCTGGAATGCCCGTCCTACCTTAGTTACTCATCCCTGCTCATGACCAGGTCTTACTGAGGAGTCTCCACTGTAGGTGCCTCCACAGAACTTCCCCAATAAAAGAGGCTCAGAGCCAAGGTCACTGGGCCCAGAGGTTTTTGTCTCACTTACTCGTCATCTGAGCCACTGTGGTAACTATAACTGCTCCCACTCTTATGCCATACAGCACAGTAATAGTCAGCCTCGTCCTCAGGCTGCAGCCCGGAGATGACCAGGAGCCATGCATTGGCCGAGGCGTCTTTGGCTCCTGAGAAGCGGCTGGGGACCCCGGAGCCCTCGTACTTATCGGAGTCTGGTTTATACTTCAGGAGATACCGGGGAGGGCTCCCTGCCTTTTGCTGGTACCAGTATATGTATGCACCACCAATACTGATGTCACTTCTCAGGGTGCAGGTGAGTCTGGTTGTTGCTCCCGGAGATGCAGAGACAGAGGGCGGCTGAGTCAGCACAGGCTGCGAGAGGGAACCTGCAGACACAGACATTCATGGGAACTTGCTCAAGAAATTGTACACTCTAAGAATTCTGAGCAAAAGGGGAGTAATATTGGGAGGTGCATGGGGTGCCTGAGCCCTGCCCCTACCTGAGCAGTGAGAGAGGAGCACGAGGAGGAGAGGAGTCCAGGCCATGGTGCACAGCCCCTAAGGCCCACAGTGGGGCTGGGCTGCCCAGGCCCCCTTTTCTTCCCCACCCTCCGCCAGGGGAGGGGCTGTCCATGCAAATGTGTGTCCATCCAGTGATGCCCAGCCCCTCCCTGAGCCCTGGTGCTGGGGGGATGGGGGTTGGCTTCACCCCTTGGGAGAGCCCTGGGGGAAGCACCTGCTGAGACCATACAAAGATGGGCTCAGGGGACTCTACAAGGCCAGAGTGAGAACAGCTGATGAGCCCCCATTGGGAGCACAAGGCCCAGCCCTCAGCCTCAGGCTCCACTGAGTCAATGGCCTTCAGTGAGCAGCTGTGTAGGTGACTCAGGACAGTCCCACAGCGCCTCCTGCTGGTTGTAGGGCACCACCTCCTCATGGCCCAAAGGCCTGGGAGCCCCGCTGGTTACAGCCTCTCACCAGGTTACTGTTTCTAGTCACACATCCATGTTCTGATTCCTAAAAATGGACCTAAAGTGTGATTCATCTCTGCCACTTAGGGGTATCTGAAGCAAAGGAAAACACTGACTCAAAGACAACTATGCACCCCCACGTTCATGGCAGCATTATTTATGAGAGCCAAGATATGGACACACCCTCAATGTTCATCAATGGATGAATATATACATGTTTATATATAAATATTATTCACTTCTAAAAGTAGATAGACTTTTAGGAAGAAAAGCTAAGTGATATAAGTCTATAGAAGATGACAACACTGTATGATCACACTTATAATTGAAATTAAAACATGGCGCTTCACCTGATGTTGCAGCGAAAGTAAAACAGGGCAGAGGATGCCCCACAGAGGGCCTAGAAGGCCTCCAACACCTCTGGATCAGCTGCCTGGCACTGTCACTGCACAGCTGCACTCAGAATATGGACGAGGAGATGATCGATGGAGACACCCCCTCCATCCCCACTAGTGAAATGCAGCTGGGCCACAGCACCAATAAGAGCCAGCAGGGGTGCAGGGTAGGTGTGGCCATTGGGAGGGGGTCTCCAAAAAATAAAAGCCCAGGCAGGCAGGGGAAGGCCTTCTGCCCAGAGGCCGCCCTGACCACCCCCCAGGGTCCCTGTCACAGTCTGCATATAGTTCACCATTTCCGCCTGACCTGGAGCACTGTGTTCATCTCCCCTGAACTGGGATTGAAAACCTGAAGCTTTCAGAGGCAGAGACCTACAGTGAGAGCTGGGTGGGAAGCGGTGGTGCGAGAGAGCCTGTGTCGGGGGAGGGGCTGGGTCTGGACACACAGAAAGTAAGCCTGGAGGCTGCCATTGGGTCAGGAGCAGAGTCTGGCCTCAGACCACCCACCTGGTGGACTGCAGGCAATGCCAACATCCATCCCATCAGCCACTCTGGAGGCTGAAAGTCTACAGAATAAATGTCAGAGCCATGTCCCTCTGACACCTGCAGGGGCACCTTCCTTGCCTCTCCTGGGTTCTTTGGCCTGTGGCTGCATAACTCCAATCTCTGCCTCCATCATCACATGGTGATCTCCTTGTGTCTGCCTGACTTCACATGGCCGTCTTCCTCTATGGACACCTGTCATTATAGGGCAAGGAGCCACCATCCTGTAATGTGGCCTCATCTTTGCTCAGGAAATATTTAAAAATAAAACCACACTGCAAAGTACTAGGCATTAGGGTCCTCACATATTTCCTTTAGACTCAATTTAACAGCCAACATCTGGGAAGACTGATTCTTCCCAAATCTTTATATTTAAAAAAATATTTCTAAATGTAACACACACAATTGCATTGCAATAAAATATTCATGATAAAAATAATCTTGACTAGTATTTAAAAAGAGGGTTTCTTTCCTTAGGAGGAATGTCTTTGACTTCAGTCCTTAGTTCTAATTCAGTAGTTACTGTTCCTCCTGTACTTGAAAGGAAACGGATTCTACTTTTTGTAAACAAATTCCTTCCAAGTTATTCAGAAATATTCTCTGCTTAACAACTCAAATAGTAATGAGGTTAATTCAGACCCCTCCCTCACCTTTTCTCTAGGGGTCGTCAACATTTAGGCTGAGCTGGAGCTCATCAGGTCATGTGATCCCATATTAAGTGATTACATTTGTACCCACACATACCCTAAAGCAAAGGTTTAGGTCCTGGGTCCCCAGATGGGTCTCAAACTGTGCTGAGCACCACTATAGAGCAGCTGGCAGTCGTCCTCAGCTTGTCCTCAGGCTGGGCCCCTGAGGATAGGGGCAGCTTTCCCCCAAGAACAGAGACTGAGAACCAAGCAGAAGTGTGGGAGTGTTTATTGCTTGTATTGTAAATTCAAGTCCTGGAGGCTTGTTCAGACCTCTGTTGAAACCAGCATGGAAGGTGACCTTTGCTGACCACTCCAGTGCCGGAGCCCTGAGTGATAGTGACTGTCCCTTCTGAGGACATGGTCAGTGAGGGCTCTGGCTCATCACAGCCTGAGAACTTGAGCCTGAAATGAAAACAGACACATGTCAGGAATGAAGAGAAAATCAAAGGCTGAAATGTCCATGAACCTGGGCAGTGAGTGAGTGAGGAGGGGGAGCAGGAGGAGAGGAGTCCAGGTCATGGGGGAGACTTTACAAGATCCTCTGGCCTCAAGCTAGTGATGGTCTTTGATGTCCTTTTATCTCCCCCTCAGTCCCTCCTCCCCAGTAAAGGGTGTGTTTGGTGTGACATTATGCAAATATAGGTCACAGTACCATTCAATTCAGGGTCTTCAGCAAAGTTTGAACAAGCTTCACTCTGAGGAGGAGGCAGTGAGCTCTGAGTGTGTCTCTTGAGAGGAAGCACCTGCTGTGACCTCTAACGCAGGCCAGTGAACATGGGCACAGGCCCATTCAATTAGGACTACTTCAGTTTGTTTCAGGCTCTGAAGCTCTGAGGAGATCCACACCGCCTCCTGGTGACATCATCTAGAAAATATTCATGGTGGTGGGAACTACCAGAGGAATGGTACAGGCCTTTATTTTCTGTCAATAAGTAAAATAAGGAAGGAAGGAAGGAAATAACATTACCTATTCTTGAGTCCTTGTAGGTAATTTTCTCTTATACTTTGGGCTATTGTATTTTTCAGCTCTACAATAGCCATTTGGTTTGTTTCATGACTTCTACTTCAGTTCTGTGTTTCTCTCTTTTTCTATGTGTACCAAGAACGCTTGTAGTTTCTCATCAAATGTATGTTTTGATTGCTGCCTTAAACTATCTGTCATATAATGTCATATAATGTCTTCTGTGTCATGGCTCTGTTACTGTCAGGAGATTCTCTTTTCTCTGATTTTCTGTGGGACACCAGGTGTTTTTTACTGGATTCTGGACATTTTGGAAAATACATTAGGACCCTCTGGGTCCCATCATTCTCTTTTTAATCAGGTGACCCTTCTGCTGAGCTGTACCAGGTCAGTGGGTGTGAGTTTGGTTGCTACTGGCCCCAGCAAAGGTGGAGCCCTGCCTCCAAGGCCAGCTCTGTGCTGCTGACACCTTCCTAACACACTGAATCAGTGATTGTCACCAGCTGGTTCCCTTCAGGTGGGTGTGAAGAAGCCCCCCGCTGGCTGAGTGAGTTCCTGAGCTGCAGAGGGGGTGGGCACTCAGCCCCCTACTGGGCCCTTTGGTCTCTTACACCAGGGAGGGTGGAGGGCAACTGCAGTTCCAACTCCCCTGCCTCCCACTTCTAGTTAGTGCTGTTAGTGCAGGATGGGGTCAAGGCCCATTTCTCACTGGTCCCCACAGTCACCATCAGGGGGCGCACGTGTGCACACTAGCTCTACCTTGTACCACCTCATTTAGTCTCTTTGCTGCAAAATGGGGTTGAAGGCCAGCTCCCCACTGAGCTGCCACAATCACTGATGGGACTGTGGGTCTTTCCTTTAACTGTTTTGTCTGGTTAGAGTAACAGGGAAAGTGTGGCCTTATGCAATATGTTCAAAGCTTTTTTTCCTTCTCTATTTTCTTTTAAAATTCATGTACAGTATTTATTAATTCCTTCTTAAATATTTGATACAATTTACCAGCAAAGTCACTTGAGTCAGATTTGTGTTTTGAAAAGGTTTGAACTACCCTGATAAATGAGTTAAAATATGTAATTACAAATATGAAATTAAGCAGAACTTGTTTCTCAAATTATTAGGCAATATTTATAGAAAACAAAAAGGTTGAATATTTACTTTGTTATTAATTTACATTTAATATTAATATCATTGTGGGTTGAAAATAAACTGCATTTTTATTTTTAAGAAGGAAATTAGATCAAAGACATTGATAAAGGCAACATAATTTGAAATGAACAAAGTACAATCTGTCCAAATCCAATTTCAAGGATTGTGCAAATTTTATCTCGAGAGTGACACAGATAGATAATAGAGTGTTCCTAATACCTCGGGGTCTCTTGGTGCTTTCCTGGGAGCAGCCGGTCCTGGGGAAACCAGGTTACAATGTTGGACTTCTGCTTTCCTTGGCATTCTAACAAGCATCTCTGAGGAATATTTTTGGAACTGGTTATGTGGTCATTTTGTTTGCATTACAAAGACCAGTAAGAAAATTGGATGTGTTTGTTGACCCTATGAAAATAAACCAAGAGGAGACCATGTGGTCTCCTGGGTGTAGCACAAGTGACAACAGAAGCTAAAATCTGAGCTGGTGTTGGTCACAGTCAGGAACAGGCAGTGACGGGTCACAGGGGAGAGCTGGGCAGATGTTTACCTCACTCCCACATGTAATAGGAGTTCTGAGGGCCATTAGCTTATATTGAACCACGCGGCAATGAAAATCAAGCTACTGATTAGCTGGTGGGCACAGAATACGTGAACACAAACAAGGAGCCAGAGAAGAGGGCTGAACCCCTGAGGGTCAGTCACCTCTGTCCTAGGTCACAAGGTAAGAGACCTGCCTGGAAACCCTTAGGACCAGTCGTTTGCTGCTCCCCGTGCAGGAGAAGGGGATCATGGAATTAGGCCCATCAGGAGCTTCACAGGGGCAGTGACACAGGAACAAACTGAGGACTTCCTGCTTATAATGGCCCACAGCCCAGCCCACACCCTGGACTGTTGGAACCGTCACCTGCATCTAAGAGGAGAAGGGGACGGATTCTGGGCCTGTGGGTCAGGTAAACCCACTCACAGCATCCTCATGGTCCTGGGTGGTGGTAGCTGTAAAAGTGTCTCATCCATGGACCCACTTCACCCACGTCCCCTGGAGCAGGCTCAGCATTTCCCAGACACTGTGGAGCATCCCCGCCACTTTGTGACACAAAAATAGATTTCCTGACCTCAGGCCCCACATTTCCTGTGTGGCAACTCCCTTTCCCCCCAACTTCACAACTGAAGACTCAGATCCTCTGCAAGGTTCATAGGCCGGCTCTCTGCTGGAATTCCTCCTGGGCCTGAGTCGTCACCCAGCATCTCACATCTGAGTTTCTACTCCATGAAACATGGTGCTCCTCGGCCAGCCCAGAGCTCAGGAGCCTGGCAGGAAACGACAGTCTCTGCTCTATGCCTCAGAGCACAGAGTCCATGCTGTGAGAGACTGTCCACATGCCTGGGAGGTACCTGGGCTCTGGCTAAGGAAATAAGATAGGAGAGGCTGTTACCTCGTTTCAAGGGAAAGAGGGCAGTTCCACAGGCTCTGGTTTCATTACACATGGAAAACAGGCAGCATTTCTGTGTGTCGTAAATATTTAGTTTTTGGTTGTGTTTCTGCTTCTTGACACTCCAGAAATATAGGAGAGAACATAAGAGTAGACCCACGATGGATCAAAAGTTATTTCCAAATATAATCAGATTCTATAGAAGTTATTTAAAAATATTCAGATGTCATAGATAAAAAGCAAGGAACTTCAAGGTTTTTGTCCCACTTCCCCTTCTGTGTGTGTCACTGTGAGAAGCACTACTGTGCCATACAGCACAGTAATAGTCAGCCTCGTCCTCAGGCTGCAGCCCGGAGATGAGCAGGAGCCCTGCGTTGGCCGAGGCGTCTTTGGATCCAGAGAAGCGGCTGGGGACTCCGGAGCCCTGGTACTTGCTTGAGTCTGAGCTATACCACAGGAGAAACCTGGGAGGGCTCCCTGGCTTCTGCTGGAACCAGTTTATGGTATAGCTGCCAACACTGATGTCACTCCTCAGGGTGCAGGTGAGTCTGGCTGTTGCTCCCGGAGATGCAGAGACAGAGGGCGGCTGAGTCAGCACAGGCTGCGAGAGGGAA